>NC_074685.1:20168170-20898170 GCF_029448725.1 Salvelinus fontinalis | reverse complement strand
ATTCCTCATTGTAGTACGTGCCTGCCTGCCTGCGTTGGTGCGTGCGTGAGTGTGTGTGTGTTATCCCTCCTGACCTGGGTCAGATCACTTAGGGGATTATGGGTATTAGAGTCTTTACCTACTATGAGAAAAGGCAAAATCATCAGTCTACCTGTGACAGGCCTGATACAGTCCCAGGGTACGGTCTGCTGGCGTTGTAAAGGTATAACAAGCCCAAACCTGTCTCTCACCCCTCTACTACCCCTCTTACACAAATGGATGTGCACACACATATCATAATTAATTCACACAACACAACACAGCCATCATCCAACCCCTTACACCTACAAACCGCTACTCTTCAACACTCACTCACAGATCATGTCCAACCCCATTATACACACATTATACCACATCCTCCTACCTGTCCCCATTGAGTGTTCTCCTAGTAACACAGCTTGGTCAGTAATCCCTCCTGTGTGTAGAGTGGACCAGCTGAGTGTATTTGTCCTGAGGGATTATCACCCACTGCTGTCTGAGAGAGAGGAGCATTGTAAAGGTGGATTATTCTGGGTTAGGTTTACGAACAGGGATAGGCTGGGTTAGGTTTACTAACAGGGATAGGCTGGGTTAGGGTTACTAACATGGATAGGCTGGGCTAGGTTTACTAACATGGATAGGCTGGGCTAGGTTTACTAACATGGATAGGCTGGGCTAGGTTTACTAACAGGGATAGGCTGGGTTAGGGTTACTAACAGGGATAGGCTGGGTTAGGTTTACTAACAGGGATAGGCTGGGTTAGGGTTACTAACAGGGATAGGCTGGGTTAGGGTTACTAACAGGGATAGGCTGGGTTAGGGTTACTAACAGGGATAGGCTGGGTTAGGTTTACTAACAGGGATAGGCTGGGTTAGGGTTACTAACAGGGATAGGCTGGGTTAGGGTTACTAACAGGGATAGGCTGGGTTAGGGTTACTAACAGGGATAGGCTGGGTTAGGGTTACTAACAGGGATAGGCTGGGTTAGGGTTACTAACAGGGATAGGCTGGGTTAGGGTTACTAACAGGGATAGGCTGGGTTAGGTTTACTAACAGGGCTAGGCTGGGTTAGGTTTACTAACAGGGATAGGCTGGGTTAGGGTTACTAACAGGGATAGGCTGGGTTAGGGTTACTAACAGGGATAGGCTGGGTTAGGGTTACTAACAGGGATAGGCTGGGTTAGGGTTACTAACAGGGATAGGCTGGGTTAGGGTTACTAACAGGGATAGGCTGGGTTAGGGTTACTAACAGGGATAGGCTGGGTTAGGTTTACTAACAGGGCTAGGCTGGGTTAGGTTTACTAACAGGGATAGGCTGGGTTAGGGTTACTAACAGGGATAGGCTGGGTTAGGGTTGCTAACAGGGATAGGCTGGGTTAGGGTTACTAACAGGGATAGGCTGGGTTAGGTTTACTAACAGGGATAGGCTGGGTTAGGTTTACTAACAGGGATAGGCTGGGTTAGGGTTACTAACAGGGATAGGCTGGGTTAGGTTTACTAACAGGGCTAGGCTGGGTTAGGTTTACTAACAGGGATAGGCTGGGTTAGGGTTACTAACAGGGATAGGCTGGATTAGACCCTAATGATGACCTCTTGACCTGTGGCTGTAGAGTCCAGTCTCCTTCTGGGGTGTCAAATGTATAACACTGTTGTAGTTTTGATTTAGGGTCAGAGTTTTTCATGGTCAGGTCACATGATCAAGACAACCTTGATAGGCCTTTAAATGAGATATTGGAGTCTATTGCTTCATCTTTCTCTGTTAAAATCCTTATTATGTATGATGATAGAGCCATTGACTCTAACCCCATGGAACATGTCCACCTGGCCCCTATGCATCAGTATAACAGGGGTACAGTGCATATGGGAGCAGGGCTGGGGAGAAGCCTCCATGTTGTTGTAATTGGGTGTTGTTATAAGGATAAAACACTATCTACAACGTTTTGAGCACGTCAAGTGTTCACTGTGTGTTCCTGGGTGTGCGATGAGTGCCTTGTGTGTTTAGCCGTGTGTGTTCAACGCGTACATGTTGACTGACGTGGGTTCACAGTGGGTTTAAACCTTGCCCCCACCACCCGTCACACATACACACGCATGTGGAGATACTATTTCGTTGGTGGTCATGGATGCGGTGGTCTTCGAGACTCCTGTTCTGAAGCGTTCAGCCACAGTACTTACACATGTCACTGCCCACCTTGTGCTCCTGAAAGGAGGGACAGATGTGTACGCTAATTGAGTGACAGCTTTACACAGAAACATGCAAACCTAAAATAAGCCCCTCTGTCCTCTCTGACTCACAGAACAATCCCAGGGACACTCAACACAAGGCCCTTTCTGCCTGGGTGAAATGTGTCTTTTCAAACCACATATCGATGATAGAGTTTCAATCTATCATCAGTCAAATTTACCTCAAACAAAACTGGTTGATAAAATGTTTTGGTCCAGTGGGTTCCATGATTTTACCTGTGTTAGTCTAAAGCATTACTATAGTCCACTCACTCGCTTGCCCCTCTCTTTCTGTCTCCCTCTCTCTCTCTCTCTCTCTCTCTCTCTCTCTCTCTCTCTCTCTCTCTCTCTCTCTCTCTCTCTCTCTCTCTCTCTCTCTCTCTCTCTCTCTCTCTCTCTCTCTCTCTCTCTCTCTCTCTCTCTCTCTCTCTCTAACTCTCTCACGCTCTCACGCTCTCACTCTCTCTCACCCCCCCCCCCCCCCTCTCTGAGGCAAGGACACTCAGTGACAATGTGGAAGTGAGAGGAGAGGTGGCGTTAGCAGTTTGTTCATCAGGGTAGTATCTCCACTCCAATAACAATTACATCAAGTGGTGTGGTAAATGAGGTGGCCCATGGTTCAGTGACTGGGGCTAATCACTACAGTGTGCTAACTAGAACACAGTGATAATGATAGGCAGTAGGCAGAGGAGGATTCAGCTGCTGCTGGCAATGCTTGATTTAACACACAGTCCTCCTTCTGCACTGTTATCAGCAGATAGACAGAGAGTCTGCACCACACATATGAATGCACATTCACACATGCGAAAATGTGCACACACACTGAATACACGCACGCACGCACGCACACTCAATCACATGTACACATAGCCTACACACATCTTCCAACAGCTTTCTATTCGTGTAGGGAATAGATGGAACCATGCCCAGATGAAATGAAGGCTCTTTAACCTGTGCTCAACTCTGCCGTCCATGACGATACTGAGATGAGATCCAAACTTCTAGGCCAGGTTTAAAAACACACATACACTGATCCAACACTAAGTGGATAGATGGACTGAGGGAGACAGAGCATCTGTTTTACGGTATGTCTCTATTTCTCTGGCATCGTACCTCAGACAGAGAAGTGTCTGACTCAGTGTTCTTTGGGATGGAAACTGGCCTGTCATGAGGTGATCTATCAAAAGAAGCTATCCCGCTCTGTTATTACCTCGTCTATCATCAGAAAGACACTGCAAATCCTTGGACAAATGTATATGAACAGCCAGTGACATGTGAATCGTATTGGCCCTTAGACAGCTTGCCCAGGATCAGATTTGTTGCTGTATTTTTAATGGTCAGTGTTAGGATTAGGGTTGGAAGAGCTGATCTGGAATCAGGTTTGAAGGTCACAGAGTATGAGGAGGAGTCAGTGTTGGCTTCAGCCAGCCCTGAGCAGGTGCTATAGGGCTAGGTGACCAGCTGGTATTGGTAATGTCCGGGCTGGTCCATCGATGATATCAGGGCGGGCTGCTTTGGTCCACTGGGTCTTGGCCTGTGGTTCTGGACCAGCCTTTGTTCCTGCTGTCCTCTGGTCTGGAGCTCAGAACATTGTGAGCTGCATCACTAAACTCCCTGTGTGAGCGTTTGGCTATGAAACTCTTTAATGGGCCCACTATGTAAATATTAGCCATGGGTTGGCATTTTAAATCCATTTTAAATGTGAAGATGAACTTGCCCTTTGAAAAGTCACAATGGCTGAGTTCTAGATATGTCCTCTTGGAGTGGTGTGTGTAGATGTGGATGTATACTACTAAGTATACTACTAAGGTAGCTAGCATGTATTTGAGCACACTTGTAATGCTGCAGAAGGTGTGAATGTGAAACACTGTCTGTTAAGGTGGTATGTTTTCATTTGAGCTTGGTCCCTTACAGGTGGTATGTGTGAATCTGAGCTTGGTCCCCTTTAGGTGGTATGTGTGAATCTGAGCTTGGTCCCCTTTAGGTGGTATGTGTGAATCTGAGCTTGGTCCCCTTGTTAAGGTGGTATTTGTTCATTTGAGCTTGGTCCCCTTAGTGTGAATCTGAGCTTGGTCCCCTTAAGGTGGTTCATGTGAATCTGAGCTTGGTTCCCTTAAGGTGGTATGTCTGAATCTGAGCTTGGTCCCCTTAAAGTGGTATGTGTGAATCTGAGCTTGGTCCTCTTAAGGTGGTTTATGTGAGTCTGAGCTTGGTTCCCTTAAGGTGGTATGTCTGAATCTGAGCTTGGTCCCCTTAAAGTGGTATGTGTGAATCTGAGCTTGGTCCTCTTAAGGTGGTTTATGTGAGTCTGAGCTTGGTTCCCTTAAGGTGGTATGTCTGAATCTGAGCTTGGTCCCCTTAAAGTGGTATGTGTGAATCTGAGCTTGGTCCTCTTAAGGTGGTTTATGTGAGTCTGAGCTTGGTTCCCTTAAGGTGGTATGTCTGAATCTGAGCTTGGTCCCCTTAAAGTGGTATGTGTGAATCTGAGCTTGGTCCTCTTAAGGTGGTATGTGTGAATCTGAGCTTGGTCCTCTTAAGGTGGTTTGTGTGGATGTGTATGTATCCGTGGGGCTCTGGTTGTGGACTGATGGAGGAGGCTTTGACAGACACTTAGTGTCGAGGAGAGGGGGTCAGTAGAGGCGGGTTAGGGGGCCTAGAGGGGTGAGATTGAGGGGGCCAGGTGTTGTGGCTTGGCGCTGGCATGCCTGGCACTCAGTAGACGTTCTATGTTTAGCCCTTACATGATTTTACATGTGCTGGTTTTCCTGGGGCTGCTGGTGTTTGTTGAGGGGACAGAGTCGGGGAAAGACCACCCCCTCTCACACTCTCACTGGCATCTACCGGCCCCTCTGGTTCCACTGTACCCATGCTACATCTAAAACAAGCAGATGTCGAATCCCTTCATTTCCCAACCTTGAATACAACCAATACCTTGAATACAACAAATATCCAACAGAAGCACTTCGCCTACTTTTCTTCCACCTCCCCACAGAACACTATCACTCGCCTTAGTCAATTTCACCCAACTATGATTTGTGTGAGACCTCCCTACTGGATGACTTGTGGTGTGTGTGAATGCTGTGGAGCCTTGTCATGGGTGGGTGATTGATTCCAGACATTGTGGTTTTCTCTCTCACCACTGCCCCCTCCCTGCTATACTGGGTTCAGGGTTGGTTTGGCCCAGGGCAGGGCGGGTTGGAGTTCCCTGGGGTGCAGTAAAGTGATAGGGCGGTGCAAGGGTTCAAATCGCCCCCGGAGAGAGGGGTCAGATGTCAAAGCCTGTGAGGGGGGTCAGGGTCACCATAGTCAAACACGGGATGAGGTAGACCCTTCCTGTAAAGATCACTGCTGCTTATACCATTACCGTATGTGTGTGTGTGAGTATGAGTGTGTGTGTGCGCGCGCTCATGTCCGCATGCATGCGTATGTGCAAGTTTGTGTTTAATGAGAGGGCTGGACAGCTCTGTTTGCTCTAAGGTGAAGCCTCATCCATCCACCATATTAAACTTCACCTTCCTCCCCTCAGCAGCCCCGCCACCTACTCAGCAGCTCCTAAGATGGACGACCCCGGGGTCATACCCGTCACCTCACTCAGACACTGGCCAAATACTGAGGCTCTGGCTGAATAATGGTCTGTCAGTGACCTCTAACCCCTGGCCTGGCTCTTATGTCAGATCAATATTCTCCTGTCCTATGGGAGTAGATTGTCTGATAATGATAGGTAGCATCTAGCCATCTAGACAGGCATCTATTAGTGCTCCCAGCTCACGCTCCATCAATGTCTTTATCTGCTGTAGATCTAGGTGTCTGTGTTTCTATGACCTAGGCTAGGGCTATATGCTACACTTGCTAGTTTGGTCCAAGGTACTGAGTGTGCCATTCTTTGTGGGGTTATTTTAACAAGGCTTGGAGCCTCTTGAGTTATGTGGCTTCTGAGATAGACAGAGAGCACACGGAGATCTGTGTGTGTGTGTGTACCCTGGGGTTTGAGCACATCACGCATGTAAAAAGAGGTAGAACATAGCATTGTCGTAAGTCAGTGTGATGGCAACCTGTGTTAGGGTCGGCCTTGAGACCAGAGGGTAATGGTATTGGCTGTCAGCCCCTGGTGTTAAGCAGTGAGTGACCGAGCCCCGCGGTGTGTGTGCGTGCGTGTGTGTTAAGTGACACTCACCACATGCTGCCTCTTTCACCCTTTGACCACCAGAATAGCATCATCATTCATTAACCTGTCCTGTACTGTGAGTTAACTTCTTATGTCATTCATGGAAAACAGCTGAGAATCACTGTTAACTTCTCTTTCTCTCTTTGTCGCTCTCATTAGCACACTGGTTCTTACTCTGGTTCTCACTCTGGTTCTCACTGTTTCAAACTGGTTCTCACACTGGTTCTCACTCTGGTTCTCACTCTGGTTCTCACTCTGGTTCTCACTCTGGTTCTTACTCTGGTTCTCACTCTGGTTCTCACTGTTTCAAACTGGTTCTCACACTGGTTCTCACTCTGGTTCTCACTCTGGTTCTCACTCTGGTTCTCACTCTGGTTCTCACTCTGGTTCTCACTGTTTCAAACTGGTTCTCACTCTGGTTCTCACTGGTTCTCACTCTGGTTCTCACTCTGGTTCTCACTCTGGTTCTCACTCTGGTTCTCACTCTGATTCTCACTCTGATTCTCACTCTGATTCTCACTCTGGTTCTCACGCTGGTTCTCACGCTGGTTCTCACTCTGGTTCTCACTCTGGTTCTCACTCTCATACTCTAAATACTCTGTCTCCTGCTTTTACTGACCGTAACACATTGTAATGTTCTTGCCATGTAGGACCTACCTCACACAAACAGCCATGTGTTTTCAATCTAAAATTCAATAACTTTCGTCCCTGTCTGAGCAGCTCAGACAAAACGTTTTGTTCTCAGGGAAATGTACCACAAAAAAGAGAAAAGTGTCTATTTTATAGTTTTCTCTTTTCTCATCTCTTTTTGCTGTCAACGCCCAGTCTGACTCTGTACCCTGGCAGACAGCTCTGTCCGTGTGTCTGCACAGATGTGTGTGATCAGTGGAGGTAATGATGTCTGAACCATGGCTGGTGCTGGGGGTGTTGGTGGCACAGTGCTATGAGTGATCTGCCAGGTAGATGGAGGTCAGGCCTGGTGCCCCGAGGGAGAGGGGGAAACACCAGGCAGAGGGATAAATAGACTCCATATGGTGACATCAGTGCCCAGGGCCAAATGACCAGAGATGCATTAGCCTGTTAGCCACAGTGGTGTAATTACCTACCTAAAGAGCTCCCCCTAAGGTCAGGGACATGAACTACGGAGTGTGTGTGTGTGCGCGTGCGTGCGTGTGTATGCACGTGTGTGTAGACACATTGCTTTTAGCAATGTAAAAAAACAATGTCATTCTGTGAGAGACAGTGCAGTTGAAACCCGTAATGTTTGCCCGCACAACCGTTTAGTTTGTATTTAGTCGTTTGTTCCATTATGTGGCTTGGAACAGGTCAGCGGTTTCATGTGGTCTGTGGAGGGAAAGTGTCTCCTTTTTTCTCCTATTGTTATAAAACCATTGGAATTTGACCTCGCTCTGACACCACTGTAATCATGTATTATAGAAAACACCAGGAAGGCTTTCTCTCTCCCTCCTCCCCTCCTCTCATCCTCCCCTCCACTGAACCAGGGTGCAAACCATTCATTACCTGTGTTTGGTCACCAGAGAGAAAGAGAAGGGGGGAAAGAGAGGAGGAGAGGAGTGAAAAGAAGGATTATCGTTATGAGAGTGCTTTGTTAGAGTGGTAGTCCCTGAATCATGCATGAGCCTGTCTAAGTGGCTGTGAGTAATTCAGCCAATCAGGCGTCATTAATCCCAATGACGGATAGAGATAGGATTTGTGTGTCTTCATTTTTAAAACTCTATTGGCTCATCGCGTCACATGAATGAATTTAACAAATGAAGGTGTTGATTTCTTAATGACGTCATTAGTTTTTGAGTTGTCAGCCTCACAGCCAGAATTCTTTATTTCCTTGTCTGCCACATTGATGTTCGTTGTGAGAGACCTTGAGTGAACTCACAAAATAACTCTGACAAAACCCTGATGCTGATTTCCCCATTGAGCTCTGTCATTGAGCATTGAGCATTGTGCATTGTGAAGCATCACTGTAGTCTGAAGACATTCACTTAAAGATTGAAAACTCACACTTGCGGTGATATTGAGAGTCAGACCGAGACATATGTTTTAGCATTATGGTTCAGGATTATGGCTCAGTGTGGATTGATATTTGGTACTATCAGTCACAAGGCTCTCTCAGGTGTCTCTAGGAGGGTCAGAGTAATCCTCTCTGTGGTCCCTGCTTAGCTCCCCTGACATAAATCCTCTGCTCATCACTTTCAGAATGGTGACCACCCACGCCTCTCAGTTTAACTCTCTTCTCTAATCCATGCTAATCTTTATGGCAGGTCCCAGGTCAGATTTGAGTGACAGGTGAGAGCAGCTAAAGGTACACACAGGTTGAAAGGTAGCATTACAAGCTTAGAGAGATGGACAGACCAAGCTGGCTATCCCACAATGCCGCTGGCTGAGGAAGTGATACAGTACTTGCTAGTGGCTCTCTGGGGTTTGGTTGCTCTCTGTCAGTTATGGTATCAGTGAAAGGCTCAGAAACTGAGGCTGATTGAGGCCATGCTTTGCTGCCTGGAGTCACAGCACTCAGCTGGAGCATGAAAAGTGGGCCTTTGAGAGAGAAAAGAAGGCTTCAGTTTCATGTTTGACCAGGCTATAATTAGAGTGAAAACAAGGCTTCAGTTTCATGTTTGACCAGGCTATAATTAGAGAAAAATATGAGAATTTAGCTGACAAATCACACACAAAGACACAATCTCACACATACATGCAAGCACACACACACACACACACACACACACACACACACACACACACACACACACACACACACACACACACACACACACACACACACACACACACACACACACACACACACACACACACAGACACACACACAGACACAGACACAGACACACACACACACACACACACACACACACACACACACACACACACACACACACACACACACACACACACACACACACACACACACACACACACACACACACAGCCACACTCCCTCCTCTGTGGCCGCACCAAACCCAGTAGGAGAGTCACTAATCCTGCAGCACATTTGCAATCCGTATAAGGACAACCTGATACTCCCAGCAGGTCCCAGCCAACACACACCACCCTTTATACTCCTCATGCCTCTTAAAGCCTGGAAATGTACGTGTCAGTGGGAACAGCTGAACTGCCGTCCAACGCAACCTCCTCTCTCACCTGACCCTGAATCAGTTCTGAATGCTCCTCTCCCCCTGGAGAGGTTGTTAGGTGGGTGTAAGATTTGCTCCTGGGTCAGTGAATCTCAGTCCTTACATTGAGAAACCTCCCACAGAGCGCGAGTGAGTTCATCCGTATCGAATCATCACAGCACAGTATGCACAGTATCGGTTCCCAGCCTGTTCCCCTGGCCCCAGTGTGTCAATGAACAGAGGTGGAGTATTGAAGACATCCGCAGAATGTCAGTGATACCAAGCTCGGCCATTAGCGACTCTGAGATGCGCTGGCCAACCTAAACCAATCTGTCTCCAATAAACGCATCAGAAATGCAACCGTATATGGCCTATGGGAATATGTGTTTCGCATCACTCCCCAGGAATGAATACCTGGCATATCTGGCTGATGTCCTCCTTCCTCTGGAGGGTCGCTCGGTTTACCCTGAAGCTTCATGTGAATCTGGTTGGGGCTGTTTCTGGGGCCTTGAGAAACACACTTTTTTCCCAGCACTGAGAGAGATTCCACCGGGTCTCCTCCATCAGCATGTCATATTGGTCTAATGAAAATTTCCCTCTTTTGAGGGGATCCTCTTAAATCTGCCAAAGGCCCGTGCAAACCAGAGGATTTGGACTTTGGCGCTGGGGGACTTTAATTTCAGCACTCTCATAAGTCATTGCAGCCCAGCTCAACCATTGATATGTGGCTTATGACTGACTAGCAGTCTGTCGTAAGATACTTTTTGGCTGGTGGTAGAGGAGAGGTTTGAGCGCCCGCTCTAGAGCAGTGAGAGGATTGAGAATGACATGGTGGGATCCTGTAAACAAAGCTAGATAGTAGGACGCATATGTGTCTTCTGTAGATCAGTCTGCAGTGTCTCTGTCAGACACATCTGGTTACATTTTCTCTTGTCTAGGGCTCTAGTTCACATACTTTTAGTATGCATCTTATGATACTCCCCTTCTTGAAGACATCACTGATCTGACATGACTAGATACAGTAGATGAGAGTTACACAATGAAGCCCTTGCTTATACCTGCCCTATAGTGTTAGATCAGTGATGACGTCCAGAAAGGTAGAATCATGGAAATGCATGTTAGTATCAGTACTATTAGACGTTGTAGTCTTGAAGAATCTTACTCAGAACCTCTCTGCTTCCCTTTCAGGTTCTACCGGGGTGACTACCACATCGACGTGTGTATAAATGACTACCTGGACGTCTTCTGTCCCCACTACCTGGACTATGTCCCTGAAGAGCGGACAGAGCGCTACGTCCTCTACATGGTCAACTACGACGGCTACAGCTCCTGTGACCACACCGCCAAGGGCTTCAAACGCTGGGAGTGTAACAGGCCCCACTCCCCCAACGGACCCCTGAAGTTCTCCGAGAAGTTCCAGCTCTTCACCCCCTTCTCTCTGGGATTCGAGTTCCGCTCCGGCAGAGAGTACTACTACATCTGTGAGTAAATTACATTTTTGACATCTTTATGGTAATTTAGCACATGCTTATGTTCAAATTAACCAAGTTAACAAAAGCATTCAGTATAAAGTATGTTCCGTGCGGGAATCAAACCAACAGCTCTGCTGTTGCAAGCACCATGCCCCAACAAACTGAGTTAACACTGTTGTAACTACAGTACTATGATATGGGATACATGAATGCTTTGCTTAAAGGCAGAGAGAGAGACAGAGGGCTACCACAGTTATCCTGCATGGTATGGACATTTATGATATCAGTGGAGAGGTAACACAGTATTTTGGGAGCTCAGGCTACTTGGGCAGAACAGAACATACTTAGATGATTTAAGGGTATGATGTGAGAAAACATTATTTTGAGTCCATCCATGGAACTGACAACGGGGAAACAATAGCAAAGTAGAACGTTGTTTTGCAAGCCCTGGCAAAGAGGTTGAAACCTAAAGATTTGCTGAGGGGAAAACATCTCCGTTCTCGTGGTCTCCCTCTGAAGAGTCTTTGTTACAAACTCGCCTCAGCTTTCTGCTGCTTGTGAGAAGGCCTCTTGAACACAAGCATCTGAAGCCATGTTTTTACAAGAGGAGTCGGAGCCCTACAGAGCAGAGAGCTGAGACTAAATAGGAGACTGCAAGGGGTGGCCTGCTAGGATACAGTATGTCTCCTTCCCCCTACAGAGATGGCTTCACTTAGGCCCACTCCTGAGTAGCATCAGCCCCGGCCTCAGCCGCACGCCTCAGACCCAAGCTGCCTGACGAATCGCCAGTCCTTAAAGACACATGATCTACTGATTTTCCTAATCTCCTAGGATGTTATTCTACTGGATTGAATATACAAAGGGTGGTGTGGGGCTCCTGTGTATATGGGTGAGTAGGTAATGGACTTTACCGTAGGATGTCTATCAGACTGTTCCATGTGCTAATAGGAGAGCCAAGATGTTTAAAGAGCCATCCAGTATATATACAGTAGGGCTTTTACAGTGAAACTAAGGGAGAGAGAAAGAGAGACAGGGCACATGGCCTAAAGGCATTTCCCTCCTTGACAACAGTTAGAGATCAACTGTTAGACAGTTAGAGATTCACTCAAAAAAAAGACTGTTTTTCACCCAGAACATTGAGAGGAATATGAAATAACAAACAGAGGTGTACGTAATCACACCCCGGGGAACATACTGAGGTGTACACTAATCTACTCCAACATCCTCTGAACTCTTGTCCCTCTATGTAGTTCCAGAAAAGCTGGATATCTCACAATAAACCATGTGATATTCGTTACAGTATCACATTGCATGTGTCTGATCTGTCAAGTATAACAAAAGAGTTACATTATTAGATGATACTAGCACATGTTCTAACACTATTGGACAATGGAGCTGTGAACTTGCAACAAGTAAGTCAAACGTTTGGGAATTGATGTGTGCTGGTGTCAACAACTCAGCGCCAACAACAACAACAGGCCTTTCTAGGGAGTTTCTCCTAGCCACCGTGCTTCTACACCTGCATTGCTTGCTGTTTGGGGTTTTAGGCTGGGTTTCTGTACAGCACTTTGAGATATCAGCTGATGTACGAAGGGCTATATAAATAAATTTGATTTGATTTGACAGACGCCCCTTGGTCCCCCCTGTGGATAGTTAACCCCCCAGGAGAAGAGAGGAACGGGTGGGTTAAATCAAATGGATGACACCTGCGGTTGGTTGGCTCTGGGTCTCCGTCCGTCTGGCAGACAGACGCCTGCAGGAAGCCATCAGGGGGATCAGAAGGGGTGGCCTGGGGGGTCAGAGTTCAGCCTGTCCTGATGTCTGGATGTGAACCCGGGCTTCTCCCAGGCTTAGGGCTGCATGTTTTTCTAATAGAGCCAATAGGGAAGTCTGATCCTAATCTCAGGGGATAGAAATCCAATTTTCTGGGGAGACAGTTGAGAGTCTGGCTCTCCCTGTGTGTCTAGGGATGACTGTCTGCTGTAAAGCCCTGGCTTCAAAAGCCCAGGTCCTGCTCTGTAGATACAGTCTGAAGATCTACATAGATAATGAGATGAACCCTGTTCAGACTTAAGTTACACGGCATCTGAGCCCCTAGCTTTTGTCTGGTGTTGTGTATGTCTGTGTTTGTCTGGTGTTGTGTATGTCTGTGTGTGTCTGGTGTTGTGTATGTCTGTGTGTGTCCGGTGTTGCGTATGTCTGTGTGTGTCTGGTGTTGCGTATGTCTGTGTGTGTCTGGTGTTGCGTATGTCTGTGTGTGTCTGGTGTTGTGTATGTCTGTGTGTGTCTGGTGTTGTGTACATCTGTGTGTGTCTGGTGTTGCGTATGTCTGTGTGTGTCTGGTGTTGCGTATGTCTGTGTGTGTCTGGTGTTGCGTATGTCTGTGTGTGTCTGGTGTTGTGTATGTCTGTGTGTGTCTGGTGTTGTGTATGTCTGTGTGTGTCTGGTGTTGCGTATGTCTGTGTGTGTCTGGTGTTGTGTATATCTGTGTGTGTCTGGTGTTGTGTATATCTGTGTGTGTCTGGTGTTGCGTATGTCTGTGTGTGTCCGGTGTTGCGTATGTCTGTGTGTGTCTGGTGTTGTGTACATCTGTGTGTGTCTGGTGTTGCGTATGTCTGTGTGTGTCTGGTGTTGTGTATGTCTGTGTGTGTCTGGTGTTGTGTATATCTGTGTGTGTCTGGTGTTGCGTATGTCTGTGTGTGTCTGGTGTTGTGTATGTCTGTGTGTGTCTGGTGTTGCGTATGTCTGTGTGTGTCTGGTGTTGTGTATGTCTGTGTGTGTCTGGTGTTGCGTATGTCTGTGCTACTGAGTGGTGCAGTGGTCTAAGGCACTGCATCTCAGTTCTAGAGGTGTCACTACAGACACCCTGGTTTGAATCCAGGCTGTATCACAACCGGCTGTGATTGGGAGTTCCATAGGATGGCGCACAATTGGCCTAGTGTTGTCTGGGTTTGGCTGGTGTAGGCCATCATTGTAAATAAGAATGTGTTCTTAACTGACTTGCCTAGTTTAGTAAATGTTAAAAGTAAAAATAAATGTGTGTGTGTGGGAGCATCTGCGACACGTTCATAGGATGGTGTGTGTTCATGAGAGGATGTTTTCTGAATTTGTACTTTATTTGTATACCATGAGTGTCTGCATGAGGTTTACTGTCCTCCAGTCCGTCTACTCTGCCCTGCTAGTTTCCTCTGCTGGGCCGCAAGGCATGACTAACCACAGATCCAGTATCACAGAGCGTGAGGCAGAGTCGTAGAAAAGCAGTTTATTGGCTGTGTGGTGTGTGTTGTGGAGCCCTGTCTGTCTGTCTGTCTGTCTGTCTGTCTGTCTGTCTGTCTGTCTGTCTGTCTGTCTGTCTGTCTGTGAATGGAAAGGGAGATAGTGCAGTCTGGCCTGTGTGCCTGCCACTGTAGGGGTGTGAGGTAAGTTACACGATACTTGCTGACACAGACATAAGAGTCATGATTGACACCCCTGGCTGTTTTTTCCCCCAACACACTGCCAATATAACTCTCATCATCAAGTTTTAAAAACAATTTTTATCTTGTTTCATAGTCACGCTAAGTGCTTTGAAATGGGAAGCCCAGTCTTCCGCTGTGGAAATACTGACAAGGCTAGTTTTTATCTGGAATTTACTGCCAGTATCATTCACTGGGAAGATGTAGCAACGACCATGCCCCACCCACCTGAGGATCTGTCTTTTTCAGCCTATTTCCTGTGTTTGGGGGTGCAAAATCCACTTGTCACTTAAATATCGCTGGATTTATTGCTTTCATTTCACTCCTACAACTCCTTCATACTCTTGCGTGTGCCTGTCGTTTATTTCCATTAACGTTACGACTGCGGAAATGTTTGTAATCACCTGCCAAACACACCGGTAATGGCTGAAATGGGCTCGAAGGAATACATAGTCTTCCGTTGCATTTATGAGAACAATAAAGCTTTGTCGGGGAGTTAATGCACCAACTTCCGAAAATTAACACTCAGATTATAGTGATATTATGTCTGATCCCGCAAACAATGTAAAGTATGTATAGATGGGTGTAACATGGAGCCAAGCGTGTTGATTTTTAATCAGAGGGTATCCTGCTATTGACACACTGTTATTAACACACATGAAACAGAACGTGACAACAACAGTAATTAATGAGGCAGTCTAGACAGTGCAAGTGAGTGCAGGTAGGGTAGACAGTGCAGGTGAGTACAGGTAGGGTAGACTGCAGGTGAGTGCAAGTTGGGTAGACAGAGCAGGTGAGTGCAGGTAGGGTAGACAGAGCAGGTGAGTACAGGTACGGTAGACAGTGCAGGTGAGTACAGGTAGGGTAGACAGAGCAGGTGAGTACAGGTACGGTAGACAGTGCAGGTGAGTACAGGTAGGGTAGACAGAGCAGGTAGGGTAGACAGAGCAGGTGAGTACAGGTACGGTAGACAGTGCAGGTGAGTACAGGTAGGGTAGACAGAGCAGGTGAGTACAGGTACGGTAGACAGTGCAGGTGAGTACAGGTAGGGTAGACAGAGCAGGTGAGTACAGGTACGGTAGACAGAGCAGGTGAGTACAGGTTGGGTAGACAGAGCAGGTGAGTGCAGGTAGGGTAGACAGAGCAGGTGAGTACAGGTACGGTAGACAGTGCAGGTGAGTACAGGTAGGGTAGACAGAGCAGGTGAGTACAGGTACAGTAGACAGTGCAGGTGAGTACAGGTAGGGTAGACAGAGCAGGTAGTGTAGACAGAGCAGGTGAGTGCAGGTAGGGTAGACAGAGTATGTAGTGTAGACAGAGCAGGTGAGTACAGGTAGGGTAGACAGAACAGGTGAGTACAGGTAGGGTAGACAGAACAGGTGAGTACAGGTAGGGTAGACAGAGCAAGTAGTGTAGACAGAGCAGGTGAGTACAGGTAGGGTAGACAGAACAGGTGAGTACAGGTAGTGTAGACAGAGCAGGTGAGTACAGGTAGGGTAGACAGTGCAGGTGAGTACAGGTAGGGTAGACAGAACAGGTGAGTACAGGTAGGGTAGACAGTGCAGGTGAGTACAGGTAGGGTAGACAGAGTATGTAGTGTAGACAGAGCAGGTGAGTACAGGTAGGGTAGACAGAACAGGTGAGTACAGGTAGGGTAGACAGAACAGGTGAGTACAGGTAGGGTAGACAGAGCAAGTAGTGTAGACAGGGCAGGTGAGTACAGGTAGGGTAGACAGAACAGGTGAGTACAGGTAGTGTAGACAGAGCAGGTGAGTACAGGTAGGGTAGACAGTGCAGGTGAGTACAGGTAGGGTAGACAGAACAGGTGAGTACAGGTAGGGTAGACAGTGCAGGTGAGTACAGGTAGGGTAGACAGAGCAGGTAGTGTAGACAGGGCAGGTGGGTACAAGTAGGGTAGACAGAACAGGTGAGTACAGGTAGTGTAGACAGAGCAGGTGAGTGCAGGTAGGGTAGACAGAGCAGGTAGTGTAGACAGGGGAGGTGGGTACAAGTAGGGTAGACAGAACAGGTGAGTACAGGTAGTGTAGACAGAGCAGGTGAGTGCAGGTAGGGTAGACAGAGCATGTAGTGTAGACAGAACAGGTGAGTACAGGTAGTGTAGACAGAACATGTAGTGTAGACAGAACAGGTGAGTACAGGTAGTGTAGACAGAACAGGTGAGTACAGGTAGGGTAGACAGTGCAGGTGAGTACAGGTAGGGTAGACAGAGCATGTAGTGTAGACAGAACAGGTGAGTACAGGTAGTGTAGACAGAACAGGTGAGTACAGGTAGGGTAGACAGTGCAGGTGAGTACAGGTAGGGTAGACAGAGCATGTAGTGTAGACAGAACAGGTGAGTACAGGTAGGGTAGACAGTGCAGGTGAGTACAGGTAGGGTAGACAGAGCAGGTGAGTACAGGTAGGGTAGACAGAGCAGGTAGTGTAGACAGAGCAGGTGAGTACAGGTAGGGTAGACAGAGCAGGTAGTGTAGACAGAGCAGGTGAGTACAGGTAGGGTAGACAGAGCAGGTAGTGTAGACAGAGCAGGTGAGTACAGGTAGGGTAGACAGAGCAGGTAGTGTAGACAGAGCAGGTGAGTACAGGTAGGGTCGACAGAGCAGGTAGTGTAGACAGAGCAGGTGAGTACAGGTAGGGTAGACAGAGCAGGTAGTGTAGACAGAGCAGGTGAGTACAGGTAGGGTAGACAGAGCAGGTGTTTGGTGGTTGCAGCCCTGTTCAACCCCTTAATGTTAATGAAGTACCCCCTGTATATAGCCTAGTTACTGTTATTTCTCTATTTTCTTATTTTTTTACTTCAGTTTATTTGAGTAACATTCTTAACATGTATTTTTCTTAAAACAAATACAATTTTATTTGATTAGAATTTATGCATGCAAATACATTATTTATGCAAATGAGGCACATATAATTTTCTTTATTTTAATACAAAATATTTAAAAAATACCTGATACAATAAGACATTGTATATATATGAGTGCATTATAATATTTTTTTTTACAATAAATTGAATACCTGAATTCCCACCAAAATCCCTAAACTTATTATTTGTCCATACGAGTAAAATGTGATATGTGCTTTGTCAATATCTGATGGATTTTTTAAATTCTAAACGTTTGGAGTATCTTCATTCATTGTCCTGTTGTATTTTTTAGACTTGATTTCAAAACCTTTTAACAATTTCGAAGACTGTTGCTTGAAGTAGAGAATCTCAGGATAGGGGATAGTCTATAGGACCAACTGTCTCTGTCTCTGTCACACAGACAGACAGACAGACAGACAGACAGACAGACAGACAGACAGACAGACAGACAGACAGACAGACAGACAGACAGACACACACACACACACACACACACACACACACACACACACACACACACACACACACACACACACACACACACACACACACACACACACACGATGGTGCCCTGAGGGGTTGGTGGGGGTTTATGACTAGATTAAGAGCAGCTTGAGACCCCAGGCAGGCCAGGAAATGATGTGGTCAGAACACAGAGCACTGTCTGGGTGGGGTGGGAGAAGAACAGAGACATTCTATAGATTACAGTAATACAAGCACAGGTCAGAGTCTGTCAAACTAGCAACAAGAACAAGATCTCAGTCACAACCTACTTTCCGTATAGAAGAGTGATAGGGACTTCAGAACTACTGCTTCTCAAGACATCACACAATATGAAACCGCCGCAGTCTAGTTTGGTGACTATGTCCTAGGTGACATTTTCTAGTTGTTGCAGGTCAGAAGTCGGAGCAGCCTGAGTTGAAGTGACTTGCCACCATTGAGATTTAGTGAAGCAGCTGTCCAGATATTCCAGTTATCCAGAGTTGACGTCTGTGTAGCAGGGCTGTGCTACTTTACTGCTAATAGAACCCAGTGGCAGGTGTTGATGGCCTCTGCAGCCAATCAAATACTTCATAGCAGATGGTGATGTTACTCTGAGCCAATCGATTTCTGTGTTGCAGATGTGGATAAAATTTGGAGCCAATAGAAGTTTGAGTAGCAGGTGCAGACTGTTCTTTGAACCAATGGAAGTTTGAGTAGCAGATGTGGATGTTACTCGGGAGCACGTGTTTTTGTTATTTGAAGCTAATGGAAGTCTTAGGTGCAGATTTTGCCCTCACTCAGTAGCCAATAGAAAGGCGTGTTTCAGGCATTGATCGACAGACAGTATGCTACAGTTATCACAGATTGCATCCATTGAGAACCTTTACATCAGTGGAATGTTCACCTTGTTTGGGGTGTGATAGCTCTCTGTTTGACGTATGTCTGTACAGAATAGCTCTCGGTTATTTGCTGTTAGCATTAAAGTACGCACGCATTGTTCCTAACATAACTGAAATGTTTTCACAGCATCCACCGTTGCTGACAATGGAAGGAGAAGTTGCCTTCGACTGAAGGTGTTCGTCAGACCAGCAAGTAAGTGGATTTCTGAAAGAACATTCTATTTTCTATTTCTTTCAAACTGTGAAAAAACTTTTAATGCATTGTGTGAGAGTCGAATATCAATCTTGGGCTCGCTGTGAATGTTCACGTCCCACTCTTTCCTTTTGTTGCAGACAATTGTGTGAAAACTGTCAGTGTTCACGATCGGGTCTTTGACGTCAATGAGAGGGTGGACAATTCCCTAGAACCAAGAGGTTTGTAAGACTCTATAAACTGTGTGTAGGGGTACGTCCCTGCCTGCATGCTTGAGAGTGTCTGTGTACCCGGGTATGACAAATTATATTTCCTGATACAGAATTCCGAAGGGGCTCATATTTTCCCATTGTACCAACTGAATGGATAAGTCAGTCACATAGAAAGTTGATGGAATGACAAAGCCACCACTCCATTTCATACATTAATGTTTCAGTCGTTGCAGCTAAATGATGATATCTCTTGATGTCTCAGGGATTCTTATCTCCTCCTCTCTCCCTCCTTTCTTCCTTCATCTAGATGATACCAGTCACGAATCAGCCGAGCCGTCCCGAGGTGACGTCAACTCGGTGGGCCGGGTTCAGACCACCGGCCTGCTGGTCTCCTCTGCCCTGCTTCTCTGTGCAGCCATCTTGTCTTTATAGCGCCCAGCCTGAGGGTTTTAGACAGGGCGGAGTGGACTCGCCCTGACTGGACCATACAACCCCCAAGGTGCACTTTTTAAAAGACAGTCTGAGTGCCGGGGAGAGGTGGACTTCTAAGGGGGAAGACCTTTTTATAAACTTTGCTTTGGGGAGTTAAGATGCCAAAAGCCTTTTGGACTCTCATTTTGTCATTTTACTTTCCTGTAGATGTTAATATTTCAAGGTCATAGTATCCCAGTGAATATGCTGTCCCCCCCACCTCTCTCTCTCTCTCTCTCTCTCTCTCTCTCTCTCTCTCTCTCTCTCTCTCTCTCTCTCTCTCTCTCTCTCTCTCTCTCTCTCGTTCACACGCACACATGCACACACACACACACACACACACACACACACACACACACGCACACACGCACACACGCACACACGCACACGCACACACACACACACACACACACACACACACACACACACACACACACACACACACACACACACACAATCACTCTCTCCTCTGTGGTCCCACCATATCTTTTGCAAGATGAAACAACGGAACAAGAACTACTAAAAATAACTTTTTTTCAAGCCCCCAAATGACTTTGAGAATATGATGAAGTCTTACAGTGAATAACTATGATAATTTGAAGATGGCTTGTGACTGATCAGATCAGCCAATGGCAATGAAGCAAAGGAATACTGGCCAATCAAATGAGGCCAAGACATACTGGCCAATCAAATGAAGGACCATGCATGCTGGCCAATCAATGGTGAAACAAGGATCCAGAGCCATGGTTGTTGCTTGGAGAAGTCCTGTTGCCAGGGGGAGGGGGCTCTTATTTTCTTGCCTTTGAAGAGTCCATTAGAAGTTCATGAGATGGGGGTTGGATTTGATGATTCAGAGACTGGGAGTGAACACTCTTAGCTGAACCGGAAAAAAAGAAGCACTCATGTTTAGCAATTTGTGTCCTTTTAGGGGAATTAGTGATTGATTCATGTATTTTTTAAATGAATCACGTAATTCAAATTTAGCAGCCAAAACGGGTGTATATTTGCGAGGAGCGTGGGAGTTGATATGGTATTTTGTCAGGCAAATGTAT
The DNA here is from genome assembly GCF_029448725.1 of Salvelinus fontinalis. Lineage (NCBI taxonomy): Eukaryota > Metazoa > Chordata > Actinopteri > Salmoniformes > Salmonidae > Salvelinus > Salvelinus fontinalis. Next base: position 20,877,501 of record NC_074685.1, on the reverse strand, counting down.
TTTCCTATTTATTGTTGAGTCCTTGTGCTCTTTCCCTTTTCTGATGACTGTCCTGGTTCAGTCACTGTAACTACAGCAGAGACAAGCCCAAAACATCCCACCACTTAAAAGCACCAGTCTCTCTTTTTATTTTGGAAAGGTGTGGTTATATTTCATACACATGTAATATCTGGGCTTGGACTCAAAATGGAACTGGACTGTTTTTATCTAACAGAGTTCAGGAAGGAGGACATAGTTGGATGTTGTATCAGGGTGTAACAATGTGTGTTATAACTGTGTTTCTTCCCTGTAACAGTAAACACAAACTGTATGTGTTCTAACAAGTCAGCCCAAATTACCATCCACTACTTCATTTCAACATTGTCATAACCTCTACAAAACTACAATATGTACTGTACATAAACAAAACGTTCAGGGATGACTCTATAACTAGTACGATTAGTTTCAATTATGTTCTTAGTAATATTCTTGAGTTTTTCCCCAAGCAAACAGCAAAAACGTGATTGATATTGATAGGTTAGCGACCATTCAGTGATGATCAACCCACACGTCCCAACAGGTCCAACGCTTCTCCTAAAGTTGAAGGTAGGTTGTGGCTACGTTAGTTTCATCTGTAGCAGCTGCAGCTCTAGTGTGATTTAGCCGTGTCTTTGATGTCGTGCAGAGCGGTGTCCAAGCAGACCACATGCTGGGGGGCCATGCGCTAGTTATTTCTGGAATGAGAAAAATCGACCACCAGGAGGGAGAACGAGAGATGAGAGAGAGTGAGGAAGAGAGGTGTCCTATTCAGCCTCTGGATAGGTTCACTAGCAGAGAGAGAGAGGTGTCCTGTTCAGCCCAGAGGTAATTTTACCATCAGAGGACTGGAATGAGTAATGAGGAGAGAGAGAGGGCCAGCTGAGATCAATAGTGATGGGCTTCTCAAACACAGGAACACAGTAAATATTTCCCTCCACTGTCTGATACACAGTCTATTTAGTGTACTGACACCAACTCACGTCCTTTGTAAAGGGGATGGACTATCATTGAGAAATACATTAGCCTCTGCCTCTGTTGGCTGCAAGTGTGGGATTCAGTTTGAACAAGCCTTTAAATAAGAAAAGCTGAAATTCATTGTGACTGACATCATTCACTTCAGCCAGTCAATGTTGGGAAACAAGGATCAGCTTGTCTCATGGATACTGTGTATCCAGCTGTAGTCTCATATAACGTAGTGTTAGAGCAGTGGATCTCACACCTCTTTGAAGGACAACCGCAGTTAACAAAGACACATTGTTAATGCTGTTAGTGAGAGAATAAAGTCAATGTTGGATATCAAAAACGGTTGATTACATTTGTTTAATATCTTTTAGTAGGAGAAACATGATCAATGTTACAGTCTATATATTTTGTGTAAGGTTTTCACATATCAATGTTATAGTGTGTGTGTGGAGGTTGAAGTGCCCAAGTTAAGGGCTCTACTATTGGAAGTGCACTATATCCATCCATGCTCGTCTCAAGAACCATACTGCACTCCCATCGCCCTTCTCTTTTGACCAGAGCTTAGTAGTATTTGCATCTGAAATGTGGTTTAGGCGCCTAATGTTTTGAGTCCCTGTACATGCTTAGTTTGTTTGTGGTCCCTCTTAATCTTCACTACAATGGTTTCAGAGGAAACTTCAGTAGTCAGCAGCACCATGTTGTTATCTGAATTCAGGAGATTTTGTAAAGCTTGTTAAGTGTTGGTTTTCTGTCCATATCTCAATGTCATGAATCAGTTAACTTGTGTAATTTTCCATTCAAAAGTTGATGCACAGTATGAGATGCAGTTGTGTTACAGGCTGAATTGAGTCTGTTAGGAGGAGCTCTTCACCTGGCACCTGTTACTGTAGCCATGTAGCCTGAACCTGACACCACTGTGCCCTCCTATGTCTTCTGTCCCTGTCCTCTGTCCCTGTTCTCTGTCCCTGTCCCCAGTGACTGTCTCTTATCCCAGCCCTATCGTCCTCACCTCCCCAGACTGTTGTAACCCCTCCATCTCTCCCTGGTCCAACTCTCTTCACCAGAATGTTCTGCAAATGTACTGTATTTCATACGAAGGCCATTATTTGTAAATACACAAATGTGTTGGAGCAGCTATGACTAACTACAAAAAAAGATTTAATAAAAGTGATTTGTCATTGTTGTAATTATTGTGTCTCTCATTTGTATTATCTTTTCCTTTTTATGTAAATTGAATCACAACTGTTTTGTCTAATGGATGGAAAATCCAATAGATGCCAAGCTTTTGTTCATTGCTCTTTGACAAAAATTGAAGAGATGACAACAACTGTCAATTAGCAGTACGTGTTAGGCATACAAAGTTGTTTAATTACACGCCCTACTACTGAACAGCTGTCATTCTATTATCCGAAATGAATTCACAAATAGAAAAACAACACAACTTCAAACAATCATGCTTGAACCTGAAATGTGTTGAGTGATTTCCTAGGATCTCTGCCAAAAGCTGCTAGGCTTCGCTCTCAATACCCTTGCTTTCTCTCCGTGTTGTCTCTCACCCCCCCCCCTCTCTCTCTCTCTCATGAGAGCAGACCGTGATTTTGACACTGAAGCCCTTTGCCAAACAGCAGTGTAGTTCATGTTCTGATTTCTCTGCCAATTACAATACAAGTGAGAGCTTCAGAGACCTTATCAGATGTTTAGGCTACATCCTAATAGAGACCCTGGGAAACAAACAACAACTAAAGAAAAAGAACAGAGAGTTCTCAATCAAGAGAGAATCATTATAACGATCACGTGTTTTGTCTTCAACAACAAGACACAGTTGAACAACAATGTACAAGACTGAAGGTGAAGGTCAAGAGCCGTGCGTCCTCCGAAACACAACCCCTCCAAGCTGCACTGCTTCTGGACACAATGCCCTCTTAACCTGGAAGCCAGCCTCACCAATGTGTCAGAGGAAACACTGTACACCTGGCAAATGTGTCAGCATGCATGCGCCCGGACTGCCACAGGAGTCGCTAGAGTGCATTGGAACAAGGACAACCCGGCCGGCCAAAGCCTCCCCTAACCTAGACGATGCTGGGCCAATTGTGCACCACCTAATGGGTCTCCCAGTCGCGGCTGGCTGCAACACAGCCTGGAATTGAACCAGGCTCTGTAGTGACACAGCTAGCACTGCGATGCAGTGCCTCCTGCGCCACTCGAGAGGCCCCTTGGTTTCTTTGACCCTTTCTTCCTCTCCTAATGCAGTGACACCTAAGCCCATGGCCACACTTCATCATAGTCCTGAGGGGAGCCTCCACACTGCTGTTCTCAGCCAGCACTGTGGTCTGGTATGCTAACTGACAGAATGTCATTTACTTTTAGTAAACAATGGATAAGGGTTATCCTCGCTCATGAATGTCTGTACAGTGCTTACAGTAACCCAGACTCCAAATAGCTCTGTATTGCATTGTGGAGGGTCAGGTGAAGTATAATCACTTTCCATATCCATCCTCTCTCTGGTTGAGATGAGTAAATTGCCCTGTTCTCTTCAACGGGATTAGGCAGAGAGATTTATGTCTGTTCTGTGGATCAACTTCTGACAATGAAGCTCCAGTGATTAATGCGAGGGATATGTTTCCACCCATGGGAGTGTGTCGTACATACTTAATTTTACATGATCAGTGTAAGATTGGATTACTATTAATGTGTTATTAAATATAAACCACCTCAGATACAGACAGAGAGAGAGAGAGAGGAAAAAGATGAGAGGTGGTATAGCTGGATCATCTTTCTTTGAAATGTAAGCCTAGAAGCTGTTTTCTGTCTTTCTCCATCTGTGGTGAGTCTCACCCAACAGATGCCTTAGCGGGAGGTATGAGCGCATTTAACCTTTATTTAACTAGGCAAGTCAGTTAAGACCAAATTCTTATTTACAATGACGCCCTACCCCGACGATGCTGGGCCAATTGTGCGCCGCCCAATGGGACTCGCAATCACGCCGGATGTGATACAGCCTGGATTCGAACCAGGGACTGTACTGACGCCTCTTGCACTGAGATGCAGTGCCTTAGAACGCTGCAACATTCGGGAGCATCACGTTCATTAACTCAGTCGCAAGGAAAACCTGCCGCCTTGAGAAATGTCTACAACAGGAAGCATACTGTAGTCTGTCTGCCTGATGTTTAGTCTGGCCGACAACCGTGGGGCACCGTGATATTACAGCTTTGTTGAATCTACACAGTCAGCAATGGAAGGTCAGCTGCTTAAGACTAGAGATCTGCATCCTGCATAGATGAAGGAGAGACTCATGGAAAGTATTCATTAACCATGCATACAGGAGCATGTTCTCAATAGTTAGCGGCTGGATGTTCTGATTGAAGTATGTCTTTTGAGGGATCCAGTTACAGATACACTGTATCCTGAGAGCAAAATGGGATTTGAAGAACAAATTCAAACTTAGTTTATGTGAAACATAATTAACTGAGTGGTAAGATTTACATTTGATGTCTTCTAATTCCTGATATTCTTTTTCCCCCTCATATCACTGTCACGCCTCACATGGCTACTTAATTTGATCTCACCGGGGAAGCTTATATCTGCTTTAATTCTAGACACTTAATTTTCAAACTTTAATTCTGTCCTCTTCAATTTGGCAAATGGTTTAAGCAGATGGGATTCTCACTCTGACTGACATAGGAAAAAGAATGGTCCAGGAATAAGATGTAAAACCAGTACCCAAAAGACGGTATCATCTCTTTAGGAGACAAAACTTTTGCCCCCTATGGCTGAGTGACAGGAAACTCCCATGATGAGAAAGCCTGTTTTAAAATCATCCTCAGAAATCCTACCGCTGTACTGTACTTGGCTAGGGACAGCTTACTGGACGTTAGATAATAGACCTCACAATGGCTCAGTGGCCAATCTTAGGCCCTATTACTGAAATGAAGTGGTACTGTATTCAGTTTTATATAGGCCATCTGTAACTCTACTCAAAACTCTATAAATAAGATGGGGTATTCATCTCCCACTTCTCTCAATGGCAGAGATGGCCCTGAGCTGAATGGGATTTCTGAGGAGAGAGACGGAGCCAGAGAAAAGAGAGAATACGTTTCTCAGATTGACTGGTGTCCTAAATCTCTAATCCAGACAGACACATGTAGGTCTGGACAAGAAAAATAATTGAACAAGTGAAGAATGGCCTCTTTTTCTGAACGATGAGAATTGCTGAAATGTTTTCACTTTGAACTAGAATGGTTGATTCTCCTACGTACCTGTGATAAGGCATTACTTCAGGTGTGCAAAAGTTTTAATTCTAGGAAGTTCCCACTTTAACAAGGGAGATAGTTCAACTTCTGTAGTAACATCACATGTATTAGATTGTGAGTCATCCTACAGTGCTCTGGGCAGTACTGATGGGTCATGAGGAGTTTCTGCTCCCAGTATGGTTCCACTTTTGCTTTGAATTGTGGGATAATAACATAACAAGACCACAAACAACATGCTTTACACAAGCTTGGGCACTTGGGATAGCAGAGTCCTCTAGGATACAGCAGCAGGTGTTCTCAGCAGCCTCGGGCCCCAGGGGGCCACCTGGCCCACTATACACTCACACACACATCCCAGGAGCCGGCTCACAGACAGGACAGAACAGCTCAACAACACAGAAATTCACTGAGGAAACAGCCACAGTCTCTGCTCTGCAGAAATAGAACAGAGGTAAATGGGACAGTCAGTGGTATGTGTCAGACAGAGTTTAAGTATGGGAGCCAGTCTGTAGTGCTTGTGTCTGTGTGAGAAAAGAGTACGAGAGTCAAAAAGATGGTGAATTAACAGTGATTCTGTTCTTAAATGGCAGTAGTAGGTGTAATTATCGCACAGATTATACTGTCTTGTTAAGGGGTAGATATTCTCTTTACCTACTGATAATATATACAGTAGGTGTACACACACACACACACACACACACACACACACACACACACACACACACACACACACACACACACACACACACACACACACACACACACACACACACACACACACACACACTTTGCATTCCTTCCTTTGTGTGCAGAAATCCAGTGACCTCCCAGTGTTTGACATTCCCCCCTTATATAGGCCAGTCCTTTGTTAATTAGGGTGAATGATTTTATTGCTCAGTTAATTAGCATGGCTTTAAAGTTTGGTGACACCTGACCAAAATGCATATTCAGAAGTGACACAGAGTTTCCATGTGAGCTGTGAGCTGTGGTCCAGACTGGGGGTCAGTAGGGTGTTGTGGCTAGCAGACAGAGGGTGTAGGGTTTGATAGATGACTGACTATGGTCCATTACTCACACACTGCCACTCACAGGCACAACTCCCAGTGCATGCTGGGAGCAGCTAGGGAGTTATGGACACAGCCAATGAGATGTGAGAAGAAGGGAGGGTTGTTACTGAGAGAACTACTGGGCCATACAGGGTCCTGTGTGGCTCAGTTGGTACATCATGATGCTTGCAATGCCAGGGTTGTGGGTTTGATTCCCACAGGAGACCAGTACAGAAATGTATGTACTCAGTACTGTAAGTTGTTCTGGATAAGAGTGTCTGTTAAATGACTCAAACGTTATAAATGAGACAGTAACAGTTCTTCCCTCAGACCCCTACTGTTTACCCTTTACCTATGAACACAGTTGCTGAAAAGGTGGAAAGGAGAAGGTAGGGGAACCCAGGTGTTATATAATACTGGGTAGACACAATGATACTTTTAGTCTTTCCTCTGCAATATAGGCCTTGTCCAGATCTGAGCTCCCTCAGCAGGGTAACAGCAATGTACACACAGCATACGCTTTCTGTCTGACAATGCTTTTTCCATACGTTGTCAAAACCTCCTCGATAATCTAAACTCACAGAGGCGAGTGAAAGAGAATATTTGTCTTGGCTTCAAATGTGCCAGGCAGAAATTAGGCATGTTTAAGAATAACAAGGCATGTCAAAGTTCTGCAGTAATGTTGAAATGTCCCATTAGTGAAAGAAGAGAGGAGGAGTGTTAAGGATCAGTTGGAGGCTGTTGGCTTTCTGGCACCCAGGCAGTGTGTAGGGATCAAAGGTCATACACATCCTTACACTAATATTCCCACACAAAGGCTACCCTCTCTCCCACTCACCACAACTCTGGCATTAGGGAAACACTTTGGGTTTCCACAAGAATGATGACTCAGACAGAGGCTTCGGTACATTTAGTTTTCCACTATATTTCTTTTCGCTCTCTTTTTACAGTATAAGTAGGGAAACAGCCAACTGTTTAATGCCCATTCACAATTCACAGCACTGTGATAAAATATGTTTCAGTGGTGAATAAAACCCAGTAACAGAAGTCAACCGGATCAATTTGTATCTGTTCAGGAAACAGATCATTAGTAAATAATCAAATATATAACTCAATGAGCCAAGTCTCATGTTGTACATCGAGCCAGTTAGGCTTCCTCTCCCAGCATGTTTTCTAATGAGCCAGTTAATATCTTTCTCTGGGCTCATACCAGTGGTACTACTGCCAATAGGGTGCAGCCTTCAGATGGACAAAACTCAGGAGAAAGCAAATAAAGCCAATGTTTCATATCTAGTGATAGTGAATGAATACTCCATTCATCAGTGTTCTCTATCCTCAGTCCAATGTTCTCTCATATATGAGAACAGTAAATGGTCTGCAGTATGTGGTCTATGCCACTAAGAGGGAACATGTCAGTGGAAAGTGACAGAGGTTAAACTGCAGGGGAACTGTGAGGGAACTCAAACCACCATCCTTAGTTTTTAAGATCAAGGAAAGGCTAGACCTAGTTTACTGTCTATTACTTCTATTTATCTGGCAAGAACAGTTGGCCGGTATGTTTGCGCTAATGGTTGTCCAACTCCTACACAGGTCTTTATCGTAGTCTTTCATGTCAACAAGGAACACATCCACCCACCACAATCAGGAGATTCTGTATCATAACATTCTCAGCTTCCTTTTATCTAGACTCACAGAACAGAATAGAACTGGTATGTAAAGCTGGAACCCTTCATCGAATCAAAGATGCGGCTGGAACTCTGTCAAGAAAGAAACGTAATGAGATGTGAGGCGTTCCGAGTCAGCCCCGTTGAGAGTTCCCCCCTGTTCCCCCTGCTTCCCCTGCCAAACGTCTGAGGCCGGCCGCAGGTCAGCGCTGCTCTGTGATTTATGTGCGTCTTTATCAGACATAATGAGCCTTTTCAAAATTAGCTTATCAGAAGCCAGCCAGCGCTTTGTCAGTCCTGACCCACGCAAACACAGCTGCTTCTTAACGATGGCGAACCCGGGGTTTCTGTTTAATGGGCGGATATCGCGGCTACGGTCGCAGGCGGCCGCAGCTTGTTATGCCATCTCTTGAGAACGGCTCTCACCTCGGCACAGGAACGCACCGGCTTCATTCTCTCCCTGCTTCCACAGCCCTTTGAGTTTTTAGAGGGATGGTAAATCACCTTTCTATATAGCCATCCGCTGACTGCAGGTGTCAACATTGTTCATGGAAATGTAGACATATCACTGAGTCTACTGAGCACCGTGCATCTGTCTAAACTCCAGCTATCATCAGCTTACTCACCACAAAAGTGACCCACCTGGGGAACTGAAGCCTTAAGAATCCCATTATGCTGAACGTTCATTCTACCCTCCCATTTAGACCCTCTGAACCTGCTGAAGTGCTCTGCTGCAAACAGTTAGCTTGTATTTCTGAATGCATGATTGACAGGATTTGGCTGAACCCTTCAATCTACAGATTCATGAATGTGGCAATTCATCAGCAGTGGAGGCAGGATATCACTTTGACTGTTTACGAAGACAGTTTAAAAGGCAGGGTTATACTGTAATCAAAAGGAACTCTCTATTCAGCCTGCTGTTTATTAGTGTGTCAGACCCACTGGGCACAAACTGGTTTAATCAACTTTGTTTCAACATAATTTGTCAAGGTATTGTGACGTGGAATCTACGTGGAAAATACATTGGATTTGACAAACTGTAGTTTTGAGTGTGAAATAACAGGATTATATTGTCATGGTAACCACCTGTTAATATAGACAAACCTTGCATAAAATATGTTGAACTTGCTCCTCTAAAACAACATCAGAGATGTTCAACGTTATATCCACTATCATGAAAAACTATAGGCTGGGCAGCATCTACAGCTACCCTTTGGTCTCCCATCCAGGGTTTTAATTAAGCCAAGCCTGTTTAGCTATGATATTTGTCACTGACAATTACCAATGTGCTATAGTGAGAGTGATTGTTGAGTGAGCTCCACTTAAAAACTAAATAGATTCACTGTTGCTATCGAAGTCATTCCAAAGGGTAGGTTTAACATTGCAAATTAAATGTGACCAAACTTTGGCACTTGATACGTCTGATTCAATATGCAATCAACTTATCTACAAGAACAGAGTAAACTCCGAATGAAGTTCAATTGTTTACTACCAAAGACGCAACGGCCGAATATGCGCCCCTTGAGTGGTGCAACTGTATATGTACCTCACGAGAGGCGCAGTGCTCTGATATCCAAGCAAAGCTCACCCACGCCCATACAATGATATACTTCAGTAGCTTTCTGACTGAACATAGACCCTTTCACCCTGATATAAGACCTTTTCAGTCATTTCAATAGTTTCACTGTCCCCTGGACCACTTCCTCTTCTCGTCTGGGTTCAATAGCTCTTGGGGCCACTTCCTCTTCTCGTCGGGTTCAATAGCTCTTGGGGCCACTGGCTCTTATCGTCTGGGTTCAATAGCTCTTGGGGACACTTCCTCTTGTGGTTGAGCCAGATAGCACATCATTGATTTCAGGTCACAGGAGTACACAAACACTTTCCCAAACTTGCTCACTAATACCGCAACACTTTTCTCTTCTTTTTTTTCTTTTTTTTTTTTCTTTTTTTCTTTTTAATTTTTATCCCATTTTCTCCCCAATTTTTCGTGGTGTCCAATCGCTAGTAATTACTACCTTGTCTCATCGCTACAACTCCCGTACGGGCTCGGGAGAGACGAAGGTCGAAAGCCATGCGTCCTCCGAAGCACAACCCAACCAGCCGTACTGCTTCTTAACACAGCGCGCCTCCAACCCGGAAGCCAGCCGCACCAATGTGTCGGAGGAAACACCGTGTACCTGGCCCCCTTGGCTGGCGCGCACTGCGCCCGGCCCGCCACAGGAGTCGCTGGAGCGCGATGAGACAAGGATATCCCTACCGGCCAAACCCTCCCTACCCCGGACGACGCTATGCCAATTGTGCGTCGCCCCACGGACCTCCCGGTCGCGGCCGGCTGCGACAGAGCCTGGGCGCGAACCCAGAGACTCTGGTGGCGCAGTTAGCACTGCGATGCAGTGCCCTAGACCACTGCGCCACCCGGGAGGCCCCCTCACTTTTCTCTTCTCACATGCTGACCACAGCACTCGCGTTATGTCCGCTCGCGTTACGTCCATTCGCGTTGCAAAATAAATGTACACATACATGTTATTCAATCATTGCATCCACGCTACTCGCGCGCTTCAAGAGCGTCTGCGTAGCCAGGCGCTAAAATAGAATTTGGTTCTATTTGTGACACTTGATGCACTGTAAGTCCCGCCTCTCCCATCTCCTCATTGGTTTTTAGGAGCATATACCATAGTAGGTGATTGAAAGATGAACTGAGGTCCACACTCCAGTCCAGTCCAGTTGGTGGTGGTAATGCACCTTAAAGTTGGTGCCAACCACCATATACAGTCCAAAGAAGAAGAAGAAACCTGAAGGAGGAGAGATTACTAGAAGCAAACTCAGTTCACCCTTTTATCTGTGGATTAATTGACGAAGGAGAGGACCTTGTGCATTTCAGGTAAAATAACAACCCAATTTTTATATCCCAGGACAAATTAGCTAGCAACAGCTAGCTAGCTAAATTGCCATAAATGTTTTTTCTCTTTATTTCAACCTGCGTGTCCTGATCGCTAGTGGTGTGGGTGGACAAAATCAACATGCCGGTCTATTCTTCATGTCATACTTTGACTTTATACAACAAAACATCTCAAAGGCTTAAATCCTAACTCCAGTTAAACTTAGTCACACTAAAGGAATTATTTACAACCCATCAACTCATATATCAAATATGTAGCATTTGCCAAGTCATCAACAGCTATTGTTTCAATGCAACCCAGAATTCAACAAAAAATAGACAGTACAATAGGACTAGGGTTTCAAGCTCTGGTTGTTAATTTTGTATTACAGTAAATAATACAGTAAATAATACAGTTAAATAAGTTAAGGCTATCTTGCAAACTAATGTAACATTCAACCTTAAAATGAGTAAGACATCCATGGTCACATGTTTAGGTTACTGTAACTATTTATTTATTTTATTTATTTCACCTTTATTTAACCAGGTAGGCAAATTGAGAACACGTTCTCATTTACAATTGCGACCTGGCCAAGATAAAGCAAAGCAGTTCGACACATACAACAACACATAGTTACACATGGAGTAAAACAAACATACAGTCAATAATACAGTGAAAAATAAGTCTATATACAATATGAGCAAGTGAGGTGAGATAAGGGAGGTGAAGGCAAACAAAATATATATATAAATAAATAAAAATATAAAAAGGCCATGGTGGCGAAGTAAATACAATATAGCAAGTAAAAAAAAGTTAAAAAAGTAGAGATAGTAGAGATAGAAAAAAGTAGAGATAGAAATAATGGGGTGCAAAGGAGCAAAATAAATAAATAAATAAATACAGTAGGTAAAGAGGTAGTTGTTTGGGCTAAATTATAGATGGGCTATGTACAGGTGCAGTAATCTATGAGCTGCTCTGACAGCTGGTGCTTAAAGCTAGTGAGGGAGATAAGTGTTTCCAGTTTCAGAGATTTTTGTAGTTCGTTCCAGTCATTGGCAGCAGAGAACTGGAAGGAGAGGCGGCCAAAGGAAGAATTGGTTTTGGGGGTGACCAGAGAGATATACCTGCTGGAGCGCATGCTACAGGTAGGTGCTGCTATGGTGACCAGCGAGCTGAGATAAGGGGGGACTTTACCTAGCAGGGTCTTGTAGATGACCTGGAGCCAGTGGGTTTGACGACGAGTATGAAGCGAGGGCCTATAGATATAGATATCTTCTTATTAAACGTTACACATTCATCTTATAAAACGTGTATATCCAAGATAGGTCATCGCAGCTCTGTGAAGATCTTCACAATTGCTGTAATAATCTGCACAATCCAGGTAATTTGGTTCTGCTATTAGATGAAGCACAGTGATAACACATTAATCTGTTGTGTGTATATATAAACAAAATATCAGACATTGTATTCCCATTTGAACCTTTCTGTGTTTTACATGGGTGATAGCGCAGTGATAGACATTTGGGTGACAACTAAATGAAAAATCAAACATTGTTTTTCCATTGGAATTTGGTTGTGCTTTTACATGGTTGAATGCATAGTGATAACACATTGGACATTTCAACTAACTTCTGGCTGTCTTTTTTAATGGGTAAATATAGGTTTTAATCTCATTGATCAATGTCTCAAGTAAATATTACTAAGTTCTCCACGTTGAAATGATGTTGTGCGCCCAGTGGGGAGATCTAGTGCTTGAATCATTAGGTTCACAGGCCGAAGAGGAGCAGGTAGTAACAAAACACTCACAATGAGGTGTGTAAGTAGAGGAATGACTCATAGATGAGTCATTATTTCATTTTTTTTTTTTTTTACAAGATCCAAGCTTGAATAATTTCTAAATTAATAGGCATATGCCAGTAAAACTTCAAGAGATCAATAATAATGTTCCAGGTGACTATTCATCGAGCCTAAACCCTTCAGAGCATAAGGTCACTGAAAGGTTGCTGGTTTGAATCCCTGAGCCAACTAGGTGAAAAATCTGTCAATGTCCCTTTGAGCAAGACACTGAACCCTAATTGGTCCTGTATGTCACTCTGAATAAGATTGTCTGCTAAATTACTTAAATGCACTTGAAACAAATGCCTTCTAATAAATGGCCATCCATATTCAATACAAATGGTCTCTCTGAAAAGCATTTTCATAAATGGCCTAACTCTGAGTCAATCTTCCATGTTGATTTGCCAGATTTTCATGATGTCTTGCATTTCCATAAATTGATGAGAAATTAGTGGCAATGGTAGAAACGTGATGCCACACAAAATGCTGAGAGGACTAGATTGTGGGGCTTTCAGAGTTAATTTTCGCAGGAAGCAAGTATCAACTTCCAATTCAGAGCTTCATTCTTCATTAGATTAATCCTAAGTGTTCAGTCATAAATGTGGACTGGAAAATACTTAATTACAGAATAATGCAAATGCATTTTAAGATGTCAACTTCCTTTACCAATCCTCACAATTAAAAACTTGTAACCAACCACTAAATCAAGAAACTATTTCCAACTGTTGAAATGCTGGGCATCCTCCCGTACAGTCACAGTCAGTTAAATGGCAATATTATTTACCATTCTCTAATTAATATCTCCAAGCTTCAGGTTTCCAGCATGCTTCACTGCATGATGCCTACAGAGCCAGACTTAGGACCACTTAGGACCACTTAGGGACACTGAAGACAGACCTGGACTTCCTCAGACTCTTCTTCAGAGTCACACGGATGTAGTTAGTACATAACATAACATTTTAAATAATGCACCAAAGTACATGGAAATCCATGTACTCAAGTTGCATATATTTGTGCCTCGATTTTAACAAAACAAACAGGCTTGATGGACATCACTAAAAGGTAAGATTTGAGTGTCCTTGGATTAAGTACAGATACGTTCAGTATTGTGTTGTGCCACAACGGACAAGAAAATGTAGAGAAAAAAGCTAAAGACTCCCTCCCTCGCTCCCTCGCTCTCACTAATCTCTTGATAAATGTCCCTCAAATATGTTCAGGAGCGAAATACGGAGAAACAGAGTTGTCTAATGGTTCCTCTGTCTCTCATATGACCGGTCCGTGGACACACTGTGTCCTTCAATGACTCATACGCTCCTTTATCTCATGATTTCAAGCCCATGGAAGCCGCAGCACACTAACCACTCTTTACGGAAAGCCAGAGCTATCAATTATTGGACACTCAGAGGCAACCAATATTTGGTCATCAGACACTGGATTGGTCACATGTGATCACCTGTTGCATTATGTTGGTTAATAATGATTTAATGGACAGAGGTGGTCTTAGATCAACAGTAACCTCATCCAGAGCAAGCTATTAATTACATCATTCAGCCTCTAAGTCTGTTTCAATATGAACAGGAAAGTAAAGAGCTGTGTGCATGTGCCCTCCATACTGACAATACTACAATCCTTGTAGTTTCTTGTTTCTATTGCCTGTAAGTTACGTTACTGTATGTGGGTGATGAACAACTCATAAAAAATACTCATAGTCCATAGTTATGAATCAATCTGTTTTGAGATCACATTTTCTGCACAACAATGAACATCATATAATTGCAAAGACATCATGCTATTTAAAATTGTGAATGTAATACATTCAAAAGCCTGTGGTTGTGTGAGAAAAGTTAATGCAATCATTCAGCCTATCATCTTAAAAGCCAGCTATTATCCTTTGTGGGAGATTACTTTTCATAAGACCTCCGATTATACCGTTATCACCTTTAGGTAAGTCATCTGTTCCAACTTTCTATCCTGTTGCTGTGGTGAAAATGGTTGGATTCCAGTCATACTCTACGGCACAACCTAATCACTGAAATGTCAGGCTAGTCATCCCCTTCCCCTGCCCTGTTCCATTACAGACATACTTAAGGCCATCTGTAGGAGGGCTGGTATTAGACAAATCAAATTGACGGTGCTGGGTGACCCTGACTGAGATTCATATCAAAGGAGAACTTTAATGATGTTATGAGGAGAAGAAGCCAGAAGGATGTTCTCATCATAAACTCAGTCTCCATTTCCTGCTGAAACCTCTTTTGCGGACCTTTTTTCAGAGAGGGATATTACATTGTCGTCCAAGACTCTCCCCTAGTATCCTCCTAAACTGTCCCACAGTGCTCTGACAGATGATGTTAAATCACCATGGGTTGGGGAACATGCAGCAGGGCTCCCTAGAGTTCACAGTGAAGTGGCTAACCTCAACGTTGTGGCTGGGAGCTCCATCTGATCATTTGCTCCACCATATTCTCTGGTCTATAATGTTTTTGACATACCACCCATACTGAGGTCATTTCCCCTATCTCCAATCAATCTGACAGCCTGTGACATACACATTGTGTCAATCATCAATAAAATGAAGGCCAGTTAGTGGTGTTCTGTTTTCTAGAACATACGTACACTCTTAGAAAAAAAGGTACTATCTTGAACGTAAAAGCATTTTTCAGCTGTCCCCATAGGAGAATCCTTTGAAGAACCCCTTTTGGTTCCAGATAGGACCCTTTCGGTTCCAGGTAGAACCCTTTTGGGTTCCATGTAGATCCCTTTCAACAGAGGGTTCTATATGGAACCCAAAATAGTTCTACCTGGAAAAGAAAAAGGATTCTAGCTGGAACCAAAATGGGGACAGCTGAAGAACCCCATTGGAACCCTTTTTCTAAGAGTGTACCTCCTTCACTTTGCTCTCAACTACATTCAATGACTGAAATGACATGAAGGCCCTTATAAGTAAACTGCAACATAATAATGTTCATTCTCATAGGTACATACCAATGTATTCGACAAATTGAGTAGGCTTAAGAGCGATTGCTAATTTTACAGGAGACAAAATAAATAATATGAGTAGAAGACCAAAACTAAAATTTCGCTCTAACTCCACCTGTATTCAAGCCATATCCCGTCATATCGCTGTGTTTGCCCAGCTAACACAATTGACCCTGTGCACTAGGCCAGCCACTGCAGCTCCCCACTGCAGGGCTCGAGCTGCATAATAAGATACATGCACCCAAAGAATTTAATTTTGCTGTTTCCATTTTGTGCCCCTATGGTTCGCTGGAAGTCATCCCAGACAGTTGTGTCTTTCAGCAGGGTAACACGGGAATAAAACACGCCAAAAAACGAGGCCAGCCAGATCAAACAGTGTATTAGAAATACCCTTGCACCTATCTATACAACCGGTGTACAAAAACAAGACACTGTGATGTAGGGGCTAACACACTTTGAAATATTACTGTAAGTGAAATTAATTGTTGGGCTGTGAGTGCCAGGACATCCCAGGTGTTACTGTGAAAATACCATCTGGTTCATTAATTGGAAGTTATTCCAGACGATTACTGATCCTCTCAGGACCGGGGCAGGCACATCTCTGCATGCTGGATATCATAAGTAAGACACATCAACAAAACATTAAGAACACCTGCTCTTTCCATGACATAGACTGACCAGGTGAATCCAGGTGAAAGCTATGATCCCTTATTGATGTTACTTGTTAAATCCACTTCAATCAGTGTAGATGAAGGGGAGGAGACAGGTTAAAGAAGGATTTTTAAGCCTTGAGACAATTGAGACATGGATCGTGTATGTCAGCCCTTCAGATGGTGAATGGGCAAGACAAAAGATTTAAGTGCCTTTGAACAGGGTATGGTAGTAGGTGCCAGGTTCACTGGTTTGTGTCAAGAACTGCAACGCTGCTGGGTTTTTCACGCTCAACAGTTTCCCGTGTGTATCAAGAATGGTCCACCACCCAAAGGACATCCAGCCAACTTGATCAAACTGTGGGAAGCATTGGAGTCAACATGGGCCAGCATTTATGTGGAACGCTTTCGACAACTTGTAGAATCCATGCCCTGACAAATTGCGGCTGTTCTTAGGGCAAATGTTGGGGGTGCAACTCAATATTAGGAAGGTGTCCCTAATGTTTGGTATACTCAGTTTATGTCTCTACTGTGATGGGCATTGATTATGAACAGTTCAAGGTAGTGTATGCTCATACAGCTGATCTTATTGGTCCAGGATGGATGGATGAAGTCTCATGTGAAAAGGAAGGAGAATGCATTAAAACATTGATTATTGCAACACAAATGAATAGCTTACTCTCGAGACGATGTTTAGAGGTCCAAGGGCTGGTCAAAATAGAACATTGTGCTTGATCAACAACAAGGAGAACTATGGTTTTATCCAGCATGTTTAGATCCACAGAAATACAATCATGAGTCTATTTCTATGGTTAGATTACTGGTTACAATTTGAGCCTATAAAAAGAATGTAGCAACATGCTGGGTCCACACACACACACACACACACACACACACACACACACACACACACACACACACACACACACACACACACACACACACACACACACACACACACACACACACACACACACACACACACACACAGAGACACACACACACACACTCACACACACACAGATCAACAGATTTGCTGAGAAAATACCCCTTATGGCCTTTGGACCGAAATAACAATTGCAGGGCACAAGCTTTTTACCACTTAAAACACAGACAATGTAGGTAGGTGGCAGAGATATTTGGCGGATAATGGCGCTTGAGGCTGCCGTTTTACGATTTCCTAACCAATTGTGCTATTGTGTGTGTTTTTTTGCGTTATTTGTAACTTATTTTGTAGACAATGTTTCTGCCACCGTGTATTTTGAACGAAAAGAGCTTCTAGATATCAGGACAGCGATTACTCACCCCGCACTGGAGGAATACTTTTTCTTTAGTCAGACGCAAAGGATTTACTTCAGATGCCCGACAAGGCCCTCATCCCAGTCATTCGCAGGAGAAAGACTGAGATATCGAGGACGAAGGTCTGGGTGCCTTGTAAGGATCTGACGGCGAGTGGGTAATTTCCCTTTACCATCAGTCCTATTAGTCAGCGTACAATCAACGGATAATAAAATAGACGAACTACGATCATGTATATCCTACCAATGGGACATTAAAAACTGTAATATCTTATGTTTCACCGAGTCATGGCTGAACGACGACATGAATAACATGTAACTGGCAGGATGTACGCATTTTCGGCAGGATAGAACAGCGGGCTCTGGTAAGACAAAGGGTGGCGATCTATGTATATTTGTCAACAACAGCTGGTGCACGAAATCTAAGGAAGTCTTTAGGTTTTCCTCGCCCGAGGTAGAGAATCTCATGATAAGCTGTAGACCACACTATTTGCCAAGAGAGTTTTCATCTAAATTCTTTGTAGCTGTCAATTTCCCAACACAAACCGATGCTGGCAGTAAGACCGCGCTCAATGAGCTGTATACGGCCATAAGCAAACAGGAAAACGCTCATCCAGAGGCGGCGCTCCTAGTGGCCGGGGACTTTACTGCAGGAAAACTTAAATCCGTTTTACCTCATTTCTACCAGCATGTTAAATGTGCAACCAGAGGAAAAAAACTCTAGACCACCTTTACTCCACACACAGAGACGCGTACAAAGCTCTCCTTTGCCCTCCATTTGGCAAATCTGACCATAATTCCATGATTCTTGCTTACAAGCAAAAACTAAAGCAGTGACTCGATCAATAAAATAGTGGTCAGATGAAGCAAATGCTAAGCTGCAGGACTGTTTTGGTAGCACATACTGGAATGTGTTCTGGGATTCTTCCGATGGCATTGAGGAGTACACCACATCAGTCACTGACTTCATCATTGATGACTACGTCCCCATAGTGACCATACATACATACCCCAACCAGAAGCCATGAATTACAGGCAACATCCGCACTGAGCTAAAGGGTAGAGCTGCCCCTTTCAAGGTGCAGGACTCTAACCCGGAAGCTTACAAGAAATCCCGCTATGCCCTCCGACAAACCATCAAACAGGCAAAGCGTCAATACAGGACTAAGATTGAATCGAACTACACCGGCTTCGACACTTGTCGAATGTGGCAAGGCTTACAAACTATTACAGACTACAAAGGGAAGCACAGCCGCAAGCTGCCCAGTGACACGAGCATGCCAGACGAGCTAAATTACTTCTATGCTCGCTTCGAGGCAAGTAACACTGAAACATGCATGAGAGCATCAGCTGTTCCAGATGACTGTGTGATCACACTCTCCATAGCTGATGTTAGTAAGACTTTTAACATGTCAACAGTCACAAGGCCGCAGGGCCAGATGGATTACCAGGACGTGTAGTCCGAGCATTTGGCAATTGTCTTCACTGACATTTTCAACCTTTCCCTGATTAAGTCTGTAATACCAACATGTTTCAAGCAGACCACCATAGTCCCTGTACCCAAGAACACTAAGGTAACCTGCCTAAATGACTACTGATCCATAGCACTCATGTCTGTAGCCATGAATTGCTTTGATCTACTCCAAGATCTACTCCAATTTGCATACCACCCCAACAGATCCACAGATGATGTAATCTCTATTGCACTCCACACTGCCCTTTCCCACCTGGACAAAAGGAACACCTAAATGAGAATGCTATTCATTGACTACAGCTCAGCATTCAACACCATAGTGCTCTCAAAGCTCATCACTAAGCAAAGGACCCTGGGACTAAACACATCCCTCTGCAACTGGATCGTGGACTTCCTGACGGGCTGCCCCCAGGTGGTAAAGGTAGGTAACAACACATCCACCACGCTGATCCTCAACACGGGGGCCCCTCAGGGGTGCGTGCTCAGTCCCCTCCTTTACTCCCTGTTCACTCATGACTGCATGGCCAGGCACGACTCCACCACCATCATCAAGTTTGCCAACAACACAACAGTGGTAGGCCTGATCACCGACAGTGATGAAACAGCCTATAGGGAGGAGGTCAGAGACCTGGCCGTGTGGTGCCAGGACAACAACCTCTCCCTCAATGTGATCAAGAAAAATTAGATGTTTGAGGACTACAGGAAAAAGAGGACCGAGCACGCCCCCATTCTCATCAACAGGGCTGTAGTGGAGCAGGTTGAGAGCTTCAAGTTCCTTGGTGTTCACATCACCAACAAACTATCATGGTCCAAACATAGCAAGACAGTCGTGAAGAGGGCAAGACAAAACCTATTCCCCCTCAGGAGACTAAAAAGATTTGGCATGGGTCCTCAGATCCACAAAAGGTTCTACAGCTGCACCATCGAGAGCATCCTGACTGGTTGCATCACTGCCTGGTATGGCAACTGCTTGGCCTCCGACCACAAGGCACTACAGAGGGTAGTGCGTATGGCCCAGTACATCACTAGGGCCAAGCTTCCTGCCATCCAGGACCTCTACATCAGGCGGTGTCAGAGGAAGGCCCCAAAAATTGTCAAAGACTCCAGTCACCCTAGTTATAGACTGTTCTCTCCGCTACCGCATGGCAAGCTGTACCGGAGCGCCGAGTCTATGTCCAAAAGGATTTCTACCCCCAAGCCATAAGACTCCTGAACAGCTAATCAAAGGGCTACCCAGTCTATTTGCATTGCCCCCTCCCCTCTTTTACGCTGCTGCTACTCTCTGTTTAATATCTATGTGTAGTCACTTTAACTCTACCTACATGCACATATTACCTCAATTAGCTCGACTAACCGGTGCCCCCGCACATTGACTCTGTACCGGTACCCCCTGTATAAAGCCTGGTTATTGTTATTTTACTGCTGCTGTTTAATTATTTGTTACTTTTATTTAAAAAAAATGTGCTTATCTATTTTTTACTTAACACTTATTTTTCTTACAACTTCATTGTTGGTTAAAGGCTTGTAATAAGCATTTCCCTGTAAGGTTGTATCCTGTTGTATTTGGCGCATGTGAGAAATACAATTTGATTTGATTTGTTTGGGATCATTCTGATTGATAAAGAAAGGCGCCCTCTCCTGGCTGAGTGATACATCACGTCCTCCAGTGTAGGTCCTGCTGTAAAACCATAATCTCAATCTGCAGCTGATGTGAGACCAAAAATGGCTACATGACTCCATGGCTACATGACTCCAATGGCCGAGCAAATATATTTATTAACCCACCATCGGTCTAGGGAAGACTGGGCATGAGCACATTAGCGTTACGATGTGAAATATGGGCTGTATAATTCAACATGTTGCTTTTCCATGATTCATGTGCCATCCATTTCCTGTCCTGTGTTGTTGAGTGAGCTATCCCCAAGGATAATTACAGTCTTCAACGTTTAGCTTGTTCCTGCTATTTCCTGCCCCATGAAATAAGTCCTCGCTGAGACTATTTATCACTCTTTTACCACAATGCTGTTCCTCTAAATATAGGCTGCTCAGGTTTGCTAAAGTGGAGAGCCCTGCCTTCCAACAACAATCACAGATATGGTCATAGTCGCTTGATTATATCATTTCAAATGACCTTTTGCATGTACAAAAACAAAATCCATCAGCACGTGGGCTCCTAAACTCAATGTTTAGTTTGATTGATGCTGCTGAGGTGGGTAGGGGTCCTGTAATGGCCTACAGAACCTAACATGTGAATATTCATATTGTAGAACAAGCCATGGTGTGGATTAATAGCTGTCATGTGGATTGAACATGTACACTGAAACAGTCGAATACAAGCAAAAGTGCAACGTTGAAAAGACCTGTGAATCATTGTAATGAACTCTTAAGTGGGCTAAATCCGGGTCACATAGTGTTTCTTAGTAGTCATAAACAAATCTACTTTGAAATAAAAGTATACATCTCACACATGGTTATGGGCTTAATTAAAGAATACATCTGTACCATGTCAGATACAGAATTGAAATGTATTCCATTTTGAGTCTACATTCAAATATTTCACTTTATATACATCACAGAAGACTGAAATATAACAAAACTGTTTGACATTGAAACACCTGATTTTCGGTGTAAAAAAAAAGGTTTAATAATTATGAAATTATGAAGAATATTAATAACATTCCACTCATGGGGCCACAAGGTAATTTTACTGCAGGAAAGGGCTACAAAGTACATTACTTATAGATTTATGGTAGAACTACAGTATATATATGCCTGGAGGTACAGTTGAAGTCGAAAGTTTACATACACCTTAGCCAAATATATTTAAACTCCGTTTTTCACAATTCCTGACATTTAATCCTAGTAACAATTCCTTGTCTTAGGTCAGTTAGGATCACCACCATATTTTAAGAATGTGAAATGTCAGAATAATAGTAGAGAGAATGATTTATTTCAGTTTTTATTTCTTTCATCACATTCCCAGTGGGTCAGAAGTTTACATCCACTCAATTAGTATCTGTTAGCATTGCCTTTAAATTGTTTTACTTGGGTCAAACATATTGGGTAGCCTTCCACAAGCTTCCCACAATAAGTTGGGTGAATTTTGGCCTATTCCTCCTGACAGAGCTGGTGTAACTGAGTCAGGTTTGTAGGCCTCCTTGCTCGCACACACTTTTTCAGTTCTGCCCACAAATGTCCTATGGGGTTGAGGTTAGGGCTTTGTGATGGGCACTCCAATACCTTGACTTTGTTGTCCTTAAGCCCTTTTGCCACAACTTTGGAAGTATGCTTGGGGTCATTGTCCATTTGGAAGACCCATTTGCGAACAAGCTTTAACTTCCTGACTGATGTCTTGAGATGTTGCGTCAATATATACACATAATTTTCCTGCCTCATGATGCCCTCTATTTTGTGAAGTGCACCAGTCCCTCCTGCAGCAAAGCAACCCCACAACATTATGCTGCCACCCCCGTGCTTCACGGTTGGGATGGTGTTCTTCAGCTTGCAAGCCTCCCTCTTTTTCCTCCAAACATAACGATGGTCATTATGGCCAAACAGTTCTATTTTTGTTTCATCATACCAGAGGACATTTCTCCAAAAAGTACAATCTTTGTTCCCATGTGCAGTTGCAAACCGTAGTCTGGCTTTTTTATGGCGGTTTTGGAGCAGTGGCTTCTTCCTTGCTAAGCGGCCTTTCAGGTTATGTCGATATAGGACTCGTTTTACTGTGGAAATAGATACTTTTGTACCTGTTTCCTCCAGCATCTTCACAAGATCCTTTGCTGTTGTTCTGGGATTGATTTGCACTTCGCACCAAAGTACGTTCATCTCTAGCAGACAGAACGCGTCTCCTTCCTGAGTGGTATGGTGGCTGCGTGGTCCCATGGTGGTAATACTTGCGTACTATTGTTTGTACTGATGAACGTGGTACCTTCAGGCGTTTGGAAATTGCTCCCAAGGATGAACCAGACATGTGGAGGTCTACAAATTTTTTTTTGAGGTCTTGGCTGATTTATTTTGATTTTCCCATGATGTCAAGCAGAGGCACTGAGTTTGAAGGTAGGCCTTGAAATGCATCTACAGGTACTTCTCCAATTGACTCAAAGGATGTCAATTAGCCTATCAGAAGCTTCTAAAGCCATGACATTTTCTGGAATTTTCCAAGCTGTTTAAAGGCCCAGTCAACTTAGTGTATGTAAACTTCTGACCCACTGGAATTGTGATAGTGAAATAATCTGTCTGTAAACAATTGTTGGAAAAATTACTTGTGTCATGCACAAAGTAGATGTCCTAGCCGACTTGCCAAAACTATAGTTTGTTAACAAGAAATTTGTGGAGTGACTCCAACCTAAGTGTATGTAATCTTCCGACTTCAACTGTATGTCTCATCTCCTGAGTCTTCTCTTTGGTGGTCGGTCAGAGAGGTGATTTATTTGACACTTAAACTACACAATGCCTTGTTAAACGAGGGTTCTCTCACATCCTTCCTTTCAGGAAATATTCATCATGCATAGTCATTAAGATTTAGTTGCACAAGT
Organism: Salvelinus fontinalis; assembly: GCF_029448725.1. Lineage (NCBI taxonomy): Eukaryota > Metazoa > Chordata > Actinopteri > Salmoniformes > Salmonidae > Salvelinus > Salvelinus fontinalis. The sequence continues at coordinate 20,853,909 of NC_074685.1, read as the reverse complement.
ATGCATGTCTATACGAAACTCAAGGGAAGTGCGTACTGGAATCATAAGAAATGTCTAGTGCATGTTTGACTTTGGTGGTCAACTCTGAGGAAATGAAGGTAAAATGGTCACACTTTTACAACGTGATGTTTATTTGACAATGTGTCACTCTGTGTAAACCACGAAATGACCTGTAAACACACACTTCACCTGCAATCTTAACAATGGTAAAACTTTAACACTCGATCCTTATCTGCAAATTCCAATTTTCATAAGGTTTGTGTTCCATTTCCATGTAATAATTTGTATATTGTCATCTGTTGTCATGAGAAAGGCCTGGAAAGTGTTTATATTCCAAATACCAAAAAGAGGAAATCATGAAAATGACTTAGACCTTTGAACTAAGGTTAGGTTTCGATTAAGTGAGGTGCGAGCGGTCACGCCAAAATGACCATCGAGGTCATCCTAGCAGGGTGAGTGGGTCATGAGTGGTGGGAAAATATCTGACAGGAAGTGGTAAGCAATGAGGGTCACAGTAAAGGGTCGTGGCAAGGAAACCCTCACAGGTCTGGTGTATAGGGCCCTGGAGGCCCTTGTTCACATACGAATACTAATGAAAATAACTCCCTTTATCTGAATCGCTGATAGAGTTGACTTTATGATGAATATGCATTTCCCTATAGATCCATGATTTATCATACTTTAGGTTATAAGCTCATATGACATCACTGTCATGTTTATAGCACAAGAATCGCTCTCCATTCAGATTAAATACACACCGTTTATCTGTCTTGATTTAAGCAGGGTTTTGACAATGTACAGTATGGTTAGCTCTTCCTCATAAATGTTATTTCTACTCTTATCATATGTCCCCAACAGTATCTATGTCCTCTCTTCCTGCGAAAAACTAACTCAAATCATGTTTCCTGTGATCCCGTGGAGCAAGCCTGGCCCTTATTTATCCATAAAACAAGAGCTTCGTTTTGGCTGGGAAGATCACGAAGTGCCTGGAATGGGATCATGTATCACTGTTCATTCCCAGAATTTGGAAAAAACACTTTCCAGGTAGACCGAGAGTGAACTTCCAAAATGAAGAATAACGTTTCACGGGAATGCCACTCAACTGTGTTAGCTGATAAAAAAAACATGTTTTGAGTTAGGCCCAGACATAATATGTTTAAAAGCTTATAAACAGTCTAGCAGAGTCTGGTTAAAATGAAACGAGGGAACGTTTACAGTATATACCCATAGTCACATATTGTCTGGTATGCTCCTGGGTACAGACTCCTTAGGCGAACATTAACACACACTATGGGAGAAAAATTGCAACTTTTCTCAGAAATGTATGAAAACAACTCCAGAATGAAACTATTGTTGTATCTTATGGCTGTCACGGTCATTTAATAACGACTGGTGAGCAGAAATACAAGATCATTTGACCTTCACAACCAATTTTAGGGTCTGTGGAGGCAGAGGCGTAGCCAGAGGGGTGTCCGGGGTGGCACTGGACACCCTTGACATCTGATTTGCCACCCCGGGTAGCAGTTTGATGTTGATTGACATCTCATTTCCCCTCTTGTTGAAGGAAGCGTTTATTTTGAAGTTTTCAAATCAAGGACGAGGAACAGAGAATATTAATGTTGGTTGTGAGATACATAAGAATAAGAATAACATACAGAAGAAGAAGAGAGAATATTTCCACGGCTCTACAAGCTCTTTTCGCGATTGGTGAAAGCATCATATTTGAAGTAAGTTTTAAGGTTAAGCATCGGGTTTAGGTTTCCTGAACAGCTTTTACGAAAGTTGAGTCGCTGTGTAAGTTAACGTTAGACCTTTGGCTTCATTAACAGACAGTTAATCAGATAAGAGAGATTGGTTCCCAATTTAGCCTAACATTATGTTTACATCTGTGCTAGTAATACACGCATATACAGTGCAGTGTCGTAAGTTACAGTATACGAATGTTTAGCTAATGTGGGGTAACTAGTAGGCTACTGATGTCGGTGTTCAGCAAGTTAACATTCGGTAATTTAAATCCATTAACTCAGTTAGATTTTCGTACTTGAACTCAAATCTAACAATTGTTATTATCAATCTGTTAATGTTCCTCAAAAGATTACCACAATTTGCAGATAAAATGTTTGCTATCGTAGGGGAGAAGAAATGTATAGCTAACTAAGTTACTTACTGCAAAGTAGGGCTAGCCATGATCTAACTAGTAACTTAGGCTGGTAGTTGATTTTAAGGTACAGTTATAATAACGGGGATTTGTAATTAAGATTGGACTAAAATAAGGGTAATTGGATGCTTAGATGTAACCATAGACTGTCTTGTTTTTGAATAGGGTCAATTAAACATGAAAAGAAAGGGAGAGACTTATTTTTAAAGAAGCACAAACAGGCAGATCAGGTGCAAACAGACCGCAGCCCTTGCATCACCACTGGACCCCAGAGCAGCTCCCTACCTGAGGCTAGTCAGAGTCAGTGTGGTCAGACTTCACAAGGACCCAGTCTACCACCACCAGGTCAGAGCATCTACCAGGCAGTCAGTCACATGCCCAGTTCAGAATTTAAGTTTAGCTTCAGTTTGTAATAGATGCTTTTGTCAGATTAAGCCTCACTTTAAAATGTTGGTTGTTGATTCATGTGTGTTCTTGTTTTGATGGCTGTTGCATTTTATTGTGATTATACACTAATGGTTCTTGTGTTATTTTAATGTAATAGATGTATCAAGGGATGACACAGAGACCTCTGGCTCTGAGCAAGACAGTGAGCCAGAGCTGCCAGGAGATGTCATCGAGCCCCTCCCAACTGCATCAAGCACCAGATATGCTGTTCCAAAAGGACCCAATGGTAGGCCAGGCCTATACTTTAAACTACACATTTTAGTTAGCAGCTGTTAGTATCTAATCTTCTGGATCCCTTAATTATACATTTCCATAGAGATATGACACATTATTTAACGTGTATTTCAGACATTCAAGATCTAATTTTGAAAACATCCATGTTTGAAAACATTTCCCAGAACTCAGTATGGTACTAGGAAAAGGGCTTTCAACAGCTCCTGGTATAAGGACAATTCATGGCTTAAATATTCTGTAAGTCAAGATTCCACTTATTGTTTTGCATGTAGGCATTTTTCTCTGCCCAATACAGCTGAATCTGCCTTCACATCACAGTAAGGTTTTTGTAACTGGAAAAAGGCGCTGTTTAAAGATTCTGGGTTTTGTCACGTTCTGACCTGAGTTCCTTTTTTATGTCTTTGTGTTAGTTTGGTCAGGGCGTGGGTTGGTGTGGGTAGTCTATGTTCCTTTTTCTATGTTGTTGTATTTCTGTGTTTGGCCTGGTATGGTTCTCAATCAGAGGCAGCTGTCGATCGTTGTCTCTGATTGAGAATCATACTTAGGTAGCCTGTTTTCCCCATTTTAGGTGTGGGTGTTTATTTTCTGTTTAGTGTCTGTTCACCTTGCAGAACTATTTCGTTTTCTCATCGTTGTTATTTTGTGTAGTGTTCAGTTTTCAATTTTCAATATGACGAACACTTACCACGCTGCATTTTGGTCCTCTTCTCCTTCACCAGACGAGAATCGTTACAGGTTTAAGCTCCATTCAAAAGCAAAGCATCATATCAATGCTATGTATGCTTGGAATCGGCATAAAAGGGATATTGACAGCAACTCATAAATGTTAGATGTCATAAATGAGGACCGGAAAAAGAAAGTGGAGAAAAACTGTACTTGCATTAAAACAATTGCAGATGTGCTCCTGTTAACTGCCACTCAAAATATAGCGCAGAGAGGTCATCGAGAGTCTAATGACTCTCACAGCAAGTGTATTTTTTTTAACAATCTTAGAAGAAACAGCAAAGCATGACCAATTCATATAGAAAAGGATGATTGCATGTGGCAATGCTAAGTACACAAGCCACCAAATCCAGAACAAAGTTCTTGAGGGCTTAGCTGAGATGGTACAAAGTGAAGTAAGAGAAGTAAAAGAATGTGAAGTTTTTAGTGTAATTGCAGATGAAACCAAAGATTTAAAGAAAAAATAACTAATGTCTTTAGTTGTGAGGTACAATTACAACGGGGCCATCCACGAAAGCTTTTTACACTTTCAGTCAGCTGAAAGCTTAGATGCAGCAGGTCTAACAAAAATGATAATTGATTGTCTTGAAAAACATGGTCTGGACTACAGAAATAATCTTGTGGGGCAGGGCTATGACAGTGCATCCGTCATGAGCGGAAAGCATTCTGCTGTGTCTGCACGGATTAAAAACAGTACAAGATTTACATTTTATGTGCACTGTAATGTACATTGTTTGAATTTGGTTCTTGTCGATGATGTAAAATCAGTGCCTGAGGCAGTTCACTTTTTTGCTCTCCTGCAGAAGCTTTATAACTTTGTATCTGGCTTGTACGTTCATCTCATATGGCTTGCAGTTTAGAAAGAGCTGTATCCACAGCAGCAGCCCAGGGAACTACAGAGACTTACGGATGTAAGGTGGGCATGCAGATACATGGCATGCCGTAATCTGAGGGACAGGCTTCCAGCAGTTCTGAGAGTGCTACAGGATATCACACTTGAAAATAATGGTGATAGATCAGTGGAGGCAAGGGGTCTTCTTTCTCAGATAGATTTACATTTCATAGGGCTTTTGGTTACCTTTTGTAAAGTGCTTGGTGATGCCAAATGTCTTTCTGACATGCTCCCATCAAGCTCTCTTGACCTAGCAAGGGCTGTGGATCTAGTAGGTGCCCTTACAGACACATTACAGGACTACAGAAGTGAGGGTTACTTTGGAGAACTATGGAAAGAGGTTGAAGAGATTGCAGAGCACTGCAAAATAAGTGTACAAACAGTGTGTAAAAGACAGCCTAAAACAAGCTTAAGAACTCACAACTCATTGATGATGAGCACTGTAGGACAGAAAAATAGTGACCAAAGTGATGGTGAGAGCTTCCAAAGAGCTATCTTTTATCAGGTGCTTGACAGTCTTACAGCTGTGTCGCAGGGGCGTTTTTCAAAGAAAATTTGCGAGGTAATGCAAGGGGTCCAGTCTCTCAACCCCAAAAGTACAACAGTCTTTAGTGAGGAGCCTCTGTTTGCCTTTGCTCAGACCTTTGAGTCAGATTTAGAGGACCTCAAACATGAGGTTCATCAAACCAAGAGGCTTCTTGATAGGGGAGTGAAAAGTGGAAGGGACAGACCATCTCCTTGACTTTGTTGTGTTTCTAGAGCCTTATAAAGAGGTCTTCCATGAGCTATTTCAACTTTGTAAGATTTCTTTTGTTACACAGTGCTTCTTGCGAGAGAAGCTTCTCAGCTTTAAAAATGATTAAAACCCACCTTAGGACAACAATGGTTGATGACAGGTTAAGTCACCTCGGAATTATCAGTGTTGAGTCAAGAAGGGCACGCTCCCTAAACATGAATGAGTTTGTTAAACATTTTGCCAGTTCTCACCAGAACTGCATAATTATGCTGTTTTAAATCTACCTAGGATAATTTGGCACTTAGGCGGTCCCTCTGGTAATGATTAAAACCTGCACTGTGTACTAACTAGTACACTGACATTCTAAAATTATAAATCCAAAGAAAATCATGTCACACAGATTTAATTTGGTCTTGATTAGGCCAATTCCAAAACTTGGCTTTGCTATTAGTTAACATAATATATATGAGCATAAATATGATACTGTAAGTTTGTAATATGAATGGACATCAAAATAATTTGTATTTTTCATGTCAATTTCTGCTTGATACCTGGTATGTCAAATTGCAGTGTGATTTATTGTAAATGTATTTCTTTGTAAATAAACTAAGCATTTGTGGGCTACAAACATTGCAATCTTATCTCCTTGGTGCTTGAGCTTTATTTTCTGAAAATATTTTGGATGTTCAACACTTATAGACCCAGATTATATATTCATGAAAACAGAGTGACCCAAGTCTCTCCAGTATGTGAGTACAGTACTGTGTGTGTGTGTGTGTGTGTGTGTGTGTGTGTGTGTGTGTGTGTGTGTGTGTGTGTGTGTGTGTGTGTGTGTGTGTGTGTGTGTGTGTGTGTGTGTGTGTGTGTGTGTGTGTGTGTGTGTGTGTGTGTGTGTGTGAGAGAGAGAGAGAGAGAGAGAGAGAGAGAGAGAGAGAAATAAATTGAGTTGCAGTTCCGAGGTAGAGACACTGACTATTCATAGTATGTTAAAGGATTTTTGTGTGGTCCAAAAGGGTTACTTCACTATCTGCCACATTGAGGAACTCCGGATTAAGTGAATGAACACTTCTACCTCTAATCAGCAATCATAAGATTCATTCATGCTCCTTAGATGCCAGGTTAGGGTTACACACACATTTTCTGTCATGGTCTATGGACCCCCTGAAGTAGCCTTGGCCACCCCCTGGCCACCCCATGTATAAAACTCTAGTTCCGACACTGTGTGGTCACAAACATTTATGTAGCCTTAGCATGGCTTTTAGGGCCTGTGTTTTATGTTTGATAATGTTCTCTGGGAAGAACTGTTCTCAACATACAGGTAAATGACAAAATAAAGGAAATACCAACATAAAGTGTCGGGGATAGGGGATAGGGCCACCACTAGCCAGAACAGCTTCAATGCACCTTGGCATAGATTCTACAAGTGGCTGGAAATCTACTGGAGGGACGTGACACCATTCATCCACATGAAATTCCATAATTTGGTGTTTTGTTGATGGTGGTGAAAAACGCTCCAGAAACTCCCACAAGTGTTCAATTGGGTTGAGATCTGGTGACTGAGACTTCCATGGCATATGGTTTACATAATTTTCATGCTCTTCAAACCATTCAGTGACCACTCGTGCCCTGTTGATGGGGGCATTGTCATCCGATTGGAGCATAGCCATGGTAGCCAAAATAATGGTCAAAAGACAGATGACCCTAACTAAGCATGACGGGATGTTAATTGCTTAATTAACACAGGAACCACACCTGTGTGGAAGCACCGGCTTTCAATATACTTTGTATCCCTCAATTACTCAAGTGTTTCTTTAGTGGGGTAATATTTATCGTATAACTATATTATATACAGTATATACAGTACCAGTCAAAAGTTAGGACACACCTACTCATTCAAGGGTTTTTCTTTATTGTTACTGTTTTCTACATTGTAGAATAATAGTGAAGACATCAAAACTATGAAATAACACATATGGAATCATGTAGTAACCAAAAAAGTGTTAAACTTGATGACAGCTTTGCACACTCTTGGCATTCTCTCAACCAGCTTCACCTTGAATATTTTTCCAACAGTCTTGAAGGAGTTCCCACATATGCTGAGCACTTGTTGGCTGCGTTTCCTTCACTCTGCCGTCTAACTCATACCAAACCATCTTAATTGGGTTGAGGTCTGGTGATTGTGGAGGCCAGGGCATCTGATGCAGCACTCCATCACTCTCCTTTTTGGGCAAATAGCCCTGACACAGCCTGGAGGTGTGTTGGGTCATTGTCCCACTATGTGCAAACCGGATGGGATGGTGTATCGCTGCTGAATGCTGTGGTAGTCATGCTGGTTAAGCATTTATTTGGGCTGCAATTTCTGAGGCTGGTAACTCTAATGAACTTACCCTCTGCAGCAGAGGTAACTCTGGATCTTCCTTTCCTGTGGTGGTCCTCATGAGAGCCAATTTCATCATAGCGCTTGAAGTTTTTCGCATAGTTTTTCGTCAAAACAAAAAAGTAAATCCCACCTTCAAGTCCGAAAGTAATGATAGACTGTCATTTCTGTCACGTCTGCTCCCGCTCTTCCCCTCCCCATGTCCGTTATTTATTAAATGTTACTCCCCGTACCTGCTTCATCTCTCCAGCGTCATCCTTGTGACAGAATGCAGAAGCCATCACACAAAGCATCGGGGAGTACTGGCGTTCTGGTTGGTATAGTGGCATCGGCTCTGGGTCACCACCGTTGGAACCGGGGGTGCATAGCCTGCTCGTCGGGCTTCCACGCCCTAGCAGGTTCGAGAGGTTTCCTTGCCCCGGTTGGCTCGGATGGCGCCCATCCCACGTCGGGCCTCAGCTGGATCGTCAGTTCTTGTCTGCCCAGCCGGTCCAGGAGTTTTTTGTTTGTTTTTTGTTTTGTCGGTGACGTCGGGGGTGGATTCTGCCGCCGTTGGAACCGGGGGTGCCTAAGCCAGCCCGTCGAGCTTTCATGCCCTGGCTGGCTCGAGAGGTTTCATTGCCTCGGTTGGCTCGGTGGCTTCCCATCCCACGTCACACTCTACCGGATCATCGGGTTTCCTCAGCGGGATCGACAGGCGTCTTGACTCAGCCGGATCGTCAGGCTCCCATGCCTCAGCCGGCTCGCCAGGCTCTCACGCTCCTGCCGGTTCGTCGGGCTTCCACGCCTCAACCGGCTTGCCCAGCGCCCATGTCTCGGCCGGTTCGCCCAGGTGGGACGCCGGGTGGCGCCCCTAGAGGGGGGGGTACTGTCACGTCTGCTCCCGCTCTTCCCCTCCCCTGGCGCTTGAGGGCGCCAGAATGCCTTGCATCACTCACTCCTGCCATCCATCACGTACACCTGCCTTTCCTTGTCACGCGCATCAGCGTTATTGGACTCACCTGGACTCTCTTATTACCTGTTCATTTTCTCCCCTAAATGTGTCAGTTCCCCAGCTCTGTTCCCCGCTTCTGCATTGATTGTTTTCTGTTTTCTAACGCTGTTTATGTCTCGTTCCATGTCCGTTATTTATTAAATGTTACTCCCCGTACCTGCTTTGTCTCTCCAGCGTCATCCTTGTGACAATTTCTCTTTACTTATTTGAGCTGTTCTTGCCATAGTATGGACTTGGTCTTTTACCAAATAGAGCTATCTTCTGTATACCGTCCCTACACAACTGATTGGCTCAAACACATTAAAAAGGAAAGAAATTCCACAAATTAACTTTTAATAAGGCACACTTGTTAATTAAATGCATTCCAGGTGACTACCATTTTTATCTGACTCCATAAAGAACATGCAAGCAAGCATTAGGCAATGAGTTGACGTTGACAAGCAAGAATTGGTCTGAGAGTGGAATACTAAAGGCATATATTTAATCATTTGTTGTGGAGTGGGTAACAGGTGCACGATATCGCTTTAATTGCTGAGTTCTCTGCCATATATGACATTGACTTCAAATTAAATCCCAAGTTCAAGAACATTGGGAAACGGGGGCTCTCCCCAAAAAATTTTTTTTGAAAGGACAAGATGAAGTCACCTTTCTACCTTTCGGGTAGGCTAATGTGTTTCCGCAGCTATGCATTCATCAGACCATCTCTTGAAGCAGATATTTAATAACTTTGAAGAAGATATTTATTTACTTAGCTAAATGAATGAAATCACATACAAGGCATAAAGCTTAAGTCACACTAGGTTGGTGGCACCTTAATTGGCGAGGACAGGCTTGTGGTAATGGCTGGTGTGGAATTAGCAGAATGGTATCAAATACATCAAACACATGGTTTCCAGGTGTTTGATACCATTCCATTCGCTCCGTTCCAGCCATTATTATGAGCCGTCCTCTCCTCAGCAGCCTCCTGTGATTTCCTTACCCCCTGCTCGCTTGCACCTTCTCAAACCACCCTTCTGGTCAACAGGAGTAGATTGCTTTGGCCCCTTGACGATCAAGCTAGGTCGTCGAGTGGAAAAGCGCTGGGGCACCTGGACCTACTGGAGAGTTTGGATACTGAAGCCTTCCTCATGGCCCTACGGCGGTTTATCTCCCGACGGGGAAAACCCTACGAGATCCTGGCTGACAGAGGCACAAACTTCAAGGCAGGAGAAGCCAGGTTGGAGGAAGCCTTCCAAGCCATGGAACCCAGCCTCCAGGATCAGCTGATGGACCAACAAATCTTATTCAAATTTAACCCTCCAGGAGCTCCTCATTTTGGAGGAACATGGGAGCGAGAGATCAAATCTGTAAAGACGGCCTTACGTGTCGTCCTGGGGGACCAAACTGTCACTGAAACTGTCTTGCGGACCGTCCTGATAGAGGTGGAAGGGATATTGAACTCCAAACCCTTGGGATATCTCTCTGCAGATATCGCTGACCCCGATCCGGTTACACCGAATATGCTCTTGATGGGACGCCGAGATGCGTCACTTCCTCAAGCCATGTATGCTGATACCAACCTCGTTGGCAGACGCCGGTGGCGACACAGCCAGATCTTGGCTGACCATTTCTGGGCCCGATTCATTCGGGATTACCTACCAAGCCTACAGCACAGAGGGAAATGGCGGAGAGAAATGGCCAGCCTGGAAACTGGCCAAGTAGTAATGGTGGTGGACCCTCAGCTGCCTCGAGCCTCCTGCCCGGTGGGACGTATCACTAAGACCATGCCTGGGACCGATGGTCGCGTTAGATCAGTGGAGATCCAGGTAAAGAACCGGACATATATTAGGCCAGTTGCTCGACTAATTCCTCTCCCTGAGATGACGGAGGACGGGAGCAATGAGCCTTTTTGAGGAGTGTGGAATTTAACAAATTTCCAGGGTGGCTGTAGAAAAGGCCCATGGAGTTGGTGGAATAATCCTTTAATTCATGGCCACTTACTCAGCTGGGCCAGGGACGCTTTAATTAGGTCAGGTGGCAATGACCGACAGATCTCATCCACATAAAAGGAGGAAAACGGCATCGCCTGATCTCGCTGCTTTCTCTTCCTTAACTCCGTCTGCTCCAGAAGTTCTGTGCGTCCATGAATCCACGTAAGTCCACCGACTCTGTTACCTTTCATCTGAACTATCTGTTGCGATCGGGAGAGTGGGCTATCAGTTATTGTTTATAGTTATTACCGCGGAGCGCGGCTTGGAGCGCGCGCTTCAAACATATTGTGTAATGTGAATTGTAAATGATCGCGTCCACACGGATCCTCATAGGCCAATTATGCAATCGATAGGGTTAATATGTAATTAAATTAATTACATGTACACATGAAGACAATTAAAAGGGTGAAATGAGAAACGTCATTGTTTGCTAACTGGCTTGTGGCGGCCAAGCGTTCATAGCGATGTGGCTTTTTGATCCTTCGATGTCGGATCTTCCCATCAATGTGAAGCACAATTCACCAAGCGTTGGATTGTTCACCCACTAATAGGGTACGTGAGCTGGGTTTAGACCGTCGTGAGACAGGTTAGTTTTACCATACTAGTTAGGTACGTGAGCTGGGTTTAGGTTAGTTTTACTTTGATATCAAACTAAAGGAGATTATAGATTGAATGACCATTCACTGTTTGTATTTATTTCATGATTTATGATAAATAGTTAAGAGCCTAAATGACTCACGGGTGATTACTATTGACTTCTTAATGAACTGGATTGTTGAATTCCCTAATTATGTTAATAATGAATGATTGTTATGATTTGTTCTTTGTGATTATGAATTTGATTGGATACATGTTATTTTGTTTCCTTTGTTATGCAGCACAGACTACTCAGTAAATATACTATGGTTAAAGGAATTCCTGCCTCAGTCTCGTCCATTCCTCTGTCACCTGACACGTGACCACCTGTTCACCTTCACTGTCAGTCATCCTACCTGTCCAGCTACCCACACAGATTCCACTAATCTGTCAATGGTATACAGCATACATTGGTCAATGGTATACAGCATACATGGCTTGAGGAAGTGACGCATTACATTTGAAGGTGTAACTCTTCCAAACCAAAACCAACCACCATTGACCAATCAAACGATAGTTTACAGTAACATGATCACCCAGGCCCAAACTCAACAGGATGTCACGGCATCTAAAGGCTTGTGTGGGGGATGAGACCAACGTAAAAAGATAGCATTCCTAGAGACAATAATCCCTTTCCATAGAGTAACGTAGAGTTCACTCTGTACAGATAGATACAAGTTACCACAGAGATCATACATCCACATACTGTAGACGGCATTAGAGTTCTATTCAAGGAAGAAGTTTCAAATAGATACCAATCATGGCTGCAGTAGTATTATTCTATCACACATTCCAGTAATCAGTTATCTGGATACTGTGTGTGAGAGAGAGATACATTTTGTGTCCTCAGAGGAAGTGTACTGGTCCTTAAATCATTCTCCTTTGTGTTTTCCACGTGTTCCTGGGACATTTGCCATGCAGACCCAGAGGTGACAGAGAGCACAAAGATTAGGGCCAAGCCTACATTTCCGTTCTGTAAGTTACCTTAACATTACCATGTACTGCAACACTCTGTGTGTCCTATAGGGAGACTTTGGAGGAGGACGGTGACGATGGTAAAGATGGTGAAGACCATAAAGAGGGTAATAATGACAGTAATGGGCATGATAATGATCGTAATTATGACAAAATATATCATTTACGTTAAAGATTATGATGAGGAAAATAAGGAGTGAATGGAGGACAAAACATTTCTCTTCATTTAGAAATAAATGATATTTCCTCCATGGGAGAATATTTCCTGTCTCTTCTCCTCTTGCACATCCCCTCCTACTGTGCTTTAATGTCTGAGTTATGGCTGACCTCGCAAACTGCAGCATCTGACTGATCCCGTCACAAATGAGTTTTAACATTTTCATTATCCATTCTCAGAAAAATGAGTTTGAATTAAATCTGGAACATATGATTCTAAAATGACGCCCGATAAACATCTATTTCTGTGTAAAGTTTTGGTATGTCACCCAGGCCCCATGCAGCCAATGTACCAGATGAATGACTCACCCAGTGCATGTGGGTAAACAAATCCATGCTATATTTCTAGCTCATCCATTACTTTATCCAATACCCAACTCGTATGAATGGATATCAATCCTTGTCTGAATGATTCACAGATTTAGCTAACTCTGTGGTCTCCTGGATTCAGAACGTAAACAAATCAAAAGGATTAACCCTCATCTATTTGAGTTACCTCAGAATTAAGAACTAATGATGATCTATTTTAGTCTACTTGGATTTTTGAGTGACAGGTTATATTACTCGTAGGTCAAGGTCCATCTGGCAGGAGTCAGGGGGGCTCATCTGGCAGGAGTCAGGGGGGCTCATCTGGCAGGAGTCAGGGGGCTCATCTGGCAGGAGTCAGGGGGGCTCATCTGGCAGGAGTCAGGGGGGCTCATCTGGCAGGAGTCAGGGGGGCTCATCTGGCAGGAGTCAGGGGGGCTCATCTGGCAGGAGTCAGGGGGGCTCATCTGGCAGGAGTCAGGGGGGCTCATCTGGCAGGAGTCAGGGGGGCTCATCTGGCAGGAGTCAGGGGGGCTCATCTGGCAGGAGTCAGGGGGGCTCATCTGGCAGGAGTCAGGGGGGCTCATCTGGCAGGAGTCAGGGGGGCTCATCTGGCAGGAGTCAGGTATGGTACAAAAATATGTTGATATAGAGGTTCATATGCTGCCAGAAACAAGTGGCCAACTTCTTTTTTGTCATTATGTCAATATGAAATAATAAAGTCTATGTCACGATCGAGCTACTCTCCAACAACAGGGGATATCACTGCTTGATACAATGCAGTCACTACATAGTAGCCTAATAGAGGCCAACGACAGGTCTGTATACATTCATTGTCTCACTCTTATCAAACAGTCAATGACAGAGAAAGTCATTCTCTCCAAGTATATGCAGATAAATACAGAAAAGACTCACTCTGATAAAGTGTAAATGTGGTAAGATAGTTCACATATTCTAACTTGAACTTCACTCCTTACCTGTAGTTGTACTAGCCCAGTTGATCAGCTCCCTGATGTACATCACCTTGCCAGGCTAGCCAGACTCCTTGCTTCAGCCAAACTCTACGCCACGCCCACGGAGTACATCCCCGACAATTTTTGGAACACAAACACATTTTAACCGTTCTAATTGGTCCCAGCAACCGATGGGTTGGACCAGAGCCAGAACACAGGTCAATAAATCGGTGTTTAAAAAATGTGTCATTGGCTTTGATTCTCTGATTGGTTAGAGATGATGCAATCGCTGATGATGCACCCTTCATTTTGACGCCGCTACAAATGACTTCAACGATGGCAGTCTCAGACTGAAGTATGTAGTGAACATAGAGCAGCAGATGAATTTAGTTTGAGCTTTTTATGACAGAATGTAAAAATGTAGTGAAATTAATTTTGTTTTACTAAGTTACATATATCCAAAAAGTACTCAATTGGTGAAACAACCCCTTTATACGAGAAGTGTTCCTGATGCGTCATCCTAGGGAGGTGTGTCAAACAGTGCAGGGTTCTTAACAATGATGGGTCATTAATGCAGGGTTTAACCTGTGTTGTGGGTAGCCTAGTGCAAAGGTTGCCAATTCCCACAGGGAGGATAAGTTTAGCACCTTCATTGAACTGTGTGCTTATGATAACATGTATGTTTATTATCTTAAGATGATTATATTGTAACTCATTACTTTTTGGATGTTAATTAATCATTATGTCAAATGGCTTCCCATTGGTTGAATGCATTATGGGTAAAGTATTTAAATCCCTGTCATTCTGTCCTAACCAGATGGGTGAGAAGTTGGGCTGCTGGTGCTGTCCCATGTCATGTATGATTGAGCTTGGGTTAAGTCTACAGACTTTTTCTTTTCCATGTTCATCTGTTTTTTTATTATGTAAATATTGTGGGCCTACGGTCCGTGACACCTGTTTGTGTGTAACCTTGGTGGATATTAGAACTCAGAGAGTACAATAATCCCCCCCTTCTCATGTCAGTGCTCTAATCTAGGTCAATAAACATGTTTGTCCTGGATTCTCTAATCCCGTTGACAGACTGACAAGAAGAATCAAAGTCCACAAAAACATTAGAAGAGTTTTAGTGCTGTGTACGCAGGGAGGACCACATATACGTAGTCGGCTATTCTGTCCCACAGCTCATTAACCTTTTACTGCAGTGGACTAAATCAGGGTCACAAAGAGTGTTTCTTAGTAGTCTTAAACAAATCTACGTTGAAACTTGCAAAAAAGAAGACACCTGTACCATGTCAGATATAGAGTTGAAATGTATTACATTTTCAGTTTTCATCCCAAAATTACACTTTATATACATCACAGAAGACTGAAGTATAACAAAACTGTTTGACATAGAATCACAGGATTTTCGGCGTGTTTTAAATTAAAAAATATATATATTTATGAAAAATATGAACATTCCACCCATGAGGCCACTAGGTCATTTGACTGCAGGAAAGGCCTAGGAAGGAGTGTATATGCTGTGGCTTCTGTGTTTCTTGTGTGTTTTGAGTTCTGTGCGGTTCTTGCGATTTATGGAACTATATCATTTCAAATCTATTATGTTTTAAGGATTCAGTTTTCTGTAGACAGATGTTTTATATTCCGCGTTCACTTGTGTGTTATGGAATCTGGAATTAAGAATTGCCTCTCAATGGAATGGAGTCCTCTGGTCATCTTACTAGCTACTATAAGACTAACTGAACACCCTATGTATATTTTGGCATACATCTATCTCTCTCTACCTACGCCTCCTGTACTCACCCACACATATCAAAACATACCCGCACTTGAGGTTTATTTTCAATGGATGGTTTTCTGACATCACACATGGACTCCACACATGCAAGAACATGTCCAACCCTCATTGGATGAATGCAGTACACATTCAGAGAGTGAGTGTGAGAGAGAGCGAGAGAATTCTAAACGGCTAGCATCATAACCCCCTGCACCTATGAGGGCCAGAGGCATAAGCACATAATAAAGGCAACTTACAACATATTTTATATTGTATAACCAAGGTAATTCTCCAATAAAACAGGTATACAGTCTTTTATTGAAGTACAGAGTGATGCATTCATCTAGGTATTCCCAATATGCCTTGTCTTCACCTAACGTTAGTGCCATGATGGATCAGCCAATAAGCCGCGAGCAGCAGCAGCAGGTAATTGTAATATTTGTCACCTTTAGAAAAGAGCTGGCTTTTGGCTGTGTGTTCCCTGTGTGATCTAATTGGACGGAGTTATCAGGAGCGAGGCAGCAGCACAGTAGAGACTGTTGATTCATATCCTGTTCAGGAGAAGGATAGTATATGAGTTGTTAGAGAGACCAGCCTGGTCTCATAGACTAGATGCAACATAGTAAATGTAAATTTGGTACACTCAATTAGTAAGATACGTCACGTTTGGTAGGGTTACATAAGACAGAAGGTTACTTAAGACAAAAATGAAAGTAGGGTGGTTGGTTTGGAGAGAGAGGGGGGGGGGGAGAGAGAGAGACTGGTATTTACTGTCATCCACACCGCAGGAGAGGAGGACGCTACCTTGTTTGAGAATGTGATGAAAGAGCTGAACTAATGTGTTTGTGTCGCTGGATTAATTTATTACCCCCTGCAGTTGTCCAAATACCAGTGTTGAGCATCATTCCTCACTGCAAATGACGGGTTGTGTTTCACTATCATGCTAACAGACCATCACTGTGTGATTCATCTGAGGAGCATAAAATATGCAATGACTTTACATTTGTTTGGAATACATTCATCATAGGTCTCAATGCAATGCCAAGAACACCACAGTATACTAACAGAACAATGCTAGATATTACAATGGAGAAGGGAGAAGGCACTTTACTGCAACAAATTCTGAATGCACTTAACCAGACAGACTTTATAAATAGGTGTTGTCACATTCATGTTATTCTATAGGGTAACATCAGTTACATTTTTGAAATGAGGGATTATATGGAATTAAAGAGAAAAATGAAATGGTGTTGTCATCTTCGTGAATGGACTAACACTAGTAGTAACGTTACTGTTATCCTATAAGGGAAAACCTTATAAAGGGCTTGGAAAGTACAGTAAGTACTACATTTTGATCTTTACATAAGTAGGATGATATGCAAACAAACTATATATGTTGATATATGGGACTGGACACGATTAGTCTGACTCAGTATTACCTAACACAGAAAAAACATTTTAGGGTAAATTATCTTCCTTGTCTTTCTGTGCACATCAAATCCTTAGTTTGAGCTATTTCAGCTAGTTCATTCAGCACTGACCCCTGTGGTGTCCTATCACTGCTTTGGGGCACAGGCAGCTCATCACTGCAAACACATCAAAGTGTATTTACTCATGCCAGCCTGTCTTCATCTAGAAGGAACCAGGCTTTCATGTCCATTACAGAGTAATTTGCAGGTAATATCTCAGCCAACATTATGACTGTAATTAAGTCTGTCAGTCAAACCAGGCTTTTAACATAATTGAGCCATAAGGAATTAGCATAAATGCTCATTTATTTGATTATGCGTGAATTTTGAGAATTATAAAAGTGAATGACAATGGCGGGAAAAACGACTGACTTCCCAGATGATCATTTACAGAGTTAGCACACACACACAGACACACACACACACACAGTGCTATGAGGGCCAGAGGCTTCAGTTCCCAATAACCAATTTGGTTCCAGGTAGACCTATTTAGGGGTCCATGTAGAACCCTTTCCACAGAGGGTTCTACATGGATCCCAAAAGGGTTCTACATGGAACAAAAAAGTGTTCTCCGATGGGGAAAGTCGAAGATCCCTTTTGGAACCCTTTTTCTAAGCGTGTAGATGATAAATTGTGGTAAAATGTCATGATCTAGTCTCATGTGTCCACTTTCTGACCAGGAGGAGAGCGACTTTGGTCCGCTGTAATACAGTGATACTCTGGAGGCAGCCGCGCGCAGAAATCCAATTTGCTCTGTGGAAGTATTAGCCTCCTGTGTTAATTCTCTCTGAAATGACTTCCATTGGGTCTATCTGCAGAGCGGAGAGACTGTGAGGGAGGAGAGGGTCGCTACTGAGCCGTGTGTTGGCGTGGGAACTGGGGTGGACATAAGCCCAGAGTGAAATAAATCCATCTAATGGTGATGCAGTTCAGACACAGCAACACCCCTAAGAGCAACCTCAGGTCGTCTTCTGCAATGATGAGGAATGTGATGAATTACTGAGGTTCTCTCTCTTCTATAGCATCATAGTCAGAGCATTGGAATGCCTGGAACTGCCCAAAAAACTTACTTGAGGTATGATCGTGATGATACGCACACAGTGATATAAGCTTTAATTTGTGTCTGAGCTGCACACATACATTTGCAAAGAGATGCGCTCCTGGACTGACTTCAGAAGAATTATGGACAGATAAATAATAGGAAATTTAGTCATCCACATTTACATCTTTCATGTTAGGCAGTATGGCCGTGAGTATTTGGCACAGGTAAAGAGTCAAACTTGACTTCTTCTAGCCCTTTGTGGGATTCAGGCATCAAACACATCAATCACATTTCTCCTCTGCATAATCTGTATAAATATATTTTTCCACATATAGTTCTCATCAATATTCAGATTCATCCATCTTCTCCTAAACTCATCGCCAGTTTTCATCCTAGCAAGCAACTATGCTGCATGGTTTACCTTCTGTCTTCCTGTAACATAGTCAGTCTCTCAGAGCTAAAACCACAGGCCTGTAGTATTGCCTCTGTAAACAACATTGTGGAAAACCCATCCGTTCTTCCTCCTCACTGTGGATGGTCCATTTGACACAGGAAGTGTCCAGTTCTGACACTTCCTGTCCAATGTGCCTTCAGGCAGTCTAATGTTACTGATGAGCTGTTTGGGGATCTGACCTGCCACCTGAGCCCACTCAGACACTCTTGACACCCATTATAAATGGGAACTACAAATGTGGCTCATATGCACAGTGCAATAGCACTACAAAAACATCCTTCTCCAGACACCCACATACAGGTAAAAAAAATCCATGTTCGGGGTATCATCTCATGCTAGACAAAGGGAGTAATCTATCTCATCACCTGTTCATGTGAGAAAGCCTACGCAGGACAAACGAAAAGACATTTAAAACAACACATAACAACACATAGTATAAAATGTCGGCAGAAGAAATGGCAGCAGTTTTACGGGCGCCCAACCAATTGTGCTATTATGTGTTTTTTTTTCCTGTGTTGGTTGTAACTTATTTTGTACATAATGTTTCTGCAACCGTATTTTACGGCAAAAAAAAGCTTCTGGATATCAGGACAGCGATCACTCCCCTCGGATTAGACAAAGATGTTTTCTTCAACAAGCAGGATGCATAGGACATTCTCCAAACACCCGACAAGGCCAACATCCCCGTTATTTGCAAGAGGAAGAGATGTAGGTACAAAGGACACAGAGCGGGATGCCTCGTGAGGACCCGCAGAAGGCAAGTAGGAAGCTGCCGTTACCGTCAATATTACTCGCCAACGTGCAATCATTGGACAATAAATTAGACAAGGTACGATCACGAATGTCCTACACGGGACATCAAAAACTGTAATATCCTATGTTTCACGGAATCGTGGCTGAATGACGAAATGAATATTAAGCTAGCGGGATATACACTGCACCGGCTAGCTAGAACAGCACGGGGGGCGGTCTGTGCATATTTGTAAACAACAGCTGGTGCACGAAATCTAAGGAAGTCTCTAGATTTTGCTCACCTGAAGAAGAGTATATTGTGATGAATTGCAGGTCACACTACTTGCCTAGAGAGTTTTCAGCAATACTTTTCGTGTCTGTTTATTTACCACCACAGACGGATGCTGGCACTAAGACCGCACTCAGTCAGCTGTATAAGGAAATAAGCAAACAGGAAACACCTCACCCAGAGGCTGCACTCCTAGTGGCCAGAGACTTTAATGCAGGGAAACTTAAATCAATTCTATCAAATTTCTATCAACATGTTAAATGTGCAAATGCGCTGATCCTCAGTCCCCTCCTGTACTCCCTGTTCACCCACGACTGCATGGCCAGGCACGACTCCAACACCATCATTAAGTTTGCAGACGACACAACAGGGGTAGACCTGACCACCGACAACGACGAGACAGCCTATAGGGAGGTCAGAGACCTGGCCGGGTGGTGCCAGAATAACAACCTCTCCCTCAACGTAACCAAGACTAAGGAGACGATTGTGGACTACAGGAAAAGGAGGACCGAGCACGCCCCCATTCTCATCGACGGGGCTGTCGTGGGCAGGTTGAGAGCTTCAAGTTCCTTGGTGTCCACATCACCAACAAACTAGAATGTCTTGGTGTGTTTGGACCAGTCGTGAAGAGTGCACGACAAAGCAAATTCCCCCTCAGGAAACTGAAAAGATTTGGCATGGGTCATGAGATCCTCAAAAGGTTCTACAGCTGCAACATCGAGAGCATCCTGACTGGTTGCATCACTGCCTGGTATGGCAATTGCTCGTCCTCCGACCGCAAGGCACTACAGAGGGTCGTGCGTTCGGCCCAGTACATCACTGGGGCTAAGCTGCCTGCCATCCAGGACCTCTACACCAGGCGATGTCTGAGGAAGGCCCTAAAGATTGTCAAAGACCCCAGCCCCCCAGTCATGGACTGTTTTCTCTACTACCGCATGGCAAGGGGTACCGGAGTGCCAAGTCTAGGACAAAAAGGCTTCTCAACAGTTTTTACTCCCAAGACATAAGACTCCTGAACAGCTAATCAAAAGGACTACCCGGACTATCTGCATTGTGTGCCCCCCCCCCCAACCCCTCTTTTACACTGCTGCTACTCTCTGTTTATCATATATGGAAAGTCACTTTAACCATATCTACATGTACTGTACATACTACCTCAATTAGCCTGACTAATCGGTGTCTGTATGTAGCCTCGCTACTGTTTTTCACTATCTTTTTACTGTTGTTTTTATTTCTTTACTTACCTATTGTTTACCTAATACCTTTTTTGCACTATTGGTTAGAGCCTGTAAGTAAGCATTTCACTGTAAGGTCTACACTTGTTGTATTCGGCACATGTGACAAATACACTTTGATATGATTTGAACACCGCAGCTCGATCAGGTGTAAGAACACTGACTATCCAGTAGCAGCTCACTTTGTTGAAGCTAACCATCCAATCTCCTCCCTCAAATACACAGGCATTGAGCATGTTTACCAAGGAGAGGGGGTAACATCGAGATCCTACTAATACAGAGGGAAGCCTACTGGATATTTAAAAACGTGGTCTGAATATTAACTTTGATCTCAGTCCCTTCTAATGAACAATCCTTCGTTCTACTCTCTTCTTTATGAACAATATATTTTTTCTACAGCTTATCAGAGTACACCCAATATGTGTCCCCTGTTGATGATGCTTATTATGCATTATGGTTGAACCAAAATATTACATATAACAACAATTTTATGAAATTGGAAACAATTACATATTTGTGTGAAATTAAATTAAACAATGTATGTTGATGCTAATATTATGTACAATATATAAATATGTTTCCATATGATAACAATAGCCTAATATATTCTATATGCTGTAAACTATTGTCTTTTTAACAGTTTCACTCAATTAATTCTAATCAACCTAATAAGTATGACACACCCCTCACTATTGTCGTTGGTTGCACTAATTGCACTGTTTGTCTACATAACCTGGTTCAAGCATTCATGACATTACCCTGAAGAGGGCACAGTGAAGGCGAAACGTTGGTGTTTTACACAATAAATGACTTGGAGTTTATTTATATAGCGTGTGCGACTCTCTTCACTTATTTTTATAGCTTACTAATGAGCTGTTGACATGAGAAATCACTCTTCTTCTCCTTACCTTCTCTGAGCTCATGATATAACCAAATGTGTCAGGGTCACATTGAAATGACCCTGACTCTTCTACTATATACAACATGATAATTGGTGCTTACATTTATTTGGATTTTTTTCCAGCTTTATTTAACCAGGTAGGCCAGTTGAGAACAAGTTCTCATTTACAACTGCGACCTGGCCAAGATAAAGCAAAGCAGTGCGACAAAAACAATAACACAGAGTTACATATAAACAAACGTACAGTCAATAACACAATAGAAAAACCTATGTAAATAAATCATGGTTAATGAAATGGCATAAAAATGATTAGCTTTTATTTTAACGGCAATGTTCTGTAAACGAACTAAAGCTGTGTAAATGCAATGAACACAGTATAGCGGTTTAGCTGAGCAGTAATTTAATTATAAATTAAACGAGGTGTTGTTTTTGTCCACTAGGTGGCGCTTTGCCTTGTAGTCAGTTGTAGCCAATGACAGTTCTCTGATTCAACACAAGAGAGAAGCAGCAAAGTGGACTTGGCAATAGCAATGTCTGCAGTACTTGATTTTTTTCACCAGATGGCAGATCACACACATCTCAGAGCTAGTCAGGAAGGCAGGTGTATAATCATTGAATGGTGGTGCGTTTTCTGAGTCTAAACTCACAGCGCGTGACCAGTTTGTTTACGTTTATTGTGCACTGAGGGATTTGATTTGATTTGAAAATAGAACTGTGTTTTCAACATTCTCCTGGATATTATTGCGTTTGTTTGCGCAGTATACTGAAAACAAAACAACTTTTATATACTCAGAAAACAGGTAAGTCATTCCTCAATGTATTCCTAATAGTGTAAGTAATACAGGTATCTACATTTTACATTTCATTTATCTAAAGATCCAAATCAATGTCACTAAGCTCAGGGACAGTTAACTGTCTACTGTATCCATATAGATCTGCATGGGGTACAACACTTTAAATATCAAAAGAGGAAAAACTACAACTGACTTTCATTACTTTTTAAGAATACTACAAGACCTAAAATTAAGGGAGGCAATTAAAACAATGAATCACCAACTAAAGGTACATGATAGCTCAACTAATTGAAGAGAAACTTTACTAAGAGCAGAGAAACACTTCATCCATTTCCAATCAGAACCCGTGGTATTGGTTATGGTTGGGGGGTGCAGGGGCTGTGCTGCTGTTGGTTAGTAAAGGCCTGGCTCTACTAGACTAGTGATAGTGATCCCTGAACAGATGAGATGCCTGCTCCCATATGGCTGTCCTCTGGGAATCCTTTGTGCTGTGACTGATGGGCTCCCCTTAATGCCTACCATCCTTAAAGGCTCTTTCTCTTCCAACCCAACCCATACTAGCAGCTCCACCCATCCCTCTGCTCTCCCTCTCTCCTTTCAATGGAGAGCCCACATTGTCCTGGCAAAGTGTGCCTTTCGTTTTGTACATAAATCCCGCACCCGCCCTCTACTCTACCCCCCTCTTCCTCCTTCCCTGCACCCCTCCACCCTGCACACTCTGGTCTAGACTTTGTGTTTGTGAAAAGGACCGTCTCAAATCTCCTCTGCAGCCACGGCAGCTGCTCCTGGACCTCACCATTCTTTCAGAGATGAAACAAAAGGGGGGTATCAATGCACCTTTGTGCAATGCCCCTCTTCTGCATCCTACCCTTTGACGAGGGTGTGAGAGTGGTGGCTGAGCTTTGATTTTTTTTTGGGGGGGGGGGGGGGGCTACAACCACATTAGCCATCTAATGTGGGCCAAGACCAACCCCTCCCCTCCGGGAGCCCCTCAGAGCACAGCTGGCAAGCCCAGCCTCCTCAGCAAATCCTTACAGACCCCTCCCAACACCAGACAGACAGACAGACAGACAGACAGACAGACAGACAGACAGACAGACAGACAGACAGACAGACAGACAGAGCTAGCTGAGGAGAGTTACAAGAGGGGATAGGGGGGTTCAGGAGTGTGTTTGTGTGTGTGTGGGGGGGGCTTCAGATGTACCTCAGGATTGTCTGGTTGAGGAGACGTGTTTTGGCAACAGTTGACAACATGTCAGCACTGGGCTCCATGGTTACAGCACAAGACATGACCAAACTAGAAACCCCACCACATAAACACCCACACTGGCTACACACACTCACAAACACACCCTTACACTGATATTGGTACTGAATACACTGTAACATACACACATACTCACTTAACCAATGCATTCGCCTACCACCTGCTGCCATTCTGCTCTGTCTGGGAGATAGCGGTGTTTGGATATACAGTACAACCCAGTAAATTTGGAAGAATTTCAAGCACAGGCAAGCAAGATAAGGATAAACCGTTTTTATAAAAATGATAGTGATGCAGTCATGGAGCTGACCAGTATTATTCACAGTACATAATTAGAGGATTTAGCATATCTTTATGTTGTGAAACATATGAAAATTAATTATCAGATTAATCATGAATTCAAAGAGGATATGAGATAAAGCCAACCACTGGTGATTTGCATATGAATAGCTGAGGTGGCGGGGAAAAGTGTCTGTGTGTATGTGTGTGTGTGTACATGCGCATGTGCGAGAGTGTGTGTGTGTGTGTACTTGTGTGTGCACACGTTTATTGGTTAGGGTCCAGAGAGCTGTAGTCCATGCGATTTAAGATTATCAAGTAAAAAGGTAGTCATTCATTGACCGTTTAATCATTCCAATCGAATCATTTAATTGACTGTCCCTAAAAATAGAACCAAACAGAATCTCACTGGTACTGCAGACTAGGGGTAGTGGAAGATGTCACACCCCCCCCCCCCCACCCACCCACCCCACCCCCCTCAGCACCATCTGCTGCTCCTAGGGCATCTTCAGCTCACTATGAAGAGAGAGAGGGGGCCGTTAGTGTTGAAAAGACACTTGAGAAGAGCCATGTGGTTGGAACAGAGCCCTTGTAAAACGGGTGGAGACGGGGGGCAACCAGGGTTTGGTGGAAGGGGGACAGATAATGAAATATTGTGACACAGGGCAATTAAAGTATCCTCTGCCCCCCCCCCCCCCCCCCCCCCTCCACACTGCACATAACAGAGCAGCTGTGGAGTGCAGAAATAGAAAGATGGAGAGAGCACCAGCCCTGTTGGGATGAATAGCTGCAGAGCACATGCTTTCATATGAGTGCATGAACCTCATGGGGATATTGCTATTAACATTGCATTGGGCTTCAATCTCTCTCTCAGCGCAGATAAGTGGATAAAGCAGCCCACTATTCCTACTACAGCTATGTTCTGATTTTCTCCTGCAAGGACACCCTCTGTAATGCTTCTTCAATGTGGGGGTTAGTGGTAAAGATGGGGGGGGGGGTTGAATGGATGAATGAGAGCTGGCTTGTGCCAGGCACAGTGCCCTACGCCTCTTTATTCTCCTCGTCTTTCCTCTCTCCTCCTCTCTTCTGTCTCATTATGCAGGGAAGCAGATGGAATCAGTGTTTGTGGTCTGATTGCCGGGCAGATTTGGGGTATTGGTAGTAGGTTTTGGGGGGTTCGGTTGGGTTTGTAGTCTGCAGGCGCTCGCTGTCTGACGGGGAACAATAGCGCCTGCTGCACACTGACACACACTGCGCTTGGCCACTAATTAAACAAACCATTCTGGGGGGCTGATTTGATGGCTGCATTTGGCAGCTCAGTGCAAGGCCGCAGATCTGGAGGTCAGATAGGAGTGCTGCTGAAGGGGGAGGAGATGGAGAGGAGGGGTATTCAGATCTGGAGGGTCAGAGTTGGGGCATGAGGGCTGGGGCAACTGTTGACTACTACATAGAGGCACAATGCTTAAGAATGACATGAAGCATGCTGGGTCAGAATGACTTCACAGTTTGTTTCCAAAAGCAAAAAGCCACAGAATGTTCTGAACTTCCAGTGAAAGACAGCTATTCACGAATGGCGTGTGGCAGGAGCAAAAGTGCACAGTGAAAAGCTTGATATACAGTGGGGCAAAAAAGTATTTAGTCAGCCACCAATTGTGCAAGTTCTCCCACTTGAAAAGATGAGAGAGGCCTGTAATTTTCATCAATTTTCAAATATGACAGACAAAATGAGAAAAAAAAATCCAGAAAATCACATTGTAGGATTTTTAATGAATTTATTTGCAAATGATGGTGGAAAATAAGTATTTGGTCAATAACAAAAGTTTCTCAATACTTTGTTATATACCCTTTGTTGGCAATGACAGAGGTCAAACGTTTTCTGTAAGTCTTCACAAGGTTTTCACACACTGTTGCTGGTATTTTGGCCCATTCCTCTATGCAGATCTCCTCTAGAGCAGTGATGTTTTGGGGCTGTTGCTGGGCAACACAGACTTTCAACTCCCTCCAAAGATTTTCTATGGGGTTGAGATCTGGAGACTGGCTAGGCCACTCCAGGACCTTGAAATGCTTCTTACGAAGCCACTCCTTCGTTGCCCGGGCGGTGTGTTTGGGATCATTGTCATGCTGAAAGACCCAGCCACCTTTCATCTTCAATGCCCTTGCTGATGGTAGGCTTTGTTACTTTGGTCCCAGCTCTCTGCAGGTCATTCACTAGGTCCCCCCGTGTGGTTCTGGGATTTTTGCTCACCGTTCATGTGATCATTTTGACCCCACGGGGTGAGATCTTGCGTGGAGCCCCAGATCGAGGGAGATTATCAGTGGTCTTGTATGTCTTCCATTTCCTAATAATTGCTCCCACAGTTGAATTCTTCAAACCAAGCTGCTTACCTATTGCAGATTCAGTCTTCCCAGCCTGGTGCAGGTCTACAATTTTGTTTCTTGTGTCCTTTGACAGCTCTTTGGTCTTGGCCATAGTGGAGTTTGGAGTGTGACTGTTTGAGGTTGTGGACAGGTGTCTTTTATACTGATAACAAGTTCAAACAGGTGCCATTAATACAGGTAACGAGTGGAGGACAGAGGAGCCTCTTAAAGAAGAAGTTACAGGTCTGTGAGAGCCAGAAATCTTGCTTGTTTGTAGGTGACCAAATACTTATTTTCCAACATAATTTGCAAATAAATTCATTAAAAATCTAACAATGTGATTTTCTAGATTTTTTTTCCTAATTTTGTCTGTCATAGTTGAAGTGTACCTATGATGAAAATTACAGGCCTCTCTCATCTTTTTAAGTGGGAGAACATGCACAATTGGTGGCTGACTAAATACTTTTTTGCCCCACTGTATTTCTTGTTTCTTTTGTTCAGCTGTGACATACAAACCTGTGGATGGAGTAATGACTATATAAGAGTGGTTTTGTAATTCTATGTCATCTTCAGGTGTTTCCGTAAGCTACTCAGTCACTCTTATACTATTGCATAAAACACCCGTAAGATATTTTGCTCCTTATTTGAGAGTGGCAACTGAATGTTTCAAGCAGACACACCACATGGACTGCACATCTCTTTTTGTGGTGCAGGCGGCAGCCAACTGATACATAGGTCAGGAGTGAACTCAATAGATAAGTCAGCTAATAACAACCAAAGGTTCCTCTACCACACATCAACACTCCAGTACAAAAGTAGAACCCGGCCTCCCGAGTGGCGCAGCGGTCTAAAGCACTGTGTCACAGTATGTGAGGTGTCACTACAACCCCGGGTTCAATCCCAGGAAGTGTCACAGCTATGACCGGTGAGACTCATGAGGCAGCGCACAAAAAAAGTAGTGATCTGGATTAATCTTCAAAAGACATTTAGCAACACCACTATCCTCCATCCACTGCCTCTAAATCTACCAGTGATGGGGAGTAGTGAACTACATGTAATTACATTTGGTAGTAGTTGAACTAAACGGAAATATTGGTAGTGTTTTCAGTAGTTGTTGCCGTGTAGCAGTGTAGCTAACTACAGTCTACATTTTTTTTGCAAAAATAACAGAAAATACGCATAAAGTAGGCAAGATTTCCTTTCTTTTTCAGCCTCAGACCTGCCTAATTCTCACTTTAAACAGTTTTTGAGTTTAATAGGCTAAATTACTTCCAACGTTAAGAAATTGGTAGCTTGGTAAACTTTATTTCAAGAGTAGCTTCCCCAAAATTGAAAGCTACCTCATGCAGCAGTCTGTACTCACAGGACTGATTAGAGGCACAACACCTAAACACACCTTGACCATAGAAGTTAGAATCAGGTGCAAACTCTAGTTCACAGCACCAAAATAACTATAATCCTAATCCTGCTGCAACATGCAATTGGAAGTAGGTGTGAATGCTATGCACCATCATCATTAAACACTGTCAGGAAATTTGATGATGCATTCAATGTAAATAGATGTGCCTAATTACCATATGAGACAATGATTAAGGCATTCAACCATATCTCAACTCTTAAGTGGCTAAGGACATCAAGTGACAATATATAATCAATGTATTAATGATCAATCACTCTGGTTACCTGTCATTTGATTAGTGGACAGAAACTCCAATTGTTCTCCTGTACTGCTATACTGTATATGCTGCTACGCTGTGTGTGGTTGTGGGTCTTAAGGCACAGGCTCAAGCTCTTCAGTGTTGGGGAAGCTACTCTGAAAATATAGTTTACATCACACTGGAAGAAGTTACGCTACACTAAAGCTACCCTTAATAAACATATAGTTTACTTAACTAAAGTTTATTTGTATAAATAGTTCACTAAATCCAAACTACTTTTTGAACATTTTTATTTAAATCTGAAATGTCAGACTACAAAATGCAAGAGCAGCTCACTCTGGAGTTAGATGTTAACAACAAAACAAAAAAAGAACGGAAATCTTGCCTACTTTACCCATATTTTCTGTTCTTTTTGCAAAGAAAAGTATATGGTAGTTCCGGTAGTTAGCTACACCGCTACATTGGCACAAAGTAATGAACTACTGAAAACACTACCAAGATTTCCATTTAGTTCAACTACCACCAAGCTACAGCCAAATGTAATTCAACGACTAGTTGAACAACATGTAGTTCACTACTTCCCATCACTGAAGCTACCTGTATGTTGGTGGAGGAGAGGTCTGAAAGTTAGGGCTAACATATAGGGATCCCTTCAACTGAACCTGGGATGCTGTAAACACATACTACCACTGCCAGATATGCCTCTCACAGGTAGATGCTTCAAGAGGTTAGAATAAACATGGACCTGCAGGGGCAGTAGATTGTAAACAACGACACTGCACACACATGGCTATGACAGGCCATGATGATAGGTGGCAATTAGGATAGACCACAGTACATCAGGCCTATGGGATGTACAAGTGTTGGGTACTGGTAAGACCACCAAACAGTGTGTAAGAGCTAATGTTTATTTACAAATGCTGGATGGGAGACTGATTTGTTACCACACTTAAATGTGTGTCTAGTATGTATAGAACATTCAAGACCCAAGATTTACATTCAACTTTTTATTCATCATTTTGTCATACAAGTAATGTCTACAGCGAAACCTTTAGAAAATAACAAATGTATTCATTCATGTATCTTCTTTCTTATTTTTTGACATAATCAAGAATTCAACAGTAAAACATTTTAGAGAACAACAAATGTAATATAGAAAGAAGAGGAAGGGAAGCGCTACTAAGGTACACTATAGTATATTTTGGTAGATAGAAGGTGCTCTTTGGTAAAAGGGGTAAATTGGTCATCAAAAAGAAAGGAGGACCAAGGCACTCTTCATATAATTAATTAAAATGCCTTTATTAGTATGGCATGTTCAATAGAAACAAAGTTGTTTAAAAACCGACGCGTTTGGGCTGCATGGCCTTCGTCAGGGAGTACAGAAAAAGGAGAATACAATGTCCTCTTTTGAAAGGCTTTTCCAATTAGCCCTAATTAGAAGAGGGAGTGGTTACCAAATTGGACACACCTAGTAAGCAATAATATACACATGAAAAGGTGAAATACAGCAGCATACCACCCTGCATACCACTGCCGGCTTGCTTCTGAAGCTAAGCAGGGTTGGTCCTGGTCAGTCCCTGGATGGGAGACCAGATGCTGCTGGAAGTGGTGTTGGAGGGCCAGTAGGAGGCACTCTTTCCTCTGGTCTAAAAAAAAAAAAATATCCCAATGCCCCAGGGCAGTGATTGGGGACACTGCCCTGTGTAGGGTGCCGTCTTTCGGATGGGACGTTAAACGGGTGTCCTGACTCTCTGAGGTCATTAAAGATCCCATGGCACTTATCGTAAGAGTAGGGGTGTTAACCCCGGTGTCCTGGCTAAATTCCCAATCTGGCCCTCAAACCATCATGGTCACCTAAAAGTCCCCAGTTTACAATTGGCTCATTCATCCCCCTCCTCTCCCCTGTAACTATTCCCCAGGTCGTTGCTGCAAATGAGAACGTGTTCTCAGTCAACTTACCTGGTAAAATAACGGTAAAATAAAATAAAAAAAATAAATACTGTAGCTCCTTTTTCTGTACTCCCCGACGAAGGCCATACAAATAAAGGCATTTTAATTAATTATAACAAATGTAATATATCTTTCTTTTTAGTTGTTGACATAATCAGGAGCTCAATATTGTAACATTTTAGATAATAACAACTGAAATAATCTTTCATAAAAATGTTAATAAATCTCATGTTAAAGGTCTAAAGTTAAACCTTTAGAGTATTAGTACATTTTTTTGTTTTCTTTCTGTTTTTTGTTTTTGTCATATTTAAATCATCTAAAATGAAACCTTTAGAGAATTAAGACAATTCTGGAAAGTGAGAAGTACATTGCTGATGCAACGGTTGTTATTGCTGCTCAGCAAGAAGACATTTTAAAAGTCCCTTTTTAAGAACGCTTCTTCTTGGCACCGCTTCTTCTCCTACTGCACGTGCTTCAACGTGAGACGTTTGCTCTTTGGACCACAAGATGCAGAGCTCGCTTCTCCTTTCTCTCCAAACCTCATCCGCACAAAGAATGAGGGCCATTTTTGTTGCTCTCGTGGCATACCTGACCTCATTCACATAAAGAATGGAAGTCATCTTGGTATGGACGGGACAAGAGACAACGAATCGCGGGGGCCACTCGGGCCGGCCACGGGCTGCCTGGATCGGAATCCTCCTCAGGAGTATCCAGGGATGAGAAACAGTGTCATCCTGTAAACGGATGAGTATTTCCTTATAGGTTGAAGGTTTACAGCATCTCAAGAGAGAAGAATCAAGTTCCAGATCAGCGCTCAAGAAGGGTGATCTCAGGAACCCAGTCGTTCAGACTGCGGCTCTCCTCACAGAACAGGTGCAGCTTCTCCAGAGCAGCGTCCTCCCAAGAACCATCAGCTGGGTTCTGTTGACAAACAAAAGGCGAAAGGAACATTAGTCACATGGACACAATGAGCAGTTCATAACATTCTATATTATTCAATGTTTGAATTAAATCACTTTGAGTTGTAATATAACATACCGTGATAAGACAGCAGTGGGCATCTTCAAGCTGGCCAGTCTTGTCACCAACAATCTCAGCCAGGCGCTGCATGTCGTTCACTCTGACGATGCTGATGTCGTTGTCAAAGCAGAAAGACTGGATGAGGGTGAAGTGGATCTGGAGAGCAATGTCACACTCCCACTCCTCATCGG
Organism: Salvelinus fontinalis; assembly: GCF_029448725.1. Lineage (NCBI taxonomy): Eukaryota > Metazoa > Chordata > Actinopteri > Salmoniformes > Salmonidae > Salvelinus > Salvelinus fontinalis. Next base: position 20,822,879 of record NC_074685.1, on the reverse strand, counting down.
TGGCCAGAATGCAGAAAGACACGCTGTCTGGGTCACTGTTGAGATAGAAGAAATGTACTTTCATTAGTCAATATTATCATAAAATAACACAATTGTGTCAGTAAATGAGTAAATGTCAAGAAAATTATAAATAAAGCACACGTTTAGCAAAATAAAATACTTACTCATTCATTATTTTGGCACTCTCATAGACACCAACAGTGAGGCGATCCTCACACTGGGCAGACTTGAGAGCTTCCTTCAAAGATTTGCCAATAGCTTCCATCTTGAAGATAGATAGTTAAGTTTGTAGAGCTCAGTTGAGAAGATGTTGATGAGGATAAAACAGAAGTACAGTATGTTTGTGCTGTTTGTTAGAAACAGCTAATATTTATAGGCAAGACCTGGCACACACGCGTTCTGTGATTGGCTGCTGGGCGACAACGCACGAGTGACCCCCCCCCCTAGCAGGCGCGTGTCTATAGACAAAACTATTGAAGAAAGGACAGGGCAGTTTCGATTGAATGGATCAAATACGAAACTCCCTGACCTTTATCCGATGTACTGGATTAATTAATTCAGACTCGTGCAGGGTCGGTTTGAATGATAAGATTATTAACCTACTGTAAAATCCACAACCATATCCAGGTTTAACACTAAGGGCTTCCAAACTACATAAAGATATCGCTACAGCGTTACTTTCTACATGTGTTCCGTTTTTTTGATGCACCCTTCATGATTCAAAAATAGTATGTTTATATACCAACTTTATGTAGTCAGAAAGATTTCTGGAAATCTACATTTATTTAGACGCAAAATATTATTGTGTTACTTACTTTAATATCCAGATAACTGAGTAGGCATTTATTGGAGAACAGAATTGGCCCAACGTTTCTATTGGCAACCGATTATGGCATGCGCCGCTGCTTTGCAGGGCTCACTTCAGGCGCGTGGCATCTGCAGATGCCTGTATCTCTCTCCATAGCAACAAGATCCCATCTGTCTGTGGGGGAAGGTGAGGGGTCAACAAAGAAAGCTACTGCTGCATGATACAAGCACAGATAATTCTGTACCCGCAATGCATAATGGATAATGACTTGCTGCTGCTATTATGCATAGCCAACATAAAAAGTTTGTCTCTAAAAAAGAAATTGTTAGAGCGCGTTACTAAATAGATAACCAGACTGATAAATAGCCACCACTATCCGGTCACCACGCAGTACCCTGTCCTGAATTTAGTCACTGTCACTAGCCGGCTACCACCTGGTTACAACCCTGCACATTAGAGCCTGCTGTCCTGCATACATATACACTTTAATAATTGAACACTGGTCCCTTTAATAATGTTTACATACTGTTTTACCCATTTCTGATGTATATAGGCCTACTGTTTTCTAGTCAAGGACATCCTATTCAACTATTGCTGTACATATACAGTTCTGTCCTACATATTCTTCAGATAGGCAATACAGACATATTCTATGCACATACTGTCAACAATGTCTACACATCATATCACATGTAGGCTATATATATTTATTATCGGGACTCCACATTGCGTGTCCTAAAATGTATATATTTCTTAATTCCATTCTTTTTTAGATTGGTGTGTATTGTTAGATATTACTGCACTGTTGGAGCTAGGAACACAAGCGTTTCACTACACCCGAAATAACATCTGATAAATATGTGTATGGATCAATAAAATTTGATTTGATTATGATTTGATTTTAAAAAGCACAGAGGCAAACGCAATAGCTCGGAGATTGTAATTACATTTACATTTACATTACATTTAAGTCATTTAGCAGACGCTCTTATCCAGAGCGACTTACAAATTGGTGCATTCACCTAATGACATCCAGTGGAACAGCCACTTTACAATAGTGCATCTAAATCTTTTAAGGGGGGGGGGGGCAGAAGGATTGCTTTATCCTAGGTATTCCTTGAAGAGGTGGGGTTTCAGGTGTCTCCGGAAGGTGGTGATTGACTCCGCTGTTCTGGCGTCGTGAGGGAGTTTGTTCCACCATTGGGGTGCCAGAGCAGCGAACAGTTTTGACTGGGCTGAGCGGGAACTGTACTTCCTCAGTGGTAGGGAGGCGAGCAGGCCAGAGGTGGAGGAACGCAGTGCCCTTGTTTGGGTGTAGGGCCTGATCAGAGCCTGAAGGTACTGAGGTGCCGTTCCCCTCACAGCTCCGTAGGCAAGCACCATGGTCTTGTAGCGGATGCGAGCTTCAACTGGAAGCCAGTGGAGAGAGCGGAGGAGCGGGGTGACGTGAGAGAACTTGGGAAGGTTGAACACCAGACGGGCTGCGGCGTTCTGGATGAGTTGTAGGGGTTTGATGGCACAGGCAGGGAGCCCAGCCAACAGCGAGTTGCAGTAATCCAGACGGGAGATGACAAGTGCCTGGATTAGGACCTGCGCCGCTTCCTGTGTGAGGCAGGGTCGTACTCTGCGGATGTTGTAGAGCATGAACCTACAGGAACGGGCCACCGCCTTGATGTTAGTTGAGAACGACAGGGTGTTGTCCAGGATCACGCCAAGGTTCTTAGCGCTCTGGGAGGAGGACACAATGGAGTTGTCAACCGTGATGGCGAGATCATGGAACGGGCAGTCCTTCCCCGGGAGGAAGAGCAGCTCCGTCTTGCCGAGGTTCAGCTTGAGGTGGTGATCCGTCATCCACACTGATATGTCTGCCAGACATGCAGAGATGCGATTCGCCACCTGGTCATCAGAAGGGGGAAAGGAGAAGATTAATTGTGTGTCGTCTGCATAGCAGTGATAGGAGAGACCATGTGAGGTTATGACAGAGCCAAGTGACTTGGTGTATAGCGAGAATAGGAGAGGGCCTAGAACAGAGCCCTGGGGGACACCAGTGGTGAGAGCGCCAGGTGAGGAGACAGATTCTCGCCACGCCACCTGGTAGGAGCGACCTGTCAGGTAGGACGCAATCCAAGCGTGGGCCGCGCCGGAGATGCCCAACTCGGAGAGGGTGGAGAGGAGGCTCTGATGGTTCACAGTATCGAAGGCAGCCGATAGGTCTAGAAGGATGAGAGCAGAGGAGAGAGAGTTAGCTTTAGCAGTGCGGAGCGCCTCCGTGATACAGAGAAGAGCAGTCTCAGTTGAGTGACTAGTCTTGAAACCTGACTGATTTGGATCAAGAAGGTCATTCTGAGAGAGATAGCAGGAGAGCTGGCCAAGGACGGCACGTTCAAGAGTTTTGGAGAGAAAAGAAAGAAGGGATACTGGTCTATAGTTGTTGACATCGGAGGGATCGAGTGTAGGTTTTTTCAGAAGGGGTGCAACTCTCGCTCTCTTGAAGACGGAAGGGACGTAGCCAGCGGTCAAGGATGAGTTGATGAGCGAGGTGAGGTAAGGGAGAATGTCTCCGGAAATGGTCTGGAGAAGAGAGGAGGGGATAGGGTCAAGCGGGCAGGTTGTTGGGCGGCCGGCCGTCACAAGACGCGAGATTTCATCTGGAGAGAGAGGGGAGAAAGAGGTCAAAGCACAGGGTAGGGCAGTGTGAGCAGAACCAGCGGTGTCGTTTGACTTAGCAAACGAGGATCGGATGTCGTCGACCTTCTTTTCAAAATGGTTGACGAAGTCGTCTGCAGAGAGGGAGGGGGGGGGGGGGGGGGGGGGAGGATTCAGGAGGGAGGAGAAGGTGGCAAAGAGCTTCCTAGGGTTAGAGGCAGATGCTTGGAATTTAGACTGGTAGAAAGTGGCTTTAGCAGCAGAGACAGAAGAGGAAAATGTAGAGAGGAGGGAGTGAAAGGATGCCAGGTCCGCAGGGAGCCGAGTTTTCCTCCATTTCCGCTCGGCTGCCCGGAGCCCTGTTCTGTGAGCTCGCAATGAGTCGTCGAGCCACGGAGCGGGAGGGGAGGACCGAGCCGGCCTGGAGGATAGGGGACATAGAGAGTCAAAGGATGCAGAAAGGGAGGAGAGGAGGGTTGAGGAGGCAGAATCAGGAGATAGGTTGGAGAAGGTTTGGGCAGAGGGAAGAGATGATAGGATGGAAGAGGAGAGAGTAGCGGGGGAGAGAGAGCGAAGGTTGGGACGGCGCGATACCATCCGAGTAGGGGCAGTGTGGGAAGTGTTGGATGAGAGCGAGAGGGAAAAGGATACAAGGTAGTGGTCGGAGACTTGGAGGGGAGTTGCAATGAGGTTAGTGGAAGAACAGCATCTAGTAAAGATGAGGTCAAGCGTATTGCCTGCCTTGTGAGTAGGGGGGGAAGGTGAGAGGGTGAGGTCAAAAGAGGAGAGGAGTGGAAAGAAGGAGGCAGAGAGGAATGAGTCAAAGGTAGACGTGGGGAGGTTAAAGTCACCCAGAACTGTGAGAGGTGAGCCGTCCTCAGGAAAGGAGCTTATCAAGGCATCAAGCTCATTGATGAACTCTCCAAGGGAACCTGGAGGGCGATAAATGATAAGGATGTTAAGCTTGAAAGGGCTGGTAACTGTGACAGCATGGAATTCAAAGGAGGCGATAGACAGATGGGTAAGGGGAGAAAGAGAGAATGACCACTTGGGAGAGATGAGGATCCCGGTGCCACCACCCCGCTGACCAGAAGCTCTCGGGGTGTGCGAAAACACGTGGGCAGACGAAGAGAGAGCAGTAGGAGTAGCAGTGTTATCTGTGGTGAGCCATGTTTCCGTCAGTGCCAAGAAGTCGAGGGACTGGAGGGACGCATAGGCTGAGATGAGCTCTGCCTTGTTGGCCGCGGATCGGCAGTTCCAGAGGCTACCGGAGACCTGGAACTCCACGTGGGTCGTGCGGGCTGGGACCACCAGGTTAGGGTGGGCGCGGCCACGCGGTGTGAAGCGTTTGTATGGTCTGTGCAGAGAGGAGAGAACAGGGATAGACAGACACATAGTTGACAGGCTACAGAAGAGGCTACGCTAAAGCAAAGGAGATTAGAATGACAAGTGGGCTACACGTCTCGAATGTTCAGAAAGTTAAGCTTACGTTGCAAAAAATAAAAGTAAAATAAAAGATCTGATTGACTAAAATGATATAGTACTGCTGGCTGGTGAAGTAGCCTGGCTAGCAGTGGCTGCGTTGTTGAAAGTGAAGCTGGCTAGGTGACCTCGACAATTTCTCTAAATTTCTCTAAACTACACAATTATCATGGATACAAGGACAGCAAAGACAACTAGCTAACACTACGCTAATCAAGTCGTTCCGTTGTAATGTAAGTTTCTACAGTGCTGCTATTCGGTAGAAGTTGGCTAGCTAGCAGTGTTAGCTAGCAGTGTTGGCTAGGTAGGAGGACGGCAGCGCGGCAGGCGAAAATAGCTGGCTAGCTAACCGATAATTACTCAAAGCTACACAATTATCTTAGATACAAAGATAGCAAAGAAAACTATGTAGCTAGCTAACACTACACAAATCAAGTCGTTCCGTTGTAAAGGTAATCGTTTCTACAGTGCTGCTAATCGGTGGCTAGCTGGCTAGCTAGCAGGGTTGACTACGTTACGTTAGGACGAGAATACCTGGCTAGTGAAACTCAGCGAACCTCGATAACTACACAATTATCTTTGATACAAAGACGGCTATGTAGCCAGCTAAGTAGCTAGCTAAGATCAAACAAATCAAAGATAGCAAAGACAACTGTGTAGCCAGCCAACACTACACTAATCAAGTCGTTCTGTTGTAATATAGTCTCATAGCTTCCAATATTATTGTATTGCATTGTATACACAAAGCATCCTACATTGTGACCACAGTGTTTCAACATGCAAGTTACAAACCCAACTTAATCTTGCATGCCCCATTTGATTATTTATTATAGGCTACTAAGAACCAACATGATTGCTACCAGCAGTCAGCCACCACTAAATTAATAGAACGTTGTTTGCTATTTGCTAATGGAAAGTATGATTGGTCTGGTTGTGTGCTTTGGCTAATTTGCTTCTGCACAAATAAGTCTTGAGTCATGGCTCAACGTGCAGCATGTCATTCGTCCGAGCAAGCCATGACTTGAGCCAGGAACACCTGTCAAGCGCTACTGGGGAGGGGGACCCCGTCCGACAGATGTGCTACTTCAAGAACAATGCGTTGCATATCGACTTCCACGCGCCTGGCCTGTTGCCATGCTGAGTTGATCCTTCCAAAAAAAGAGTCTAGTCTTTGAGCAGCTATCAGATGAATCGAACTCTGATTCAAGGAACTCAATCTGTAATGTTTGTAAACTGTTGCGCATTAACCTATGCAAGCTATGGGTTGTTGTCGTGCATCAGCCATTTAAACTTCTCAACTAATGATTGCCTGATAATAAACCAATGATTGCCACAATCAATTAGTTTGTTTTGTAGCAAAATAACCTTCTTTGATCAAAAAGGCATATTTTTGTTTTTATTCCAAACATTTCGGAAAGATTCAACCCTGAGCTGCAATTTAGGCTCGTGGCCTCATTTTTTGACCATACGCTCGTCTTATTCACATTTAAATTGGATCAAAACTCAGACAACAGATTTGTTCGTCCAGTGAATGTAAAGACTCGCGGACAACAGGAGCAGCGCGCCTCGGGGTCGGGGTCAGCCAGGGTGACAGGGGGTGTCTTCATAGCGGTCCTCCATCTGCTGCGCTGCTATCCATCAAACAATGGCGCTGAGTCAATCACCGACCCTCTAGAATTATAGAATTACTCAAGCCAATTCTAGATTATTTTATGCACCTTAAATGTCACCAAAGTAGATAAAAGTGGGCAAAACTGTGCCCATGTCCAAATGCAGTGGCTTGAAATATGCCTGTAAGGTGTATGTGTTTCTTTAAACTTAGGCTACCTGTTGACAGCTATATTCTAATAAAGGATCATTAATAAGGTGTGCAATATCTGGATTTGGACATAGGCTTGCTCAACTTTTACTTTTATGGAAAAGCATGGATCTTCATTGGTCCATGTGTCAAAAATAAATAAATAAAACCATGCAGAGTTCGGACCGCTGATGTCGATCACGTGGTCAGTATAGGCCAGCAGTGCATAATGTGAGGCACACACGGTGTCCTGGCACGCGCGGTTAATTTGCATTTGTATGGAGAGCGCGATAATAGGAGTTTCTGCGGACACAATAGGGGCCGTTTTTGATCAGGTTCTACAGATTGCCACCTGCCTCCTCCAAAGGGGGGATGGTGCGTCTTATTCACTTTATTTTCACCATGTTATGCACCTTCACCTAAAACTGAAATTTAGCCTACATAATCTTAATCAGAGACAATTCGGGCACTTTTAAGCCCTTTACGCAGTTTGATTAATCAATTGCCCTTCTTTGGATGTTTAGTTTCAGTAGGGAATAGTCTGATTTGATAAATGATCATGACCCTAAAGCATATCTCGAGGCCATTGGCATCAGTGCGGCATTTGAAACTATAAAAACTCACGTAAATTTGCAATGCAAAATATGACAGCCCAAATCTCTATTTTTTCTAGTTAAACATGTAGAAAAGTATAAATATTATAAATGCATATGAACGTAATGCAACATTATTTATTTTCGGTTGGAGAGCATGCCTTGCACAGAAAAAGACGTGCCGTAATGACCCCTATCAATCTGCCATGAGCTAGAGTGGGACAATTACATTAGCATACCAATGCACCATTCAGGTCAACCAATCAGAGCGCTGTGTATTTACAGGGGCCACGAGCCCAAGGGTATTAAAACGCAGCACAGTCCCTTCAGACTCACCAAATCTTTTCGGATTTATCCTCCGACTACAGTACCTCTCACTCACGAAGTTCCTTTTGAAATATTCTGCATCATCATGACTCTTGAGGAAGTTCTGATCCAGAAGTTCGCTGAGCGTGCCCAGTGCACCGGCAAAGCACTAGAGGAAGTTTTGCTCTCTGCTAAAGAAAATGACTGCCTGACGGTTGGTGTCTACGAGTCTGCTAAAGTTATGAATGTGTAAGTATGAGTTTCTTGAAATGCTCATGTAAAACTTATAATTTCTATCTATGTTTTAATCATTTTGAAGTCATTTTGCATATACTTATGGTGCTTCTATTTTTTCTTTGCAGTGACCCAGACAGCGTGTCTTTCTGCATTCTGGCCACCGATGAGGAGTGGGAGTGTGACATTGCTCTCCAGATCCACTTCACCCTCATCCAGTCTTTCTGCTTTGACAACGACATCAGCATCGTCAGAGTGAACGACATGCAGCGCCTGGCTGAGATTGTTGGTGACAAGACTGGCCAGCTTGAAGATGCCCACTGCTGTCTTATCACGGTATGTTATATTACAACTCAAAGTGATTTAATTCAAACATTGAATAATATAGAATGTTATGAACTGCTCATTGTGTCCATGTGACTAATGTTCCTTTCGCCTTTTGTTTGTCAACAGAACCCAGCTGATGGTTCTTGGGAGGACGCTGCTCTGGAGAAGCTGCACCTGTTCTGTGAGGAGAGCCGCAGTCTGAACGACTGGGTTCCTGAGATCACCCTTCTTGAGCGCTGATCTGGAACTTGATTCTTCTCTCTTGAGATGCTGTAAACCTTCAACCTATAAGGAAATACTCATCCGTTTACAGGATGACACTGTTTCTCATCCCTGGATACTCCTGAGGAGGATTCCGATCCAGGCAGCCCGTGGCCGGCCCGAGTGGCCCCCGCGATTCGTTGTCTCTTGTCCCGTCCATACCAAGATGACTTCCATTCTTTATGTGAATGAGGTCAGGTATGCCACGAGAGTGACAAAGATGGCCCTCATTCTTTGTGCGGATGAGGTTTGGAGAGAAAGGAGAAGCGAGTTCTGCATCTTGTGGTCCAAAGAGCAAACGTCGCACGTTGAAGCACGCGCAGTAGGTGAAGAAGCGGTGCCAAGAAGAAGCGTTCTTAAAAAGGGACTTTTAAAATGTCTTCTTGCTGAGCAGCAATAACAACCGTTGCATTCAGCGAAATGTTTCCCACTTTCCAGAATTGTCTTAATTCTCTAAAGGTTTCACTTTAGAAATGTAATCATGGCAAAAAAGAATAGCCTTTTAAAAAGATAAGAAAAAGTATTAACTCCTAGGCCTAATGCTCTAAAGTTTTGACTTTAGAACGTTTAACGCTGTCAAAACCAATACACATTTAATACATTGGGCAACTTATAATGCTCTAAAGGTTTCACTTTAGAATGTGTTTATTAACTTTGTCAAAAAAAGAAAAAAAGAAATTAACTTATAATGTTCTCACTGTTTATACTTAAGAACATTTCATTATGTTTAAAATGAAAAATAAGACATTGATTTATAATTCTTTCAATGTTTAACTTAAGAAATGTTTATGAAAAAAAAAAAACAATAACCTAATAAAACTGCATATTATATTTTTTGTCATGTGTTTTCAATTTCTTTATTAAGTTTGGAGGGTAGACCTACTTATGAAGGCAGAATGTGGGGAGATTATTGGGTTGACAAAGGTTTCGAGCAAATTTGCATAGCAAGCGCTAAAGTCTATCATCTGCTCACTGTTATCCCTTCAGTAAAATTCTGTATTCCATCCGTCTCCTCTCGGCTGATCTGCATGTGTATAGGGGCGCACAATAGCTGCGCGCGCTCTGCTGTCACACCCAGCGGTCCACACAGAGGGTCTATTGTATGAACGTCGCTGGACTGGCAGATGTCTCCATAGCAACGTTGCGCCATCTGCCGCTCTCTGCAGTTGGGGGTCGGATGGAGGAGGAGTCGAGGGTAGTTTGAGTGCAAAGGGGGCTGGAATTGACTGGTTTGGGGGCTTGGATAGGGCCTGGCTATCATCAGTTGCTCTGCCAGATGGTGTGGGCTTTTGTTTACATGGGGTCGAGCAGGACATTGGCTTTTGGAAGCACTTCATACAAAGCGGCTGGATAGTAGCCCTAAATTTGATTGCATAGGCATTATCCTATATTTGAAAACCACCTGTTTCAGATTAACAAAACAAGCCTGCATGAATGTCAATTGGGTCTTTATAGTACTATATATCGAAAATATTTAGGTATTCAAGGGTTAATAAATTCACAATGGTAGAAGTTCAATTTGATGGTCAAATATAATACAGAGACAAGCACCTGTGCAAAATCAATCTCTCAGATTAAACAAAAAATCGCAATGACAAAAAAATCCTCTGGATTTCAGAGACTATCTATGATCTCCGCAAACAACCAAGGAGTGTCTTTAAGCAATACTCTTTCAGCACATTCTTCATATTTCATGCAGTCTATTGTGCTATGAATAAAAGTATACATATCACATAAGGTTGCTTTTTAAAGTCACTTTGATGGGGCTCATTTCATCAGGAACATTTATACCCCTATTTCATATCTTACATGGGGCTTGCAACACCAGGATAGTGGGTTTGGTTCCCGGGACAACCCATAGGCTTACGTGAAAAATATATGCACGCATGACTGTAAGTCGCTTTGGATAAAAGTGTGTGCTAAATGTCATATATTATTGTATTATAACAATCTTACTTCAAATCAAAGCTTATTCGTCATGTGCACAGAACACAAATTTCACAAAACAGTGAAATGCTTTACTTGCAAACCCTTCAGCAACAGTGCAATTGCAATATAAGAAATATAACACAGCAGTGTACAGTAGACAATAGTAAATCATAGAAAAAGAGAATAAGCAATGCTGAGTTGATAAAAAAGAGACATCAGTCCTTCAGGCCAATGTTTCAGTACCTGTGTGTTACCACAAATGTCCGTATTCAAGTTCAATAGAACATTTGTGGCTGTATGATGCTGAGTGAATGTTCAATGGATTAAAGCAGGCTTATATAAGGACCCATGTCCAGGCTGGTCACTTACTGAAGGACACATAACTTGGAGGAGTGCATCAGACCTCTGTAGGCCAGGAGGCCCTCTCTATTAGGGTCCTTGACCAACCCTCATATCACAGGCACAGTCTCGGCGCCACGCCTCTTCTGGGCGCGGTGTAATAGGATGCGGTAAAGTCCGGTGATGGGTCTGCGGCTGCCCTTGCCCTGGTTGTTGCGTATATGTTCCACGTTGACACCCAGCTCCTCCAGGGAGGCCCTGATCTCCGCCTCATCATCATCCAGCTCCCCAGACTCTGCATCTGCCAGGCGCAGAGGGTTGAGGGGGACCGGTGGCACCACTGTCCACGGGTACTCCACAGGGAGCAACCAGTCACAGCCCAACATCTGGTCCACCGCATAGCGATCCGCTGGCACAGGCTTAAGGATGCCCCGAATCAGCCGCTGGCACGGGCCTGGTACCCAGGGCGGGAGGGTGTAGACCCCTTCTATAACGGCGAGCCTCAGCTTGCCCATGGTGTCAGCCTGGAAGGGCATGGTGCCGGTCACCATGAAGAAGAGCAGGACGGCCATGGCTCACACGTCCACTGGTGGCCCCGCGTAGCACTCGTCCCTGAAGAGTTCAGGCGCAGCGTAAGGGGGAGAACCACAGAAGGTGTCCAGGATGTCGCTGCGGGTGATGACCTTGGTGCTGAAGCCAAAGTCAGCCACCTTCACACAGCCATTACAGGTGTACAGTACATTTTCTGCCTTCAGGTCCCGGTGGATGATGTTTTTGTCATGCTGCAAACACAAACAATTGACACACTATATGAAATAATTTGACTATTCACATTGACTGAAATAATATATTTTATATTAATTCTGTACTGGACTTTATTAAGACCTGTGATCATATTGCTGATCCTATATGTGAATTAAATTGAATATTACTGACCATGTGTTTGATGGCGGACAGGATTTGTGCAAAGGTGATCTTGGCCTCTGCTTCTGACAGCCTACCATCGGAGCAGATGTGTGTATGGAGGTCCCCTCCCCCAGCGTACTCCATCACCAGGTAGAGGCGGCTGTGTGACTACACCACCTCGTAAAGACGCACAACATGCCTCCCGGGTGGCGCAGTGGTCTAGGGCACTGCATCGCAGTGCTAACTGCGCCACCAGAGTCTCTGGGTTCGCGCCCAGGCTCTGTCGCAGCCGGCCGCGACCGGGAGGTCCGTGGGGCGACGCACAATTGGCATAGCGTCGTCCGGGGTAGGGAGGGTTTGGCCGGTAGGGATATCCTTGTCTCATCGCGCTCCAGCGACTCCTGTGGCGGGCCGGGCGCAGTGCGCGCCAGCCAAGGGGGCCAGGTACACGGTGTTTCCTCCGACACATTGGTGCGGCTGGCTTCCGGGTTGGAGGCGCGCTGTGTTAAGAAGCAGTACGGCTGGTTGGGTTGTGCTTCGGAGGACGCATGGCTTTCGACCTTCGTCTCTCCCGAGCCCGTACGGGAGTTGTAGCGATGAGACAAGGTAGTAATTACTAGCGATTGGATACCACGAAAATTGGGGGGAAAATGGGATAAAAAAATAATTAAAAAAAAAAGACACACAACATTGGCATGCTGCAGGGCCTCCATACAGGAGATCTCCCCAGAGAGTAGCCTCTGGACCTGAACATCCAGCCGCGTCTTATGCAACACCTTGATGGCCACCTTATCTGGGGGTGAGAAGGAGAGAGTCAGATGTTTGACAACTTGAGACAGGTGTTTTCCTCAGTTCAGTTTCAACATGCTTTACTGTGGTGGTTTCACAGTCACACTAATGAATTGCTTTGCTGTTATCATCATTACATGGATGATACATTTATCAAAGTTGTTGATGAAGTTCTGTATGGTCAGCAGTGTGACCTTTACCTTTGGTGAGGATGTGGAAGGCCATTTTGACGCGGGAAAAGGTTCCAGATCCGATCTCAACACGGACCTTGTAGAAGCCAATCCTACGGCCCATGATCAGCTCCTTGATGGTCCGCTCATCCTGACACATTTCGGTGGTGAGCCTTTTCAGGGGGGTGAGGCGTTGGGGAGGGTCGGCCCCCTCCTCTGACTGACAGGCTATAGAGGCTGGGGCGAGGCCTCCTGGAGGACATCTGGTACTGGCCACCTGGCATCCTTACTGCTACTCAGGGCGTGGCAGGTAATGGAAAGGAACTAACTGTGGAAAGGAAATATAATACTGTATCAAGTCACCTTGAGAACCCAATAGTCAATTGTATGATGACTTAACTGAATTATACTATTATAATAGTTGCAATGCATCAACATTTGATGTATTACAAAGAAAGTTTAAGCATTTCACTGTAAGGTCTACAGTCGTGGCCAAATGTTTTGAGAATGACACAAATATTAATTTTCACAAAGTCTGCTGCCTCAGTTTGTATGATGGCAATTTGCATATACTCCAGAATGCTATGAAGAGTGATCAGATGAATTGCAAAGTCCCTCTTTGCCATGCAAATGAACTGAATCCCCCCAAAACATTTCCACTGCATTTCCGCCCTGCCACAAAAGGACCAGCTAACATCATGTCAGTGATTCTCTCGTTAACACAGGTGTGAGTAGCAGCAGGCAGGTGTGAGTGCATCTGCACGCACAGTGAGGTGAAGACTTTTGGAGGATGGCCTGGTGTCAAGAAGGGCAGCAAAGAAGCCACTTCTCTCAAGGAAAAACATCAGGGACAGACTGATATTCTGCAAAAGGTACAGAGATTGGACTGCTGAGGACTGGAGTAAAGTCATTTTCTCTGATGAATCCCCTCTCCGATTGTTTGGGTCATCCGGAAAAAAGCTTGTCCGGAGAAGACAAGGTGAGCACAACCATCAGTCCTGTGTCATGCCAAAAGTAAAGCATCCTGAGACCATTCATGTGTGGGGTTGCTTCTCAGCCAAGGGAGTGGCTCACAATTTTGTCTAAGAACACATCCATGAATAAAGAATGGTACCAACACATCCTCCGAGAGCAACTTCTCCCAACCATCCAGGAACAGTTTGGTGACGAACAATGCCTTTTCCAGCATAATGGAGCACCTTGCCATAAGGCAAAAGTGATAACTAAGTGGCTCGGAGAACAAAACATCGATATTTTGGGTCCATGGCCAGGAAACTCCCCAGACCTTAATCCCATTGAGAACTTGTGGTCAATCCTCAAGAGGCGGGTGGACAAACAAATACCCACAAATTCTGACAAACTCAAACCATTGATTATGCAAGAATGGGATGCCATCAGTGTCAGGGTTGTGAGCGGAGAATATTTGGAGTCAAACGCAGGACACAGGTGTTGAGCGAAACCAGTGTTTTACTCAAAATAAATGCACAATTCCACAAATGGAAAATAAACAGATACATACACGTATCAACTACAACACCTAACGCACAAACAATCACGGACAAAACAGAAATGAAAGCCAGAGGGTTAAATAGGGAACATGGGGGAATTGAAACCAGGTGTGTATAATACAGACAAAACAAAACTGAAAAATGGATCGATGGTGACTAGAAAGCAGGTGACGTCGACCGCCGAACACCACCCGAACAAGGAGAAGGGCCGACTTCGGCGGAAGTCGTGACAGTACCCCTCCCCTGACGTGCGGCTCCAGCAGCGCGACGACACCGGCCTCGGGGACGACCCGGAGGGCGAGGTGCAGGGCGATCCGGGTGGAGACGGTGAAACTCTTGTAACATGGATGGATCTAGAATGTCCTCCACCGGTACCCAGCATCTCTCCTCCGGATCGTACCCCTCCCACTCCACGAGGTACTGAAGGCCCCTCGCCCGACGTCTAGAATCCATGATGGCCCTTACGGTATACGCCGGGACCCCCTCGATGTCAAGAGGGGGCGGAGGGACCTCCCGCACCTCAGACTGCTGGAGTGGACCAGCCACCACCGGCCTGAGGAGAGACACATGGAACGAGCGATTAATACGGTAATCAGGGGGGAGTTGTAACCTATAACAAACCTCGTTCAGTCTCCTCAGGACTTTAAATGGCCCCACAAACCGCGGACCCAGCTTCCGGCAGGGCAGGTGAAGGGGTAGGTTTCGGGTCGAGAGCCAGACCCGATCCCCCGGTGCATACACCGGGGCCTCACTACGGTGGCGGTCGGCACTCGCCTTTTGTCTCCTGATGGCCCGTTGTAACCGCACATGGGCAGTGTTCCAAGTCTCCTCTGAGTGCCGAAACCATTCATCCACCGCAGGAGCCTCAATCTGGCTCTGATGCCATGGTGCCAGGACCGGCTGGTAACCTAGCACACACTGAAACGGTGATAGGTTGGTAGAGGAGTGGCGGAGGGAGTTTTGGGCCATCTCTGCCCAGGGGATGTAAGCTGCCCACTCCCCCGGCCGGTCCTGGCAATAGGACCTCAGAAACCTACCCACATCCTGGTTTACTCTTTCCCCGTTACTCTCGGGGTGGAAACCTGAGGTAAGGCTGACCGAGATCCCCAGGCGTTCCATAAACGCCCTCCAGACTCTAGACGTAAATTGGGGACCCCGATCAGAAACTATATCCTCAGGCACCCCGTAGTGCCGGAATACGTGGGTGAACAGAGCCTCCGCAGTTTGTAGAGCCGTAGGGAGACCGGGCAAAGGAAGGAGACGGCAGGACTTAGAAAACCGATCCACAACAACCAGGATCGTGGTGTTACCCTGCGACGGCGGAAGATCCGTCACAAAATCGACCGATAGGTGTGACCACGGTCGCTGTGGAACGGGAAGGGGTTGTAATTTCCCTCTGGGCAGATGTCTAGGTGCCTTGCACTGTGCACATACCGAACAGGAGGACACATAAACCCGCACGTCCTTAGCTAAAGTGGGCCACCAGTACTTCCCAGCAAGGCAGCGCACCGTCCGACCGATACCAGGATGACCAGAGGAGGGTGACGTATGAGCCCAACAGATCAAACGATCGCGGACATCAAACGGAACGTACATACGCCCAGCTGGACAGTCAGGTGGAATGGGCTCTGAACGTGACGCCCGTTCGATGTCCGCGTCCACCTCCCATACCACCGGTGCCACCAGGCGAGAGGCTGGAATGATGGGAGTGGGATCTGAGGACCTCTCCTCTATCATACAGCCGGGACAGTGCGTCTGCCTTAACGTTCTGGGAACCTGGTTTGTAGGAAA
Organism: Salvelinus fontinalis; assembly: GCF_029448725.1. NCBI lineage: Eukaryota > Metazoa > Chordata > Actinopteri > Salmoniformes > Salmonidae > Salvelinus > Salvelinus fontinalis. The sequence continues at coordinate 20,806,992 of NC_074685.1, read as the reverse complement.
TGGTGAAATCAAAACGGGTGAAAAACATGGCCCACCTTGCCTGGCGAGGGTTCATTCTCCTCGCCGCCCGGGTGTACTCCAGATTGCGGTGGTCAGTCCAAATGAGAAAAGGGTGTCTTGCCCCCTCAAGCCAATGTCTCCACGCTTTCAGAGCCATGACAACAGCCAGCAACTCCGGTCCCCCACATCATAGTTTCGCTCCGCCGGGCTGAGCTTCTTCGAAAAGAATGCACAGGGGCGGAGTTTTAGTGGCGTACCCGAGCGCTGAGACAGCACAGCCCCTATCCCCGCCTCGGACGCGTCCACCTCAACTATGAATGCTAAGGAAGGATCAGGATGAGCCAGCACGGGAGCTGAGGTAAACAGAGCCTTCAGGTGACCAAACGCCCTGTCCGCTCCAGCTGTCCACTGCAGTCGCACCGGTCCTCCCTTCAGCAGTGAGGTAATGGGAGCCGCTACCTGACCAAAACCCCGATAAATCTCCGGTAGTAGTTGGCAAACCCTAAAAACCGCTGCACTTCCTTTACCGTGGTTGGAGTCGGCCAATTACGCACGGCTGAAATGCGGTCATTCTCCATCTCTACCCCTGACGCTGAAAAGCGGTACCCTAGAAAGGAGATGGACTGTTGGAAGAACAGACATTTCTCAGCCTTGACGTACAGGTCATGCTCCAACAGTCGACCAAGCACCCTGCGCACTAGGGACACATGCTCGGCGCGTGTAGCGGAATGTATTAGAATGTCATCTATATACACCACTACACCCTGACCGTGCAGGTCCCTAAAGATCTCATCCACAAAGGATTGGAAGACTGATGGAGCATTCATTAACCCGTACGGCATGACGAGGTACTCATAATGCCCAGAACTGGTGCTAAATGCTGTCTTCCACTCATCTCCCCCCTTGATACGCACCAGGTTGTAAGCGCTCCTGAGGTCCAATTTTGTGAAGAAGCGTGCCCCGTGTAATGACTCGGTCATACTCGCTATAAGTGGTAGCGGGTAACTGTATTTTATCGTGATTGTAACGGTCCTGACCTGTTTTATGTTGTTTTTGTATGTGTTTAGGTCAGGGCATGTGTTTTGGGTGGGCAGTCTATGTTATCTGTTTCTATGTTGGTTTTGGTTGCCTGGTATGGCTCTTAATTAGAGGCAGGTGTTTTGCGTTCTCCTCTAATTAAGAGTCATATTTAGGTAGGGTGTTCTCACTGTTTGTTTGTGGGTGATTGTCTTCCGTATCTGTGTTATGTTTTGCACCATACGGGACTGTTCGGTTGTTCGTTCGTTTATTTTGATGTAGTCTGTTTCCTGTCCGTAAGTGTTACGTTTAGTTATGTAAGTTTATGTTCAGGTTTCGTCTACTTCGTTTTCTTGTTTTGTAATTTTGAAAGTGTTTTGTTTTTCGTGTTGCCATCATCGTTTTCAAATAAAGAGATGGCTTATTTCCCGAATGCTGCATTTTGGTCTGATGATCCTTCTCTCCTCTCCTCATCTGAGGAAGAGGAGAGCGACAGCCCTTACAGAATCACCCACCAAATTAGGACCAAGCGGCAAGGGAAAGCTCGACAGGGCAACAAGGACTCCTGGACTTGGGACGAAATATTGGACGGGAGAGGTCCATGGGCACAGCAGGGAGAATATCGCCGTCCCAAAGCTGAGCTGGAGGCACTGAGGAGAGTAGAGGCTACCGGAGAGAGGAACTGGAGTTATGAGGGAACGTGTCTGGCACGGAAGCCAAAAAAGCCCGTAAGTAACAGCCAAAAATTTCTTGGGGGGGGCTAAGAGGTAGTGGGCCAAGGGCAGGTAGGAGACCTGCGCCCACTTCCCAGGCTTACCGTGGAGAGCGGGAGTACGGGCAGGCGCCGTGTTACGCAGTAGATCGCACGGTGTCTCCTGTACGAGTGCATAGCCCAGTGCGGGTTATTCCACCTCCCCGCACTGGCAGGGCTAGATGGGGTATTGAGCCAGGTGTCATGAGGCCGGCTCAACGCGTCTGGTCTCCAGTGCGTCTCCTCGGGCCGGCATACATGGCACCTGCCTTACGCATGGTTTCCCCGGTTCGCCTACATAGGCCGGTGCGGGTTATTCCATCTCCCCGCACTGGTTGGGTGACCGGGAGCATTCAACCAGGTAGGGTTGGGCAGGCTCAATGCTCAAGAGTGCCAGTACGCCTCCACGGTCCGGTATTTCCGGCGCCACCTCCCCGCCCCAGCCTAGTACCTACAGTGCCTACACTACGCACTAGGCTACCAGTGCGTCTCCTGAGCCCAGTTCCTCCTCCACGCACTCTCTCTGTAGTGCGTGTATCCAGTTCGGTGCCTCCAGTTCCGGCACCACGCACAAAGCCTCCTGTGCGTCTCCAGAGCCCTGTACACACTGTATCTTCTCCCCCTACTAATCCTGATGTGCTTGTCCTCAGCCCGGTGTCACCAGTGCCGGTACCTCGCATCAGTTATAGAGTGGGCTTTGAGAGTACAGTGTGCCCTGTCCCTGCTCTCCGCACTAGTAGGAAGGTGCTTATCCTTAGCCCGGTGCCTCCAGTTCCGGCACCACGCACCAGGTCTACAGTGCGCCGTATCCGGCCAGAGCCATCCGTCTCACCAGCGCCATCTGAGCCATCCGTCTCCCCAGCGCCATCTGAGCCATCCGTCTCCCCAGCGCCATCTGAGCCATCCGTCTCCCCAGCGCCGTCTGAGCCATCCGTCTGCAATGAGCCTGCAAAGCCGCCCGTCTGCCATGAGCCTGCTAAGCCGCCCGTCTGCCATGAGCCTACAGAGCCGTCCGCCAGACAGGAGCCGCTAGAGCCGCACGCCAGACAGGAGCCGCTAGAGCCGCCCGCCAGACAGGAGCCGCTAGAGCCGCCCGCCAGACAGGATCTGCCAGAGCCGCCAACCAGACAGGATCTGCCAGAGCCGCCAACCAGACAGGATCTGCCAGAGCCGCCAACCAGACAGGATCTGCCAGAGCCGCCAGCGAGCCATGAGCAGCCAGAGCCGTCAGAGAGCCATGAGCGTTGAGAGCCGTCAGCCAGCCATGAGCGTCGAGAGCCGTCAGCCAGCCATGAGCGTCGAGAGCCGTCAGCCAGCCATGAGCGTCGAGAGCCGTCAGCCAGCCATGAGCGTCGAGAGCCGTCAGCCAGCCATGAGCGTCGAGAGCCGTCAGCCAGCCATGAGCGTCGAGAGCCGTCAGCCTGCCATGAGCGTCGAGAGCCGTCAGCCAGCCATGAGCGTCGAGAGCCGTTCAGTCAGGATCTGCCTGAGTATATCAGCCGGGACCTGCCCCTTGTCCCGGTGTTGCCCCTTGTCCCGGTGCTGCCCCTTATCCTGGTGCTGCCCCTTGTTCCGGTGCTGCCCCTTATCCCGGTGCTGGTCTTTATCCTGGTGCTGCCCCTTATCCTGGTGCTGCCCCTTGTCCCGGTGCTGCCCCTTGTCCCGGTGCTGCCCCTTGTCCCGGTGCTGCCCCTTGTCCCGGTGCTGCCCCTTGTCCCGGTGCTGCCCCTTGTCCCGGTGCTGCCCCTTCTCCCGGTGCTGGCCATTCATTTAGGGGATGTTAGTTTTAGGGTGGTCATTGGGAGGGGAAGACAGAAGCGGGGAGTGACTATGGTGGTGTGGGGACAGCGTCCAGAGCCGGAGCCACCACCGTGGTCAACTGCCCACCCAGACCCTCCCCTGGACTTTGTGCTGGTGCGCCCGGCGTTCGCACCTTGAGGGGGGGGGTTCTGTAACGGTCCTGACCTGTTTTATGTTGTTTTTGTATGTGTTTAGGTCAGGGCATGTGTTTTGGGTGGGCAGTCTATGTTATCTGTTTCTATGTTGGTTTTGGTTGCCTGGTATGGCTCTTAATTAGAGGCAGGTGTTTTGCGTTCTCCTCTAATTAAGAGTCATATTTAGGTAGGGTGTTCCTACTGTTTGTTTGTGGGTGATTGTCTTCCGTATCTGTGTTATGTTTTGCACCATACGGGACTGTTCGGTTGTTCGTTCGTTTATTTTGATGTAGTCTGTTTCCTGTCCGTAAGTGTTACGTTTAGTTATGTAAGTTTATGTTCAGGTTTCGTCTACTTTGTTTTCTTGTTTTGTAATTTTGAAAGTGTTTTGTTTTTCGTGTTGCCATCATCGTTTTCAAATAAAGAGATGGCTTATTTCCCGAATGCTGGATTTTGGTCTGATGATCCTTCTCTCCTCTCCTCATCTGAGGAAGAGGAGAGCGACAGCCCTTACAGTGATCTTATTTAATCCGCGATAATCAATACACGGGCGCAAACCTCCATCCTTCTTCTTCACAAAAAAGAAACTCGAGGAGACAGGTGAGATGGAAGGCCGAATGTATCCCTGTCCCAGAGATTCGGTGACATATGTCTCCATAGCCACCGTCTCCTCCTGTGACAGGGGATACACGTGACTCCTGGAAAGTGTAGCGTCTACCAAGAGATCTATCACACAATCCCCCGGTCGATGGGGTGGTAATTGAGTCGCCTTCTTCTTACAGAAGGCGAGTGCCAAATCGGCATATTCGGGAGGAATGTGCATGGTGGAAACCTGGTTTGGACTCTCCACCGTAGTGGCACCTAAGGAAACACCTACACACCTCCCTGAACACTGACAGGACCATCCCTTGAGAGCCCTCTTGCCACGAAATAATCGGATCATGAGAGGCCAACCAGGGAAGACCCAACACAACAGGAAACGCAGGAGAGTCGATCAGGAAGAGACTAATTCTCTCCTCGTGATCCTCCCGCGTTCTCATAGCGATGGGCACTGTGACCTCCCCAACCAGCCCCGACCCCAAAGGACGACTATCTAAGGCATGTACAGGGAAGGGAACATCAACCGGAATAATAGGGATCCCTAAGCTATGAGCCAAAGAGCGGTCAATAAAGTTCCCAGCTGCGCCTGAATCTACTAGCGCCTTATGCTGGGAATGTGGGGAAAACCCAGGAAATTCTATAGATAACCACATGAGTGCAACAGAAGGCTCTGGGTGAGTTATGTGCCTACTCACCTGAGACGACCCACCAGTGCTCCGCCTGCTACCTCGACTCCCAGGAGAAACACCCCAGCACCGGAACTCCCAGGAGAAACACCCCAGCACCGGACAGCAGTGTGCCCTCTGCGTCCACAGTTGGTACATGGAGTGGTTCCCCCCCCGGTCTCCCTCCTAGCAGCCCCTCCCAACTCCATAGGGGTTGGATCCAAGGAGCTGGGTAATGGAATGGGCGGACCCCGATCTAGACGCCCGCGGGAGGCCAACAGGTTATCCAGCCGGATAGATAAATCCACCAGCTGGTCCAGGTTGAGAGTGGTGTCCCTGCAGGCTAGCTCCCTACGAACGTCCTCTCGTAGACTACACCTGTAGTGGTCGATCAGGGCCCGCTCATTCCATCCCGCACCAGCGGCCAGAGTACGGAAGTCCAAAGCGAAATCTTGAGCGCTCCTCATCCCCTGCCTGAGATGGAACAATCGCTCTCCCGCCACTCTCCCTTCAGGTGGATGGTCAAAGACTGCCCGGAAGCGGCGAGAGAAGTCATCATAATTATCCAGGGTAAATCCCTCTCTTCCCCAAATGGCGTTGGCCCACTCCAGGGCTTTACCAGTCAGACAGGAGATGAGAGCGCCCACCTTCTCGTGTCCCGAAGGGGACGGATGAACAGATGCCAGGTATAGCTCCAGCTGTAGGAGGAAACCCTGACACCCGGCTGCTGTTCCGTCATATGCTCCCGGGAGCGAGAGCCGAATTCCACTGGTTCCGACCGGTGGAGGGATGGATGGTGGTGTAGGTTGAGGTGCGGGTGTTGGTGCTGGGTTATGATTTACTGGGAGACCTCCTCTCTCCCATCTTTCCATAGTTTGCAGCACGCGATCCATGGCTGTCCCTAAACTATGCAACATAGTCGCGTGCTGTTGAACCTGCTCCTCTACTGGGAGAGAAGGGCTGGCTGCGCCTGCTGACTCCATTTGAAGTTATGTTCCGTGATTCTGTCAGGGTTGTGAGCGGAGAATATTTGGAGTCAAATTTGGAGTCAGGACACAGGTGTTGAGCGAAACCACAGTGTTTTACTCAAAATAAATGCACAATTCCACAAATGGAAAATAAACAAATACTTACACGTATCAACTACAACACCTAACGCACAAACAATCACGGACAAAACAGAAATGAAAGCCAGAGGGTTAAATAGGGAACATGATGGGGGAATTGAAACCAGGTGTGTATAATACAGACAAAACAAAATAAAACTGAAAAATGGATCGATGGTGACTAGAAAGCCGGTGACGTCGACCGCCGAACACCACCCGAACAAGGAGAAGGGCCGACTTCGGCGGAAGTCGTGACAATCAGTCAGGATGTGACCCAGAAGTTAATTGCCAGAATGCCAGGGCGGATTGCAGAGGTCTTGAAAAAGAAGGGTCAACACTGAAAATATTGACTCTTTGCATCAACTTCATGTAATTGTCAATAAAAGCCTTTGACACTTATGAAATGCTTGTAATTATACTTCAGTATTCCATAGTAACATCTGACAAATCTAAAGACACTGAAGCAGCAAACGTTGTGGAAATTAATATTTGTGACATTCTCAAAACTTTATTTCACGACTGTACGCCTGTTGTATTCGGCGCACGTGACAAATAAACTTTGATTTGAAGTCAGTATTTTACAATGCGTTATATAATAATACCAGCTTGATAAGAGAGAACACCTTTTTACATATCTCACCTTACAAGTTTGAAAACTGTCGCTCAGATTTAATCCCATTTTTAAGTCTCTCAGCATTTATGGATCCCCACACAGCCGCTTCAGAAGTCATGGTAAAATTGATCAAATCCTTTCTATGGAACCAGCGGGAGATGGAAAAAAAGATCCCCAATCCTCCTCAATGTCTGGTCAACCCTGAAATGCAAATATCTAACTCCTTTTAGCTTGTAGTCTTAGATTTCCACTAACTGCCTCAGAATATGTCTATTGACATTTTCTGTGGTCTCCACAGCTCTGAGCTGTACACAAGGTTATGGTCATGTGAAGCATCATCCTATTCAAATGTCAGAGTAAAAGTTAAATGAACTCATAGCACAAAGTGTTCTCACCCCTGTCTCTGACACTGTCTACTCACCTCTCCCCTTGCAGATTAGGAATCAAGGTGGTGTCATGCAGTCTAATCCCCAAACTTTATTTAGATGTATCTCAATCCCCTAAAGATGAAGGGCTACAAAGCATGCAGAATTGTAATGCGTGCGTACTGGCGGTAGAGAAGTCAGGCGCAGGAGAGCAAAGACTGTGTTACAACGGCGCAGTTTAATGATAGAAATCACCGTGAACAAAAACAATATATACAATGGTACAAAAACCCTAGACATAACGTGCACAAGCACTTACAATAAACAATACCGGACAAGGACATGTGGGGAACAGAGGGTTAAATACACAACATGTAATTGATGGAATTGAAACCAGGTGTGTGGGAAGACAAGACAAAACAAATGGAAAATGAAAGGTGGATCGGCGATGGCTAGAAGACCGGTGACGTCGACCGCCGAACGTCGCCCGAACAAGGAGAGGGACCGACTTCGGAGGAAGTCGTGACAAGAATAAGGGTAGAAGGGATCATAAAGCATACAGTCCCAGTCAAAAGTTTGGACACACCTACTCATTCAAGGGTTTTTCTTTATTTTTTATATTTTCTACGTTATAGAATAATAGTGAAGACATCAAAACTATGAAATAACACATATGGAATCATGTTGTAACCAAAAACGTGTTAAACAAATAAAAATATATTTCAGATTCTTCAAAGTTGCCACCCTTTGCCTTGATGACAGATTTGCACACTCTTGGCATTCTCTCAACCAGCTTCATGAGGTAGTCACCTGGAATGCATTTCAATGAACAGGGGTGCCTTGTTAAAAGTTAATTTGTGGAATTTCTTTCCTTCTTAATGCGTTTGTGCCAATCAGTTGTGCTGTGACAAGGTAGGGGTAGTATACAAATGATAGCCCTATTTGGTAAAAGACCAAGTACATATTATGGCAAGAACAGCTAAAATATGCAAAGAGAAACAACAGTCCATCATTACTTTGGTCTGATGAGTCCAAATTTTGGTTCCAACCGCCGTGTCTTTGTGAGACAGAGTGGTGAACGGATGATCTCCGCATGTGTGGTTCCCACCGTGAAGCATGGAGGAGGAGGTGTGATGGTGCTTTGCTGTCTGCGATTTATTTAGAATTCAAGGCACACTTAACCAGCATGGCTACCACAGTATTCTGCAGCAATACGCCATCCCATCTGGTTTGCGCTTAGTGGGGCTATCATTTGTTTTTCAACAGGACAATGACCCAAAACACACCACTAGGCTGTGCAAAGGCTATTTGACCAAGGAGAGTAATGGTGCTGCATCAGATGACCTAGCCTCCACAATCACCCGACCTCAACCCAATTGAGAAGGTTTGGGATGAGTTGGACCGCAGAGTGAAGGAAAAGCAGCCAACAAGTGCTCAGCATATGTGGGAACTCCTTCAAGACTGTTGGAAAAGCATTCCTCATGAAGCTGGTTGAGAGAATGACAAGACTGTGCAAAGCTGTCATCAAGGCAAAAAGCGGCTACTTTGAAGAATCTCAAATATTTTTATTTGCTTAACACGTTTTTGGGCACTACACGATATTATTTCATAGTTTTGATGTGTTCACTAGTATTATACAATGTAGAAAATAGTACAAATAAAGAAAAACCCTTGAATGAGTAGGTGTGTCCAAACTTTTGACTGGTACTGTATGTGCACTGCACTAGGGTTTTAGAAAGGTGAAGGAATGTGCATTTTTAGACCCTTTGGCCTTGACTGTAGGTTAGAGAACACCAGTTCTATGTAACCAAAGGGCTTCCGTCCGTGTTCTTGATTGTAGCGAGAGACGTGAGGATCAGGGGGATGTTCCCAGAGGGAGATTAGCTCAGCCTGCTCCCTTCAGACACAGCACACCACATATAAAGAAATGACAGTAAATCTAGCAAGTTGCCCAGCTGCAGCCCATGGTTTTCAGGTGTACATAGCCACAGGAAGTATGGGTGCTGCAGCACCCTCTGCAAAATCGAAATATTTTTTTCATGATAGGTAGTGCACTGGACCTTTAATAGTCTTGTATTAGACTGACAAATATATCTGTCTGCAGCACCAACTCACCTGCTTTTACACTATGGTTGAACTATTAGATGTTCAATGTTTCTTTTGAAAATAAAATTTTAAAAAGGAAGTTTCACCACATTAAAACAAGAGTTCAGTTCACGTAACAGTGTTGACCATAAAATGAGGGACAGATGTAAATGAATCACCAATCACATTAAATAAATAATACTCTTCAGAAAGGACTTTGTCAAAGCAACATAATAACTAGGGCTTTACAATGATGGTGAAAACCTGGAGAAATGTTGGGATTAAGTGGATTTAAAATGTTCCTAGAAGTCACAGAGGGTGCAAGTCTTTATTCATATAAAAAATCGGATTTATTGAATTCTCCATGTGGTCTATATTAAAGGGAACTTCAATTAATATAACAGGCTTTTAAAATTCAATATTGGTGCACAATTTCTAAACTATGAAAAAGCACTCATTTCGTAGAATGACCCAACTACTGTTTGAGATCCAAATTAATGAGGTCAATAATGACACATTAATTGATATTGCTTGGGCCTGGGGGGGAACACAGCATCTTAATTATTTAAATGGATCAGTCTACCAGGTATCTTAAGTAAAGGAACAGTTTGTTTCCTCTCGCTCTCTGGGGATGACTGGTACATGGGGCGGCCAGCCATCTATCTATGCTGATTGGATTAAGGTCTTGAATACACAGGCTGTTTACATGTGTAAAGGACCCATGTTAAAACACACATGCCGGTTCTCCATACGTCACCAGGAGCATAGGGTTGGAAATGTAGACTGCAGATTTCAGCAGTGAAAAAACTCTTCTGCAGCAAAGAACCATTATTTGATTTAATTGTTGCTTGTTGTAATGCACAAATTTATGAGAATTGTTCATTCACTTAATCCTCATTCTATGTGAAATGAAATTCAACTTCACTTTCAAATATAGGTAGAAGACAAAGTGAGTAAAAAATTATCCCTCACAAAACTGTTGTCATGAAAATATCTTCATTACATTTTCACAAACCAACATGACTGCAGTCAAGCAGTCAAGCAAACACCAGGAACACTATACCAAAAAGAATACAAAGGCACTACTGTAGATGAATTTCACTCCTGCATATTTTAAATATGCTAAATCTTCTTTCTCTTTAGACGGGAGTCACTGAATCCGCTGGCGTGCTGCTTCTCCAATTCCTTGATTCTCTGGCGCAGGGCCTCGACCTCTCTGTTCTTCTCCTCCTGAAGGAACTGGAACTTCTGGAAGCACACCAAGAAACCCACAGGTAGGCTATCAATACAGAAACACAGGATAAACACATGCAACATCAACAAACAAGGGGGCACAGGTTGCTTCAAGCTCGCATCTCTGTGTGAAGTGTTGGCTTAGTACGTGGTCAGAGGCTCCTCACCCGTTTGAAGATGTTCTGAGGTAAAAGACCTGAGCCCTGGGGCTGCTGCTGGATCCTCTGTGTGGTACTCTGCACCCTGGCAAGCTTAGCACCAAACTGACAGCAGAAGATACAGTGTTAGGATTGATCTGTCCATCAAACTCACGTCATGTACATATTTACCCCAAACAGCAAATCAAAACCACATGTACCTTTGCACTATCCTGCCTGTAAAAAACAGAAGTAAATCACTGTGACTGCAAGCTGGTCTAGCTACAGTATGTATCAGATTACTAAAATAGCAGTCATCTTTACACAGAGCAGCTTTGCCTATGTCATGACGTTGGCAGTGGGGGTAGGTTTATGAGTCATAAATACCTCTTTCCCCCCTTTTCTCTTCCCTACTGATGTGACATAAGAAAACCCCTTGGTTAACAGAGATTCTGGGGACATCAGAAAGTGGGGGGGAATGAACTATATTCTGGTAATCCGACCAACTGAACATATGCGGTGGTACTTAAGGTATATTATGTCAGTTCGGTTGCCCTCTGACACATTCTCATCAATGATAGAATGACATAAACTCTACTGTGGAAAGTCTAAACGTCAGAGGTATCGGATTCACATGGAATTGTTGTTTAATTCAAATGTTTGAATATGAAATTATTTGTGAAGAGATTAAATGTAATTTTAGCTTCCAAATAAGAGATTTGGATTTTCATAAATTTGGGCTTCTGCTCAACTAGGGGCCCGGCCCTGTGAAGAGACATGGGTTATAAACTTTTCAGACACACCCCTCTCCCTCCACTATAAAAGCCATTGACAAAAATATAACTTCCTGTTCCGGGTACGCTAGGATGACGATCCGGTGTCAGAATAGTTCAGATAATAACTACAGAACCAAGCCAACAGCAGCATGGACTTTGATTGTGAATGGTATGAACTTTGAACTCGTATTCACTACAGAAGTGATATCTCCTAGCCGTTGAGTTAGCAACAGCTGCTACAAACGCAGGTTAGGAAGGACAGTCCGAGTATCCCGTCTACTACACACGTTACTCCAACGTATCCAGTAAGACACCAGAGACATTCTTCAAAGGACAGAGGACTCGGGTTGGCGACACGGTCCATCTACCACCAACCTACTGAAGCGCAGCTCAGAGTAAATATTTATTGCATTTTCCTTCTTCAAATGGGCGGTAATTTAGAATGCATAAGATACTGTATTTACGATAGCACAGCTTCGCCTCTGTTCCAGTCTCCCGCCCTTTCACTAAAATCCCGCCCCCTTTCTTTGTGTAACAAGCTGTCATATCTATTCCGCCCGCTAGGGACGTTTTTCTGTATGACGGCACTTTGTAATCAAGTTATGATTTAATTGTATATGTGTGATTCTGTGTGATTAGTTAGGTATTTAGTAAATAAATAATTAAACCCAATTTTGTATTGCTGATTCAACTTGTTAGCCAGGATTCTTGCAGATTATCAAGGATTTACAACTTTCAGATGAGACTGAATAAACTGACGATTAAGGTGACTGCTATGGATGTAAAATATTACTAAATCTTTAAGAGTTTATTCGGAAGATAACAGCTCTATAAATATTCTTTCGTGGTGTCCCTCTCTAGTTAATTAATATTTACATGATTAGTTCAATCAGGTAATATTAATTACGGAGAAATTATTTTATAGAATAGCATGTCATAGCAATTAATCTGGCATAGTCAAAGACACGACACCTATAACTATAAAACCAGTTAGAAATATATATCTGCTGATCAGTCAATCAAAGCCAGTCTGTATACCTCCATTTGTAACTTTAATATTTCACTTTGCCTCTCTCTCTCCTGGTCCCTCATTCTCCTTCTCATCTCTGCCATATCTGACTCCTTTCTCTCCAGGGCCTCTTTCTGTTCTGCATCTTTCGCTTCAACTGCATAGAAAAAACACAACATAAGACAAACAGGAAGCCCTAAATATGTAATATTTTGATATATGTGTGACATTTTGTGGTAGATCATTCTGTTTCAGAGATGGAATGCCAGTCCAGTGATCCTCAATACTATTACAGAGCTGCAATACTGCAAGTTTTTGTCCCAGCTCAGTAGTGAGACACATGCTTCAGCTTTAGGTGTGTTGAAGATCAGTTGATACATTGAATCAGGTGAGGTTACACTAATCTGGGATACAAACCTGCAACACTGCAGCTCTATGAGCAGTATTGATGATCACTGCCAGAGTCACTCAAAGGAAGGGTTTGTGTAATGTGTTCTTACGTTTGCTCTGTGTTTCTCTGTGAGTGCCCTCCACCCCTCTCCTGCATTGCTCTCTCAGAGACTCCAACTCCTTCTGATGTCTCTCTCCCACAGCTCTCATCTCTGCCATCAGCCTCTGAATCTCAGCTTCCCCCTCCTGATCACAACCAACCACAAGAGGGAAGCAATGGCAACATATTCCGTTTCTCTGTTCTATTATGTCAATTTTGAATCCAAACTATTTTATTGTGCAAGAATGAATGTTCAAATTCAGTTTATTCAATCATTCTGCCCTCACCTCTACTTTCCTATCACTCTGCCTTTTCAGATCTGACACAGTGCTTTTCAACTTTTCATTCTCCACTGTAAGATAAAAGGGTGTTTATTACAATTGAATTATAAGTTTATTACAACAGTTTACATCTTGGATTCAGACAATAGAAATAGTGTACACTAAAGATGTGTTGACCAGAGTGCCTTGCAGAGGAGCTTATTACCTCTGAGGTCACACTGCTGCAGTAGAGTCTGCTGGAGTCCCTTCACTGTCCCCAACATCCCATCTCTCTCTGTGGGACAATGACGTCATCAGGTGGACTAATGTTACATTACAGGACCACTAGAGGGAGACACACACTTTAAATATAGTTTTTAAATGAGAATTTTAGGCCTATTCACCATACCTTGAGAATATCAATTCTTTACATTTTCATTTTTGATTGGAACTGGACATTTGTAAAAGTTCCTATTGGTCACTTTGTTGGAATTTCAAACCAGACCAAAGTGCTACCCATCACTAACGATAACACAATCCAGATGCGTGGCTACTGTAAAATCAATTTAAATGTTTTTTTTTTTTTTTTACATATCAGTCATCTAGCAGAGCGATTATGGTTAAGTGCCTTGCTCAAGGGCACAGACATATTTTTACACCTAGTAGGTTACTGGCCCAATGCTCTTAACAAGCTCGGCTACCTGCTGGCTAGAGATCAGACAAAAGAGTTTGAATGCATAAGAATCCTCACCCTCAATCAAGCACTTCTCTTTGGTCTGAGAAAATTTCAGAACTCTGTTGGTCTCTTCCAACTTGATCTCCAATATGTTGTTTTTACCCTTGAGCTCTGTAATTTTCTTTAAAACAAATATATTTAAATTATAAAAGGACTGAATAAATATGCCCCTGGCTTTTTAAACAGATTTCACGAAGAATTGATGAAGGTAGTAAAGGGTAATTGTTGCCCTATAACTTACATTGAAATCCTCAGGCAGTGGGAGAACTGTTGTTCCTGCCACTTTCATGACAGGATTAATTTAAGGCAAATTCAGCATAGCCTGCTCATAGTAGGCTATTTTAAGAGTTAACGTTAGTTAGCTAGCTAGATAAGTTACTGGCTAGCTAGCGGGCTAACTTAACTTACCTACCTGAAGAACTAGCTGTCCTCCTACTTTTTGTTAGTTACCTGTTCCAGATGAGTGAAATCATCAATAAACTTGTCCAGATTTACTACTGTAAATTTCTTCATCTCTAGGTTCAGTGTTTTATTCTTCAATATGCTAAGCCAGTTAGCTCCCTAGCAGGTGTATACCATATACATTAAAACGGTTTATACATCTGTTTTAAACTACAGCGAGAACTCTTGTCTGCACGTGTCACGTGTTCAGTATTGCAGGTGCGTGCGCTCAAGACGTCCACCAATCGAACGGTTGCTATTTCTTGACGCTGTAAAATCAAATAGTCCTATGGAAACAATTTAAAAGCATTAGTACTGTAGCGACCCGCACAGACATCTATCTGTGTGTTATGTGTTAGGCTAGTAGGTGGTTGTGTTGTACTGACCAGTACCCAGTGTTCGCGGGGTCCGACGTGTCAATCAACCTGCTATCTGCCATTCAAGGGAATGCCTGGAATGTTCTGATGCCGGGCATCCTGGTGGTTGGCGGAGTGGCGTGGAGGGGGGTTGGGCAGGGAGACGGAGCATTGGAAGTTAAGACCAGGTTTAGCTATTGTTCTCTCTCTTATGTCTGGGCTTCACAAGAGAAGGTCACGATTGGCATGTGGGTTATCTGTCATTTATTTGGCGTGGGTTACGGCCAAACAGTAGCCTGTGTAAAGTTGGTTCAATAAACCGTCAATTCGCAAACTCAATCCTCTGTCTGGACGATTGTTCATATATGATCTAGTCAGGTCATTACAGTACTATATCAAATGAATGGACTCAGTACAGTTTAAATGTGAAAGATGTTTATGAGTAACATTATAGCTGTACAATAAAGAACCATTAGCATTTAGAGATCTCCAGAAGGATATTCTGACATTTGATAGTCCCCTTTTTGTAAGTGGTAGACTACAACATAGTAAACATAATTATTTTTTCTTGTTTTTATAATCACACATTTTGTATATATGCAAAATAACAGCAAACATTCAGTAAGCATAATGTCCTACTATTTTAGACTTGTTGAAAAGCCACAGGCAATCAGCAGAACACATATGGTAGATTCCCACTTTTGGTCACCAAATACTTCCCTTTTGACAAAATATTGAGATCTGTAAATACTTTTCATAGTTGTAAAGACCAATTATTGGGATTATTGTAAACATCATTATCAACAACAACACTAAATTAAGAATTTTTCCTTGTGATGGCATTTAAAGTCACATGTAGGTGATGTTCTTCAAAATATATATTTTTATTTCACATTCATAATATGTGAAGAGATTCATATGGCCAGTTCCTGTGAGAGACCATAATTCCTTCTTGTCCGTTCCCTATTTCCTTTGTTCACTCAGTTTTTGCAGACAGGTGTGGCACCTTCAAGAACAGACCCCTCTCCTGTACTCACCATCCATCTTACCAAACCTCAAAATGTCTACAGCTGTCATGTTGGGAGAAGGAACGGGAAGAGGGGGGGCAGGCAGGGACCCCCTCTCATTTTTGTAGGTATGACATTTGGGACCCTACTCTTTTGATGTTTAATCACTCAGGCACTGAATTCCCATGCCCCCTCTGATCTGTGTCCAATCACAAATGACTGGCATAGTCCCTACACCTCTGTTATGGTGTAATGTTGCCCAGTAGGTCAGGGGTCAGGTACCCCTCTGGTGTAGGTGTGGGCAGGGGAAGCTTGGTTAGAACTGGCTGGGGTGCAGGTGTGGGTCCAGGCTTCAGAAGGAGGCTGTTCTGCCTGTCTACTCCTTCCACCATGGTGTAGGCAGATACAGGGGGCAGTGGGGAGACAGGAGAGGCAGGTGGAATGGGGGGCCTTTCAGCCTCAAAGTACAGGCTCTGGTACTCCCCGAAGGGCTGTCCCTGCACAAGACTACTGTCCTCCGTTGGAGCAGGCTGGCTGGCTCTCCCAGTGGGGAGTCTGGCACTCATCTTCCCAGCATCTAACTCTGAGGTGTAGCCTCCCACATCAGCATTCACCAACAGCAACTGAAACTCTTTCCTCTTCTTCTCTTTCTCCTTTTCCTTCTCATCCTTCTCTGCATTCTCCTCCACCTTCCTCTGCTCCTCAGGTGTCAGCAGCACTTCACCAGTTGGTCTCACCTCATTCACCTGGGTGTAGATGTCCTCCCTGCCAGGGGCGGCCCAGGGAGAATCCTCAGTGTTGGGGGTCTGGACTGAGGAGCTGGCCTTAGTACTGGCCAGGGAAGAGGGCTCCAGGGCGCGGCTGGTGTTGGAGAGGAGGGAGTGGAAGGGGGAGGCCTCTAGGTCAGGCAGATCAGGGTCACAGCAGCTGGCCCGGCCCGAGTCATCATCCCTGAAGCCAATGGTGATAGGGGGACAGTCTGAGGAGGCACAGTGGTCCATCAAGCACTGGGTGTCCAGCACAGTCAGCCTGTCGTTGGGCTCCTCCATGTCCAGCTCGATGAACTCCACCCAGGGGTCATCGCTGTACAGCTCTGGCCTCAAGTCAGGGATGCCGCCCAGGATGGAGGTCAGCTCAGCCAACTTACCTTTCTATGGTAAACGACAGATAATACCGCAGAGTTAGTTTAAAGGGCAACATACACTTATTACAACCTTGCTGGTAATACATATTGCCTCCCCATTAAACTCTAGTGGCAATGGTTTTAATGGTACAAGTAAAGAATTCTAGGTATTTTTCATTGTGTTAAGTTAATACCTTAAGAAGCTCTGGGTCGATGCCTTTGATTTTGGGACCAGGAATTGGAGGCAGGAGAATCACCATCAACCTTGAAGAAAGATTGCGGAAGTGTTATTAAAAGACATGTAGCATTAGACTTTCACATTTTTATGAAGAGGTTTGGTATTTTAAGACAAAGTGAAAGGTAAAAGTGAGTTTCTTACTTCTGTTGCTGGGAATAGATTACCAGCAATAGGATGACTGCAAAACCCAAAGCAGCAAAGACAAGCAGGACAGTAACTGGAAGTCTCGACTCTGAGCACATATGAATATATAGAAAGCAATTAATACGATTCAAAACAGAGACATCATACATATTATAACAGCAAACATTTTATATGACAGTATTTAAATACAATACATCAGTACCTTTAGTAGGGATGTGTATGAATATGGAGTCGCTGAATTCCCCAAAGTTACGGGATGCTAGCGTCTTGCACCTCACCCTGACCTCATTATCTGTGTTGGTGCGCAGCCCGTATAGCGATCGCTGCATTCCCTTTTCAAGGTCCACCTAGGGTTGCAGTCAAAACAGAGAGGTTTCACACCAGTTAGTTAGTAAATATCACCCACACAATAGGAGGAAACATAACTTACACCTGCAGGTTTAATGATTTGGTTTAAGGGACACGCTACTTAGAGTTTAACTGAGGATAAGTCACATTGAGAAATATATAATATCATATAAAGACATGAATCAACTTAAAAGCAATAGAGCCTTGGTATGTCACCTTGGTAGATTACCCCAAAGATTCATGTTCCCTTGCATGGAAGGAGTTAAAGTGAAAGAGGGAGAATGAGAGGGCAGACTGCCCTTGGAAAGAGGCAGTTTGTTCTAAATTACAATGTGGGAGGAGGCATAAGTCTTTTGATTATTAGATCATTTTATTATTCACTGAAATGATCTTAAAATAATGCAGTAAATCTATTCATTTATTATTTATTTTAACAACTACACCACACCAGTCATCCAACAGACTCTCATTCAGAGCGACACACAGAAGCATCCAGGGTCAACGCCTTGCTCAAGGGCACGTCAACAGATCTTACTTTTTATTATTATTACGTTTTATTTTGACTTTATTTTTTATACTTTATCTTTAAACATCATTCTATCTCCCGCCCAGCAACTCCACTACCACTTGTCTCCAATTCCACAACCGAACCCTCAGCTCCCTTCAGACCATCCCACCTTTCTCTGCTGGCCACCCTCTTCGGATTTCTACACAACATATATCTTTCAACTATGCTGTGATGTTTAATGTAAGATTTCAATCTATCTAATCGAATAGAATCCACAGATTGCGAGTTGAAGATAAATACTTTTCCTAAGAGTATTATTATATTAGTAATTGACTCTCCACATCTCCTAACATTACTATTTCTAGGGTCAATTTTAGATCAATGTTATGCATTTTCAGCCATTCCTGAACCTGAGACCAGAAACAGGCTACCTGAGGGCAATACCAAAATAAATGGTCTATTGATTCTGTATCCTCACAACAAAATCTGCAGAGCTTCGATGATTTTATGCCCCAAATATTCAACATTTTGTTGATGGCAAGACTTCTATATAATCATTTTTAGCTGAAAAGCATGAAGTCTTGAATCTTGCGTCGTTTTATTTAGCAACTCATACACCCTGTACCATGGAATCGTTACATCACAAATCTCTTCCCAACTATTTTGCAATCTGTATGGCACAGTTGTCAACATACTGGTCCTCAAATGAAACTGGTATACTTTCATATTTATGCTATTTTTATTCTTCCACCCGTTTTGATCCTTTATATTGGGCAGACAGACCAGTTCTCCACCTCCTACCGCTGCCACCTGCCTCCTCCATTTTTGGGGTAATGCTGTAATCAATTGGTTGTACTCTTGGAATGAGCAGACCTTCCTATACAATTCTGATAACTCCATGAAAGACATAACTCTACCATTACAATTTACAATATCATTTAAGAACAAAATACCCTTTTCAAACATCGTTCCCATGAATACAGGTATTTTATCAACCAGCACATTTGAGTTCAGCCATAATATTTGTTGTAATATTTGTTCTATCTTTTCAGGGGGATGAAATTGAAATTGTAGCCAGCTCTGCAATGCTCGTTTGAAAAAGAGAGATACTAATTAATCAAAAATGAGACATGGCAATCTGCACAAAGGCAAAAAGGCAATTTTTAAACAATGGATGAGCTTTTCTTAGTAATCTACTTGAGAACCATTTAGGGTTCAAGTAAAACTTTTGACTAAGTGAAGCTTTTAGAGAGAGGTTTAGTGCTTTTATATTTAATAATCTCAACCCACCCAATTCATAATATTGATAGGCACTCTTTATTCTGTCTGGTTTAGCATCCCAGATAAAGCTAAATATTTTTTGCTCATATGATTTGAAAAACGAATCATCAGGATTACTAAATAATTAAGTGAGTAAACTGAGATATGACTAAGGAGTTAATCAGGGCAATTCTTCCATAAATAGACAGGTATTTACCTCTCCATGATTGCAGGATCTATTGAAATTCATTGTGGAGAGCTTATTTATATATTTTGTGATATGAATACCAAGTATTTCTACTTCACCATCAGTCCAATTTATAGGTAAACTGCAGGGTAATGTAAAAGTTTTATTTTTTTAAAGATCCAATACGTAATATTGTACATAATTAGGTTGTAGTCCAGAGAGTCCAGAAAAGTTATATAGATCTTCAATGAGACATTGCAGGGATCTAGCTTGCGGACTTAATATAAAACATGAGTCATTAGCAAACATGGACACCTTTTTTTTAAGCCTAGGATTTCTAATCCTCTAATGTTGTTGTTGGATCTGATTTTAATAGCTAGCATTTCGATGGCCATAATGAATAGATATGCTGACAGCGGACACCCTTGTTTAACTCCTCTTGACAATTCAAAATTCTCTGAGAAGTAGCCGTTATTTCCTATTTTACACCTGGGGTTGCTATACATTACTTTTACCCATTTTATAAGAGAATCACCGAAATTGAAAAAAACAAACAGTCATTTATAAATAAAATCCAGTCTTACTCTATCAAATGCCTTTTCAAAATCCACTATAAATACCAGGCCTGGCTTCTTAGCTGTTTCATGATGTTCTATTATTTCTAGTAGGTGTCATATATTACCTCCAATGTATCATCC
The DNA here is from genome assembly GCF_029448725.1 of Salvelinus fontinalis. Lineage (NCBI taxonomy): Eukaryota > Metazoa > Chordata > Actinopteri > Salmoniformes > Salmonidae > Salvelinus > Salvelinus fontinalis. The sequence goes on along the minus strand of NC_074685.1, from coordinate 20,786,905 downwards.
ATGTAACATACCTGTCTGATCAGGAACAACAATACTGGGTAAAACTCTTTTGATTCTGAGTGCTATGCATTTCGCTAATATTTTTGCATCACAACACTGAAGTGTAGGGGCCTCCAGTTTTGATGGAAAATATAAAGATTCAGTCTATCTGGGTCTTGTTTTAATAATAGTGAAATCAGACCTTCCTGCTGAGTACCTGACACGCTACCATTTATATAGGTGTAGTTAAAACAATCTAACAACGGAGCTTTTAGTATATCAAAAAAGGCTTGATATACCTCTACCGGCATGCAATCAAGCCCTGGGGTTTATCCAGACTGAAAGGATTTAATAGCCTCAAAAAGTTATTCCTCTGTAATTTGGCCTTCACACTGATCTTTCTGAACATTTGTTAATTTTCAATTTTTTGTATTATTTGGAAAGAATTCCTTACCATAATCTTCATTCAGTGGGAGAGGATGAGACGGAAAAGAGAACATCTGCTTAAAATATTTAGCTTCCTCTTTTAAAATAGATAACTCCGTCTTCAGTAACGAGTTTCTGCAAGTTCTTTTGTTAGCATTCCTATGTTGGAGATTCAGGAAGAATTTTGTGAATTTTTCTCCATATTCCCTCCAGTTTGCTTTATTTTTGTAATAGATTACATTAGATCGTTCTTGAATAATTTCCTTAAGTTCTTTTTGTTTTTAATCTAACTTATTTTATATCTCTGTAGTATCATTTTTATTGCTATCTACCTGTACTATTAGTTCATGGATTTCCCTTGTTAGTCTTGTCCCTCTAGCCAGAAACTGCTTTTTTCTTATTGATGAATATTGAATTGAATGACCTCGGAAGGTACATTTAAAGGTATCCCAAACAATAAGTTGATTTGCTGTTCCTATATTATACTGGAAAAATTCAGTTATAAATTATTTTGTCTTAGTTAAAAATAGTTGTCCTCCAGTAAACTTTGATTAAATTTCCAATATCCCCGTCCACGTGGAAATTCTATAAGAGTTATGTGAAGGCCAATTAGATGATGATCCGATCGCATTCTGTCTCCTATAATTTTTTTTTAACCTTTGATGCAAGAGAGAAAGAGACAAGAAAGTAGTCAAGACGACTAGCTTGATTAAGTCTCCTCCATGTATATCTAACTAGGTCTGGGTTTGGAGACTAGGTCTCCAAATATCCACGATTTTTAATGTGTCCATAATATTTGTGATTTCCTTAAGGGCACGGTGATGATAGTTTGTAGAGTGATTTCCTTTACGGTCCATTCAGGTACTTAACACTGGGTTATAGTCTCCTACCATAATGATTTGATCATTTGTTGCCTGTAAGTTCAATAAATTGGTATAAATATTTTCGAAGAAGTTTGGATCATCCTGATTTGGACCACATAGATGATCAAATCAAATCAAATCTTATTTGTCACATACACATGGTTAGCAGATGTTAATGCGAGTGTAGCAAAATGCTTGATGAGCCAAATCTCTTTTTCACCCAATTACATATTCAAAAAGATCCACCTTCCTTGTGAATCATTCCTAACTATTTGCAATTAATATCATCACACCTTTTGAGTTCCTTTGTCCATTACAGAAAATTATTTCACCACCCCATTCCTTTTTCCACACAACTTCATCTAAGGATGTAGAGTGAGTTTCCTGTTAACAGTATATGTTGTATTACTTTCTTTTAGCCACTTAAAGACTGATATTTTTTTATAATCTGATAAACTGTTATAACTGGCTATAGTTATTTTCCCCCTTACCATAACTAGATACTATTCTCAGTCTAAATTGACCATAATTAGTGCTTGTAAAGTTACTGCCATCAGAAGTATTATGACGGCCAAAAATAGCTTTCAAATGTCTGATATTTAGAATTTAAAAAATTGGTTCTAGCAATATATGTTTTATTCCCTTGCCTGTTTGACTGTGAGCCAATGCCACATATGTTAGAAAATTGAGACACGATATTATGTGTGTAGTAAATCTGAGTAAGTTGATGTGTATGACATTGGATGTGATTTAGTGAGAGTGTGTACAATGTCTGTATAAGAGTAAGACTATAATGTGTGATGTCCAAATAGATTATAACCCGGCCAATTTGCATGGTTGAGTGTCTATGTGTGTAACATGTAATGCGTATAGTGTTAACCTGTTTGGCGTGCAAGCCCGACGTCGGTACATTTATGACAACAGCCACTTCAAGTGCAGGGCGCAAAATTCAAAAGATATTTTTTTTAAATATTTAACTTTCACACATTAACAAGTCCAATACAGCATATGAAAGGTACACATCTCGTGAATCCAGCCAACATGTCCGATTTTTTAAATGTTTTACAGGGAAGACAAAATATGTAAATCTATTAGCTAACCACGTTAGCAAAAGACTCCACTTTTATTACTCCATCAGTTTTTGACTCCATCAGTAGCTATCACAAATTCGGCCAAATAAAGATATAAATAGGCACTAACCAAGAAACAACCTCATCAGATGACAGTCTGATAACATATTTATTGTATAGCATATGTTTTTTTCGAAAATGTGCATATTTCAGGTATAAATCATAGTTTACATTGCAGCTACAGTCAGAAATTGCACCGAAAACAGCCATAATATTTACAGACACCAACGTCAAATACCTAATTACTCATCATAAAACATTTCTGAAAAATACATAGTGTACAGCAATGGAAAGACAGGCATCTTGTGATGCCAGACAATATTTCCGATTTATCAAGTGTTTTACAGTGAAAACACAATATAGCTTTATATTAGCGTAGCCACAATAGCCAGAAACACTTGGGCGCCAGCGACCAGTTCACATGCACGACAGATATTAGAAATAGCATCATAAAATGTTTCTTACTTTTGGTGATCTTCCGTCAGAATGTTGGACAAGGTGTCCTTTGTCCAGAACAGTCGTTGTTTGGATCTGGAACGGCAAATTTCCCTCTTGATTTAGCATGGGCACTTGCCAAGTGGCACGGATCTCTCCAACGTCAACAAAGTCAAAGAACGGAACACGGCAAAACTCCCGAAAAATTTCAATAATCTGATTAAACTATATTGAAAAAACATACTTTACGATATGGTCACATGTATCAAATAAAATCTAAACCGGAGATGTTAGTCATCCATAACGACAGCTAAACAGAAAGCAAATCCATGTCCTCTTGCGCGCGCTCCAGAAACAAGAAATGGACGGTCACGTCATACAAAGAGCTTTAATTCCACCTCAGACCAAGATAGACACGAAATTTCTTCTCTCACCGCCTCTTGACAACCAGGGGAAGGTGTATGAAGTGTACGTAGACTCTTACGTTCATTGCCCTTGTATAGGCATGAGGTTGAACAGAGCATCGATTTCTGACATTCCACTTCCTGGTCAGGAAATGTGCTGCAGAAGGAGTTCTGTTTCACTCAGAGAAATAATTCAAACGGTTTTAGAAACTAGAGAGTGTTTTCTATCCAATAGTAATAATAATATGCATATTGTACGAGCAAGAATTGAGTACGAGGCCGTTTGAAATGGGCACGATTTAACTGGCTACTCAATACTGCCCCTTGCAGCCATAAGAAGTTTTAATATTCATGATGATAATTGTAATCCATATTGTATCACCATCATAGTTGCATCATAAATACCTTTAACATCATTAAAAAACACATCCCAGCATTTCCATAGCAATTGACATTTCACATGATCATGAAAGAGACCTTGCATTACTATAGAGACGGCTTCACTCTATAGTAATGCAATCCCGTACAATATGTTATTATTCCCCAATGTCCCTATTCTGATATCTTCCCCTTGCTTGTTGCAAACATATATAAACATGTAGACAAAGACATAGAAAAGAGACAAACAAGAAACATATTCAATTATAGAACAGTTCTCGACAATAGAGAGAGGTGAGAGAAGAGAAAAGAAAGAAAGCGAGAGTGAGAAGAGAGCGAGATCAAGTGTGTATGTGTATTGTTGGGTTCTGAGAATATAAGAACATTGTCACGATTGTCATCGGGAGAAGGAGAAGAGGACCAAAGTGCAGCGTGATAACTATTCATAATACTTTTAATAAATATGAACACTCGAACAAAAACAACAAAACGACAAAACGAACAGTTCTGAAAGGTGCAACAAAAACACTAAACAGAAAATAACCACCCACAACTAAAAGTGGGAAAACAGGCTACCTAAGTATGGTTCTCAATCAGAGACAACGATTGACAGCTGCCTCTGATTGGGAACCATACCAGGCCAAACACAATAGAAATAGAAAACATAGACATACAAACATAGAATGCCCACCCACATCACACCCTGACCAAACAAAAAATAGAAACATACAAAGCAATCTACGGTCAGGGCGTGACAAACATCCAATAGTCCTATAAGAACATCCAATAGTCAAAGGTTAATGAAATACAAATGGTATAGAGAGAAATAGTCCTATAATTCCTATAATAACTACAACCTAAAACTTCTTACCTGGGAATATTGAAGACTCATGTTAAAAGGAACCACCAGCTTTCATATGTTCTCATGTTCTGAGCAAGGAACTTAAACGTTAGCTTTCTTACATGGCACATATTGCACTTTTACTTTCTTCTCCAAAACTTTGTTTTTGCATTATTTAAACCAAATTGAACATGTTTCATTACTAATTTGAGGCTAAATTTATTTTATTGCTGTATTATATTAAGTTAAAATAAGTGTTCATTCAGTATTGTTGTAATTGTCATTATTACAAATACATTTTTAAGAAATCGGCCCATTAATCGGTATCGGCTTTTTTGGCCCTCCAATAATCGGTATTGGCGTTGAAAAATCATAAATCGGTCGACCTCTAGTTTAGAGGGTCTACACCAGAAGTTAATGGTTATTGGAGGAAGGTATATAGTGTGTGCAATTAAGCTTGGAATGTGTTGAGTACAGGGAAGCAATTACATGTGGCAGGCATTGATAAGGGGAGAGAGCCATTGATTAGTGATAGAGGGCGGTTGAGGTCAGGTCAGGTCAGGTCACCTTAAGGGAGAAATACAATTTTATGGCCCGTATCACTAGTGTCCTGCCTAGCAGTAAAGAACGATGTTTGTACAGATGGGTAGGAGGAGACTCAGCCTATGAGGAACGGATGAATATCAGTGCTTGTGTGAAAATGTTTTTGTCTGAATGCAGCTGTATTGATACTCTGAGCATAATAAACTTGGTTAAGCTTTCATAAATGTCTGTTGAGTTTTTTACTCTGAGAATTAGAACCTAACAGTATATATTAGTCCATATGTGTAAGTGAACATGTAATTGAGTACGTGTGTGTTAATATCCACTTTATAGTGTTCAGATATTTTTACCGTTCCCATACTTTCTTTTTTTCGTAACCTGAAGTCCCTGTAGAATTTAGTACAGCCATGGTGTTATGGAGCTGTCTCAGAATAGCTGTCCATCTATAAAGAGTTTGTCCACAATGATAAAGGCACGCTTATCCCTCTCTCTCTCTGTTGCCTCTGTACAGGATACAGTCTCTTGCGACGTTCGTTTACCTCACATGGAAATTGGTCATTGAGACCGAATTTGGTCTCTTTAAGCTCCCTTCCCCTGCTTTTGATCAGCTCCTTTTGTTGGTAGTGTTCAAATTTTGCAATGATCGATCATGGACCCTTGGTCTTGTCGCTTTGAGCTCCAAGTCTGTGTACACGGTGGAAAGCCACCTTGTTTACAGTCTCTAGAGGAAATTTCAAGGCGGATTGCATGAATTCTCTGGTCGCGCCCTCTGAATTATTGGATGCGTCCTCAGGAATCCCAGAAAATATGAGATTTTCACACATTCTACGACTTTGTATGTCTAGCAGCAACTCCTTCATCACCCTGTTTTCCCTGAGTAGACAATCCATTTTAGAATCGTGGATTTTCACCTTGGCTGTGAGTGCCTTGTTCTCTCATTGGAGCGTGAGAATTTCCCTCTGGCTAAACTCCAAACTCCCCCTCAGCCCTAATACCTCCTCACACAACTTTTCCAGTGTTGCATGGATTCCAGCCAGAACACTAGCCTCTACTTCAACGGTAAGTCAATCGTCCGTGTCTGTAGATGAATCTGTTTTTCTTTTTTTTGTCGGGTTAGAGTTCTTTTGTGAGGTAGTCGGATCTTTCCATGATGGGAGTATATTGTTCCTCCATAGCGTAAAGCTGTTGGTGCTTGTCGATTACCCTCAGGATCTCCTTAGTATCCAGGTTGGCTCATTACTGCAACCAGTTGTTTTTCAAAAGTTAAAAAAAAATGTGTCTTTCCCACGACGATGGCCGGTGTCTGTAGTACAGCCACCTAGCACTGTTGTTAGGTTAGAGGTGTTTCCTAGCTGTTAAAAGCTAAACGCATCGCGGAATACACGCAAAAACAAATGCAGTAAACCTTAGTCAGGTCAAAATAATCTGGACCGAACAGTCTCAGTAGGTACTGTATGTCCAGAGAAAGGTTTATATGAACATTGGAACACTGCATTTAATCTTTATTGCCAATGTAAAGATTCTGAAATGACCCAATGATCTGCAATAGTCTGAACAAAAGAGTCAAACAGTCCTCATGGAAGGGGTATAGGTGGTGCTAGGAGTTTTCCTGGTCTAATCACGGAGTCAGGAAGAACTCCTAACCCAGCCCTATGCATAAAGTCCGGGGCTAGGAGTTTTCCCCTGTTCAAGGGTGTGTAGACTCACCGTCCTCCACAGTGTTGAGTTGACCTCGCGGTACTGCACCTCGTACTGCAGCGTCATCCAGCCCATCGACACGTCTGCAGAGTGTGGCGGTTCCCAGCTCAACATGATATCAAAGTGGCTCCCGGTTAGACCCACATTCAGCAGGGTCCAGTTCAGCGCTATTGGAGGGTCTGGTTCCACTGGAACACATTTAAAACCACATTAGGTTCACCACTTGAAATGCAGAATGGCACATCAAAAATGTAGTATATCTAGTATAGAAAACATTAAGAACACCTGATCTTTCCATTACAGATTGACCAGGTGAATCCAGGTGAAAGCTAGGAGCTCGTATTGATGTCACTTGTTAAATCCACTTCAATCAGTGTAGATGAGCAGGAGAAAGGTTAAAGAAGGATTTTTTCAGCCTTGAGACAATTTAGACATGGATTGTGTATGTGTGCCATTCCGAGAGTGAATGGGCAAGACAAAATATTTAAGTGCGTTTGATGGTAGGTGGCAGGCACATCGGTTTGAGTGTGTCAAGAGCTGCAATGCTGCTGAGTTTTCATGCTCAACAGCTTCCCATGTGTATCAAGAATGGTCCACCACCCAAAGGACATCCAGCCAACTTGACACAACTGTGGGAAGCATTGGAGTCAACATGGGCCAGCATCCCTGTGGAATGCTTTTTTTTTGAGGGGGGGGGTTCTAATGTTTGGTCTATATAATTCAGTATTTCCACATTTCAATTTCCAATGATAAAAAAGTGATTAGGGTTTAAAATATGGGAGATGTGTGGAGGCAGACAGAGGACAAACAGGTGAGTGTAGGGTAGCTATAGGTAGCTATGAATGGAGGAATGACTGTGGTTTAGGAATACAGGGGCCAGGCTAACCGATGTCTTCCACAGTGAAGATGACCTCGTCATAGAGAATGTCCTGATCGCCAGAGCGGAGCTGGACACTGTAGGTCATCCAGACCTTCGTGTAGCTTTCATTGAAGAAGCACTCGTCTGTCCTGTCAGCGTAGCGAGGACATTCAACCCACTCTTTGGGAGATGTGCTGCAGGCATGGGGAGACAACATAGGGGTTTTAATACTGAGCTGATGGCAGAAAAGACTGACATCATGCACCTGACATCATTTAGATAAGAGGGAGAGACTCCTATACAGTTAAGAACTACAAATTATTTCAGAAGAAAAACTATTTGGCTCTCAAATATTTAATTTATTTAATTTCAGCCTCAGAATGTTTATCTCTCTCTTAGGGAATATTTTTTCTCTCACTTCCTATCATTAATGTAGTAGAATATCCGCAGGTCTCTGGGTTCTGTGAGGTTCTGGAATACTCCGACATTCCATCTGCAGCGGAATGTGTTCATGTCATGGGAGACACAGCCGGAGATCTGGGGGCGGATCTGGGAGAAGGCTGGGAGGGAGGGAGAGAGAGAAAGAGGTGAGCACACACATTCTATATAGACTTTCAAAAAAAGTCAAAAAGTCAAACATGAACACACACCCTGTCTAGTCGACCTATCTATGCCTATTGCTGAGACCATTTACAGGGCTGAGTTGCTCTTCAAGTGTAAGACAAACAGAGTGTAACATAACTCCTCTGAGTGGCGTAGCCGCATGGCAGACAGCTACGTTTTCCTGGAAGTATCCGCATACCTCTTTAAAATCTGTCAGCCAGACTTTACCGCCCACAGGAATTTCGGGGAAAACCCTGCCGTCATGTGTCCTCAGAACTGCACTTACATAGTACACTGCATCTGCTGTCATCTGTTCTCAGAACTGCACTTACATAGTACACTGCATCTGCCATCATCTGTTCTCAGAACTGCACTTACATAGTACACTGCATGAAAACTACACTCATAGTAAGTGTTCAGAGATCTGCTGTATCTGCAGGAAAATGACAGCTGGCAATAAAATAGTGCAATTGGAAGTATTTTCTCCAAAGCCAATTACTACTACACCTGAAACGCTGTAATATGATGCATCTTATTACCTTCTGCACCTAGGGGTCAATAAAGGAAACTATAAATAAGCTGTAGGAAAGATAAATGATCATTCCTATCTTGTTTATGACAGCAATATGACATATCAGGCGAGCGCTGTCCTGGTCTGTCTGTACTATAGTACATGATTATATGAATGTGTTCCCAGAGAGAGGGGAGCTTTAGGTAAACACTCCTATTTGTTCATAGCCCTGAAGAGGCACTTAGGTCCTTTAGTAATTAGTACCATCTCCCATAATGTGCCACATCAGCACCACTGAGAGGGACAGAACAATAGCAGGTAGAATGGCTCTGGCGCCTAGGGAGATTCACAGCTGTGTGGCTCTTCTGAGGAGAGATGCATACCACTGGCTTGGTTAGCAGCTCATCAGGGTGGCCAAAGGTTAAAAATAACTTGTTTACCAGATCCTTTTCTACCAGGAACTTCCTCGGAATGAACAGGAAAAATCAATCCAACACGTGGCAATGCTCAAGTGTTTCATACTTGCTCAATTTCCCGTTACTGATGAGGATTCAGGACAGGTGGTGTGTGTGCATGCGTGCTTGTGTGGGTGCTGTGCACAAATTGTGACTCTACATCTCCTACATCCAGACTCCCCATTTTGACTTAATATTTTCAGAATATAAATATGCACGTGTATGTGAGTACTTGTGAATGTTCTTGAATGTGTACGTGAGTAAGTGCAGTCTGCCAAGTTGAGGTCATTTGTTTTCACACCATGTGCACAGCAGATATCACTGGCTCCAACAGGACGCTGAAGCTCAAATTTCAAACAGACCTTTCCAAGAAAACAAGGGTAAAATACACTGCTCAAAAAAATAAAGGGAACACTTAAACAACACAACGTAACTCCAAGTGAATCACACTTCTGTGAAATCAAACTGTCCACTTAGGAAGCAACACTGATTGACAATACATTTCACATGCTGTTGTGCAAATGGAATAGACAAAAGGTGGAAATTATAGGCAATTAGCAAGACACCCCCAAAAAAGGAGTGATTCTGCAGGTGGTGATCACAGACCACTTCTCAGTTCCTATGCTTCCTGGCTGATGTTTTGGTAACTTTTGAATGCTGGCGGTACTCTCACTCTAGTGGTAGCATGAGACGGAGTCTACAACCCACACAAGTGGCTCAGGTAGTGCAGCTCATCCAGGATGGCACATCAATGCGAGCTGTGGCAAAAAGGTTTGCTGTGTCTGTCAGCGTAGTGTCCAGAGCATGGAGGCGCTACCAGGAGACAGGCCAGTACATCAGGAGACGTGGAGGAGGCCGTAGGAGGGCAACAACCCAGCAGCAGGACCGCTACCTCCGCCTTTGTGCAAGGAGGTGCACTGCCAGCGCCCTGCAAAATGACCTCCAGCAGGCCACAAATGTGCATGTGTCTGCTCAAACGGTCAGAAACAGACTCCGTGAGGGTGGTATGAGGGCCCGACGTCCACAGGTGGGGGTTGTGCTTACAGCCCAACACTGTGCAGGACGTTTGGCATTTGCCAGACAACACCAAGATTGGCAAATTCGCCACTGGCGCCCTGTGCTCTTCACAGATGAAAGCAGGTTCACACTGAGCACATGAGCACATGTGACAGACGTGACAGAGTCTGGAGACGCCATGGAGAACGTTCTGCTGCCTGCAACATCCTCCAGCATGACCGGTTTGGCGATGGGTCAGACATGGTGTGGGGTGGCATTTCTTTGTGGGGCTGCACAGCCCTCCATGTGCTCGCCAGAGGTAGCCTGACTGCCAATAGGTACCGAGATGAGATCCTCAGACCCCTTGTGAGACCATATGCTGACACATGCACATTTGTGGCCTGCTGGAGGTCATTTTGCAGGGCTCTGGCAGTGCTCCTCCTGCTCAAAGGCGGAGGTAGCGGTCCTGCTGCTGGGTTGTTGCCCTCCTACGGCCTCCTCCACGTCTCCTGATGTACTGGCCTGTCTCCTGGTAGCGCCTCCATGCTCTGGACACTACGCTGACAGACACAGCAAACCTTCTTGCCACAGCTCGCATTGATGTGCCATCCTGGATGAGCTGCACTACCTGAGCCACTTGTGTGGGTTGTAGACTCCGTCTCATGCTACCACTAGAGTGAGAGCACCGCCAGCATTCAAAAGTGACCAAAACATCAGCCAGGAAGCATAAGAACTGAGAAGTGGTCTGTGGTCACCACCTGCAGAATCACTCCTTTTTTGGGGGTGTCTTGCTAATTGCCTATAATTTCCACCTTTTGTCTATTCCATTTGCACAACAGCATGTGAAATTTATTGTCAATCAGTGTTACTTCCTAAGTGGACAGTTTGATTTCACAGAAGTGTGATTGACTTGGAGTTACATTGTGTTGTTTAAGTGTTCCCTTTATTTTTTTGAGCAGTGTATAATTTTGGGCTCCAGATATTCTAGTGTTCCAGTCGCTGGAAGGTGAACTCTTTTACAAAATGTCTCCCACTTCTGATACAAAATGTCCTCTACTATCTCGTAAATTAACCTACTCATCGCTCACATTAGGACTGAAAATTCAAAACATTCATTATGACTTTAATGAAAGGGAAATAGAGGGTTGTGTTTGATTGGCTGCTGTGTACTAGGAGGAATGGAGGGAGGGAATGGGTGTTTTAATCAAGGGGTTTCTGAATGCATAAAGTAATTCTCTGTAGAGTACACATGATGATGAGCGCTAGCACTGGATGATTTATAGCAGGGGTGTCACTCATTCCATGAAGGGCCTAGAACAGAAACGGCCTGTGGCCCGCTGGGCACTTCAATCCAACCCACGAGACATTATTACTATTTCTTTTTTTAAATATAACATTTTATTTTACCCCTTTTTTCTCCCCAATTTCATGGTATCCAATTGGTAGTTACAGTCTTGTCCCATCGCTGCAACTCCCGTACATACTCGGGAGAGGCGAAGGTCGAGAGCCCTGCGTCCCCCGAAACACGACCCAGCCAAGCCGCACTGCTTCTTGACACAATGCCTGCTTAACCCGGAAGCCAGCCACACCAATGTGTTGCAGGAAACACCATACACCTCGCAACCATGTAAGCGCCCGGGTCGCCACAAGAGTCACTAGAGTGTGATGGGACAAGGAAATCTCAGCCTGACAAACCCTCTCCTAACCCGGACGACGCTGGGCTAATTGTGCGCAAAATCATGGGTCTCCCAGTCACGGCCAGCTGTGACACAGCCTGGGATCGAACACGGGTCTGTAGTGACGCCTCAAGCGTCACTCGGCAGGCCCCTCGGCAGGCCCCAGCAAATTGATTTGAACAAACAATTGGTCCCCCCAAAAATGCGGCCCTCCGTTGAATTTCATTTCATAATCCTGATGTAGCCCTCGAACCATAAAGTTCTAGGCCACCAGTGGCCTAGAGTCTGCTGGTTTTTCCTTTCAATTAAGACCTAGACAACCAGGTGAGGGGAGTTGCTTACTAATTAGTGACCTTAATTCATCAACCAAGTACAAGAAAGGAGCGAAAACCTGCAGACACTCGGCCCTCCATGGAATGAGTTTGACACGTGCTTTATAGAGTCTAATTCACTATTTTCTCTCTCCTATGTGCGTCACTGACGTATGCCAGATACACATACACAATTATACAGATGAAAGGGATGGTGCTATTGCCTTACCAACCTCTCAATGTTGTTTCTTCTCATTTGGAGTGATGTTTGTGCAACGTGTGTATTAAAACACCCTGCGCATTAAAACACTAATTTCCTCCCTCCATCTCTCCTATTACACAGCAGCCGAACCAACACAATCCTGTCCTTCCCTTTGATTAAAGTCAGGATGAATGTTTTGACTTTTCAGTCCTACTGTTAGAGAGTAATTCACAAGATGGTGTTTAAAAATAAATATGTACCTAACATCGAGTACATCGAGTCTTTACTTATTCTGTTTGTTCCAGAAATCAAAAGCAATTACATGTGCAAAGTAAAAATTTTCCCACTTATGGTAGAGAAAAGCTTACGTGAAGGACAGCTGGTGTTATATATTGTAGCTACTTAAGTAGACACTTTAAAGCAATAGCTGCAACAAAGGTTGTCCCCTTCAACTGAACATCTTTAAAGCTCTGTGAGGAAAAAACTTGGTTTACTCCAGTATGGGAAGCATTGAAAATGTGTATTTTCTGTCTGTGTGCGTGAGCTGGCAGTGTCCCTGTAACGGCTGTCCTCCTCATCTGAGGAGGAGTAATAAGAAGGATCGGAGGACCAATGCGCAGCGTGGTACGTGTTTCTGCTCTTTATTATAACGAACGAACACAGAAACAAAACAACAAACGACACGTGAAATACCAATCGAAACAGTTCCGTGTGGAACAAACACTGACATGGAAAATAACCACCCACGAAACCCAGGTGGAAAAAGGCTACCTAAGTATGATTCTCAATCAGAGACAACTAACGGCATCTGCCTCTGATTGAGAATCATACCAGGCCAAACGAAAAAACCAACATAGAAAAACGAACATAGATAACCCACCCAACTCACACCCTGACCACACTAAAATAAAGAAATAACTAAGGTCAGAACGTGACAGTCCCCTCCTACTGCACTGTTCTATGTCCATCTGTTTCACTCAGACAGTAACCTTTTTGGCTGGGTACTGCTGATTCTCAGAAGAAAAAAAATCTAGTATATTTTTTGCTGGGAGCTCAAACCCTTTCACCCATTCTGACAGAGTGTGAAGTACCACTTACTGGAAACAGAATAACTCTGTCAAAGCACTACTGCCAAAGCTTATAGAAATATGAGACAAAAGAGACTTACAGTAGAGTGAAAGCTTCTATTCAATCCGTCAGCGCTAAAGAGTTATATAACGTGTATAATGTTGCATAACATGAAGAGACACTTAGGAGAAGTGTGACTTCATCATAAAGGCCTGAACCACCTAGGAATAGAACTTCCTGCACTCAAACTTAGTCCATTACAACGCTGCATCTGTTGAGAGGGGGAGTCTGAATAACTAAACAGTTTCCCACAGTGCACCACTCACTGCTCCCACTGCCCCCTCCAGAATTCCTGGAAATCCTGTTCCTGGGAAGAACTCGATATGTGCCCATGCATGCATGCTTATTTAGAGCCCGTGTTCTAAGAGATTGTATTAGTCTGTATAATACACTACACAGTGCCATTGCATTATCATAAAGCATATTACAGAGTTTTCACAAATAACTATTATATTTAATTTGTAATGTAACATTTAAACCAGAGTGTGTAATGAGATCATTCATATTGTATATCAGTAATCTATTCCTCTAAGAGTGTGCCACGCAGTTAAAGTGTGATGATACCTCCTGGTGTGTACCCATAGTGTGATGATACCCCCTGGTGTGTACCCATAACGTGTACCCATAGTGTGATGATACCCCCATGGTGTGTACCCATAACGTGTACCCATAGTGTGATGATACCCCCTGGTGTGTACCCATAACGTGTACCCATAGTGTGATGATACCTCCTGGTGTGTACCCATAACGTGTACCCATAGTGTGATGATACCCCCTGGTGTGTACCCATAACGTGTACCCATAGTGTGATGATACCTCCTGGTGTGTACCCATAACGTGTACCCATAGTGTGATGATACCCCCTGGTGTGTACCCATAACGTGTACCCATAGTGTGATGATACCTCCTGGTGTGTACCCATAGTGTGATGATACCCCATGGTATGTACCCATAACGTGTACCCATAGTGTGATGATACCTCCTGGTGTGTACCCATAGTGTGATGATACCCCTTGGTATGTACCCATAACGTGTACCCATAGTGTCATACAGTATATCATCCTGCACTACATAGTGTACATACTATACTGTCCTTAGTAGGAATTCTACATACAAAGGAAGTACTTGACTTATAGGAATATGTTGGGTCAGTATTGATAGTCCTGTGAAAGGAAAGGCCTTCTAGTTTGGTCTGGTTCATCATTGATCAAAAGGTACCTTGTCTAGAGGTGGGCGGCTCCTGCGATAAAACTGGTAGGATGAGGAGGAGGCAGATGAAGAGAATGTGGGAGGTTGCCATGATGTTCGACCCTAGAAAAACATGACAGGAGAGTTATTGAGTTATATGAGTTATTTCACTGTGTCAACTCCACTGAACCATAACCCTAAAACTGACCTGTTGCCATTAAGTAGGGTGTGCTACCCCCTAAACGTATCTGTACTCCCATACCCTTATATAAGTCCAGTCTGGAAATTAGGGAGAGATGTTTAATTATAGAATGATTCACTTTTTCAATGCTAGTTAAGGATACTTTAGTTATCACTTTTCAAATTGGATTTATTAAACTACAAAAAGGTAATAAAAAGAGATTAATCAGATATCAAATTATATATACAGTACCAGTCAAAAGTTTGGACAGTTACTTATTCAAGGGGTTTTTCTTCATTTTTACGATGTTTTACATAGTAGAATACGAGTGAAGACATCAAAACTATGAAATAACACATATGGAATCATGTAGTAACCAAAAAAGTGTTAAATCAAAATATATTTTATATTTGAGATTTTTCAAAGTAGCCACCCTTTGCCTTGAAGACAGATGAGCACACTTTTGACATTCTCTCACCAGCTTCATGAGGTAGTCACTTGGAATGCATTTCAATTAACAGGTGTGCCTTGTTAAGTTAATTTGTGGAATTTCTTTCCTTCTTAATGCGTTTGAGCAAATCAGTTGTGTTGTGACAAGGCAGGGGTGGTATACAGAAGATAGCCCTATTTGGTAAAAGACCAAGTCCATATTATGGCAAGAACAGCACAAATAAGCAAAGAGAAATGACAGTCCCTCATTACATTCAGACATGAAGGTCAGTCAATCCGGAAAATGTCAAGAACTTTAAAGTTTCTTCAAATGCAGCTGCAAAAACCATCAAGCGCTATGATGAAACTGGCTCTCATGGGGACCGCCACAGGAAAGGAAGAACCAGAGTTACCTCAGCAGCATAAGTTCATTAGAGTTAACTGCACCTCAGATTATAGCCCAAATAAATGCTTCACAGAGTTCTAGTAACAGACACATCTCAACATCAACTGTTCAGAGGAGACTGCGTGAATCAGTCCTTCATTGTCAAATTGTTGCAAAGAAACCACTACTAACGGACACCAATAAGAAAGAGAGACTTGCTTGGGCCAAGAAACACCAGCAATGGTGTAAATCTGTCCTTTGGTCTGTGGAGTCCAAATTTTGTTTCCAACCGCTGTGTCTTTGCGAGACAAATCGTGGTGAACGGATGATCTCCGCATGTGTGGTTCCCACCGTGAAGCATGGAGGAGGAGGAGGTGTGATGGGGCTTTGCTGGTGACACTGTCTGTGATTTATTTAGAATTCAAGGAACACTTATCCAGCATGGCTATCACAGCATTCTGCAGCGATACGCCATCCCATCTGGTTTGCGCTTACGGGACTATCATTTGTTTAACAACAGGACAATGACCAAAAAAACACACCTCCAGGTTGTGTAAGGGCTATTTGACCAAGAAGGAGACCAACAAGTGCTCAGCATATGTGGGAATTCCTTCAAGACAGTTGTAAAAGCATTCCTCATGAAGCTGGTTGAGAGAATGCCAAGAGTGTGCAAAGCTGTCATCAAGGCAAACGTTGGCTACTTTGAAGAATCTCAAATACACTGCTCAAAAAATAAAAGGGATCACTAAAATAACACATCCTAGATCTGAATGAATGAAATATTCTTAGTAAATACTTTTTTCTTTACATAGTTGAATGTGCGGACAACAAAATCACACAAAAATGATCTATGGAAATCAAATTTATCAACCCATGGAGGTCTGGATTTGGAGTCACACTCAAAATTAAAGTGTAAAACCACACTACAGGCTGATCCAACTTTGATGTAATGTCCTTAAAACAAGTCAAAATGAGGCTCAGTAGTGTGTGTGGCCTCCACGTGCCTGTATGACCTCCCTACAACGCCTGGGCATGCTCCTGATGAGGTGGCGGATGGTCTCCTGAGGGATCTCCACCCAGACCTGGACTAAAGCATCCGCCAACTCCTGGACAGTCTGTGGTGCAACATTAGGAGGAACCCAGGGCCAACCGCACCAGCATATGGTCTCACAAGGGGTCTGAGGATCTCATCTCGGTACCTAATGGCAGTCAAGCTACCTCTGGCGAGCACATGGAGGGCTGTGCGGCCCCCCAAAGAAATGCCACCCCACACCATGACTGACCCACCGCCAAACCGGTCATGCTGGAGGATGTTGCAGGCAGCAGAACGTTCTCCACGGCGTCTCCAGACTCTGTCACGTCTGTCACATGTGCTCAGTGTGAACCTGCTTTCATCTGTGAAGAGCACAGGGCGCCAGTGGCGAATTTGCCAATCTTGGTGTATTGTTTAGTGTTGTGTAGTGGCTTTGCTGGCATGCACCCCAGTTTTTTTGTTGTTGTTGTTGACTCACCAAGATTTACATGCTAAAATTGCCACTGAGCTACACTAAAGGAGATGGTAAAATCTGTTCAAAGGGGGAGAAGACCTTTCAGTAGAAAAGTAATTATTTCAATCCAAAGTGTATATTTGATTACCAGTGTTTAAATGTATACGTATTCGTATTGACATTTTAGTATGTTTAAGATGGCATATCTTATTTCATTAATACATACACATATTTCATTAATACATACACATTTGAGGAAGCATTGTCATTTAGACAGATTGTTGAAGGAGATATCAACAAACATCATATTCTTAATTTTATATGAGGACAGTCATGTGTTTAAGACTTTAAAATATACAAAGTGACTTTAAATCTTTAAAATATTTCAATTAAACCTCCCCATACACACACAAATTAACCGAAAGTGGGCATATGCAGTAGACTAGATTGAATAAACGTCTTTGAACAACAAAATACTGCATACTACCTAACCCTGGTTTTAATATCTATGCAAACCACTCACCGTATCAGCAAGTTGTAAATCGCTGTTGTTTTCTTCAAAGGCGAAACGCTCGTCTCGGCTGAAGACGGGAATACTTGGATTTGGTAGACGACAACCCAAAACGTTCATGGCTTTAAAAAAAAACACAATTTAAACGTGGCCATATTCGACATATGTAATGTTGAGAACAGGTTGCAACTTGTAGCAAGACACATAGCTTTTTCTGTCTTGCACAGAGATTCTAAAAATCTCTGGCAGGCAGCTGCTTTTTTTTAGTGTGGCTGCGGAGGATGGTGGGGGATGTTTGGTCGTCTATCCTAGGCGCGCTCAAACTGCCAGAGCCAACATGAAAGCGCCACCTGCTGGTAAATATTTGATATAACACACGACTACAAATAGTTATTTACACATTTAAGCACCAAAATTACATAGCCTACAGTTCAGACGTGAATAAAAACCGTTGTCATAGCTTCGTCAGGTGATTAATCATGTTAAACACTATTATTGCACACAGAGTGAGTCTATGCAACTTATTATTTGACTTGTTAACCACATTTTCACTCCTGAACTTATTTAGGCTTACCATAACAAAGGTGTTGAATACGTATTGACACAAGACATTTCAGCTTTTCAGTATTTTTTTAAATGTCTAAAAACATAATTCCACTTTGACATTATGGGACTATATTATGTGTATGCAAGTGACACAAAATCTCAATTCAATCAATTTAAAATTCTGTCTGTAACAACAAAATGTGGAAAAAGTCAAGGGGTGTGAATACTTTCTGAAGGCACTGTATGTTATCATTTAATTTAGGATTCCATCAACACCACAGGCCTTTCTGAGTTGGAGAGTTTGTATTTTGTCCTGTAGTTCATTCAATGTAAGTGGAGAATCCAGTGTATTCTTTTTGTCTTTAATTGCTGATTCTAAGATTTGTAATTGATCATGTCTATGTTTATGCTGTTTGTTCTTTGTTATAGAGCTAAAAAGATTGGAAAAATGGTTTATCCATCCATCTCCATTTTGGATAGATAACTCTTTGTGTAGTTGTTCGTTTAGTGTGTTCCAATTTTCCCAGAAGTGGTTAGATTCTATAGATTCTTCAATCCCATTGAGTTGATTTCTGACATGCTGAAGGCATAGGCACAGGTTTTCTCAGTCTCTGTTTTTGCTTGGAAAGGTTTCTCAATTTCTTTCTTAGGTTTTTGCATTCTTCATCAAACCATTTGTCATTGTTAGGTTGTCTGGAAGCTGAAATGTCAAATATACTGTTTACACTCTTAGAAAAAAGGGTTTCAAAACGGTTCTTTGTGGATGGACAGGGTTCTACCAATAACCGTTTGGATCAGAATAACCCATTTTGGTAGACAAGGGTTCTTTGTAAGGCAAAGGGTTCTACCTAAAACCTTTAACATCCAAATAACCCTTTTTTGAAGAAAAGGTTCTTTGATGATTCTTTGGAAGGCGAGAACGATTCTTTGGCAGGCAAGAAAGGTTCTACATAGAACCATATAGAATATTTCCCAGCATGCCTTATTGCAGGTAGATTCTCAGAATTGCTTGTTTTGCTGTAATATCACATTGATTGGTTGATACATTTGATGCTACACAAAGATAAATAACATACAGTTTTCTAAACTAATCCAATGTGATGGAGTTATTGCATCCGTTAATGAGATGGTCTTCCCTACCCTGGCAGTCATTCTGTATGCAAGTTGTGGGTGATTAAAAAAGTCTGGCTTGATTCCAATAGGAATTACACATCACTTTGCAGGCCAGTATTATGCGACTATGCAAAATGTGTACAAAAATGTCTATGTAAAATTTCAATGTAAAATGCATGTGTAGCAGACAAACTGTAAAAACAAACAAGAAACCTGTCCTCCGAAGAGGGTGGATGGGTTAATAATAATAAAAGAAAAAAAGACACAAAAAAGACAAGTCTTTGGACTCTGAAATCGTTCCCCGTAGTTCGGAACTGTTTTCTGAAGTGCAACACTACACTGCCCTCCAGTGCCCCAGTTGAGTGCCTTTTCAGCTATGGTGGAAACCTGTGTACCTCTCAGCGAAACAGGATGTCTGATGCTCATCTACAGCATGTCCTCTTGCTGCAATACAACAGCAATTTCTGCCTTCAATCATCTCAGTAGGCTAGCTTCAGAATAGGCCTACTGCAATGCCATGTCTGATATGTGGGTTTATTGCACCTAGTTGCACTTTTTTTTGCTTAAGCTTAAAAAAACTACTTGGTGGACTAAATGTGTGATTACACTGTGCATATTGTAAAAACATTTTTTATTCATATTTCTATTTCTCATGTTAGTCATTTAGCAGACGCTCTTATCCAGAGTGACTTACAGTAAGGAGTGCATACATTTTCATACTTTCTTGTAATGGTGTCCTGTGGGATAAGTGTTTAGCACCATCCATGTTGCTGTGTTACTTAAGCCCTTACCTATACATGGTTTTAACATGTTTCCTTTGTCCTGCACATTTTTAGACAGGTGTACATGATTCAAATACACATTGTGGTCTGACTGTGATCAGATCTTATAGGTGTAAATGGACAAGATCAGGATGAAGGATGCATTTTAGAGGCAGGTATACAGGGCTTAAATACATTTTTTGTCACAATGTTTTGTGATGTGTTCTAATGTGGCTCTGCTTAGTGGCTCAAACATCCTGCAATAAATGTTGTTAAATGGGTAATTATCATTTTTTTCTTGTTATGTGTTTATGGGTGAAGTAATCCAAAAGTAACTGAAAGTAATCAGATTACGTTACTGAGGCCAGGTCATCTAAAATGTACATTACTGATTACAATTTTATACAGGTAACTAGTAACTGTAATGGATTACATTTAAAAAGTAAAGTACCCAACCCTGAGTATGGGGACCTGGCCAACTGGATGACCACGGTATGATCATGTGTCTCTTTGACGCTGCTGGCCGATCGTAGGACTACATGTGTGTAAAATGAATGTTTAAACATGTATTCTCTCTCTTCATTGCCTTCCACAGGGAAAGATGGTGAAGGGAATGGGAAGGATTATGGACCTAGTGGCCAGTGCATGAACCAAAGTGGTGGTGACCATGGAACATTCTGCTACGGTACACAAGTACCTATGGTACTTCATACACAATACTTTTTACCCTATACTAGTGTACCTAACCTAATACACTATATGGTAGTAGTGTACCCTATTCTAAATACTATATTAAAAACTTTCTCCCTCCACTCAACGGAGGGCAAGCATAAAATCCTGGAGGGTTGTACTCTGCACTGTGTTAATAGGGTGATCACTGAAAAGGTGAGCTTTCTTTAACTTGACTTCTGCAGGCAGTGTCAATCCCCTCTCCCTGTATGCACTCTGTCACTCACTCTCTTTTCCTGTCACCCTCTGTCTCCCAGGCAGTTTTATGATATTGAAAAGACCAGCGGCTTCAATCTTATAGAGATATGGGAGGGACTGAATCCTGATGACATCAGAGTATGCACTGGCACAGACTTTGCTGTCAGTTTGACTACCATGAAAAGCCTATCCTTCATCTCAGCTGATGAATCATTAAATAAGCATGCTGACTCATCCATACAAATAATATCAACACTGAATGTTCTGTGCTTCCATTATAATGCATGACGCATAACTCGTTGATCATTGTTTGTGTTTATCTTGTTTGTGTTTACACCACATCACTCTGGGAGAGAGGAATACATTAGTGAAAGAGAAATACTATATGTTTAAGATGGCCAGGGCCTGCAGGCTTGGTGAAGGTATTGACCAGTGACAGCAGAGAGGATAACAGGGAGTCAGTGGGCTACAATGTGCCCACGGCTTACAACAGATTCAGCCTGTTGAAGAATACACTGCACTGCAATGACTGGTCATTCAAAAGCTGTATATTTGATGTTATTAATGTCTGATTGTTTTTATTTTAAAATGACACCTATAACTACCTCTAATAAGAATCTGTACTTGAGTTTTTCAGTAAAATGTGAAACTCTAAAGCTAAAAACATACAATTGTTTTTGTTCAGTATGGGATGATAACTCCCTGTCAGCTGCTGTATTGTGTCTGGTTGATGTCATACATTACATACACATTTGCTTGGGAGCAACTGGAGTAGAAAAACCCATACAATTTGGCTCTACTAACTTGGGTAAATACAGGCTTGTGACCTTTGCACCAGTTGTGTGGAGCAGAGAGACTCATCCTGGAACAACAATGATTGCGCAACTCCCTCCCAACTCAGAAACAAAGTCCCAGTGTGTTTGAACAAAAACACTTTTATTTCATGATTGTACATGCAGTATTAGCTAATACCATCACAAAAACCTTGACACCACCTATACCTTTGCTACAAATGAATAAAAGCCCATGGCAAAATGGATAGAAATATACTGATTAGGTTTGTTGCTGGCACAGGGCTACAAGGCCCCCATTAATTACGCATCAAGCAAGGGAGGGGGAAATGGGTCCTTATTGTTGTCTGGCTGCGGGAAAGAACATGAGTGTTTCTCCAGTGTGGAATGTCCTGAACTCTGGGTGCTGTTGAGTAAGCTCTCTCTTCACTGGCTATATGAGCTGGGCTCACTGTGCTGGGCCAAAGGAAAAGACCTGTCTGTCTCTGTGGTGTGCATTATGAAGGTAAGGAGTTCTCACTTATCCTCTCAACATGAATGATGATTACTATAACTCTATCTGACCATGTGAATGTCATTATTTCTCCTAGCTGAACTTGGATGTAACTCTGTCCTGTCTGACTCTGTTACTCTCCCTTCTCCCTCACATTTGGTATGTACTGAGAACCTGAATGTCTCATTCATGGTTGACATTTACCATTCAACGTAAAAGCTGAACATGATTGTCTCCATCCGTCCACTTAGCTGTGAGCGCCCTGTGAACTGCAGATGGGGACTTTATGGGGAATGGTCTGAATGCGATGGCTGCACAAAAACACAGGTACACACAGTCAATCACACGCACACACTTAATTGCATGGACTTCAAGAAAATAAGGTATTTTTAAAAAACTTGCATGTATTAATATGATGTTTTCTGAATATTTACAGGTCCGCACACGGACTGTTGAAGTGTTTGCCCAGTATCAGGGCAGTCCATGCTCTGGGGAGGCTTCTCAGAGTCAAGAGTGTGTCCCCAAGAAAGGATGTCCCTTGGGCATAGGCTGTGGAGAAAGGTTCCGCTGTTCCGCAGGTTCTTTTTCAAATCCACATGAAACCAGTAAAAATAAGACATTTTTGTCTATTTGTGCACTGTGTACTGAATTAGTGTATTGTTTAGTATGTGTATTTTCATCTCATACAGGTGACCGATGTGTATGTATGTGCATATATGATTCATAAACGACAACAACAACATATGTATGTGTATCTTAGGACAGTGTGTGAGCCTCTCTCTGGTATGTAACGGAGACCAGGACTGTGAGGAGGGCGGGACAGACGAGAGACACTGTGATGCTGACAACAGCCACTATGTGTGTGACCTGGACAAGACTCCTCCCAACTCTGACCACACTGGCAAAGGGTAGGCACGCCCCCCTCTATCACTAACATCATATGACATGTGTAGTACAACACATCTTGCAAATTTGATGTGATGAGTTTTGCTTGTGTTTTTCTTAATGGTCACTTTGCATTGGCTATACTGTATTTCCCAACATGTTGATGTGATAATCCAGTGTTGAAGATGTGCAGATAGGTATCCGAGTTATGGTTTGTATTGTCCCCTGTAGGTATGATGTGCTGACAGGGAAGTTCAGGTCTGGTGTCATTAACACACTAAGCTTCGGAGGGCAGTGCAGGAAGGTTTTCAGTGGAGACCACAAGACCTTCTACAGATTGCCTCAGAGTATCCTCAGGTACACCTTCCAGGTGAGCTATACTATACTACATGGGACTGCAGGTTTGGTTTAGTAACAGGTAGTAACTTACTGGTGAAGGAATACAACTACAATCTGTGAGATCTCTTCCTAGGTGGTGGTTGAGAATGACTTCACCGATGAGGCCTATGAGAGCTCCTGGTCCTACATGAAGCACATCCAGGACAATGCCTTATGGGGACATGATCGCCGCACTTTTCACACAGAGCTCAACAAAGACAAGGTGACTCACTGAGACTATAGCTGGTTGATGACAATATAGCCCTGCGTGAGTATATAGAGTATGATGGTTAGGTCTTATATGCGTGTGTCCCTCTCTTCTGCCAGTCTCACAGGCTGCTGATCATAAAGAATCAGGTGGAGCTAGCCCAGTTCCAGAACACCGTGCCCCAGTACGTCACTCTGGCTGAGGGCTTCTGGAAGGCGCTGTCCTCCCTCCCAACCACGTACAGTTACTCAGCCTACCGCTCCCTCCTGCAGACCTATGGCACCCACTACTTGTCAGAGGGGGCCCTGGGGGGCCAGTACCAGGCCCTGCTGGAGTTTGACAACGAGGCCCTCAAAGAGACCAGTGAGTAGGACCCCTTTCTCACCAGATAGAGACACATAACTGTTAAATATGGTATTCAATGTATTGAATACATTACACATTCTTTTTGATTTCCTCTTTCTCTGATTAAAGGCACAACAGATACAGAGTACCAACGGTGTGTTACAAAGAAGAAGCGCCGCTTGTTCAGGAAAAAGGTCAAAACCACATGTGAGAAACTGGTGGACTCTCTCAAGACCTCTAAAGGTAGGTCCTACAAGTTTCTATGTCACCCTTAGTAAACCTTATATACACGGTATGCACCACGAGTTCTACAGTGAATCAAAAACAACACAGTAGTAGAACATATCAACTAGTCTGAATTGTTAAGAATAGAAAGGTACTGAATTGAATAGGTCTGAATTGACAATAACAGATGCATTGTATGTAATCACCTCTGCCAACCATGATCCTGTCTGCAGAGTATAACAACAACAAGCTGCCTATTAAGACCAATGTCATCGGTGGAGACACATCCTTCATAGCTGGCCTGAGTGTCCTGGACCTGGAGAACCCTGAGGCCAATGGACAAATGTATGACAAGTGGGCCCGCTCTGTCAAGGACTTCCCTCAGGTCATCAACATGAAGGTAGCATAATCACATATATCTCATATAACTATAAACTTTTTAGTCAATTTATATCATATTTTTTGGAATGCCATCATGTTATGCTGTATCGTGTCCATCCATATTGTAGCTGCGGCCTCTGTATGAGCTGGTGAAGGAGGTGCAGTGTGCCGGGCTGAGGAAGCTCCATCTGAAGAGAGCTACAGAGGAGTACCTGGCAGAGGAGCATCCCTGCCACTGCCGGCCCTGCCACAACAACGGGCAGCCCCTGCTGACTGGCACAGAGTGTAAATGTGTCTGCAGGCCTGGTACCTCGGGTCCTGCCTGTGAAAGTGGCACTGTTATAGGGGAGCAGCCAGGTAAAACAACCTAAATTGCTCACTTCCTGTACTGACTTGTCCACTGACACTGTCTTGTTCCTACAGGCCCCTTGCCTCTGACACTGAGCCAGCAAGATTTCAGATCAATGTATGATGTTGTTGTACATTTATCCATAATGATTGACTTATAAATGGGATATTTTGGCTTTGTCTTTTATAAGGGGTGATCCATGGGAGCTGGAGCTGCTGGTCGTCATGGGGATCTTGTTCTCAAAGTCAAATGTCAAGGTCTAGGACCTGCACTAACCCTGCTCCCCGGCGAGGGGGCCTCCATTGTGTGGGGCTGCCCACAGAACATACTTCCTGTGAAGAGCCAGACCTACAACATTTACAGTGAGGAAACTTGACCTCTCACCAAATATGCTGTGTACAACAAGCACACCTTAGCACAGTAGCTACAGTTACAATAACCTCAGTAGACTTGACCAGTTGCCACATCTGCTTCAGAGTATGGGGGTTGACTGTGTGTTTATCTGCAGGATGATGGAGCCTCAGTGTTTTGGTCTCTCTATAAGTCCACCAAAGGCATGTAGAGCCCCGCCAGCCCTGAGGAATGGCTTTGTCCTGGTAATGGTCACCTTTCCATTCCTGTTATCTATTGCAAAATTCAATAACCTTCAAGGAAGTGTGTGTGAATTTGTCTGCTGTTTGTTGTGAAAAAGCATCAATGTGTATTTGTATCTAGAGCCCCAGAGATGTATACCTTGTAGGCAGTAAGATTGAGTACTCCTGCATAGAGGGCCACTACATCACTGGAGAAACTGTGGCTGAGTGCACTGACAACAACAGCTGGACCAGAGGACCATTGGAGTGCAAGAGTAGGTACTCAAAGGGTTAACTTTTTAAGACACTGAGGTTGGATCTGACTCCCTCAAACCACAGAGTTTCTAAACTCAGAGGCGCAACATCGCAAAACTTCCCGGGAACGCTTGCGAAGCAGACCAGGCTGGAGTTTGGGGTTTGAGAAGTCAATGAGAGAAGTGAACAATTCTTCTTTAGATGTTAATTTTCTCAAAATATAAAGGCACAACCTAGATTTGAGACAAGGTCTTAAGTAGTTGAACATGTTATTACTCTGACTTCGTAAAAGTGACAAGCTGACCCATTTTCATTTTCATGCCATTGATTTGAGAGACTGCACATGCACAGCTTGGCGCGAGACAACAGTTAGACCTAATTATGAGTTTCTACGCATGAGCTTAGCTAGCCAACGTCGCCATGACATTGCCAACAAGTTTGATCGGGGATTTCTATTGGAGAAGCAGTTTTAGCCTATCTTCATACTGTACTGTCTTTGCTCAAACTCTATTCTAGGTGCAACATGTGATGTTCCGTCCCTTGAGAATGATGTCACAGGCACGCCTTGGAAAGTGATCTATCAAATTGGGGACAGTGTGTCCCTGTCCTGTCCTGTGGGGATGATGAGAGAGGGCATGGCAGAGATCATCTGCAGCTCCAGTCTGCAGTGGTCTCCATCCCCAGACAGCATAAGGTGCAGAGAAGGTAAGAGATCCAGAGATTCAACTGCTACATGGGAATCAAGAAAGCAAATTCTTACCATCTTTGCTCTGAAATTAAATGAGGAGGCATCCCATTCCATTAAATATTAATTTTGATGTGTTTATTCTGTGTGTGGCAGTGCCAAAGGGCCCCACCCCTCCACTTGGCTTAAACTGCAAACTATGGGAAACACCAGGAAAGAGTCAGTGTGTGTGTAAGCTTCCATACCAATGCCAGTGAGTATTTCAACTGCAGTCTTTTCACATTTATTGACTTTTGACAGGGTAATACAACTAAGTATATACAACCCACTGGAAATAAACAAGATATTTGAATCTGATTATTTTTCTCTTCAAGGCCATCCCTGCAGTTATGTGCCACCCTCCACACAGGCAGAACAAGTAAATTGGGCATGTGTCAACTTGGAGCTCTGCAGTGTCTGGGGCGGAGCTTCAAGCTGGTGAAGGACAGTGATTGTGATTGGTCGGATCAGGGGCTCACTTCCTGCCAGGAGGAGTGCTTTGACACGTCTGTCCAGCTCTGTGTCAAACTACCAGACAGTGCTGTTGCTGTGACAATGTCAGAATGTGAGGTGGGGGCTCGGAGGTGCCAGGGGGAGCAGTTTGATGTGGTCAGCATCAAGGCCTGTTCTGCACTTTAAAGCATGATTCTTAATCCATAATTGTAATGTTGTTTTTTACATAGAAGAGAGTAGTCCCTTATATTCTAATAAAGTGTGCATCAAGGTAGAGCTATCCATTTTCTACTCTACATGGTAATGGAGAGAACTATGCCACGAAGCTTTTGACTTCAGACAACTTTTTTGAACTTCCTTTATTGGTTGAAATTTGGCCATAGAATCAATGAACGAAAAACACGTATTTTCAATGTCTGTAAATGACACCTTGTCAACTTCTGTAAAATATGTATTTTATCTTTCATTCAGCACCTAAAATGCACCTGATTTCAATGTCTGGATAGTACGTATTTTCAATGTCCGGAAAATACGTATTTTTGACGTCCGTATAAGATGTATTATAACCTTTCAT
Organism: Salvelinus fontinalis; assembly: GCF_029448725.1. Lineage (NCBI taxonomy): Eukaryota > Metazoa > Chordata > Actinopteri > Salmoniformes > Salmonidae > Salvelinus > Salvelinus fontinalis. The sequence goes on along the minus strand of NC_074685.1, from coordinate 20,759,306 downwards.
TCAGTACCGGAAATGCACATTATGTCATGTCTGGAAAATATGTCTAAAAGATGACTGGGATTGTTGCAAGTTGTAAATAAAAGAGCATTAGACAAAAAAGGTTACATTTTTGTTAATTTCAATTAAACGCTACGTTGTGACACAATAGAGTTGATTGCATTAAGTTACATTTTTTAACAACAAGTTAACAACAATCTAAATTTTAGCAAATTAAGTTGAACCAAGCTGCAACTGAAACGGGACAAAACGTGCTCCTTATGAACGTTACTCTTTACAGTTAAATGTAGTGTGTGCTCTATGGTATTATGGACAAGGAGAGAGTGATAGAATATGGGAAGAGGATGGGTACAGCAGAACCTGATTATGTGGACTCTTCACACAGGCCTTCATTGAGAATCTCAAACACCATCTTTCTACACTTAATGGCAGCCATGGAGCACAGGGTCATACTCTGGGTCTTCAGCAGCTTCACACAGAACATGTGTTCTCCCTCAGGACAGTCCTGGGGAACTTCACACAGAACATGTGTTCTCCCTCAGGACAGTCCTGGGGAACTTCACACAGAACATGTGTTCTCCCTCAGGACAGTCCTGGGGAACTTCACACAGAACGTGTTCTCCCTCAGGACAGTCCTGGGGAACTTCACACAGAACATGTGTTCTCCCTCAGGACAGTCCTGGGGAACTTCACACAGACATTGTTTGGACTCTGAGTGCACAAAGACAAGGGTAATAGCAACATGTATATGAAATTATTTTGCTATGTTGAAATTCTATCAACAAATTAATCTTTGACAAATAATTAATTGTATTGCATCTTGAAAAATATATGGCAAATAAAAATCCGAAATGGATGATGTTGGAAGATAGATGGGAAAGGTTGAGTGGAGCTGAAGGGTGGGACTAATAACAAGATAAACAATGTAGGGCATACGGGATCTGTGAAATGTGTATAGGTGCGGAGCTATTGTGAAATAGCACAGTTACAAGTGGAAATCAAACTGGATGGACAACAGAAATAGAGGAAGGACTAAGAACAAACAAGAGAGAACTATTATAAAGTAGACTGTGTCTGTAAAATGTGTATAAGATGTATAAATTGAAGGTAAAAACAGAAATGTTTATCAGTTTACTCCAATTGGGGGATCGGTGGTAGGGTTTGCGGGGAATAATAATAAAGGTATACTCTTTAAAAAAAGTATGTATGTCTATGTAGGTATGTGTATGTATATATGTGTATATGTATGCATACGAGAATGGATATATATATTTACCCCAAAAAATATGGGGGATTGGAAATGATGCAGACAATTACATTGGAAGCAACATTCTTTCCGCAATATTAAGCTGATCCACCCCCCAAAAAAAAAGAAAAAAAAAAGAGAAAAAAAATAAAAATTAAAAGAATTGTATTGCATCTTAACTAGTTAAAACTATTTTCAGATAAAGTTATTTCAGCTGAACGTGGTCAAGTGCTATCTGACTCAGAGGGAATGTGTGGCCAGTCAGAGTTACCGGTGCAGCTCTTACACTCGTAACAGATGTCAGAGTTGCAGGGCTCCTGGACTGAGCTCTTGGCAGACATCGTGGCACTGAACTTGGCCCAGGCTGACCACATCCTTGTCACATGGACCCACATTCATGGAGAAGAGCTGGTCACCATGGCAACAACCCGGGTGGAAACCACAATAGGACATCATCATACTACTGCCAACTTCAACATTGAAGATGCAGAACTTGTTTTTGTATTCGCTGTAATACACACAACACACACAAAGGTGGAGCACACACAGACATGGAAACCATAGATCAATCCAAGTAGAGCTAACATTAAAAGGCACTTAACAACCCATTAATATTACATTATTCATGACTTAATGAAGATTGATAAATGAAAGTGCTCACATACAAGTCTCACGCCACGCAAATACATTTGGAACTATCATGCCTCTCCTCCCCCACATTGAGTGTTAGAAACAAACAACTTATCTGGACAGACACACAGACAGGACAAAAATCCAATTACGTCATTATGTAATTGAATCCTATTGTCAATCATGTGATCTTCACTTAATTGTCGATAAACTATATGACTTAAAAAGGACACCAACATCCTCTAATGTTTCTTCAAAGCCCATTTGAGACAGTCTCCACCTATTTTGCAGTGCAGGTCATCGGGATGTGAAGGCTCCCAGGTTAGACTCTTACCTGGGACATCGGGTCTGCACTGACTCGACTGCACTGTCAGTGCAGTCCAGTCCCACAGAGTGGCCCACTTTGCACTACTTTAAAATAATTGAGTTAAGAAAGCCTCTATACAAACATGGTTTCTTTTTTGCTTTCTTGAGTACGGCAGCTCCAAAATGCAGGTGTTTCAGCCTAGTTCATTGCTTTTTTGTGGTGGTGGGGCAGCCAGTGGAAAATACGGAGCGTAGGGGTTGATAATGTTCTCTAGTTGCGCCGTGATTGGCTCAGTGTTCTGTCACTCATGGGGACTCTACGTCACTGCCAATTCTAAGTGTAGAGCTCGAAAATTCAAGCCCCTTGGGTGCTGCCATAGAGTTACATTAGAAGTGCCCATCCAAGAAGGCTCAACAGATAGATTGGCCACAGATAAAATTAAGTCAAATCACGTTATATCTACAGTATCTTTAATTGGATTGATCATGTCAACATCATACTTTCAAAATATTAGCTAGCAGTCATCATAAATCAAGTCAACAATGTACTGGCAAATCCTTTTTAATCTTTGTCATATGAAGAGAAATAATGAAGAGAAATTACAGATAAAACGTATCGGTGCTCATCGGCCATTGGACATAAGCATTACACAACAAGTTGGAAATCTCAAATTCAACAATGAGTGGTTTGGAAGGAATCAGTGGCTAACTGCAAGCATTGCAAAGCAATCACTAGCCTGCTATTCAGTGGAGTGGCTGTGATGTCCCAATTCTTGTTTTAAGGTTCTCTTTTACTATTTTAAAATGATAAACATTCAAGGTTGGTCATGCTGTAAATCCAGCATGATTTCTGCCGCAACTAAAACAACTGTTAACTCAGAACTAGGAAGTCTGACTTCAGTGAGTTCAAGACAACTCAGGAAAGAAGAACAGTATTATTGCTTCTTTAATCAGGACAACAGTTTTCAGCTGTGCTAACATAATTGCAAAAGGGCTTTCTAATGATTAATTAGCCTTTTAAAATGATAAACTTGGATTAGCTAACACAACGTGACATTGGAACACAGGAGTGATGGTTGCTGATAATGGGCCTCTGTACGCCTATGTAGATATTCCATAAAAAATCTGTAGTTTCCAGCTACAATAGTCATTTACAACATTAACAATGTCTGCATTGTATTTCTGATCAATTTGATGTTATTTTAATGGACAAAAAAATTGCTTTTCTTTCAAAAACACAGACACTTCTAAGCGACCCCAAACTTTTGAACGGTAGTGTAGGTTTCGCGGAAAGAGATCAGGATGCCTTGAGAGGATTAGGCGATGAGAGACTAATCTGCCCTTGCCTTCCGTTCTGCTAGCTACCGTTCAATCGCTGGAAAATAAATGGGATGAACTGAAAGCACAGATATCCTACCAATGGGACAATAAAAACTGTAATATCTACTGTTTCACCGAGTCGTGGCTGAACAACAACATTAAACACATACAGCTGGGGGGTTATACACTCTATCGGCAGGACAGAACAGCAGCCTCTGGTAAGATGGGCGGGGGCCTATGCATTTTGGAAAAAATAGCTGGTGCGCAATATATAAGGAAGTCTTAGGGTTTTGTTCGTCTGAGGTAGAGTATCTCATGATAAGCTGTAGACCACACTATCTACCTAACGAGTTTTCGTCTGTATATTTGTGGCTGTATACATATCACCACAGACTGAAGCTGGCACTAAAACCGCACTGAATGAGCTGTATTCTGTCATAAGCAAACAGGAAAAAGCTAATCCAGAGGCGGAGCTCATAGTGGCCGGGGACTTTAATGCAGGGAAACTTAAACCAGTTTACCTAATTTCTATCAGCATATTAAATGTGCAACCAGAGGGAAAAAACTCTAAACCACCTTTACTCTTCCTCGCCCACCATTTAGCAAATCTGACCATAACTCCATCCTCCTGATTCCTGCTTAAGGCAAAAATTACTCTTTTTGTAGATCAGGTCTGTACATTTACTCCACTGAAGCTTACTGTACAAGAGGACACCCAGATATTTGTATTCCTCTACAATCTCTATGTTCTGACCTCTGATAGATGTTGCAGATGTAGGTGTTGTACGCTTCCTGAAGTCTATGCACATGTCTTTGGTCTTGTTGGTATTGAGGACCAAGTGTGATTCGTCCCACCACTTTACAAAGTCATTTAGGACCGGGCCATATTGTTCCTCATCATCATGCAACAGGCTGATCAAGACAGTGTCATCAGTGAACTTAATGAGGTGTCTGTCAGGATGTAAACTGGTACAACTATTAGTGTACAAGATGTACAGGAGTGTGGACTAAACACATCCCTGAGGAGAGCCTGTGTTGGTGGTGCGTATGTCCGACATGTGGGGACCTACTTTGACCCATTGTGACCGCTGGCTCAGGATGTCCAACAGCCACAAAACCAGCCCCCCATCTAAGGAGAAGTCCCGAATGAGTCTCTGTGCCAGAATGTAAGGCTGGATTGTGTTGAAGGCAGAAGGAAAGTCAACAAACAAAACCTTGACATCGGATTTGGCACCCTCTAGATGTCTATAGACCATGTTGAGGAGAATAAGAATGGCGTCATCAACTCCTTTGCTGGGCTGATAGGCAAACTGAAATGGGTGGAGGAGCTTCTGGGTGGCGCTGAGAGCATGACTTTCACAATTTTCTCAAAGCATTTAATTTACTAAGGATTATTGAGTTTTTTTGGGGGGTGCGTCAGGGGAGATGGATTCCAGTTTCTGTGACAGATTATAAATAATCTCTGATTTTGCTATTAGCTTTTGGTTGAATGTACCCAATGGTAACAAACAATTGGGGGAACTCACGGGGCAGATAGTAGGGTCGCGGTGACACAGAAAGCAGTTCAATGTCAGGGATACAGTTTATTTCTTACCGGGATTTACACCACTGGTCTCTGACAAGCAGGCAGAGACCAGTGGTTTCTCTGTGATGGTCAGATCACGGTCCGCTCTGACCAGAGTGAAGCCAGCCGGCTCCACTTCCCTGTCCGGGACTCTGTCATCCAGCCAAGTCTCAGTAAACTCCAGCAAACAAGCCTCCCGGTATCCGTGTTGGAAGCACAGATTCGCTGACAGCTCATCCGCTTTCCCACTCAGTTACTGGGCATTGATCAGCAAGGTGGTGGGTAAGGGAAGTTTGTTCTTTAATGTCTTAAGTCTTTGTCTGAAGTCTTTGACCCCGCATTTTCCAAGTTTGCATTTGGGTTTGTAATCCACTCGCAGACAATCAGGGATTAGATGGGGCATTGGGATATCCAGCACGTTTGTTTGAGTTGCATTGTAGTAGGAACTCACCTGTATTGGATTCCGCTGCCAGCAGCGTTTTCATAATTTAGTCCATTTGTAGCGGGTATGTACACGATCAACAAGATCAGTCCAACATCCCACCACTGTAAATCCATCGTTGACAAATGGCAGATAGCTTACAAAGTGTACAAATTAAAAACGTAAAAGAATGCCACACCAAATGTCACACACATTGGGGGATGCAACAGAGCCGCGCCCCTTGTAGAAGCACCTTTGGCAGGTAAACGTAAGTCATACATAAGTCATACATACACAAACAATGAAATAAGTGAATTAATTGTTTTCATATTTCATTATATTCCATGGAGCGAGTTCTGGCCTCATACTCCAATACAGCAGGGTTGTCTATGAGGGATTTGGCCCAGTTCCCATAAGTGGTGCAGTCAGGTGCAGACCCTTTTCTCTCCCAGGCCAGGGCTGCCGCCTCTCCGGTCCTGCCTCCGCACACAGTGAAGAAAGACTTTTCGAACTGCACAAACGAGCCTTACCAACAACAGTAAATGGTGAAATGCCAATTCTCATCACAACCTTTGAGAGCGATACACAATGCAACCTAACAAGTAAAAAGTCAAGATGACTAGAGCAATGTTCAATTTGTGTGTACCGGTAATAAAAAACATGTTTTTGAGTCATCGTACTGTCAGAGCATCTTACAACATTTGAACTTTGCGAGTATATTATGATGTTCATGCTCGACTCAGACCTGAGGCATCCTTTGATATGCTCTTCTGTTAAACCTATGAAAATCAAACAGACAAATAGACAATTCATGAATTTGTTACAAAACAAGGAAAACTGGTCTGGCACCGGGTGTCATGCCTCCTTTTGACCACTAGGTTGTGCTCTTGTACCTTTGTTTTTGAGCTCCAGTCAGCTGTATAAAGTTATCTGGGATTTCCACCTGTGGAAGCAGAACCACAGCTAGACCTACGCCCAGACTGATCCCAGACCAGTTAAACATGGGGAAATATCCTGAGATGAGATCCCTATGTAGTAGTATTGTACCTTGATCTCAAAGCTCTCTACATTGGCTGGGACGCGGTAGTTAAGCCTGTATCTGATGCCTCTACTCTTGTTCAGGTTGCAGGTGTCACCCATGAACTTGTCATCTAGAACCGCACCCCTCATGTCCTCTGCCACAGAGTTGAACCTGAAACAGGACAGTAACACAAGCCAGCAGCATTGACCCTGAAGTTACTTTACTTTTCTTCAAATCACAGGACACGTTGAGTGTTTGAAGAAATATCAAGAAATTCCATGACTGATACATGAAGCAGTCCTTATCTGTTTTTATGCCACTGACTACGGCGAAACATCTACTGTGACATTGACCACTGCTCCAGACAATGTCTTATGCTGACATTTGACCTTTAATCTACCCACTTCCTATGAGGTCAGCTCAGGGACCACTCTCTTCTCAACATGACACAAAATGTTGAATTCATCACAGTTCTTCTCATCTGAGTTGTCCCCACAGTCATTCTGTTTATTGCATGTTAGTTTGGATCTGATACTGCGAACGTGGGACAAGGGGAAATATACACTACCGTTCAAAAGTTTGGGGTCACTTCGAGAATTTCCTTGTTTTTGAAAGAATAGCACATTTTTTGTCAATTAAAATAACATCACATTGATCAGAAATGCAATGCAGACGTTGTTAATGTTGTAAATGACTATGGTAGCTGTAAACAACAGATTTTGAATGGAATATCTACATAGGCGTACAGAGGCCCATTATCAGCAACCATCACTCCTGTGTTCCAATGTCACGTTGTGTTAACTAATCCAAGTTTATCGTTTTAAAAGACCAATTGATCTTTAGAAAACTCTTTTGCAGTTATGTTAGCACAGCTTAAAACTGTTTTTCTGATTAAAGAAGCAATAAAACTGGCCTTGTTTAGACTAGTTGTGTATCTGGAGCATCAGCATCTGTGGGTTCGATTACAGGCTCAAAATGGCCAGAAAATACTTTCTTCTGAAACTCGTCAGTCTAGTCTTGTTCTGAGAAATGAAGGCTATTCCATGCGAGAAATTGCCAAGAAACTGAATATCTCGTACAGCGCTGTGTACCACTCCCTTCACAGAACAGAGCAAACTGGCTCTAACCAGAATAGAAAGAGGAGTGGAAGGCCCCGGTGCACAACTGAGCAAGAGGACAAGTACATTAGAGTGTCTAGTTTAAGAAACAGACACCTCACAAGTTCTCAACTGGCAGCATCATTAAATAGTAACCGCAAAACTCCGGGATGAGCAGACACACAATATTTTTTTAATTGCAGGCCCCTGAACCATAATCTTGATCTCATCTTAGTACTTCTTGAATATATAAAATTCTTTATAATTGCTTTGTGCTTTTTAATGCAGATCTTTTATCACTCCGGGATGCTGGCCTTCTAGGAAGAGTTCCTTTGTCCAGTGTCTGTGTTCTTTTGCCCATCATAATCTTTTCTTTTTATTGGCCAGTCTGAAATATGGCTTTTTCTTTGCAACTACCTGGAAGTCCAGCATCCCGGAGTCGCATCTTCACTGTTGACGTTTAGACTGGTGTTTTGCTGGTACTATTTAATGAAGCTGCCAGTTGAGGACTTGTGAGGCGTCTGTTTTTCAACCTAGACACTCTAATGTACTTACTACAGACCAGTATCCCTTCTTTCTTTTCTCTCCAAAACTCTTGAACGTGCCGTCCTTGGCCAGCTCTCCTGCTATCTCTCTCAGAATGACCTTCTTGATCCAAATCAGTCAGGTTTCAAGACTAGTCATTCAACTGAGACTGCTCTTCTCTGTATCACGGAGGCGCTCAACACTGCTAAAGCTAACTCTCTCTCCTCTGCTCTCATCCTTCTAGACCTATCGGCTGCCTTCGATACTGTGAACCATCAGATCCTCCTCTCCACCCTCTCTGAGTTGGGCATCTCCGGCGCGGCCCACGCTTGGATTGCGTCCTACCTGACAGGTCGCTCCTACCAGGTGGCGTGGCGAGAATCTGTCTCCTCACCACGCGCTCTCACCACTGGTGTCCCCCAGGGCTCTGTTCTAGGCCCTCTCCTATTCTCGCTATACACCAAGTCACTTGGCTCTGTCATAACCTCACATGGTCTCTCCTATCATTGCTATGCAGACGACACACAATTAATCTTCTCCTTTCTCCCTTCTGATGACCAGGTGGCGAATCGCATCTTTGCATGTCTGGCAGACATATCAGTGTGGATGACGGATCACCACCTCAAGCTGAACCTCGGCAAGACGGAGCTGCTCTTCCTCCCGGGGAAGGACTGCCCGTTCCATGATCTCGCCATCACGGTTGACAACTCCATTGTGTCCTCCTCCCAGAGCGCTAAGAACCTTGGCGTGATCCTGGACAACACCCTGTCGTTCTCAACTAACATCAAGGCGGTGGCCCGTTCCTGTAGGTTCATGCTCTACAACATCCGCAGAGTACGACCCTGCCTCACACAGGAAGCGGCGCAGGTCCTAATCCAGGCACTTGTCATCTCCCGTCTGGATTACTGCAACTCGCTGTTGGCTGGGCTCCCTGCCTGTGCCATTAAACCCCTACAACTCATCCAGAACGCCGCAGCCCGTCTGGTGTTCAACTTTCCTAAGTTCTCTCACGTCACCCCGCTCCTCCGCTCTCTCCACTGGCTTCCAGTTGAAGCTCGCATTCGCTACAAGACCATGGTGCTTGCCTACGGAGCTGTGAGGGGAACGGCACCTCAGTACCTTCAGGCTCTGATCAGGCCCTACACCCAAACAAGGGCACTGCGTTCATCCACCTCTGGCCTGCTCGCCTCCCTACCACTGAGGAAGTACAGTTCCCGCTCAGCCCAGTCAAAACTGTTCGCTGCTCTGGCACCCCAATGGTGGAACAAACTCCCTCACAACGCCAGGACAGCGGAGTCAATCACCACCTTCCGGAGACACCTGAAACCCCACCTCTTTAAGGAATACCTAGGATAGGATAAAGCAATCCTTCTGACACCCCCCCTTAAAAGATTTAGATGCACTATTGTAAAGTGGCTGTTCCACTGGATGTCATAAGGTGAATGCACCAATTTGTAAGTCGCTCTGGATAAGAGCGTCTGCTAAATGACTTAAATGTAAAAATGTAATGTACAAAGAATAGGTTAATTTGTCTCCTTCATTTGAAGTATACTTTAAGCGGACATCATGTGTGGGCTCTGAAACCAACAAGAAACAACAGATCAGAGCCTCTCTATAAACCAGACAAAAAAATGATTATTTAAATACAAAAAGTTTATTCACATTATAAAATGGCCTATACATACTGTCAGCCGTAGAACAATCTATAGCACAACATCTATACACTACACATCTACCACAGTACAAATAGCAATATTCATGCTGTACACTTCCGGCCAAGACATCAAAATAAATCAATGCAAACGATTTAGACATCCAATCTTTAGATAATCTATAGTTACATTATTCAAAGAAAGTTTCATACAAAACATTTACCACCATTTATATACTGTATTTACATTAAATGAGAAATGTTTTTGATATGGAGCATTGCAAAGCCCTTGTGATGGAAAAAGTAAGTTGGAGACAGATTTCCTTTTCATGGAAGACTGCAAAAGAAGCATTGCACAGTGAAGAAATATAATGACATTCTGAGGAAGATGTCTGAAGGCAAAGATTAGGCAAAGCTGTCTACCAACATACTGCATCTCTCATGGCATCAGTTTGGCACATCTGTTTGTGCTCGTCTATAGACCTAAGGGTCCTCCTTTTCTACAAAGAGAGACAGCTTGAATAATATAATAGCAAAATATGCATGTTTGTAACATTATATTTGAATAGCTTTTTTCTACATATAATCATATTACAAAATAAAGACAGACTGATCAGAAAGTTCCTTCCCCAAATGGCAGTAATAACATGTAAGGTGTTGTGTAGGGTTGGTGTGCTGCCCTTGCTGCTGCCTGCAGGACCCGACTGACTCAGCCAGACACCAGGCAGCAGAACCCAGAGAAGCGCCTCTTCCTCTGCCTGACTAGTGGGTATTGAGTGAGATTCAGCAGACTGCTGTCATCTAGACAACACAGACAGAGGAGCCTGAGTACAGTGCAGTGCCTTCCATCTCGTGTATCTTTCATGATTTAACACACTCTTACAGTACAAATGCTACTTACCTTGGTTTTTTAGTGGTAAAGGCATGGTCTCCCTAAGTTTGCTGAGTAGGTTTCTCATCTCTCGCATGTCCCTGAGGAGACAGGGTGAATCATGGGTAAATCTATTTACCACCTCTACATGGTCACAGAGGAAGCCTACACACAAACTGAAACATGGACGTCTATTATAACTTGTAATGTCCAATCTGTTGATAATTCTATTAATGTATGGCTTAAACAGTACTATGTGGCCTGGGCTTTCTGTTGACCACGAGAGACCATGAGTGTGTAAGCATATTGCATTACACTATACCTCTCTATGTTTTCAATATCGGTGCACACCAGCCAGGACTCATGTTGGTAGTCCACAGGTGAGGAGGAGCGCTCCTCCAGGATGGGTACATCAGAACTCTCATCCATCTTGAAGTCCAGCCTGGGCTCCGGGTACGAATCCTTTCCTGGGATATGATCAACATATAATACTGGGTAACCTGTGATGCCATGTATTTCATATTGTAGCTACTTATTTCATTGTGTAGACATACTACTCTCTATCTTGACATTTATCTGAACTATCCTGCCCTCTGCTGGTTGAGATTGGTATTTCACCTTTCCTGTGGAGCTGCAGTACCCCCAATAGACACATGGACTTGAGCATCTCCGTGATGAACATCTCCAGGCAGCACTGCAACTGGATGAAGAGCCGGCAGATCTCTGGGTGGATCTCCCCATCCTCTGGCCTACAACACATACACATACAGTAGGAGAATGGACAGTTTCAAATCTTATCACTGGCTCCTATTCTAGCCCTTCGTGAATCCCCCTGGCTCTAAAGCAGGGGTGGGGGGCAACTTTGGTGGGGACCACAAAAAATCTGAACTCATCATGGGGGGCCACAGTGGCTTAAGGGTCTACATATCCACATCCATACCCACACATGCACATAAGGGCCTAAGTAACATTTTTGTTGATCCATGGGCCTACATAAGGGGGGCCGCAGGCGCTAATTGCCCATCCTTGCTCTAAAGGGACTGGAGGTGTGAGGGGTCTTTAATGGCTAAGCAAAGAGCAGATCATTTATGAGTAGATTACACTTAGCAACAAGGACAGCTCCAGCGGCAATTGAAGACATCAACATATCACGTCCAGTAACTGTATCATAGATTCCAAGCAGCCCACGGTACAGGCTTGGGGTACATTTTATTTGAATTCCAGTCAATTCAGGAAGTAGTCTACACTGAAATTCCAAATCAATTATCTTTAATGGGTTTTAGTAAAACGTGGAATTGGAATTTGGTTTACTTTCTGAATTGAAATGGAATTGAACCCAACCCTGCTACTGTATTTAATTATCCTGTCGAATAGCAGGGCTTGGATTGACACACTAGCACCGTGGACAGCCCCAGTGACGATTGAAGATGTCAACAGATCACATTCATTAAATTGTAGCCTATCCGTATATCGTAGACGCAGATTCCTTACCCAGACCCAGATATCACGGTGAGGTTCTGATGAGCAGCTTGAGCCATAGCGCATCCTTTGGTCCTGGTACGGTGCAGCACGGCCCGTAAAGAGGGACAATCGGCAGAAATCTCCCCAATAGAGATGACCTGTTCTCGGTACAGCGCCACTAGAGTGTTGAATTCTTGGACAGTCTGAGAAGCAACATGTACAAATATCCCCTTTCAGCAAGTCAATGCATAGCTCCATAGGATTTCAAGGGCCCAATATAGGCCTAAAGTTTAATAACACTATTGCACTATAAAGACACACGCACACACATATATATATACATAGATATATACACACAACTACTAATTGTGGCACATTGGTGTAATATTGTAGTAGCTATACTTGTGTCATGCCCTTCTGAGTGCAACATACATTATTTAGTCTATCGCACCTTAAAGCGTTAAGAAACCATTCAAGGACATTCTTAAATGAATTTCTCTATGGCTCCTGGACTCCCATCTACGACTTAGTTGGCAGATAAATGGTAAGAAAATGTCTCTGGTTAATTATATTTAGTATATCTAGCGTTGCGCATTTTAATTTGTTGTGGGTAAAATATATATAGGATAGTGTCTGCTCTTATACTAGTACGGCAGAAATGACTCCATTGCTTTTACCAATGCACGATAGATCATATCTCACCATCCTACAGTCGCCTACGGCCCGCTGGGCTTTCCGCGCGCTCTCGGTGCTCTCCCGGCGCTCGGGGTCCCTCTGCGGTGGTTTGCCGAGCTGGAAAATGTTCGCTGCGGATCTGGGGCGGTTAATGCGCCCGTTCGGTGCAGAACACATGCATACAGTCACTGATAAAATCCCACGGACAGCCTATCTATAATATTCGTATGTTCAGCTTGCAGGACGACAGCAAGTAGTGTATGGCTTGCAGCTTCTTCTCTGCATCTCTCTCCTCAGCGGCGAAGCGAGTCACCTTCACCCAAGCAGAAGGCCAACTGCGGCTGAACGGTCTTCTGTCGTGCCTTCACATGAGAAGCGAATTCACCGGGAGCTGGGCCAACCATTTGTCACTGCTCCGGCATCCCGTTAACTGTTGAGGCGTCGACGACTCCAAAGCAAGCGGGTCTGTCGCAGGAAAGTATTGAGAATAAACGCAAATATCTCCAAATATTATTCGTATCTGGCATGGGCAACAGCACATTCAAAGACCAGCAGGAATATGAATGCTCAAAGTAAATCTCATCAATTTACGCACATCGCAGCCTCCCCGACCGATGTGAGATACAGAAGAATACAGACATACAGGCTACTACTGTTGGCTGCAAGCAACCCCATGTATTATTGTCACCACAATTGCAAACCAATGAAAACTGTACATTTGACACATAACTTACCAGAGATTTGGCAATTTGTTCTGTAAAATGTATATAAGATGTCTATCATTGGTAATACACTGAATGACACACTGGTAAGACAAAATATTACAATGAGTCCCTGTAACACAAAATTGCAACAGCACTAAAATACACTATATATACAAAAGTATGTGGACACCCTTTCAAATAAGCGGATTCGGCTATTTCACACACACCTGTTGCTGACAGGTGTATAAAATCTCCATAGACAAACATCGGCAGCAGAATGGCCTTACTGAAGAGCTCAGGGTTTTTCAATGTAGCGCCTCATAGAGATGCCACCTTTCCAACAAGTCAGTTTGCCAAATTTCTGCCCTGCTAGAGCTGCCCCGGTCAAGTGCTGTTGTTGTGAAGTGGAAACATCTAGGAGCAACAAGGGCTCAGCCGTGAAGTGGTAGGCCACAGAAGCTCACAGAACGGGACCACCGAGTGTTGAAGCGTGTAGCGCGTGTAACGGATGTGAAATGGCTAGCTAGTTAGAGGGTACGCGCTAATAGCGTTTCAATCAGTTAAGTCACTTGCGCTGAAACCTAGAAATTGTGTTTCCCCTTGCTCTGCAAGGGCCGCGGCCTTTGTGGAGCGATGGGTAACGATGATTCGTGGGCGACCGTTGTTGATGTGTGCAGAGGGTCCCTGGTTCGCGCGAGGGGACGGTTTAAAGTTATACTGTTACATGCGTAAAAATAATCTGTCCTGGGTTGTAACACTCACTACCGAGTTCCAAACTGCCTCTGGAAGCAACTCCAGCAGAAAAACTGTTCATGAAATGTGTTTCCATGGCTGAGCAGCCGCGCACACAAGCCTAAGATCACCATGCGCAATGCTAATCGTTGGCTGGAGTGGTGTAAAGCTCTCCACCATTGGACTCTGGAGCAGTGGAAACTCGTTCTCCGGAGTGATGAATTACACTTTACTGGCAGTCCCTCTGACAAATCTGGGTTTGGCAGATGCCAGGAGAACGCTACTTGCCCCAATGCATAGTGCTAACTGTAAAGTTTGGTGAAGCAATAATGGTCTGGGGATGGTTTTTATGGTTTGGGCTAGGCAACTTGGTTCCAGTGAAGGGAAATCTTAACACTGTAGCATACAATCATATTCTAGACAATTCTGTGCATCCAACTTAAGTCCCTTTCCTGTTTCAGCACGATAATGCCCCAGTGCACAAAACGAGGCTCATACAGAAATGGTTTGTCAAGATAGGTGTGGAAGAACTTGACTGGCCTGCACAGAGCCCTGACCTCTACCCCATAGAACACCTTTGGGATGAATTGGAACGCCGACTGTGAGCCATGCCTAATCGCCCAACATCAGTGCCCGACCTCAGTAACGCCCTTGACCCAACAGCAATGTTCCAACATCTAGAGGAAAGCCTTCCCAGAAGAGTGGAAGCTGTTATAGCAGCAAGGGGGAAACTCCATATTAATGCCCATGATTTTGGAATGAGATGTTCACCGAGTAGGTATCCACATACTTTAGGTCTTGTAGTGCATATTGAATAAAAAGTTTATAGTTATATGAGATGTACATTGTCAATCAAAAGTTTGGACACACCTACTCATTAAAGGGTTTTCCTTTATTTGTACTATTTTCTACATTGTAGAATACTAGTGAAGACATCAAAACTATGAAATAACACATATGAAATCATGTAGTAACCAAACAAGTGTTAAACTAATCAATATATATTTAAAAGTAGCCACCCTTTGCCTTGATGACAGCTTTGCACACTCTTGGCATTCTCTCAACCAGCTTCACCTGGAATGCTTTCCCAACAGTCTTCCCACATAGGCTGAGCACTTGTTGGCTGCTTTTCCGTCACTCTCCAGTCCAACTCATCTTCATTGGGTTGAGTTTGGGTGATTGTGGAGGCCAGATCATCTGATGCAGCACTCCATCACTCTCCTTCTTTGTCAAATAGCCCTTACATAGCCTGGAGGTGTGTTGGGTCATTGTCCTTTTGAAAAATGTTAGTCCCACTAAGCGCAAACCAGATGGGACGGTGTATCGCTGCAGAATGCTGTGGTAGCCATGCTGGTTAAGTGTGCGTTGAATTCTAAATCAAATCAGACAGTGTCACCAGCAAAGCACCCCTACACCATCACACCTCCTCCTACATGCTTCACGGTGTGAACTACACATGCGGAGGTAATCCGTTCACCTACTCTACGTCTCAAAAAGACACGGCGGTTGGAACCAAAAATCTCACATTTGGACTCATCAGACCAAAGGACACATTTCCACTGGTCTAATGTCCATTGCTCGTGTTTCTTGGCCCATGCAAGTCTCTTCTTCTTATTGGTGTCCTTTAGTAGTGGTTTCTTTGCAGCAAAATCGACCATGAAGGCCTGATTCACGCATTCTCCTCTGAACAGTTGTTGAGATGTGTCTGCTGAACTGTGTGAAGCATTTATTTGGGCTGCAATTTCTGAGGTGCAGTTAACTCTAATGAATTTATCCTCCGCAGCAGAGGTAACTCTGGGTCTTCCTTTCCTGTGCCGGTCCTCATGAGAGCCAGTTTCATCATAGTGCTTGATGGTTTTTGTAACTGTACTTGAAGAAACTTTCAAAGTTCTTGACCTTTTCCATATTGACTGACCTTCATGTCTGAAAGGAATGATGATGGACTGTCGTTTCTCTTTGTTTATTTGAGCTGTTCTTGCCATAATATGGACTTGCTATCTTCTGTATACCACCCCTACCCTGTTACAACACAATTGATTGCCTCAAACACATTGAGAAGGAAAGAAATTCCACAAATTACCTTTTAACAATGCACACCTGTTAATTGAAACACATTCCAGGTGACTACCTCATGAAGCTGGTTGAGAGAATGCCAAGAGGGTACAAAGCTGTCATCAAGACAAAGGGTGGCTACTTTGAAGAATCTCAAATATAAAATATATTTTGATTTGTTTAACACTTTTTTGCTTACTTCATGATTCCACATGTTATTTCCTAGTTGACGTCTTCACTATTATTCTACAATGTAGAAAATAGTAAAAATAAAGAAAAACCCTGGAATGAGTAGGTGTGTCCAAACTTTTGACTGGTACTGTATGTGATTATGCTACCTTCATGTTGATGACCTGAGGGAAGTCCTTGACAGAGCGGGCCCACTGGTCATACATCTGTCAAAATAGGCCTATTATTATAGATATCTGTGCATTCCCTAACCTGATTTTTTTTTTAAACAATAATAATTATTGGTCTTTCGTTTTCACTTCTATTACACTTCTACCCCTCATAAAACAATTTTGGATTTACAGTAAAAACATTTTGGGTAAAACTCTCACAAAATATGAAATAAGCCCATCTACACAACTTCATGTGAGTACTAGTATTTCTATATATATGACCTCCAAAACTGCAACAAAAAAACATCTCACAGTTCCAGTTCCACTCAAGACTGCTCATGATTCCAGTTAACATATGGAGGTGACAGGTGAGTTACCTGGCAGTAAGCACTATTAGGCACAATACTACATCACCCAGAAACCCCAGCTGTACCATTTTTAGAGGTCAGCCATCACTGGCTAAACACACGAACAGCACTCAAGACAAGAAGAAGTATGCTAGAAAGCAAAGAACCAGCAGGGCCAGTATCCAGTTGACAGAGTGGATGTAGATGATGACCAGGTCAATATCGAAGAACCAGCCGCGCATGTCGGCCAGGTCCAAGGCATCCAGGGCGAAGCCTGCTGGGGCAAAGTGCCACCACCTCCCTGGAGCCACCTGCCCCTGGTACCCTGGGATACAAACAGGAAAACTGGGGTCAGAGAGGGAGGCAGACACAGTCCCTAGAGTACACATTTACAATAATGCGTTTTTGTTTAGTACTGCTCAAGCTTGGCATGCTAGTTAACTAAAAGAGACATTCACTTTGTGAGAAATTCATTAGTTACATGAGAATTATAACATGTTTGTTGCATAAGAGCTTACAAGACCGCACAAAAATAAGACAAACTGAGTTACAGATGATCAGATATCTACTGCAAGCAACACACAATATATCCACATCCACAATATACCTTACCCCAAAAGATGCGGAAACGTTTTCGGCAGTTGGGAAGAGGCAATTTAGCACAGTTGGCTTTTTGAAAGTTGTGTTTCCGTGAGTGGTAGACCTTCGGGAAAAAATTCTTAGCTGTCTGGTTGAGCTCTGAAACCAAAAGGCAATTTAAACAAATTTAGTTACAACTCTCAAAGGGCTTCTTACTATTTACAGCTATGGAGAAAACAGCTATTTGTTATCAATAACGGAACCATTGGGAGGAGTATGCACAATAAATTGATGCCGTAGCTCACCTTTCTGGAAGAGTGTGTGTGAGATGAGGGTGCGGCAGAGGGGACAGGGGGTGTTGGCCGGCCGGTTCTTGGCCAGCGTGCGGAGGCAGGGCTCACAGAAGATGTGGCCACAGGGGTGACAGCTATAGGGACTGAAGTAGACATCCAGGCACACAGCGCAGGTGTAGCCCTCTCTGTCCACCTCCTCACTGTCTGTTAGCAGCCCTGTCACACTCTATATACAATAAGATCAAATAATAGTGAGGCAATATGGAAAATAATATCCAACAGTAACACAGTAGCACTACTAATCTCTTGTGGACAGACACGTAACATAAATGGTATCATAGCGTCTGTCAACAGACTGTGGGATGCAACGACTAGCGAGGAACTTTGATTCTGGCACTTTGATTTGTCATCACTGATCATTTGGACAAATCACGATTACGCAGGTGCTTGCATCTTCTGAATTTTGGAAAGGGAGGGGACATTTGGCCCGTTTGTTGCTTTTTACATCTCTTTGTTCACTTTGCACATGATGCTCACATATGATGAGAGCACTCCAATCAGCCCGTCGAGTGTCATTGTGAGAGAATACTGACCGCAAAATAGAGTCTATGGTTTGGGCAGAATGGACGGCTTGTTGACATGCACTAGTCACCCCAATTCAGATACCCATATCACAGAGACCGACTGTAACCATGATGAGTGGTTCGTGGAAGGGCTTGAGTTTACAAGCTATCAACCAAAAACAATGAAACTCATCTTGGCACAAGATTAGCCAACTTTTTTTTTTTTTTTTTGGGGGGTGATCAGCTTAATATTGCGGAAAGAATGTTGCTTCCAATGTAATTGTCTGCATCATTTCCAATCCCCCATATTTTTTGGGGGTAAATATATATATCCATACACGCATGCATACATATATACATATATACATACACATACCTATATAGACATACATACTTTTTTAAAGAATATACCTTTATTATTATTCCCCACAACCCTACCACCGCTCCCCCAATTGGAGTAAACTAATAAACACTTCTGCTTTTACCTTCAATTTATACATCTTATACCTATTTTACATACACAGACTACTTTATAATAGTTCTCTCTTGTTTGTTCTTAGTCCTTCTTCTATTTCTGTTGTCCATCCAATTTTATTTCCACTTGTAACTGTGCTATTTCACAAAAGCTCCACACCTATACACATTTCACAGATCCCGTATGCCCTACATTGTTTATCTTGTTATTAGTCCCACCCTTCAGTTCCACTCAACCCTTCCCATCTATCTTCCAACATCATCCATTTCGGATTTTTATTTGCCATATATTTTTCAACTGTGCTGTGATGCTTCACAAAAGATTTGAACCTTCCTATTCTCATAGCTTCTACAGATTGTAAATTAAAAATAAACATTTTTGCTAAAATAATTATTATATTATTGATTGATTGACTATGGCTTTTCAAATCCCCCAGTATTGCTATCTGTAGCGTTAGTTCTAGGCAAATGTTGCAATTCTTCAGCCATTCCTGGACCTGTGACCAAAAACGAGCTACATGCGGACAATACCAAAATAAATGATCTAATGACTCTGCCTCCTCACAACAGAATCTGCAGAGCTGGGAAGATTGTATACCCCATATATATAACATTCTGTTAGTTGCAAGAATTTTGTACAGTAATTTAAATTGAAAAATTCGAAGTTTTGAATCCGGCGTTGTTTTGCGTATCAATTCATAAACCATGTGCCATGGAATGGGTACATCGAAAATCTCTTCCCAACTATTTTGCAATTTATATGGCACAGCTGTCAGTTTTTTGGTCCTTAAATGAAATTGGTATATGTTTTTATTTATCACACTTTTCTTTAACCATTTATGTTCTTTAATACAGGGCCGACATACAAGTTCCTTACTTTTTTCCCCTTCTACTTGCCTCTTCCATTTTTGTGGTAATGCTGCAATTAATTGGTTGTAATTTTGGGTAGAGCAGACATTTCCATATGTCTGTGTTAGCTGCATGTGTGACATAACTCCACCAGTCCTATTTATGATATCATTCACAAAAATTATACCTTTTTTAAACATTTCTTCGATAAATACAGTTTTTTTATCAATTACTATATTTGAATTTAACCACAATATTTGTTGTACTATTTGTTCCGTCCTTTCAGGTGGATTAAACTGAAATTGCAACCAACTTTCTAAGGCTTGTTTAAAAAATAATGATATTTTGGAGATTATTTCCTTTTCAAACAACCGAAAGTGAGCAGGTGTAATCTGAATAAAGGGAAAAAGGCCCTTCTTGAACATAGGATGAGACATTTGTACCAATTTACTAGAGAACCAGTTTGGATTTAAGTATAACTTTTGTATGACTGATGCCTTTAGTGAGAGGTCTAATGCTTTAATATTTAATAATTTCTGCCCTCCGAATTCATATTCGTTATATAAATAGGCCCTTTTAATTTTATCTGGCTTGCCGTTCCAAATAAAATGGAATATTTTTTGTTCATATAATTTAAAAAGCAGGTCACTAGGTGTAGGCAAAACCATAAGCAAATAGGTAAACTGTGATATGACTAAAGAGTTAATCAGGGTGATTTTTCCACAAATAGACAAGTATTTTCCTTTCCATGGTAGCAAGATCTTATCTATTTTTGCTAACTTTCTATAAAAATTTATTGGAGTGAGATCATTTCTTTCTTTTGAGATTTTTATACCGAGTATGTCCACATCTCCGTCAGACCATTTAATTGGTAAACTACATGGCAATAGATTAGCCAACTTTATCAAACCACATAAATCAACCTCTAATCTGGGTACATCCACAAGAGAATGCCATGGTGTTGTTCTTTTCTATGGTCAGTTAGACTAGAACAAGCGTAGTACCTGTAGTCCACACTCCACAGTACTGTAAGTGTCTCTCAATCATATACACTGTAGGTCCACACTGGCCACTGTCAACCAACAATCTCTCTGCTACTGCTGACAACACAGGGAAATGTAGTCACCCACCTGGCAGGCAACACCCAACTCACTAATCTTCTGTGTTTGTGTTTGCTTAGCTGATGGGCGACGACATTATCAAACGCAAGATATAACTTTCCCCCTTCCAGACACAGTAAAAGTAAGGTGAAGGACTTTGAAATGTGTGTCATACATGTAACTGCTTGTGGTAAACAGTGTCAGACTAACAACCACAGGGACTCCACTGTGGTCTTCTTGTCAGCTCAACAAAATGGTCAAGAATAATCTCACAAAAATGCAATGTAACTAAAATACTGGACAAACTAAACTGTATGAATGTTTGACTTACCATTACATGCATAACTCCATGAGACATTTCTGTTACAGCCAGATGTCTTTCTTACTGACACTTATCTCAATTCAATTCAATGGCTTTATTGGCATGGGAAACATATTTTAACATTGTCAAAGCAAGTGTCTCTTTCTCTCTACCTGTAAATAACCGTCCGATCTCAATTGAGGCCATGACCAATTCTCACCTGTTCCTGGGAGTGGAGCCAGCGCTCTTTCTTCCTCTGTTTCCGCCTCTGGCTCTTCAGCCGGTTCTTCTCTCTCTTGCTGAACCTTTGCATGGCTGGAGAAGCATTGTTGGCTACTAGCTGGGCCTGGAGCTCTGTGGGGGTTCCCCTTCTCTCCTCCTCCACGTCCTCCTCCTGCTCCCCAGGGATGTGTGAGACACCTGGCCCTCTCAGGGAGAGAAGACGAGAACCAGGGGCCTCTCTAGTCAGAGGTGATAAGCAGGTAGGTGACCTAATAATACTAGTTGCAAATAGATGAGGGGTGTAGGACACAACAGGTGAATGGGGCAGCTGCTCTGTCCCAGTCCTCACCTCTCCCTCAGTCACTTCTACAGGGCCAGTCTGGGAGCCAGAGCTACAGGAGGGTTCCAACCTGCCCCTCGCACCAGACTTCATATGAGAAACAATGCTGGGGGAGCTCAATGGAACTGATTGGGTGGCTCTGATGTCAGCCAACTGGAAAAATGCATCTGGGTGTGGTGTGATTGGTCGGCTCTCAGCGGTAAGGCGGGACACAGAAGTACAGCAGAGCTGTGAGCCAACCAGAAAGTCTTCCCCGACCTCTGACCTGTCCTGCTCACTGTGAAAACCCCCCGACACGCCCTTCAGGCAGCCCGGTCCTCCCCTACCTCTCGTCGTCTGCGGTCTGACCACATGAAGGTAGCGTTTATGGTCCTGGTCGACCCGACTCTTGCTAAGGTGCACGGTGGACTCCTGACCACAGGAGCATTTGGTGTTGTTGAGAAAGTTGAAGCCACCCAGGCGAGCACCACAGTTCTCGCAGTTCAGCTTCCCCACTGTCCACTGGGCCTGCAGAAAGAGGACATCAGAACTGATAGGATTGTCTCAAATTTTTATTCAAAAGTTACAAAAGAACACAGTGCAAATCAAACACTAGCACACAGCTGTACAAACACAAACCCTTACCTGGTGAACTGACGTCAGTATCCACTCTGGCAGTGTATCAACGTTCATGTGCCAGACACTGCATGTACCTGCTGCCGTTGTGTCATCATCAGGCACTATCTGTAGGGAGATAAAGTCCCATCTTTACCCAGTACAGACCCGGTCAACTCCTAACCATATGTTATAACACCAGCCTGGCTCTCCCTACTGAAGAAACATTGCTCTTTTCCTTTTATGAACTGAACAGGAGTGAAGGACCTATGGTGAAACTCCGTCTGATGCACGGTTTTGTTTATTTCATATAAGCAGAATAGTGAAATGTATGTGCCGGGGGAAATGTGTAATTGGTTGAATGAGTGCGTCTTAAGTGGTTTAGGTAAAAGCAGCACTGTGCGTTGCGAAAGCTATGTGTTGTTGTCTATAGTGATGTACAGTAGCCTAAGTGTATGAAAGTGTATATACTTATATTAAATGTGTGTAGTTATGTCCTTGAGTTGATATTGTCTATTTATGTTTTGTAGCATTTCATGTTTTGTGTGGACCCCAGGAAGAGTAGCTGCTGTGTTAGCAGTGACTAATGGGGATGCTAATAAAATGCTAAAGACACGTGCTGCTCTATTTTCTCACCTACCACTGAGAGACTTTACATCAGGGGTAGGAAACTAGATTCAGCCATGGGCCGATTTTTGTCAGAGAGGATGGTGAACATAATTAAGATAACTTGTACAGTGCATATTGACAACTAAACCCCAAAAGAGATGGAATTTGAAAATAACAATCCTTTCACACCTTGATTACATTGAGAATCTTGTATTTGTGGGAACACTTGGGAACAGACTTTTAGTTGAATTCCTGGTCGTTTTAGTATTTTTTTATATGTACATTTTTTATTCTAAAAACCTTGGGGGGCAAAATAAAATGTGTTGCTGACCCCTTCTTTACAACCCTGGTTGGGGCAAGGAGAAGGATGGAAGCAACACTGTCACAGTTACATGAATCAGAATGTGAGCTATGGATCCGTCTGGTTCCACCGGGTTAGGTCATGACTTCATGAACTTTAGGAGGGAATGACTGGATTGTTTGGACTGCAGTCACTGACCTTTACTACACTCAACATTACTTGGATGTTTTTGCAGTCTAAGGCAGGGCCCTTCAAGGGCTGTGTGTAACAAATGTCTCAGAGTAGGGGTGCTGATTTAGGATCAGTTTTGCCTTTTAGATTACAATAAATAAGATTACATGGACTGGGGGGAAATTATCCTAGATCAGCATTCCTACTCTGAGGCTTTGTTTAGACAGTCAGCCCAATTCCCTTGATTTCTTCAGATGAGCTCTGAAAAAGATCTGATGTGATTGGTCAAAATACCAATTAGTGGAAAACATGTGCGAACGCAGCATGAGATGGTTGATGGACAGCCTCTGAAATATTGCCTTGGGAGTCAGAGCTAGAATGCTTTCCTATGTGCTTTACATACACTATACTAGCTGGAAAAGTAACCCCGTCACTCACCGGATGCAGGCATGTTGTGTCTACAAAGCCTTTACGACACTTTCTGCAGCGGAGCATAGCCACCGCCCCTGGGATGTCCATGGAGACCGATGTCTGTTGTTCTGATCTGCCACAGAATCAATGAAAAAGTGGGCACAGTAGGCTAAATGCCAACACACAGACAAATAGGTAGGGAGCATGTATTTCCTCTCATGGAGAGGATACCAGAACATGTGATATGCATTCAGCACAGGTGATAAGGCTAATGGGAATTTTTCTGAAGCACTGTTAGAAGATGAACCCAAATAAGGTTGAATTACAATATGATCCATGTGATGATGACTCTTGAGTTTTCAGAAAAACTGCTGGAAAACGGTTAACTGTATGTGTACCTATATTCGTATATAGCCTTCATTTGAACATAACTGACAACATTTCAACTAAGAGTCAAAATTGAGACAGTAGGCCTATCTACTCAACCTTGCTCATGGATGCAGTTACTCTAACCGTGCATGGCCATAGCCCTATACAGTAGCGTCACGCCAAATTCATGATATAACAGCTAATAAACATTTAGGCTTTATTTAGATAGTCTATAATTTACTACGTAAATAAAAAATACAATAAAAAAGGCAACATCCAAATGTCAATGATTGTTATTAATAACGTGAAATACAAAACTAGCCATGCCAGCTGAGCTAAGTCTAGCAAGCAACAATCTAAAAACTAAACTCTTCTCCTCTCGTGAGGCGGTGTGCAGCTAGATCAACATTTCTGTTCATTCTTTTAGACAAATGCAAATGTTTATGACGATGGCTTTTGAAACAATTGCCATACTGAAAAAATAACATATCCTACCTGGGATTTCCAAATTCCTATGCTTTCCCTTCGAAACGATTAATTAACAATTTCATGGAAGAAAAATTCGTCCGAAAGTTAGAGGACAATGACGTCATTGCTTTTTGTTACGGAGCGTCAGATGCACCAAACTTCACAAGTAATCCACTCTGCCAAGTAGGTCTACGCCAGGTGGCAGCATCAGACCTGGTCACAGCGAGGTACGCTGTCCATGGTGCTGATCTGAGAAATAACTTCAATAAATTCCATATCTTTATTTGTTAAGCAAGAACAGCAATGGCAGATTCGTTTGTAATATTTTCGTAATTAGAAAGGACAGGCATAGTCCTATGGTTTCCGTTACAGCTGTGGTTTTCTAGAATAATTTAGGCTATTGCTCATATCTAAACATTGAATAATAAATACGTCATACAAATAAAAACGTTGAAAACTAGTGTGTGTGTGCGCGTGCGCGCGCGCGTGTGTGTGTCTATGCCAATTCAGTGTTATTAGTGCTCTTTCAAATCCTGTTGGTAATGGGATGATAGCACCTGCATCTCAATGCGCGCACTCTCTCAGAGAGTCCAACTGTTGGTGCGGACAGAACATCTCTTTCAATCTCACAGCCAACTGACGTATTTTCCATCACTGGTATAAATGAACCCTCTCGTCAGTCGTCACCAACCGGCACAGAGTGCATACAATGCTGAGCGCGCAGCGCAGAGTCCAGCTGTAGATCACAATGCGCTCTCCAAGGGTGGAGCTCTATTGGGCACGGGAGATGACACAATGTAACTGAGGAGCGCTTCCTTTTTCATCAACATGGAGGAAAGAAACAACTCGACGGCCGCATGGTTTCTATTTGATTCTCAAAACGAAACCTCGACAGCTGATTCCGAGGAGGTGAAACTAAGTTCCCAAATCTTCCCGTCCTTTCTCCTGGCTGCGCTCATTCTCTGTGCCATATTTGGTAACGCGTGTGTGGTTGCAGCTATCGCCCTGGAGAGAAATCTTCAGAATGTAGGGAACTATCTGATCGGGTCTCTGGCCGTGACTGACTTGATGGTATCGGTTCTGGTGTTGCCAATGGCGGCCCTTTACCAAGTCTTAAACAGGTGGGCTCTCGGACAGGTACCATGTGATATTTTTATCTCTTTAGATGTGTTATGTTGTACATCATCCATTCTGCACCTGTGCGCCATCGCCTTGGACAGGTACTGGGCCATTACCGAACCCATAGAGTATATGAAGAAGAGGACGCCCAGAAGAGCGGCGGTTCTGATCAGTGTCACTTGGTTTGTCGGGTTCTCCATCTCTGTTCCACCCATGTTGATCATGCGTTCCCAGCCGAGTAGTAAGGCGGAGGACATAGCAAACCCCGAGCAGTGCATGATAAGTCGAGACCCATGGTACACAATCTACTCAACATTCGGCGCGTTCTACATTCCGTTGATACTCATGTTGGTCTTATATGGACGGATATTCAAAGCCGCCAGGTTTAGAATCAGGAGAACAGTGCGTAAA
The DNA here is from genome assembly GCF_029448725.1 of Salvelinus fontinalis. Lineage (NCBI taxonomy): Eukaryota > Metazoa > Chordata > Actinopteri > Salmoniformes > Salmonidae > Salvelinus > Salvelinus fontinalis. Next base: position 20,733,171 of record NC_074685.1, on the reverse strand, counting down.
ACAGATAAAAAGAAAGTGTCTGATTCTTGCTTGGGACTGTCCCCTACTCTTTTTCACAAGAGGACCAACGGCGACCCGAGTAAAAGCTGGAAGAGGAGCGTGAAGCCCAAACCGACCCTGTGCGTAAACGGCGCGGTCAAGCACGCGGAGGACGGTGAGTCGCTGGAGATCATCGAGGTTCACAGCAACTCGAAAAACAACCTGCCACTCCCCAACACCCCCAACTCCGAACCGCTCTTTGAGAGCAGACACGATAAGAACATGGAGGCAAAGAGAAAGATGGCCATGGCCAGAGAACGCAAAACGGTAAAGACCCTGGGTATCATTATGGGCACTTTTATATTTTGCTGGTTGCCTTTCTTTATCGTTGCCCTGGTAATGCCCTTTTGCCAGTCGTGCCAAATGCCAAAGTGGCTCGAGGACGTCATTAACTGGCTCGGGTACTCCAACTCCCTACTGAATCCCATAATTTACGCATACTTCAACAAGGACTTCCAAAGTGCTTTTAAGAAAATAATAAAATGTCACTACTTCAAAACATAAGCATACATCATCCTTGTATGGTCTAAAACGTTTGACTGCGGACTTCCGACTGAAGTGTGCAGAAGACAAAGCTTACAACCATTCCAGTGCCATTACTCAGTGAAATATACATTTATTGAGAGGTGGGAGAGTTGATAGGAATGTTGTTTCATAAAAATAATTGTATTATTATTACTGTTATACGTGTTGTTATATTATTAATCATTTGTATTATTATACCAGGAGTTTTATGAAACTTTATAAACAAGATTGCTGGATGTTAGAGCGGACCACTCATGCCCATGTCAAACATGCTTCGTAGTGTTCAATAAACAATGTCCTATTTCAGAAACTTCTGTACTACTGTGTTGATATGTGTGCATAATTGAAGATTCACATTATCTCTTGGGCATTTGCCATAGCATTTTATGAAGAAATAGTCTTTGTGTTGAGACAAATCTAAATCTAACAGTAAGAGAAAGTATTATGGAAGAATAAGCATCATTTGTTCTTCCATAATGGCGTTTTGGATTATACCCAAATCAGCCCCCAGCAAAGAAGACATTATTTTACAACAGACTGGTGGATGAGTTACTCACAGAAATCACCTGTTATATTCCCAAATTACTTACACACACAAAGATGTTCTAATGTTCAAAATTGTACATGGTCAGATATGAAAATAAGGAAACATTTGAAAGAGTAATGTTGAAAGCCACCACTGAACTGTGCTTTTAGTCTATCCTAGATACAATAATTTCAGGAATTTCAAATTGTATTTTGCAATTGAGGCATGTCACTAAGTCATTTAAAAAAAAAGGAATTAAAAACAAGTCACAACAAGTCAAAGCTGATAACCCGACAATAACAACCTTTAAAAACCAACAGCCTAGTAAGCCTGCAACACTCCCCTACTATACTGTGTGCGTGTGTTTGCAAGTGTGTGTGTGTGTGCATGCATGTGTTTGCGTGTGTGTGCCCACACACCAATATGAATGGTGGACATATTTTCATTCATTACACCTGCACGGTCCACGAGAGAGAGAGACAGACACGAAACAGAAATGATGAGGGGGAGAGAGCGCAAGAGAAACTATCTAGTATGGTGCAATGTGTAGGTTGTGATCGGATCACTGCTGTAAAACAAGATGCTAGCTGGAGTGATTGTGTCATTCTGCATCTGGGAGCCATTGCATAGTCTGTAGTGGGGCATTAGCATAGCAACAAAGATGAAATATTTGCACAGCGTACTAGAGACCAATTCAACTCAGAGCAGGGCTTTTCTCTGTGCAAAACAAACACACACACGTCCCTTTGTGTGACTTTCAGCAAATCTCCGGAGGCTGAAGGAATCCAGTCATGCAACAGCCTCTGCCCAAGACTGTCTGTCCTATCTTTACTTTAAATATGAAACTGTATTGTTACCACATTCAGACCTAACTTTCACCATGGCCGTGACCCCACTCTCTAAGAGCGACTCATGGGGAGTTGGGATATGCAAAAAACACATTTCACACCTTCCACTTGTATAGGTTACCCACTTGTACATACAGTGAAACAGGACATATAAACTCAGCAAAAAAAGAAACCTTCCTTTTTCAGGACCCTGTATTTCAAAGATAATTCTTAAAAATCCAAATAACTTCACACATCTTCATTGTAAAGGGTTTAAACACTGTTTCCCATGCTTGTTCAATGAACCATAAACAATGAATGAACATGCACCTGTGGAACGTTCGTTAAGACACTAACAGCTTACAGACAGTAGGCATTTAAGGTCACAGTTATGAAAACTTAGCACACTAAAGAGGCCATTCTACTGACTCTGAAAATCACCAAAAGAAAGATGCCCAGGGTCCCTGCCCATCTGTGTGAACGTGCCTTAGGCATGTTGCAAGGAGGCATGAGGACTGCAGATGTGGCCAGGGCAATAAATTGCAATGTCCGTACTGTGAGACGCCTAAGACAGCGCTACAGGGAGACAGGATGGACAGCTGATCGTCCTTGCAGTGGCAGACCACATGTAACAACACCTGCACAGTATTGGTACATCCGAACATCACACCTGCGGGACAGGTACAGGATGGCAAAGACAACTGCCCGAGTTACACCAGGAACGCACAATCCCTCCATCAGTGTTCAGATTGTCCGCAATAGGCTGAGAGAGGCTGGACTGAGGGCTTATAGGCCTGTTGTAAGGCAGGTCCTCACCAGACATCACCAGCAACAACGTCGCCTATGGGCACAAACCCACCATCGCTGGACCAGACAGAACTGCCAAAAAGTGCTCTTCACTGACGAGTCGCGGTTTTGTCTCACCAGGGGTGATGGTCGGATTCGCGTTTATCGTCGAAGGAATGAGCGTTACACCGAGGCCTGTACTCTGGGGCGGGATGTATTTGGAGGTGGAGGGTCCGTCATGGTCTGATGCGGTGTGTCACAGAATCATCGGACTGAGTTTATGGTCATTGCAGGCAATCTCAACGCTGTGCATTACAGGGAAGACATCCTCCTCCCTCATGTGGTACCCTTCCTGCAGGCTCATCCTGACATGACTCTCCAGCATGACAAGGCCACCAGCCATACTGCTCGTTCTGTGTGTGATTTCCTGCAAGACAGGAATTTCAGTGTTCTGCCATGGCCAGCGAAGAGCCCGGAGCGAAGAGCCACGTCTGGGACCTGTTGGATCAGAGGGTGAGGGCTATTGCCATTCCCCCCAGAAATGTCAGAGAACTTGCAGGTGCCTTGTTGGAAGAGTGGGGTAACATCTCACAGCAAGAACTGGCAAATCTGGTGCAGTCCATGAGGAGGAGATGCACTGCAGTACTTAATGCAGCTGGTGGCCACACCAGATACTGACTGTTACTTTTGATTTTGACCCCCCCTTTGTTCAGGGAGACATTATTTCATTTCTGTTAGTCACATGTCTGTGGAACTTGTTCAGTTTATGTCTCAGCTGTTGAATCTTGTTATGTTCATACAAATATTTACACATGTTAAGTTGCTGAAAATAAACTCATTTGACAGTGAAAGGACGTTTATTTTTTTGCTGAGTTTATAAGCAACCACCTATTTAAACTGACCAGCGTGCCCCATGGAGCATGTCACCCTGTTTCTTTCTGCACACACAGCACCCCTTCCCACAGAAGCTGGACCCACTAAAGACCACTCAATGGAATATAGGACGGCGAGCCACGTTGCCACAGCGACCCTCAGGGCCTTCAAAATCCGGGCCTGAGGGGCAATTATCTGATCAAAGGGTGTCTAGAATACAGGAATAAAGAGGAACAGAGGGCCCACATTGTTCCTGCTCTGATCAGAAGAATCGAAAATCTCCTGGCCATATAACCATATCCAAGGCCCACTCCTCCACACAACCGTCCATCAACATGTCACATCTCACTCATTCTCCTCTTCTTTCCAACAAAGAGCAGTGTTTGTCGGTTGTACAATGGTCTCTTTCTGTTGCAAATAGCCGGGAGATCGTTTCACACAGACAGAACCATGATGGAGAATTAATCATGACGCTGCCCTTCAGGTTCCTATGCAATCTCCAGTTGAGCCACTTGTTGGGTCTGTGAGTGGATACAGAGTGCCCTCCTCACTAAATCACTGTGGATTGGAGAACATGAGGAGGGCACTGGTGGCAAAGTCATGCTCCCTCCGTGGAAGTGAAGAACTCCTGGTGTTCTTCTGTCAGTACCATTAAGTTTACAGTCCTTCAAGTAGACCAATAAACCCATGGAATAATTGGTTTCCGTTTTGTTCTCTGCTTGCTAGTCCTTACACAGCACCTTTCTTTACAGTAAGCCTCTTTTTCACAACACTGGCATCGATTCCCGTGTTCTGGGTTCAGCCAGCCTACGTTCATGCCTGTTAGGTGTGGGGTGTACTAAGCTGGGTCATCTGATGCGGAGCAGGAGCAGATCGTTGGAGGAGCTGGGAGAAAGAGCAGGGATCCGATCATCTCGCCTACTGAAGAAGGTCGTCGCTGAGGTCTGTGACTCCTTGCCAGTGCTTCATCTGCAGTATGTGACTGACACTTCCAATTCTGATCGGTGGAAGGAGGGTCTGGATTATGTGTTCCCTGCACTGTGCTGCGGCAGGGGCATTCGAGGAGGACATGGGGATGCTTCTCTCCTTCGATACCCCGGAGCTAGGGGAGTTCAAGGAGGTGGGAAAGAAGGCCATGTACAGAATATGTGTAAAGGTGTCCCATGCCTCTTCCCTGGAAGGGGTAACATCGACGAGGTGGGCGGGTGTGCTTGGTCCAGGTGCCTCCCCAAAAGGCTGTTGGCGATCATTATACAAACTGCCTATTGATAAGAGAACAGCTGACCTCCAATGGAGGATAATACATGGAGCCAATATGTATCTGGTACACCTGGATCCTACTGTTGGGGAGGGGTGTCCTTTCTGTGCTGAGTCTTAAACTCTGGCACATCTGTTTTTACTGTGTTCCAGGTTGGTCGGGATGATTGACCTGATCACTAATTGGTTCTCAGCGTTGGGAGAGGTTTTCTCCTCCCAACTGTATATATTTTGGCCAAAGTACAGGTTTAGTCAAAAGGGTGTAGTTGTGTTGCTTAATTTTGTGTTAGGGGCAGCAAAATTAGCGATAAAATCTATCTCTCTCTCTCTCGCTCTCTCTCGCTCTCTCTCTCAGCCCACACAAGTGCTACAATTTTGTAGGAGCAGGAACCAGATGAATGCTTGACATCAAACAGAGGCTCATTGTTTGTAGTGTTGCTGTTTGTACCTTCAGCAGTTGCTGTCATTCTGCAGGGGCTGCTCCCACTCACCTGTGATCTATAGAGAACAATGGGACAGGAAGATTAAAGATGACTACAGATATATTACATCAGAGAGAGTGAAAGAGAAGAAGAGGACACACACACACGTGTGGAAAAAGGGAAAAAAGTTTGATTTATTTTCGATACAGGTCTTAAGGTAATTCACATTGGCATTGTATGGTTCTGAGAACTATTCTCAAGTTGTTTGTCCTCTCATTAAAAAACGGAGGAATTAAATGAGAGAAATGACTGTATTAGCACACAAAACAGTCACCATCTCCCAGCCGTGGGTGTTTATCAAGAGGTCAGACAAAGTGCACATCTTGTTCTTTCCATTTCTCTTCCCTCTTCCAATTTCTGTCTCTCCTTCTGAGCCACATGAGGGATGGGGAGCAAGTGAACCAGCCAGGGGGGGAAATAAGAATGAAGGGCACTGGGAAAGGGACGATAAGGTGGGGACAATGTGAAAGGGGTGGGCAAAAAGAGAAAGCACAAAAGCGTGGAGAGAAAGGAAAAAGGTGCTGGTGCAGAATGAGGGGACAGAAGATGAACAGATGGACGGGCACATACCTGTAGGTGGGCTCTCCATCTATCTATCTCTCTATCAGATGGATATGTAATGTGCCAACACACTGCATATTTTGTTACTTGTCCCTCACCCCCCATCTTTCAAGCACAATAAGACAGGGATCATTAACACAGACAGAGGACAGTTTGGATTTGGCTTCACTCCAATCCCCCATACTGCTTTTATTTATTTACTTTTCTGCTCTTTTGCACACCAGTATCTCTTCTTGCACATGATCATCTGATGATTTATCACTCCAGTGTTAATCTGCTAAATTGTAATTACTCGATTTATTGCCTACCTCATGCCTTTTTCACACATTGTATATAGATTCTCTTTTTTCTACCATGTTATTGACTTGTTTGTTTACTCCATGTGTAACTCTGTGTTGTTGTCTGTTCACACTGCTATGCTTTATCTTGGCCAGGTCGCAGTTGCAAATGAGAACTTGTTCTCAACTAGCCTACCTGGTTAAATAAAGGTGAAATAAATAAAAAATCTAATCACATTCTTAACAAAACGTCATCATTGTCAGACAAACATGTCTGTTTCTGGCCTGCTTGTGTTTATGTCCTGCAGTACTGTAGCTAGCTTGCTAAATCGGCCCAATCCTAAGCCATGGATGGAAATGTGGATTTAGACTTGTGGTTTTGACTTAATTCTCTTTACAGGCCAATGATTATGACAGCGATTCTAATCTAACCATAAATGTATATACTGTGCCACTGGTCTGAGGCGATTGAAGTTCAATATGTAGCCTAGATGTAGCCTAGTAGGCTCATGTTAACTAGTTGGCTAACTTAGCTGGTTAATTTCTGCCCATGCAAGGAAGTTAGGCTAGCAAGCGTTTTAGCTAGGTAACCCTGACAACAAAAACTAAAAGCATACTGTATGACAGAGCCATAGACTGTTTTTTCAACATGAAAGAGAGGAGGATGGCATTGGCGTTCAACTAGTCGACAAGTAGGGTGAGTCAACTTTTTGTTTTACTTGCGCGCACACGCGACACGTACCAATCAGTACCATTGACAGCCACATGATATTTAGCAACATTGATTGGAATAAATTGTTTTTGGTATCTTTAAGTTTGTTTTCAGTGTATTAAACTAAGCATATATAGCCTTGTTGACTTGATGATATTTAAATGTTTAAGTTTAAATGGTGCTGGAATAGTGGAGGTAGTGCTCCTGTTGTCTTTGTGCTAATTTGCAGTAACTCTGTGGTTCTAAATTAGCTGTTGTTTAGTAAACTGTAGAAAATATTAACTTGCTTGACCTTACTGCACGTAATATAACTAACTGTTTGTTACATGCAATATTTACCTTGTGGACTTCACCGGATAGATGTTGTTCTCCAGTTTTGTGATGAAACAAATGTACTGTATGTGAATATACATTTATTCTGGCACTGTGTGATTGTTGTTTTTTGTTGTCACGGCCTTATTTTATATCACGGTGCCGTGTAAAATGGCTTTTTTACTGGCTTGGCTTAGCTTCCTCAGTGATTTTACCCTGACACTGCTACTGCAAACAAGTTAACTTCCTGAACTCTGGCCTTGCCCTTTCATAAGAAACTAATAGTCTGGCTCATGGACTATATATATATATATATATATATATATATATATATATATATATATATATATATATATATATATATATATATACACTGCTCAAAAAAATTAAGGGAACACTTAAACAACACAATGTAACTCCAAGTCAATCACACTTCTGTGAAATCAAACTGTCCACTTAGGAAGCAACACTGATTGACAATACATTTCACATGCTGTTGTGCAAATGGAATAGACAAAAGGTGGAAATTATAGGCAATTAGCAAGACACCCCCCAAAACAGGAGTGATTCTGCAGGTGGTGACCACAGACTTGACCACACTTCTCAGTTCCTATGCTTCCTGGCTGATGTTTTGGTCACTTTTGAATGCTGGCGGTGCTCTCACTCTAGTGGTAGCATGAGACGGAGTCTACAACCCACACAAGTGGCTCAGGTAGTGCAGTTCATCCAGGATGGCACATCAATGCGAACTGTGGCAAAAAGGTTTGCTGTGTCTGACAGCGTAGTGTCCAGAGCATGCAGGCGCTACCAGTAGACAAGCCAGTAATTCAGGAGACGTGGAGGAGGCCGTAGGAGGGCAACAACCCAGCAGCAGGATCACTACCTCCGCCTTTGTGCAAGGAGGTGCACTGCCAGCGCCCTGCAAAATGACCTCCAGCAGGCCACATACGGATATGGCTATGCCTATATTACATGGAGATATAAAGGTAGGATACGTGTGCGGTTGTTGGCTCCTGAGTGGCGCAGCGGTCTAAGGCACTGCATTTCAGTGCTAGAGGCGTCACTACAGACCCTGGTTCGATTCTAGGCTGTATCACAACCGGCCGTGATTGGGAGTCCCATAGGACGGCGCACAATTGGCCCAGTGTCGTCAGGGTTTGGCCGGTGTAGACCGTCATTGTAAATCAGAATTTGTTCTTAACTGACTTGCCTAGTTAAAATAAAGGTTAATAAAATAAAATATTATCCTAAAGCTGTTGTTAGAGAGGACTCTAGTATGTCAGTCGGTGACATTCTGTGCCTCTCGCTCAAAACATACAGTCTGGACTCATTGAATCATAAGCAAACATTTCCTCAATGTGGATAAACCAACTAATAAGACCAATTGTAATGAAGGTAAATACACAGACAAACACTTTAATCTAAGATGTTGGTAACAGGTGGTGCGCCATATGACACTAAACAAAGATTGCTTGCTGTTAATTTAGGGCTAGGCGTCCCGCTAGCGGGACAACTTCCGGTGATACTGGAGGGCGCGCAATTAAAATAAATAATCATAAAAATTGTGGATATTTGTCACGTTCTGACCCTAGTTATTGTGTTAATCCTTTGTTTTTTGGTCAGGACGTGAGCTGGGTGGGCATTCTATGTGTTGTGTTTCTATGTTGGGTTTAATGTGTTGCCTGATATGGTTCTCAATTAGAGGCAGATGTTGGACGTTTCCTCTGATTGAGAACCACATTAAGGTAGGCTGTTCTCACTGTTTGTTTGTGGGTGATTGTCTTCCGTGTCTGTATGTATGTTCGTACCACACGGGACTGTAGCGTTGGTTTGTAGTCTGTACCTGTTAGTGCGTTCTTCGTGTATTTGTAAGTTCTCATGTTTTAGGTCAGTCTACGTCGTTTATTTGTTTTGTAGTTTGTTAAAGAGTTTTCGTGTTTCGTCGTTCTGTTTATAAATATTCTTTATGTCTTCACAACCCGCAGCATTTTGGTCTGATCCCTACTCCTCCTCTTCAGACGAAGAGGAGGAGAGAAGCCGTTACAGAATCACCCACCGACAAAGGATCAAGCAGCGGGAAAAAGGGCAGCGACAGCAGCAGCAGAAATCCCAGGACTCCTGGACATGGGAGGAGATTTTGAACAGAGAAGGACCCTGGGCACAGGCTGGGGAGTATCGCCGCCCCAAAGCTGAGCTGGAGGAAGCGAAAGCTGAGCGGCGGCGATATGAGGAGGCAGCACGGCTGCGCGACAGGTACGAGAGGCAGCCCCATAATTTTTTTGGGGGGGGGAGGCTAGAGAAGAGTGTGGCTAAGCCAGGTAGCAGACCTGAGCGCACTCCTTGTGCTTATTATAAGCAACGCGTCACTGGTCAGGCACCGTGTTATGCGGTTAAGCGCACGGTGTCGCCAGTGCGTGCCCATAGCCCGGTGCACTATAGGGCAGCCCCCCGAAAGTGTCACGTGAGTGTGGGCATCCAGCCGGGGTGTATTGTGCCTGCTCAGCGCGTCTGGTCTCCGGTACGCAGTTTCGGTCCAGGGTATCCTGCGCCGGCTCTGCGCTGGGAGGGTGCAGTGAGTCCTATGCCTACGCTCCGCTCGTACCGGGCAAATGTGGGAGTGGAGCCTAAGGGAGAGGTGCGCGTAGTAGGCACTAGATCTCCAGTGCTCATCCACAGCCCGGTTCAACCTGTGCCTGCACTCTGGAGGGTACGGGCTGGAGTAGTATTCCAGCCTGGGGGAGTGGTGCCAAGGCTGCGCACCAGAGCTCCAGTGCTCCCTCACAGCCCGGTCCTTCAGGTGCCTCTTAACATCAAGCCTCCTGTAGGTCTCTCCAGCCTGGTGGGTCCTGTGGCAGCCCCACGCACCAGGCTGTCTCTCCTACAGGTGTGCCCGTCTGCCCAAAGCCGCCTGCACTGCCAGTCTGCCCAGAACTGCCCGTCTGTCCCAAACCGTCAGAGCTGCCCGTCTGTCCCGAGCCGTCAGAGCCGTCCGTCTGTCCCGAGCCGTCAGAGCCGCCCGTCTGTCCCGAGCCGTCAGAGCCGCCCGTCTGTCCCGAGCCGTCAGAGCCGCCCGTCTGTCCCGAGCCTTCAGAGCCGTCCCTCTGTCCCGAGCCTTCAGAGCCGTCCGCCAGACAGGAGCCGCTAGAGCCGTCCGCCAGACAGGAGCCGCTAGAGCCTTCCGCCAGACAGGAGCAGCCAGAGCCTTCCGCCAGACAGGAGCAGCCAGAGCCTTCCGCCAGACAGGAGCAGCTAGAGCCTTCTGCCAGACAGGAGCAGCCAGAGCCTTCCGCTAGCCAGCCATGAGCGGCCAGAGCCGCCAGCCAGCCATGAGCCGCCAGCAAGCCATGAGCGGCCAGAGCCGCCAGCCAGCCATGAGCGGCCAGAGCCGCCAGCCAGCCATGAGCGGCCAGAGCCGCCAGCCAGCCATGAGCGGCCAGAGCCGCCAGCCAGCCATGAGCGGCCAGAGCCGCCAGCCAGCCATGAGCGGCCAGAGCCGCCAGCCAGCCATGAGCGGCCAGAGCCGCCAGCCAGCCAGCCAGCCATGAGCAGCCAGAGCCGCCAGCCAGCCAGGATCCGCCAGAGCCGCCAGCCAGCCAGGATCCGCCAGAGCCGCCAGCCAGCCAGGATCCGCCAGAGCCGCCAGCCAGCCAGGATCCGCCAGAGCCAGCCAGCCAGGATCAGCCAGAGCCAGCCAGCCAGGATCCTCCAGAGCCAGCCAGCCAGGATCCGCCAGAGCCAAGAGGAGGAGAGAAGCCGTTACAATATTAAACTTTTAGGTACATATAAGTGTCTTATATCGATTGAATGCTTAAATTCTTGTTAATCTAACTGCACTGTCTGATTTATAGTAGCTATTACAGCGAAAACATGCCATGCGATTGTTTGAGGACGGCGCCCCACATCAAAATATTTTTCCACTGGCACAGGTTTCATAATTTCACAAATAACGATTAAATATTCACTTACTTTTTGAAAATCTTCCTCTGATTTGTCTTCCAAAGGGTCCCAGCTATAACATGTAGTGTCGTTTTGTTAGATATAAAGAAGGATTTTATCCCAAAAAGTCTGTTTAAATGACGCCATTGATTTGAGTAATCCACTCGTTCAACAGGCAGAGAAAGGAATCCGAAAATCTACCCCTAAACTTTGTTTCAACAAGTCAAAATACGTTTCTATTTACTCCTCAGATACCCTGTAGTCAAACTATAATATTTATTACGGAAAGAAGTATGTTCAATAGGAAACCGATTTTAGCAGGTGCTTCCTGTCTTCATAGCGCATGCAATTTCCCTGTACTAAAACTGATATTTCTTATTCGTTTTTGAAGTTACAAGCCTGAAACCTTGAACAGACTGCTGACACCCTGTGGAAGCCATAGGAATTTCATCCAGTGAGCTAATTTCCAATATGACCATATACTTGCCGTTCTAATAGGATGGTCTCTCTCTCAAAAACATTCTGGTTGGTTTTTCTTTGGATTTTCTCCTACCATATCAATTGTCTTATATTTTCCTACATTATTTTAACCTCTTAGTGAATAGTGGGCGCTATTTTCACTTTGGGAAAAAATCGTGCCCAAATTAAACGGCCTCGTACTCTGTTCTAGATCATACGATATGCATATTATTATTACTATTGGATAGAAAACACTCTGAAGTTTCTAAAACTGTTTGAATTATATCTGTGAGTAAAACAGAACTCATTTGGCAGCAAACTTCCAAACAGGAAGTGAAAATTCTGAAAATGGGGCTCTGTGTCAGGCCTTGCCTATTCAATTGCCTTTTATTTATGGATCTGTGTGCACTTCATACACCTTCCACTAGATGTCAACAGGCAGTAGAATGTTGAATGGGGTGTCTAGCTTGATGTGAGACCGAATGAGAGCTTTTGGAGTGACAGGTCCGCCCTATTGGCAGTATTCAGCTGCGCACCAGGGAACACGACATTGTTTTCTGCAATGCGTTAGGTATACACAACGAAATGCTCCGTCTTCGACGTTATTGGATACATATGAGAAAAACATCATAAAGATGGATTTTCAACTGAGTTTGACCAGTTTATTCAATGTTTATTGTGACTTTTGGAATTTTTCGTTACGTGCGCCAAGAGTTGATGGACACGTGAGCTCCACTATGCTAGCCAAATTGCTAATTCGACAGAAGAAATGGACATTCTAAAACAAAACAACGATTTATTGTGGAACTAGGACTCCTTGCACTACATTCTGATGGAAGATCATCAAAGGTAAGATAATATTTGTTATGTTATTTCGTATTTTTGTGGAATATGTTGGCTCCAACATGGCGGAGAATAGCTGGGCGCTGTCTCAGAATATTGCATGCTGTACCTTGTACTAAAGTTATTTTTTTAAATCTAACACAGCGGTTGCATTAAGAACCAGTGTATCTTTCATTTGCTGTACAACATGTATTTTTTAGCAAAGTTTATGATGAGTTTTTTGGTTAGATTACGGGACTGTCCAAAATATCTCCGGACAATTTGGTGCATTATGGCGCCGTATTCACAATGTAAAACCACGATTTGTAGCTATAAATATGCAAATTTTTGAACAAAACATAAATGTATTGTATAACATGATGTTATAAGACTGTCATCTGATGAAGTTGTTCAAAGGTTTATCTTTCATTTGCTGTACAACATGTATTTTTCATAAATGTTTTATGATGAGTATTTAAGTATTTCACGTTGCTCTCTGTAATTATTCTGTCTGTTTTGGTGCTATTTGTGACGGTGGCTGCAATTTAAAACTACGATTTATACCTATAAATATGCACATTTTCGAACAAAACATAAATGTATTGTATAATATGATGGTATAAGACTGTCATCTGATGAAGTTGTTCAAAGGTTAGTGATTTATTTGATCTCTATTTGTGGGTTTTGTGAAAGCTATGTTTGCGGTGAAAACATGGCGTTGTGTGTTTGGCTATTGTGGTGAGCTAACATAAATATATATTGTGTTTTCGCTGTAAAACATTTTAAGAAATCGGTCATGTTGGCTGGATTCACAAGACGTTTATATCTTTCATTTGCTGTATTGGACTTGTTAATGTGTGGAAGTTAAATATTTCGAAAAAATATTTTTGAATTTCGAGGAATGTTGTGGGTGTTCCGCTAGCGGAACCCCGGGGCGAGAAAGGTTAACATTTATACAAACTTCAAAGTGTTTTCTTTACAATGGAACCAATTATGTGCATATCCTGGCTTCAGGTCCTGAGTAACAGGCAGTGGCATGTCATTCAGGCGGAAATTGAGAAAAAAGGGGCCTAGCCCTAAGAAGTTTTAAACCAAACTTGCACAAATTACTCCAAATCTGACTCCACACTGGCAGCATATTTACCAATAAGGTGAAAACGTTCTACAAGAAAACACAAGACAACAGAAATCCAAGAGTATTTGAATAAGGGGAGGTGGAGATGTGTCACAAATTAGTGGAGCTCCAGTCATTATCTAAGCAGAAAGCAGAGCAGAGAGGCTCTCCTGTGGCTAGCAGATGAAAGATGAAATAGCCTTGGTTCCTCTCGATGAAAAAGAAGAGTTGAAAAGATGCTCACATTTGAACAGCACTGAGGGAATCTGCCCACATACAGTGGAGTACAAACACTAACCCAATGTCTCCCAGGTATTAAGAAAGGCGTACTGTCACTCTTTCATGTGTTGCAATACATGAGGGGGTAAGCTATCTGTAGCTTACCTTTCATTTAAGTTTTAGTACAGACTGTACATACTATAACTTAAAACTAAGGATAAGCTACAGTATGGTAAATAATGTAAAGTATAGTAAGTGCAGGGACCAACTGAATTGCCATAATTATTTAGTCACAGAGCCTAATCAAAACATCAACGAACCTACATACGCAAATCAGTTTTTTAACAAATGTAATTAGGGTAAATTGCTGTGTATCTCATTACAGATAATGCTGAGCACATACTGTACTAGGAATACATGCCAGCACATAAGCACATACACACACCCACTGACTAACCAGATGGTTTCTGGCTCTGTCGTCTCCTTTCTAAATGACTTTTTTAGGTCACTTAAATATTTCAGCTCCTCCAGCAGACCCCTGGAACAAGGATCCAACAGTCTTAATTAATGTGACCCCAGCAATGAAATATAGTTAACGTTGCATGGTAGCAGTAAAGGTATGAGTTAATTCTGTCTCCCAGGAAATTCCTCTTAAAGTGCTCATATGTGTCCCCAAGCCACAGAAAAGCCTGTCACCTTGGGAACCCAAGTTGTCAAATAAATCAGGGTATTTTTTTTAATATAAGGTACAGAGTGAAATGTCTAGCAGGATTTAAGTCTTTCTTCTGGGATCAGTGTTAACAGTGCCTTAACAGGAGCTTTTGTTCACCTGATATAGAGTACCTCATGGTAAACTGCAGACCCTTAATCTACCAAGATAGTTCTCATCCGTAATCATCCTGGCTGTCTACATTCTACCCCAAGCCAACACCACTCTGGCCCTCAGCCAACTGTATGGGCCCATAAACAAATAAGAAACCACACACCCTGAGGTAGCATTTCTGGTGGGCGGATATTTTAACTTGGGGAGACTTAAAACCTTCCTACCTCACCTCTACCAACACTACCAATTGCTTTTTTCAATTTTTACTAACGACATGCCACTGACTTTGAGTAAAGCCAGAGTTTCTATGTATGCGGATGACTCAACACTATACACATCAGCTACTACAGCAACTGACATGACTGCAACACTCAACAAAGAGCTGCAGTTAGATTCAGAGTGGGTGGCAAGTAATAAGTTAGCCCTAAATATTTCTAAAACCTAAAGCATTGTATTTGGAACCAAACACTCACCAAATCCTAAACCTCAACCAAATCTTGTAATAAATCATGTGGAAATTGAGCACCGTTGAGATGACTAAACTGCTTGGAGTAACACTAGATTGTAAACTGTCATGGTCAAAACAAACGCATGCAGTAGTAGCTAAGATGGGGAGAAGTCTGTAACAACACCATCAACAAGGCAGGTCCTACAGGCCCTAGATTTGTTGCACCTTGACTACTGTTCAGTCGTGTGACCAGGTGCCACAAAAAATGACTTTTGCAATTGGCTCAGAAAAGAGCAGCACGGCTGGCCCTTGGATGTACACAGAGAAGTAATATTAATAATATCCATGTCAATCTCTCCTGGCTGAAAGTGGAGGAGAGATTGACTTCATCACTACTTTTATTTATGAGAGGTATTGACATGTTGAATGCACTGAGCTGTCTGTCTAAACTACTGGCACACAGCTCAGACACCCATGCATACCCCACAAGACGTGCCACAAGAGGTCTCTTCACAGTCCCCAAGTCCAGAACAGACTATGGGAGGCACACAGTACTACATAGAGCTATGACTACATGGAACTCTATTCCACATCAAGTAACTGATCCAAGCAGTAAAATGAGATTTATTTTAAAAGGGATAAAAAAAACACCTTATGGAACAGCGGGGACTGTGACGCAACACAAACATTGACACACACAAACACACGGATTTAGTACTGTCGATATGTGGTAGTGGTGGAGTAGGGGCCTGAGGGTACACAGTGTTGTGAAATCTGTGAATGTATTGTAATGTTTTAAAATTGTATAAACTGCCTTAATATTGCTGGACCACAGGAAGAGTAGCTGCTACTTTGGCAGCAGGTAATGGGGATCCATAATGAATACAAATACAAACACAAACACCTCTCCTCACATCAAAAACTCTAGACCACTTTAATTCTACCCACAGATGTGCATACAAGACGCTGCCTCGCCCTCCCTTCGGCAAATCTAACCATGACTCCATTCTCCTGCTTCCTATTTACAAACAAAAGCTCAAACAGGAAGCACCAGTGATGCGCTCAATACGGAAGTGGTCAGATGAAGCAGAAGCAAGGTTACAAGACTGTTTTGATGGTACACACTGGGATATGTTCTGGGATTCATCCAATAGCATTGAAGAGTTTACCACAACAGTCACAGGCTTCATCAATAAGTGCATAGACAATGTCGTCGCCACAGTGAATATAAGAACGCATTCAAACCAAAAACCATTGAATACAGGAAATATATGTGCTGGGCTAAATGCTAAAGCTACCACTCACAAGGAAAGGGACACATACAGTTGAAGTCGGAAGTTTACATACACCTTAGTCAAATACATTTAAACTCAGTTTTTCACAATTCCTGACATTTAATCTTAGGAAAAAATTCCATGTCTTAGGTCAGTTAGGATCAACTTCTTATGGCTGCAATCCCGTTAACGGGATGATATGACAACAGCCAGTGAAAGTGCAGGGCGCAAAATTCAAACAACAGAAATCTCATAATTAAAATTCCTCAAACATACATGTATCTTCTACCATTTTAAAGGTAGTCTTGTTGTTAATCCCACCAAAGTGTCCGATTTCAAATAGGTTTTACAGCGAAAGCACCACAAACGATTATGTTAGGTCACCGCAAAATCACAGACAAACACAGTCATTTTTCCAGCCTAAGACAGGAGTCACAAAAAGGAGAAATAGAGATCAAATTAATAACTAACCTTTGATGATCTTCATCAGATGACACTCATAGGACTTCATGTTACACAATACATATATGTTTTGTTCAATAAAGCTCATATTTATATCCAAAAACCTCAGTTTACATTGGCGCCATGTTCAGAAATGCCTCCAAAATACCAGGAGAAATTGCAGAGAGCCACGTCAAATAACATAAATACTCATCATGAACTTTGATGAAAGATACATGTTTTACATAGAATTAAAGATACACTTGTTCTTAATGCAACCGCTGTGTCAGATTTCAAAAAGCTTTACGGCAAAAGCACAATATTCAATAATCTGAGAACAGCGTTCAGCCACAAAAGGAAGCCATACAGTTACCCGCCAAATTGTGCAGTCAACAAAAATCATAAAAAGCATTATAAATCTTCACTTACCTTTGCTGATCTTCGTCGGAATGCACTCCCAGGACTCCCACTTCCACAAGAAATGTTCGTTTTGTTCGGTGATGTCCATAATTTATGTCCAAATAGCTATTTTTGTTAGCGTGTTTGGTAAACAAATCCAAAGTCACGGAGCGCGTTCACTAAAAGCAGACGAAATGTCAAAAAGTTCCGTAACAGTCAGTAGAAACATGTCAAACGATGTATTGAATCAATCTTTCGAATGTTTTAGAGGCATCAGACAAGGTTCTACAGACTGTTGACATCTAGTGGAAGCCGTAGGAAGTGCAAACTCATCCATATCCCACTGTGTGTTCATTGTTGAACTTGGGTCAAACGTTTTGGGTAGCCTTCAACAAGCTTCCTACAATAAGTTGGGTTAATTTTCGCCCATTCCCCCTGACAGAGCTGGTGCAACTGAGTCAGGTTTGTAGGCCTCCTAGCTGTGTTGAAAATCGACCAACCTCAGAATTTCCACTTCTTGTTTGGATTTTTTCTCAGGTTTTTGCCTGCCATATGAGTTCTGTTATACTCACAGATATCATTCAAACTGTTTTAGAAACTTCAGAGTGTTTTCTATCCAATACTAATAATAATATGCATATATTAGCAACTGGGACTGAGGAGCAGACAGTTTACTATGGGCACCTCTGTGCACCTTTCATCCAAGCTACTCAATATTGCCCTTGCAGCCATAAGAAGCTAATTAGGATCACCACTTTATTTTAAGAATGTGAAATGTCCGAATAATAGTAGAGAGAATTATTTATTTCATCATATTCCCAGTGGGTCAGAAGTTTACATACACTCAATTATTATTTGGTAGCATTGCCTTTAAAATTGTTGAACTTGGGTCAAACGTTTTGGGTAGCCTTCCACAAGCTTCCTACAATAAGTTGGGTTAATTTTCGCCCATTCCCCCTGATAGAGCTGGTGCAACTGAGTCAGGTTTGTAGGCCTCCTAGCAAGCACACGCTTTTTCAGTTCTGCCCATAAATGTTCCATGGGATTGAGGTCAGGGCTTTGTGATGTCAACTCCAATGCCTTGCCTTTGTTGTCCTTATGCCATTTTGCAACAACTTTGGAAGTATGCTTGGGGTCATTGTTCATTTGGAAGACCCATTTACGACCAAGCTTTAACTTCCTGACTGATATCTTGAGATGTTGCTTCCATATATCCATATAAAGGGCAGTGTGGAATTCAATAACAGTAATGTTAATGAATTACCGTCATGTGTTTCGAAGGACCCTGTTGCTATATATGACAAAACTGAAATGCTGAATTGTTTCAATGAGCACTTTGTATCATCTGGTAGGCTGTTTGATTCAGTGTCCTCTGTCTCTGTACAACCCTGTGTGGATGAACCAGTGAGAGCTGGTCAAACTTTTAGCTTTCTGCCATTCTCAGTGCAGGTGGTACATAAAGCCCTGAAATCCTTAGATCAAAGAAAGCCTGCAGGTCCTGATCTTTTGGATCCCTGCTTTTTAAATCTGGCAGCTGATTTCATAGCTGAACCACTTACATATCTGTTCAATCTAACCCTGGAATGTAATGAAATTCCAAAGATCTGGAAATCAGCATTTGTCCTACCACTTTTAAAAGGGGGAGATCCAACTCTTTTAAATAATTATAGGCCAATCTCAAAGCTGTCACCCCTGGTGAAAATACTTGAAACCCTTGTAAGTGAACAGCTAAAAGAGTTTTTATTTACTAACTCTATTTTTTCAATGTACCAATCGGGCTTCAGGAAGAAGCATAGCACAATTACAGCAGCCATGAAGGTTTTAAATGATATCACTGAAGCCCTTGACAAAAAACAGCACTGTGTCTCACTTTTTATTGATCTCTCTAAGGCTTTTGATACAGTTGATCATGCTATACTAAGGCAGAGATTGTTGAGTGTAGGTCTTTCGGAGCATGCAGTTGCATGGTTTGCTAACTATCTGTCTGATAGAACTCAGTGCATTCAATTTGATGGGCTTATGTCTGTTAAATTGTCTGTCCTGAATGGTGTGCCCCAGGGCTCTGTACTTGGTCCTCTCTTATTCACTATTTATATAAATGATTTAGACAAAAATGTCCAAAATGCACAACTTCATTTTTATGCTGATGATACTGTTATTTACTGTCTCCTCTCTTACAAAAGCTTTACTGAACTTGCAAACTGCTTTTTATACTGTTCAACATACCTTGTGTCAATTGAAGCTTATCCTCAATACTGGCAAAACTAAACTAATGGTGTTTTCTAATGCAAGAAATACATCTCTGAACCTTTCACCTGTTACTACCTGTCAGGGCAAGGAGATTGAGGTTGTAACCTCATATAAATATCTTGGAATTCTAATTGATGACGGCCTCTCTTTTAAATTGCATATTCAACAACTTACAAAAAATTTAAGCTGAAATTGGGATTTTATTTTAGGAATAAGGCCTGTTTTTCTTTTGAAGCCAGAAGGAGGCTAGTATCAGCTACATTTATGCCTTTAATAGACTATGGGGATATTTTATATATGAATGCTTCCGCTCAGTGTTTGAGATCAATTGACACTCTTTACCATGGCGCACTGAGATTTATTTTAAACTGCAAAACCCTTACGCACCACTACACTTTGTATACCAGGGTTGGCTGGCCTTCTCTAGTCACTCGTAGGCTCAGTCACTGGTATACTTTTATTTACAAAGTCATTTTGGGTTTACTACCTTTTTATTTGGGCATTTTTATTGTTCAGAAATTTGGTGGGTACTCTCTTCGTTCACTGGACTTTATCCTGCTAACTGTTCCAAATGTCCGAACTGAATTTGGTAAAAGGTCTTTTATGTACTCTGCGCCATCGTCTTGGAACACCTTACAAAATAATTTTAATCTGGAAGAACTTGTCCCGATTGGTGTTTTTAAATCACTGATGAAGGATTTTGAGGCTGATTCCCTGACCTGTCAATGTTTTTAATTTGCTGTTTTTGATATTGTTATACTCTTGTGAATTCATGAATGGTTTTTACTAGATTACTTGTAGTTTTTCATGTTATCTGTCTGTAATTTTTTGTAATGACTTGGTGCTGCCTATCTTGGCCAGGACGCTCTTGAAAAAGAGATTTTAAATCTCAATGAGCCCTTCCTGGTTAAATAAAGGTTAAATAAAATAAAATAAATAAAAATAGAGATTGCATCATCTGTGGATCTGGTATGCAAATTGGAGTGGTTCCAGGGTTTCTGGGATGATGATGTTGATGTGAGCCATGACCAGCCTTTCAAAGCACTTCATGGCTACAGACATGAGTGCTAAGGGTCGGTAGTCATTTAGGCAGGTTACCTCAGTGTTCTTGGGCACAGGCACTAGGGTGGTCTGCTTAAAACATGTTGGTATTACGGACTCGGACAGGGAGAGGTTGAAAATATCATTGAAGACACTTGCCAGTTGGTCTGCACATGATCGCAGTACACATTCTGGTAGTCTGTCTGGCCCTGTAGCCTTGTGAATGTTGACCTGTTTAAAGGTCTTACTCACATCGGCTGTAGAGAGCGTGATCACATAGTCTTCCGGCACAGCTGGTGCTCTCATGCATGTTTCAGTGTTATTTGCGTCGAAGCGAGCATAGAAGTAGTTTAGCTCATCTGGTAGGCTCGTGTCACTGGGCAGCACTCGACTGCGCTTCCCTTTGTAGTCTGTAATGGTTTGCAAGCCCTGCCACTGTTCCATTATCTCAGAAACGGCCGGGCCAAATGCGATTTTCACGAACTACAGTGTCTAGAGTTTGCTGAGAATGGTGTGACAAACAAAAACATCCAGTCAGCGGCAGTCCTGTGGGCAAAAACAGCTCATTGATGAGAGGTCGAAGCAGAGGGACAAGAATCATGCAAGCTAACAGGTGGTCCACAAACAGGCAAATAACGGCGCAGTACAAATGTGGTGTGCAGAATGGCATCTCGGAACGCACAACACATCTGTCCTTGTCACGGATGGGCTATTGCAGCAGATGACCACACCAGGTTTCACTCCTATCAGCTAGAAACAAGAAGAAGCGGTGGGCACGCGATCACCAACACTGGACAATTGAGGAGTGGAAAATATAGCCTGGTTTGCCAAATCCTGGTTCCTGTTGCGTCATGCTGATGGCAGAGTCAGGATTTGGCATAAGCAGCATGAGTCCATAGCCCCATCCTGTCTGATGTCAACGGTACAGGCTGGTGGCGATGGTGTAGTGGTGTGGGGAATGTTTCCTGGCACACATTAGGTTCCGTGATACCAATTGAGCAATGTTTCCATGCCATGGAGAATTCAGGTTGTTCTGGAGGCTAAGGGAGGTCCAACCCGGTACTAGATGGGTGTACCTAATAAACTGGACACTGAATGTATATTTAGTTTTGGATAATTTTTCTGCCTTCTGTAAGTTTAAGAAACATAGCCTTGTGCCTTAAAATTCTGTTACTAAAAACCCACATATCTTTAAAATATTTTTAAATGTCTCTCTCTCTTAATAACCTGTTTGGCGTGCAAGCCCGACGTCGGTACATTTATGACAACAGCCACTTCAAGTGCAGGGCGCAAAATTCAAAAGATATTTTTTTTAAATATTTAACTTTCACACATTAACAAGTCCAATACAGCATATGAAAGGTACACATCTCGTGAATCCAGCCAACATGTCCGATTTTTAAAATGTTTTACAGGGAAGACAAAATATGTAAATCTATTAGCTAACCACGTTAGCAAAAGACTCCACTTTTATTACTCCATCAGTTTTTGACTCCATCAGTAGCTATCACAAATTCGGCCAAATAAAGATATAAATAGCCACTAACCAAGAAACAACCTCATCAGATGACAGTCTGATAACATATTTATTGTATAGCATGTTTTTTTCGAAAAATGTGCATATTTCAGGTATAAATCATAGTTTACATTGCAGCTACAGTCAGAAATTGCACCGAAAGCAGACAGAAAAATTACAGACACCAACGCCAAATAACTAAATACTCATCATAAAACATTTCTGAAAAATACATAGTGTACAGCAATTGAAAGACAGGCATCTTGTGAATCCAGACAATATTTCCAATTTATCAAGTGTTTTACAGCGAAAACACAATATAGCGTTATATTAGCGTAGCCACAATAGCCAGAAACACTTGGGCGCCGACGACCAGTTCACATGCACGACAGATATTAGAAATAGCATCATAAAATGTTTCTTACTTTTGGTGATCTTCCGTCAGAATGTTGGACAAGGTGTCCATTGTCCAGAACAGTCGTTGTTTGGATCTGGAACGGCAAATTTCCCTCTTGATTTAGCACGGGCACTTGCCAAGTGGCACGGATCTCTCCAACGTCAACAAAGTCAGAGAACGGAACACGGCAAAACTCCCGAAAAAATTTCAATATTCGGATTAAACTATATTGAAAAAACATACTTTACGATGATATGGTCACATGTATCAAATAAAATCTAAACCGGAGATGTTAGTCATCCATAACGACAGCTAAACAGAAGGCAAATCCATGTCCTCTTCTGCGCGCTCCAGAAACAGGAAATGGACGGTCACGTCATACAAAGAGCTTTAATTCCACCTCAGACCAAGATAGACACTAAATTTCTTCTCTCACCGCCTCTTGACAACCAGGGGAAGGTGTATGAAGTGTACGTAGACTCTTACGTTCATTGCCCATGTATAGGCATGAAGTTGAACAGAGCATCGATTTCTGACATTCCACTTCCTGGTCAGGAAATGTGCTGCAGAAGGAGTTCTGTTTCACTCAGAGAAATAATTCAAACGGTTTTAGAAACTATAGAGTGTTTTCTATCCAATAGTAATAATAATATGCATATTGTACGAGCAAGAATTGAGTACGAGGCCGTTTGAAATGGGCACGATTTAACTGGCTACTCAATACTGCCTCTTGCAGCCATAAGAAGACGAGGGAGGATAAAGAAAGTTCACAGAAGGAACAAGTAAAGGTAGACCTATAAATGAGTTATGTTTTTAGAGCATAATTTAAAACAAAAATAAATGGATTAGGGCAACCATTTTGAATTCAAAATTTAACCAGAAAATGGACAATTGCAATTCAGCTACACTAAATCTCAAAGCCTCTCGACGGTGAGTGGATAATAGAGCAGTGAACTCACCACAATCCCTTTTCATAATCCTCAAAGGACTCATCACAAGGGAGAACACCCACACAAAAGTTGTCTTTAAAAACATTCAAAAGGTCAAAGAATTCTCAGAGAAGCGATAGAAGCAGCCATAAAGTGGAATGGTCTTAATATGGAATACCCAGAGAAGATGTCAGAAAGAGGAATGTTCAAACAATGACTTGTTAGTGGCTGAGGCTGGACAGCCTTGATGGTCGGAAGGCTCTGATCCAAGAGTACACCTCCGCATCCGAGCTGGCGCCCCACAAGAGGTGAGGGCTCGGTGAGGTGGTGTGGATGATGAGCGGGGTAGAGGGAGAGAGCGGGAGGAGGGGTGTAGGCAGTAGAGGAGGCGGAGGCAGGCGAGGGGGTGGAGGGAGGGGTAGAGTGGTTGGTGGGGAGAATGGTGGAGGTGATATGTCGACAACAATAGGGTCTGTCCACAGGGGTGACCTCGGTAGCATCTCCACTCATGGGCAGTATCTGGGGCAGCCTGGAGTCCTTGATGGTGTAGGTGGTGGCATGGTAGAAACTGTTGTACTCCAATGCGTGCCGGGCCTGTGCCAGCCTCAGTCTGTGCTCCAGCTGAAGGAGTCTGTAGAACAGGAGCAGTATCAGAGCTTCAGTCTGAGGCTGGCCCAGTCACCATAAGCATGGCCACTCTCACATGCAGGCTCCAGAAGCTCTGGCCTGGACACGGAGAGCCACAAATCTGGGGGAGAGGCTGGGGCTGGCTCTCCTTACTGATAACTTTCTCCCTCAGTAAGGGTTGGATGGTGTCCACAAAGATAGGGTGCCTGTTCTTGGGTACAGGCAGTGGTGGGATCTGTAGGGGGGTCGTGTACTGTCTGTTACTCAAGAGCTGTTGGTAGTGACGTATAGAGGCACCACTGAAAAGGCTTCATCTCGTCTCAAACTCTAAAACACAGAGATTATGCAATCACAATTGATTACTGGATTTTGCAATTCTTACGTGAAAAGCCTGCATTTCAAATGTAAAAATCAAAAAAGG
Source organism: Salvelinus fontinalis (assembly GCF_029448725.1). Classification (NCBI taxonomy): domain Eukaryota; kingdom Metazoa; phylum Chordata; class Actinopteri; order Salmoniformes; family Salmonidae; genus Salvelinus; species Salvelinus fontinalis. The sequence goes on along the minus strand of NC_074685.1, from coordinate 20,708,877 downwards.
ATGCGCAATTTTTTCAGAGCGTCAACTGTCTAATTCCACATACAGTATTTCATTAGACGGGTCAGAAAATCTGTGATCTTGCTTTAATGGAGAAAACAAAACTAAAACATTCAACACAATGGAGTCACCGTGCAGCGTTAAAATCTTTGATTAGCAGGACATTTGTTAATGACTTCTCATTAAAGGTTCTGGCCAGAGATACACCATAGACCGTCAGAACTCTCTGTTGCTTTCCAGGACACAAATGAAGAATTCCACCCTTCACCAATGGGTTAAGCCGATGGGAAAAACAGGAAACACTGTATTTCCCCACCACACAACACCAGCAGTTGATTGGACAACAATCCACGTTGCCATGGACACAGGAAACAGGTAAAGGATGTAACTGGGAGTCTTTGGTTTTTGAAGGAAATGTGTGAGTGGAATAGGTCAGAGCACTCGCGTCTCTCTCACTCACTCACTCACTCACTCACTCACTCACTCACTCACTCACTCACTCACTCACTCACTCACTCAGCTTAATAGCTTAGCAGAGACCTTCATTGAGTGTAACAAGTAATTATCTATTTGTTTGGTGGACCCTTCAAGCCAACACTAATGCCACTTATTTAATTAATTTACACACATCATCCCTCTGGATGAAAAATAACGAAGCCTCTTATCAGTAGTGGTTATTGTGAGGAAAGTCAAAAGCTCCTCAGAGAGACAAAGACAAGTCAAGTGGAGAATGGTAAGTTGAGCCTGGGGGGTAAGCATAAGAAATAATATTGTGCAACACACACAAAAATTGGGCTTGCGGTCAAAGATTGGATCTGCAACAGGTCCCCACATTAGGTTTCCATCCAATTGGTGATAGATTTTCATGCAAATATAAAAAAAGATGCATAAATAAAATATGCGCATTTTCCCCTCCTGTGGTGTATTTACACCAAACTGACTTTTTGCACATAAAAATGTATCAATCAATCAAATTTAATAATAAAGCCCTTCTAACATCAGCTGATGTCACAAAGTGCTGTACAGAAACCCAGCCTAAAACTTCAAACAGCAAGCAACGCAGGTGTAGAAGCACGGTGGCTAGGAAAAACTCCCTAGAAAGGCCAGAACCTAGGAAGAAACCCAGAGAAAAACCAGGCTATGAGGGGTGGCCAGTCCTCTTCTGGCTGTGCCGGTGGAGATTATAACAGAACATGGCCAAGATGTTCAAATGTTCATAGATGACCAGCAGGGTCAAATAATAATAATCACAATGGTTGTTGAGGATGCAACAGGTCAGCAATTAGCACCTAAATGTCAGTTGGCTTTTCGTAGCCGATCATTCAGAGTATCTCTACCGTTCCTGCTGTCTCCAGAGAGTTGAAAACAGCGGGTCTGGGACAGGTAGCATGTCCGGTGAACAAGTCAGGGTTCCATAGCCGCAGGCAGAACAGTGGAAACTGGAGCAGCAGGACGGCCAGGTGGACTGGGGACAGCAAGGAGTCATCATGCCAGGTAGTCCTGAGGCATGATCCTAGGGCTCAGGTCCTCTGAGAGAGAGAAAGAAAGAAATAAAGAGAGATAGAAAGAAAGAGAAAGAGAGAGAGAATTAGAGAGAGCAAACTTAAATTCACACAGACAGGAGAAAAACTCCAGATACAACAGACTGATCCTAGCCCCCCGACACATAAACTACTGCAGCATAAATACTGGAGGCTGAGACACTGTGGCCCCATCCGACGATACCCCTGTACAGGGCTAAACAGGCAGGATATAACCCCACCCACTTTGCCAATCACAGCCCCCCACACCACTAGAGGGATCTTTTCAACCACTAACTTACCATCCTGAGATAAGGCCGAGTATAACCCACAAAGATCTCCGCCACGGCACAACCCAAGGGGGGGGGGGGGGGGGGGGGGGGGGGGGGGGGGGCGCCAACCCGGACAGGAAGATCACGTCAGTTACTCAACCCACTCAAGTGACGCACCCCTCCTAGGGACGGCATGGAAGAGCACCAGTAAGCCAATGACTCAGCCCCTGTGATAGGGTTAGCATAGAATCAGAGTGGAGAGTGGGGAACCGGCCAGGCAGAGACAGCAAGGGCAGTTTGTTGCTCCAGTGCCTTTCCGTTCACCTTCACACTCCTGGGCCAGACTACACTCAATCATAGGACCTACTGAAGAGAGGAGTCTTCAATAAAAACTTAAAGGTTGAGACCGAGTCTGCGTCTCTCACATGGGAAGGCAGACCATTTCATAAAAATTAAGCTCTATAGGAGAAAGCCCTGCCTCAAGCTGTTTGCTTAGAAATTCGAGGGACAGTAAGGAGGCCTGCGTCTTCTGACCGTAGCGTACGTGTAGGTATGTACGGCAGGACCAAATCGGAAAGATAGGTAGGAGCAAGCCCATGTAATGCTTTGTAGGTTAGCAGTAAAACCTTGAAATCAGCTCTTGCCTTAACACGAAGCCAGTGTAGGAAGGCTAGTGTAGGGAGGCTAGTAATATGATACATTTTTGGGGTTCTAGTCAGGATTAGTCAGCAGCCGTATTTAGCACTAACTAAAGTTTAGTTAGTGCTTCATCCGGGTAGCCGGAAAGTAGAGCATTGCAGTAGTCTAACCTAGAAGTGACAAAAGCATGGATACATTTTTCTGCATAATTTTTGACAGAAAGCTGTTCTTGAAACAGTCTTGATATGTTCGTCAAAAGAGAGATCAGGGTCCAGAGTAAAGCCGAGGTCCTTCGCAGTTTTATTTGAGACGACTGTACAACCATCAAGATTAATTTTCAGATTCAACAGAAGATCTCTTTGTTTCTCGGGACCTAGAACAAGCATCTCTGTTTTGTCCGAGTTTAAAGTAGAACATTTGCAGCCATCCACTTCCTTATGTCTGAAACACAGGCTTCCAGGGAGGGTAATTTTGGGGCTTCACCATGTTTCATCGAAAAGTACAGCTGCATAGCAGTGAAAGTTAACATTATGTTTCCGAATGACATCACCAAGAGGTAAAAGATATAGTGAAAACAATAGTGTTCCTAAAACGGAACCTTGAGGAACACCGAAATTTACAGTTTATTTGTCAGACCATCCACAAACCATCCACAGAGACAAACCATCCACAGAGACAAACTGATATCTTTCCGACAGATAAGATCTAAACCAGGCCAGAACTTGTCTGTGTAGACCAATTTGGGTTTCCAATCTCTGTTTTCATCACATTTTCAACTCTATCGATAGTTTTGTCACAAAAACTGTTGGTTAAATAGAAAATGTGCCTACTCTGGTCCGGGCACCTGCACTCAAGCCAACAGCTCACAGATACAGTAGGGGTAGGCTCTGCGGGTAAATTAATCTACAATAGATAATGAGATTATTATGGATAAGAGCGAGAATATTACGGCAGTCAAGCATTGATCATCATGTCACCAGAATAAGACCCTCAACATTTATTGGAAAGGAGCATCAAGCTCATCACCTTGCACTTTCACCACTCTGTGAAGTTATTTCACCTGTAGCCTAATAAACTGCATGGTTTTGTGACTTGTCATCTTGTGACTCCATGTTTACCTCGATATGATGGTTATTATATCAATATTTGCGCATAAAGACATTTTGCCAGTGTCACGCTGGTATGAATGTCGAGAGACAGCCACAGTAATGCGTAATATTATATATATATTTTTTTCACCCAAATTACAGCGTGCCGTGTGAAGGCACGGGGACGAAGACCAAACAAACACTATACAAAACACAGGGTAGAAACCCAAACAAAGAGCAAGGAATACCTAGAATAAATAACACACGCGCACAATGATTAACACACGGGACGAGACCAGTAATCATCTGGGCAATCCACAATGGCACATAAACCAAGGACACACTTATACAATTACTAATCACTGGGAATAGGGGCCAGGTGTGCGAAATGAAAGTGACAGACTGCCATTTCTCGCAAATACATTTTACAGACACAAAAATATTCCACTATGTTGAACAAACAAATGATCTGTCGGCATTTATAAAATGGTGCCTAAACTTCCTGTATCCACCACAGTTGTCTACATTGTTTTATATGGTATGACTTTACTCGCATTAAACCTGTAGATGGAAACGTGGAAAAATCTATCAAATAGGCAAAGGCTATCACACCTGCCACATTCAGCACTGCACAGCAGGGCCAACACATAGAAAAATTGATTTCCCTTCTGAAACTCATATCTGATGGAGTCTACATTCAGAGGACAAACAAATGATAATCCTACCTTTATAGAAAAGGCCATCCAGACAAGAGTTTGTCACACCCTGTTCTGTTTCACCTGTCTTTGTGATTGTCTCCACCCCCCTACAGGTGACACCTATCTTCCCCATTATCCGCTGTGTATTTATACCTGTGTTCTCCGTTTGTCTGTTGCCAGTTCGTCTTATTTGTTAGAGTCAACCAGCATTTTGTGTCTTAGCTCCTGCTTTTTCCAGTCTCTCTTTTCTCGCACTCCTGGTTTTTGACCCTTGCCTGTCCTGACTCCGAGCCCGCCTGCCTGACCACTCTGTCTGCCCCTGAGCCTGCCTGCCGACCTGTATTTTTGCCCCCCTCTGGATTACCGAACTCTGCCTTACCCTGACCCTGCCTGCCGCCCGGTACCATTGCCCCACCTCTGGGGGGTCTGCATCTTACCTTCATACCTGATAGAGTTATGTTCTCATTTATCTGTGTAATACCCTGTTAAAACCATGTATTAGAAAAGTCAGTTTTACTACAGCCTTTGGTGTTTAGCCTATTTTGTTTTGCATTGAAACAAACACTTATGTTACCGTCAAGGGAATTAAATAATTCCTCTATGTACTCATTAATAAAAATCAATCTGTCTATTTCTAAGTATTTGTAAGATACTTATTAACATAAAATAGACAGGGTACAGTCTTATTAAAATTAGATAATAGTATTTATTCTCGGAGCACGCTCCCATTTAACCATAAACAACAATTTATATACAAAATATGACGTCATTGGTTACAGAATAAAGCTCCTCCTTTTGACCAAGATAAAACAGGTTCGAAAGTTCATTCCAACTCACCAGCGTACACACATGACACACAATATCAGTTATTCTCCTGAAGGCTCACTATAATTTATTACCACTTTGGCAGACAACTCAAGATAATGGAATACCTAAAAAGTTACTCACTGCCTTATCTAAACATCTCAGGGCTAAGTTGGGTCAGTTCAACCATAGTTTAACGACCCTTTTTGCTTACTTTATAACCCACAGCACAAATCTCTCTAACTAAGTTGGAATGGTGTTTATTATGTTTTAATTCCTCCTTGTTCATACTACATAATCCCTTCATTATGAATTAACATTATTAATCAGATATAATAATAATACAGTGCAGAGTTCAATTAGTTAGAGTTTTATCTAAATGTAGATATTGTTTTAGTCATTATTCATCAAATTCCTAACAGTTACTTTTATGTGCACATTTTAAGGAAACTACATGTAAATCATTTAACAGTCAATGTTTGGTTGAATTCTTTAATGTGCCATCCACTTAATTATTTTTGGGAATTCATTTTTCTGTTGATGATAGCACGCTATCCAGGCCCTAAGGCAGCAAAGCAGCCCCAAACCATGATGCTCCCCCCACCATACTTTACAGTTGGGATGAGGTTTAGATGTTGGTGTGCTGTGCCTTTTTTTCTACACACATAGTGTTGTGTGTTCCTTCCAAACAACAAAAATTTTGTTTAATCTGTCCACAGAATATTTTTGCCAGTAGCGGTGTAGAACATCCAGCTGCTCTTTTGCGAACTTCAGAAGTGGAGTAATGTTTTTTTGGGACAGCAGTGGCTTCTTCCGTGGTGTCCTCCCATGAACACCATTCTTGTTTAGTGTTTTACGTATCGTTGTCACGCCCTGACTTTAGAGAGCCTTTTTATTCTCTCTTTTGGTTAGGTCAGGGTGTGACTAGGGTGGGTACTCTAGTTTGTGTATTTCTATGTTGGCCTGGTATGGTTCCCAATCAGAGGCAGCTGCCTATCGTTGGTACAATGTGTGACGGCTCTATGCACTGTGTCGCCAGTGCGCCTCCACAGCCCGGTACGTCCTGTGCCAGCTACCCGCACTTGCCGTGCGAAGGTTGTCATCTGTCCAGGACACGTGGTGCCAGCTCTACGCTCCAGACCTCCAGTGCGCCTCCACAGCCCGGTACGTCCTGTGCCAGCTCCACGCTCCAGGCCTCCTGTGCGTCTCCCCAGCCCGGTACGCCTCCAGCGACGGTCTGCAGTCCAGAGCCTCCAGCGACGGTCTGCAGTCCAGAGCCTCCAGCGACGGTCTGCAGTCCAGAGCCTCCAGCGACGGTCTGCAGTCCAGAGCCTCCAGCGACGGTCTGCAGTCCAGAGCCTCCAGCGACGGTTGGCAGTCCGGAGCCTCCAGCGACGGTTCCCAGTCCGGAGCCTCCAGCGACGGTTCCCAGTCCGGAGCCTCCAGCAACGGTTCCCAGTCCGGAGCCTCCAGTGATGATCCATGGCCCGGAGCCTCAAGTGATGATCCATGGCCCGGAGAGGGTTCCCAGTACAGAGCCTCCTGCGAGGGTTCCCAGTCCAGAGCCTTCAGCGAGGGTTCTCAGTCCGGAGCTTCCGGCGACGATCTACGGTCCGGAGTCCCCGGCGACGATCCACGGTCCAGATCCTCCGGCGACAATCCACGGTCCGGTTCCTCCGGCGACGATCCACGGTCCGGTTCCTCCGGCGACGATCCACGGTCCAGTTCCTCCGGCGACGGTCCACGGTCTGGTTCCTCCGGCAACGATCCACGGTCCGGAGTCCCCGGCAACGTACTGTCACGCCCTGACCTTAGAGAGCCTTTTTATTCTCTATTTTGGTTAGGTCAGGGTGTGACTAGGGTGGGTACTCTAGTTTGTGTATTTCTATGTTGGCCTGGTATGGTTCCCAATCAGAGGCAGCTGTCTATCGTTGTCTCTGATTGGGGATCATATTTAGGCTGTTGGGTGTGGGATCTTGATTTTGTGTTGTTGCTTTTTAGCCCTACAAAGCTGTACGTTTCGTTTGTTACTCTTTCTTGTTTTGTGCCGGTTATCATAAATAAAATTGATTAACCTACCCCACGCTGCATCTTGGTACAACCATCCTTCTATCAATGATTGTTACAATCGTAGACTCGTCAACAGAGATGTTAGCGTGTTCCAGAGATTTCTGTAAGTCTTTAGCTGACACTCTAGGATTCTTCTTAACCTCATTGAGCATTCTGTGCTGTGCTCTTGCAGTCATCTTTGCAGGACGGCCATTCCTCGGGAGAGTAGCAACAGTGCTGAACTTTCTCCATTTATAGATAATTCGTTTTGCTGTGGACTGATGAACATCAAGGCTTTTAGAGATACCTTCCAGCTTATGCAAGTCAGCAATTCTTAATCTTAGGCCTTCTGAGATCTCTTTTGTTTGAGGCATGGTTCACATCAGGCAATGCTTCTTGTGAATAGCAAACTCAAATTTTGTGAGTGTTTTTTATAGGGCAGGGCAGCTCTAAATCAACATCTCCAATCTCATCTCATTGATTGGACTCCAGGTTAGCTGACTCCTGACTCCAATTAGATTTTGGAGAAGTCATTAGCCTAGGGGTTCACATACCTTTTCCACCCTACACTGTGAATGTATAAATGATGTATTCAATATAGAACAGAAAAATACAATAATTTGTGTGTTATTAGTTTAATCACACTATGTTTGTCTATTGTTGTGACTTAGATGAAGATCAGATCAAATTTTAATACCAATTTATGCAGAAATCCAGGTAATTCAAAAGGGTTCACAAACTTTTTCTTGCCAATGTATATTAACCGACTGAGATGAGTCTGCCACTGTCTCTTAGGTAGTCTACAAGGATTTATCTGATTTAAACTTTTCTAAAAAGTTGTGTTATCTCAAAATCATGGCAAACAGTGGCTTCCAACCTGTATTGTAATTAGATGACAGCAAAAACACTGCTGCCTGTCTGTCTTGTGATTGACAGAACCTTCAAAACTAATTTGTGTAAATCTGTCTGAACTATCAAAGTTAATTAAGCAACATCTAAATTATAATGTTCAATTTGCAGTGTGAATTTGGATTTTATTCTCATACTGCAAATGTTCCTGTTAATTGATTTACCATCATTACAGTCAATCAGTGGCATGTCACAAAAACCAATCAAAATCTGAGAAAATGTAATCTGAGGATGCGCAGTATGTCTCACTTAGGATGGTTATAGTGCACATTAAAGTGAACATTTAAAACCCTGAAATTAAAATACCTTACAAAAAATATTCATTCCTTGGTTATTAACGATCAGGTAATGACCTTCTAGAAATGTATTTATCTGTGTGTTTGTGTGTGTCTGTGTTCGTACGTGTGTCTGTCTGTCCTTCTGTCCGGAGCCTGCAGTCTGTTTGTCTGTCTGGGACCTGCTGGTTGTGCTTTCAAACGTGGGCCCAGGGCTCGGAGCAGAGTGCTGTCAGATCAGCTTTACAGACAACAGATAGGCAGTCTGGACAGCAAGGTTATGAGAGGAGCACCCATAGCCAGGCCTGCCCCGCGGCCTCCCAGCTGTCTGGGGACATCCTCACACAGTCATTGACTGCTCACCGGCTGGGGGCACGTGCCCCATCTAACATTCTTCCATCCCAATGACCCACCCACCACAAACCACCCACCACCCACCACCAGCCGCCCAAACCCTGACAACCCCAAACAACACAACAGCTATCCAGACAAAGTAATAACGCTCACTGGGACATACAGTCATGAAACAGCTTAACTACATTAATATGGCTTTTACAAAATACTTTACAACATGTGGATCTCAAATACCAGAGTTGGCCACTCCTGCTTGAAATGAAAAAAAAACATACAAAACTGTATTCAAATATTTGTAAAGAAACTTGGTAGAGTGAGCTGCATGTAGCCAAGTACTGTATGTCACTTTAGCTGTGCAGATACACCTTCAATGAATAATCAGCTTTGATTCTAGTATGAGGACCGACACTGGAGGGTGAGAATATAGAATAGACACTTGATAGTCAAGAGGAACACGAGAGTGCAATTTGAGACATTTAGTGGCAATCAGCAATCTTAGATGGAAATGTGTGTGTGTTTGTGTGCTGGTTAAATGTCTCCACAGGGGCATAACTGATGACCACTTTACTTCTCAATGAACACACACAGACACAGATGCATACATAGGCAAACACACACACCCACACACACACACACACACACACACACACACACACACACACACACACACACACACACACACACACACACACACACACACACACACACACACACACACACACACACACACACACACACACACACACACACACACACACACACACAAACACACGCACACACACACACACACACACACACACACACACACACAGTGGCTGTGGCTATGGAGTCAGCAGTGGCTGGGTGTTTGACCTCTGTGATTTGTCAAGGAGTGGGTCCAGAGTCATGTCTCAGCTGCCTCTTCTCCTCTCCTCCTCTCGCTTATACATATTCATCTCATCAGTGAGAAAGGGCACCTTCTCACTTTAGTCACAGTCCACAAAATTCAGTCAGAGCAGTCTGTCTGCGTGTGTGTGTGTGTGCAGATAATAATCAGATTCGATACATCCAAGAGGAAATAAGGAATAGATTAAATTGCATATTCTTCTACTTAAAACACAGCCAACTCCCTCCAGACAGCATGCATCATCTCAGCATCTCTTCTATTAGTCTTTATGTTTCCACCACATCCTACAGTTCATTTCCTGTTCAGACCTTTCCTATACTCCAGCTATAGTGAACCTCTCCACTAATAAGTCAGAATCCAACCACACTCTATAGGGCATTAACTAAGAGAAGAAAAAGCTGCAATATGAAATCCGAGGAGACGAGAGCGAGGAGTTATTTCAGTCTCAGCATGTTGGCTGTCACGTCAGTCAGCGTGAGGCTGTGTTGGATTCAGCCCGAAGACGAGACGGTGGTTAAAAGCCTTTAATTTGTCCCAATAAAATGTCTAATAAGTGCCACAGACTGTTCATGCAAACTTTTAATCAACTTCCTAAATCGGAGCAGATTTCTATATTCATGATGCTGAGACAAAGGCCAGCGTTTGAGTATGTGCTGAAATTTCCTTCTGCAATGAAAAACTTATCAATGTTATCAACGTAAGGGAATTTCATATTTTATTCACCGAACTTTTAACGTAAATCCAATGACATGGTGACATTTTTGATTGATTTCACGTTGAATTCACGTTAGTTGAAATCTCAACCAACTGTAAATTCGCTACACTGCTGAATCGTGACAGAACAATGTCCAGAGAAGTCATTGTCTTAGTTTGACTTAGTTTGACTATTAGTGACAACGGTTCTTTGAACTCTCAATTGCTTTTACTAGATGTAGGCTAATCTCCATGCAACCACTACCATATGATGAATAACTCAAATTCACATATTTCACATATTCAGATATCATGTATGTGTCGTTGTCACGTCCACTCCCGCTCCGGCGTTCAACGTCACCGGTCTACTAACCACCAGTCCTGGCAACCCATCTTTGCGCACACCAGGCAACCATCATTACGCACACCTGCGTCTCATCATCAGTCACACCTGTACTTCATTACTCCTTTTATTACCAACCCTTTATTTAGCACTCTTTTGTTATCAGTCAGCAGGTAGAATTGGTTGTTTCCATGTCAGATGCTGCACTTGGTTTGTATTGGTCCATGGTCATTGTTACTAAACTTATTAACTGCACCTGCTTCCTGACTGCCTGTGTCTACGTTACAGAATACTACCTCAAAAAAATCAAAGCTGCAGTTAACCTTTTCATGTGTGAGTTCCAAATATCTCTAACCGTCACCCCAGTGTGTTTAAAAAAAATGTTTTATGCACATGATGTTAAAACGTTCTCTCCATTCCAGAATGTGATTGTTATGCAACAATACATTTAATCCGCGCTGCCCTCAAACCAAGGTACGCAGCCTGTTTTTATAGGCTGTTTTCAACTTGTCAATTTCAAATAGTTTTTTATTTTCTAAGAACAGTTTGAATTGAGTTGAGTGTTCCGCCTCATTCATTCATACACTGCTCAAAAAAATAAAGGGAACACTTAAACAACACAATGTAACTCCAAGTCAATCACACTTCTGTGAAATCAAACTGTCCACTTAGGAAGCAACACTGATTGACAATAAATTTCACATGCTGTTGTGCAAATGGAATAGACAAAAGGTGGAAATTATAGGCAATTAGCAAGACACCCCCCAAAACAGGAGTGATTCTGCAGGTGGTGACCACAGACCACTTCTCAGTTCCTATGCTTCCTGGCTGATGTTTTGGTCACTTTTGAATGCTGGCGGTGCTCTCACTCTAGTGGTAGCATGAGACGGAGTCTACAACCCACACAAGTGGCTCAGGTAGTGCAGTTCATCCAGGATGGCACATCAATGCGAGCTGTGGCAAAAAGGTTTGCTGTGTCTGTCAGCGTAGTGTCCAGAGCATGCAGGCGCTACCAGGAGACAGGCCAGTACATCAGGAGACGTGGAGGAGGCCGTAGGAGGGCAACAACCCAGCAGCAGGACCGCTACCTCCGCCTTTGTGCAAGGAGGTACACTGCCAGCGCCCTGCAAAATGACCTCCAGCAGGCCACAAATGTGCATGTGTCTGCTCAAACGGTCAGAAACAGACTCCATGAGGGTGGTATGAGGGCCCGACGTCCACAGGTGGGGATTGTGCTTACAGCCCAACACTGTGCAGGACGTTTGGCATTTGCCAGAGAACACCAAGATTGGCAAATTCGCCACTGGCGCCCTGTGCTCTTCACAGATGAAAGCAGGTTCACACTGAGCACATGAGCACATGTGACAGACGTGACAGAGTCTGGCGACGCCGTGGAGAACGTTCTGCTGCCTGCAACATCCTCCAGCATGACCGGTTTGGCGATGGGTCGGTCATGGTGTGGGGTGGCATTTCTTTGTGGGGCCGCACAGCCCTCCATGTGCTCGCCAGAGGTAGCCTGACTGCCATTAGGTACCGAGATGAGATCCTCAGACCCCTTGTGAGACCATATGCTGACACATGCACATTTGTGGCCTGCTGGAGGTCATTTTGCAGGGCGCTGGCAGTGCACCTCCTTGCACAAAGGCGGAGGTAGCGGTCCTGCTGCTGGGTTGTTGCCCTCCTACAGCCTCCTCCACGTCTCCTAATGTACTGGCCTGTCTCCTGGTAGCGCCTCCATGCTCTGGACACTACGCTGACAGACACAGCAAACCTTTTTGCCACAGTTCGCATTGATGTGCCATCCTGAATGAACTGCACTACCTGAGCCACTTGTGTGGGTTGTAGACTCCGTCTCATGCTACCACTAGAGTGAGAGCACCGCCAGCATTCAAAAGTGACCAAAACATCAGCCAGGAAGCATAGGAACTGAGAAGTGGTCTGTGGTCACCACCTGCAGAATCACTCCTGTTTTGGGGGGTGTCTTGCTAGTTGCCTATAATTTCCACCTTTTGTCTACTCCATTTGCACAACAGCATGTGAAATTTATTGTCAATCAGTGTTGCTTCCTAAGTGGACAGTTTGATTTCACAGAAGTGTGATTGACTTGGAGTTACATTGTGTTGTTTAAGTGTTCCCTTTATTTTTTTGAGCAGTGTATAAAAGTATACATTTTTTACTTATGTGGACCAATTACATTTTTTTTAACATTTCTGACCCGGACAAAATTCCCCTAATACTAAACAATAGTTTGTGCAGTTCAAGTCTGCAGACATTTGCTAATCTCCCTTCCTGCACACGTGTTCACATTTTCCGTCTGTTGCCTGCATAGCAGTCATAGTTGTTTTCGTTACCAATAATAACTTTGGAAATGTGTGTGTTTCTATCAAAGTGCCTTATTACGTTATAATAGTTTCTGCATTTCGTTTCTACTGTAGCATAATATTTTGGTGTATATTCCTTATAACCGTGGACACGTGAGGTATTGTTAATCATTTCATAACCTTTATGGTGTTATACTCAATGCTTAGGTAGCTAGCTATGTTCTTCTATTAGCTCTGGAAAACAATGCTAATTGCATCAGAGAAGTATTAGCATGTGTTGTATTTGGAAGCTACCCTGGCCTTATGACTCCCAAGTGGCGCAGCTGTCTAAGGCACAGCGTCTCAGGCCTAGAGGCGTCACTTCAGACACCCAGGCTCAAATCCAGCCTGTGTTTCTATCAAAGTGCTTTATTACGTTCTAATACTTTCTGTATGTCGTGTTATACCATTTCTACTGTAGCTCACTGTATGGAGCGTAATATATTTGTGTATATTCCTTATAGCCGCGGACACGTGAGGTAATGTTACTCATTTCATAACCTTTATGGTTTCCTATTCAATTGTGCTTATGTAGCTACCTTCTTCTATTAGCTCTGTAAAACAATGCTAATTGCGTCAGAAGTATTGGCTTGTTGTATTTTGAAGCTACCTTGGCCTTACGACTCCCAAGTGGCACAGCTGTCTAAGGCACAGCATCTCAGTGCTAGAGGTGTCAGTACAGACACCCTGGTTCAAATCCAGGCTGTGTTTCTATCAAAGTAAGTGCCTTATTAAGTTAATAGTTTCTGTAAGTGAACTGTATGTCCAATTACAACAAAATCCCTTGTTCAGTAATCATCTCACCTGTTAGTTGGCGGTGAACTATGTGGCCATTGAGGGCTGCATTGATCAGATGGAAAAATATAATTTTATACCACTTGGTTGTTTTCTGAGTGCATTCCACAAAGCTGTTTATCATGTCCGCCTTAACCTCAATGGGGGCAGTGGATATAGTCAAGCACGCAGTCTTGTATGATTTTTCTCTCTCCCGTCGGGTGGTCCACATGGTTGCTGTATGGATATTGAAGAGGACATGGCTGTCTCATTTGTCATGCCACTTTACTGCCAGCTGTTGACATTTCTTATTTTGTATAATGGGTAATTTAGGATGGCAGTAGCATTGTTGATGAAATGCAGTCATTGCAGCAGAACTAGGAAGCAGTCTTGGGAAAAGAGGTTGGCAAAGAAGGGATTTGCAAACACAGGATCTGTGCTCCAGTATTCTCTTAGGGAGATCTTCTTTACTATCCCCTTGAGAAGGACTGTCACCAGGAAGGTATACATTTCACTAATTGTGGTTATTCCCCCACACTCCTGGCTCTTCTTCTGTAGCTCCAAGGCATAGTGATTGGTCTCTGCTATGTCTCCCACCAGCTCCTCTGTCAGAAACAACTTGAAGCACTCTGCCTCAGATGGAAATGGCAAGGGGCGTTGCACTCCAGACTGGGACTCATCAAAGCAAACAGCAGGGCCAGGAGGGGTAAAATGGCTGGCAGCCTTCCAGATACCACAGAACTCCTGTACTTCAGCCACTGTCGGTCTGCCTCCATCACCACCAGCATCTTCAAAGGAAACTGGGACTTTGTCAGTGGACAAGGGGTCCTCAGATTCAGGGTTCTCAATGGCTGGGGGGCAGCTCGTCACTGTCAGAATCTGATTCCTGACTTTCAGACTCATTGTCAGAATTTTAAAAAATCTCCAGAATTTCATTTGTGAGTTGCTAATGCTACAGTTTAGCTCACTACCTACATACATAAACAACAACACTGAATTGCTCAGTGAGAGTGCGTGGTTATGTGATTGACTGCCTGCACACGCCATTTGTATCAAATCACTATCAGAAAATGTTTTGCGTGGTAATTATGATAAATCATGCATTCCGATTCTTGCACAGATTGTAATGGGCACATAATACGTGTGTAAAATACTTTGTTGAAGGTTGTACTGATTATGATGAGATAAGCTAATTCCAGCTATGTGTAGTGCCAAGTTTGTTGACATACAATGCATTCTGGGTTTCACGTAATCGTCTGTCAGACCAAAGATGCTATAACAAAATGAGGCGAGTAAGGGTTCACTCATTTTTTGAAAACTTCAGGAAGTGAATGGTGGGATGGGAACTATGGTAGACGACACACCCCTTCAACATGCATACTATAAACAGACCAAACACATCTTGTCGTCTATCTTTGGTTTCTGTAAGGAAAAAAAGCATGGCTGCGCGCTGGAACTATTTGTCGGATTACTTTTGATTTCTAGAAAGTGTTTTACTCAATTATTTAGATCAATGGTGAGTTCACCCATGATGTGATTAATTATAAATAGTAATTGCTATTAACTAATTCATACCGTAGTTTAGGAGAGTTATAAAATGACCGCTTGTGTGCGTCAGTCTTTCCTCAGCGCTAGGACAAATGTAGCCTACATTTTTCCGAGTTGGATGATTGTGTTATGCTATAGATACTTCTGTGAATATCTGAACCTTGCATCCAAATATAAACTGCTCACATTCTGGAGATAACTTTGTAAGGACTGTTTGTGTAAATGGTTTCTGAAAAAAGTGTGAACAGCTCAAATGCTGATCGACCTGTTGCATCATTCGAAACTGGCCTTTATAAAGAAGCGTTCTAATCACACGGTGTGATGTAAGCTTCAGGGACCACTGTAGAACGATCAAACCCGTGTGATGGCACTTGTGAAAGGGTTAATAAAGACATCTCCCAGATTGTCGGTGAACAGGGACACCTATTTTGTCAATATTAAGACCAGCTGGCTCAATTGGGAACGGCTATGGATGAGGTCCTCCGCGTTCTTCAACGAGTCGTCATTACTCAAGGGGCATCATCTCGGAAGAGCAGAGAATTATCTGCCACAAGTCAGCCCAGCGAGCCAGTACCCCAGCCCATTCAGCAGTTCGTCCTGGTCAGCGATGTCCGATTGTCCTCCCCGGACAAATATGACAGACTCCATCAAAATTCTGTGGCTTCCTACTCCAGTGCTCGCTCTATTTCGCCCATCAGAGTGGAGTCCCCACCACCGAGACATCCAAGGTTGCCACGGTTATTTCTCTGCTGACCAGACGGGCGTTGGAGTGGGCCACAGCCGTCTGGGAGAGAGGAGCGGAGGAGCTGGGTTCCTATGAGGGGCTCATGGCTCTGTTCAGGGGGGTCTTCGACCATCCACCAGTGGGTAGAGAGGGGGTTGAGCGCCTACTCCAACTACGGCAGGATGGCCTGACTGCGGCAGAGTAAGCGCTCACCTTTCGGACAGTGGCAGCATCCAGTGGATGGAATAAGCCAGCACTCCGCACCCTATTCAGAAGATGATTGCGTGAAGAGGTCCAGATGGAGTTGGCGTGCCAAGACGACAACCTATCCTTGGATGCCCTCATCGCGATGGCCACCCACCTGGATAACCTGCTTCAGGAGCGTCGGTACCCCCATCGCCTCTCTCCCTTCTCTGTTGATCGTTCAGAGCCTGAACCCATGGAGGTAGGGGCCACATGCCTCTCCGTGGCTGAGCGATGCCATCGTAGACAGCTGGTGCTCTGTCCATATAGTGGACAAGAAGGGCACTAGATTCAATGGAGTCCGGTATGTTCTAACTGGGGTTCCATGAGAGCAGAGGGACAGCCACGTGATCATCCGTCTCCTGGGTTTGGCGTCAGTATTCCATTATCATCAATTTCCACCAAACCTTTTCTTGTATCAATTTCACTGGCTGGCTGTCCTTCATGTTTTGTTTCTACAGCTCTAGTGGACTCCAGTGCCATGGGGAATTTTATTGACCAGGCCCTCCTCCCTTAATCTTGTCAATACGGGGGCGCTGTTTTCACTTTGGAAAAAGTCGTGCCCAAATGAAACGGCCTCGTACTCTGTTCTAGATCATACAATATGCATAGTATTATTACTATTGGATAGAAAACACTCTCAAGTTTCTAAAACTGTTTGAATTATATCTGTGAGTAAAACAGAACTCATTTGGCAGGAAACTTCCATATAGGAAGTGAAAAATCTGAAAACGAGGCTCTGTTTCAGGGCCTGCCTATTCAACTGGCTTTTATTTATCGATATGCATGCACTTCATACGCCTTCCACTAGATGTCAACAGGCAGTGGAAGGTGGAATGGGGTGTCTAGCTTGATCTGAGGCCGAACAAGAGCTTTTGGAGTGACAGGTCCGGAATTTTCATTGTCTTCGAAGGTGCGCGGGGGAGCTCGACATTGTCTTCTGAAACGCGTTCGGTTTACACAGCGAATATCTCCGGCTCTGATTTTATTTGATACATATGATAATAACATCATAAAGTAGGATTTTTCAACCGAGTTTTATCAGTTTATTCAACGTTTATTGGGACTTTTGGAGTTTTCCCTTCTTTGCATCAAGAGAGGATGGGAATGTTAGCAACCTTGGCTAGCATTGTGGCGCGAATTCGACAGAAGAAATGGACATTCTAAAACCAAACAACAATTTATTCTGGACCAAGGACTCCTTGTACAACATTCTGATGGAAGCTCAGCAAAAGTAAGAAAACATTTATGATGTTATTTCGTAGTTCTGTGTAAAATGTTGACTCCTATTCTCCGCCGTTTTGGTGAGCGCTGTCTCACAATAACGCAAGCTGTATGTTATGGTAAAGTTATTTTTAATGATCTAACACTGCGGTTGCATTAAGAACCAGTGTATCTTTAATTTGCCATACAAGTATTTTTATGTAAAGTTTATGATGAGTTCTTTGGTCAGATTAGGTGAGTGTCCAAAATATCTCAGGAGATTCTGGTGAATCGATGCTACGTATTCACAATGTTTAAGAACTAGTGTATCTATCATTTCCTATACAACATGTATTTTTTTAGTAACGTTTATGAATAGTTATTTGGTCAGAATAGGTGAGTGTCATAAAAATATCCGGACATAGCGATGCTAGTCAGCTTTTTTGATGAGGAGGATCCCGGATCCAGTAGGGTGATGAAGTAGAGGTTTAACGTCACCTCATACTCGCTCTCCTCTCATTGTCCTGTTCAAGCGCTGGATAGTCAACCACTAGGATCCAGGACAATCACACACATAACAGCACCACTCACCCTCACCGTGGAATCCATATATAAAGAAATCCTTCCCTTCCTCATCACCCTTTCCCTGTGGTTCCACGTCGGTGGAAAGCCCCGTGGTTGTCCTTCAGCAAAAGACCCGCGCCACATGTCTCCTTCCTAATCACCCCTGGGACTGTGTCATCGACCTGCTTGCAGGCTCTGCGCCCACGTGTGGCCGCATCTACCCTCTGTCGGTGGCTGAAACCAAGGCTATGGAGGAGTACATCCAGGAGGCTCTCCAGCAGGGTTTCTTTCGCACGTCCACCTCCCCTGCATCAGCAGGCTACTTCTTCATGGCCAAGAAAAACGGAGGATTGCGCCCATGCATCGATTACAGAAATCTGAAATCCATCATCACAAAGTACCGCTACCCTCTCCTGTTGGTTCCGGATGTGATTGAACAACTCTGCAGGGCCTAGTTTTTCAATAAATTGGACTTGTGTAGTGCCTGCAATTTGATCTGCATCCGGGAGGGGGATGAATGGAAGACGGCCTTCAGCGCGGTCTACCCGGCTACCTTGGAGGAGCACATCGCTCACATCCGAGTAGTCCTGGAACGCATGCTGAGGTTTCCTTCTTGGGTTACCTGATCGGCCCGCAAGGAATCATGATGGATGAGAGGAAGTGGATGCTGTCAGGTCATGGCCAGTCCCAACCACCATAAAGGGGTTAAAACGTTTTTTTTGGGCCAACTTCTATTGACGATTTATGAAGCACTTTTAAGTCGATCGACTCTTCTCTCACTTCTCTCCTCAAGGGTGGTCGTTGACAAAGCCTTCAGCCTACTGAAGAGTCGATCCTACTCTGCCCTTCGTGGTGGAGGTGGACGCTTCAGAAGTAGGTGTGGGGGCTGTCCTGTCCCAACGTCAAGGTCCACAGAAATTGTATCCATGTGCATATTACTCAAAAAAAGCTGTTTCCTGCAGAGAGAAACTATGATGTTGGCGATTGGGAGCTCCTGGCGATAAAGTTGGCATTAGAGGAGTGGAGACACTGGCTGGAAGGCACCCATGACCCATTTCTCATCCTCACCGACCATCGGAACCTGGAGTATATATGGACAAGGAGGCAACTGAACCAGATTTGATCTCACTCTACAATCGTTATCACACTGCACACTTCCCTATCCCATCTGGACAAGAGGAATATCTAAGTAAGAATGCTGTTCATTGACTAGAGCTCAGCATTCAACACCATAGTACCCTCCAAGCTCATCATTAAGCTTGAAGCCCTGGGTCTCAACCTGGCCCTCTGCAATTGGTTCCTGGACTTTCTGACGGGCCGCCCCCAGGTGGTGGAGGTAGGAAAGAACATACCCACTTCGCTGATCCTCAAAACTGGGGCCCCACAAGGGTGCGTGCTCAGCCCTCTCCTGTACTCCCTGTTCACCCATGACCGCGTGGTCATGCACACCTCCAACTCATTCATCAAGTTTGCAGGTGACACAACAGTAGTGGGCTTGATTACCAACAACAACAAGACAGCCTACAGGGAGGAGGTGAGGGCACTCGGAGTGTGGTGTCAGGAAAACAACCTCTCACTTAACATCAACAAAACAAAGGAGATGATGGTGGACTTCAGGAAACAGCAGAGGGAGCACCCCCCATCCACATCGATGGGACAGTAGTGGAGAAGGTGGAAAGTTTTAAGTTCCTCAGCGTACACATCACAGACACACTGAAATGGTCCATCCACACAGACAGTGTGGTGAAGAAGCCGCAACAGATTTGATATTGCCCAGGTAAAAAAAACATCGATGCCCTGTCCCATCTCCACGATTCAGGAGAGGTTCCTGTCTTGAGTGCACCCATAATCCCACCATCTCCAGTCATAGTCCCCGTGCTTTGGGATGTATATGTGCACATTTACCAGGCCCTGGAGTGGGAACCCGCACCTGCCACCTCTCCTCCTGAGCGGCCCTACGTTTCAACGGGGATAAGGGATTGGCTATTGACCTGGGTGCACAGCTGTCGTTGCTGGACATCCAGGTATTACCCGCACCATTCAGTCCATCTCTGGAAAGTACTGGTAGCCCACCTTGGTGCATGACGTCACTTGATATGTCAACTCCTGCTCCGTATGTTCCCAATCCAAATCCCCCCGGAACATTCCAGCAGGGAAACTCCTTCCCCTTCCCGAGCCTCAGCGTCCCTGGTCTCATCTGTCGATTGACTTTGTCACTGATCTCCCCTCTTCTGATAGTTTTACCACCATTTTGGTGATAGTGGACAGATTCGCTAAATCATGCCATTTCATCCCTCTCTCAGGTCTCCCTACCGCTCTCCAGTTTGCTGAGAACCTGTTTCAGCAGGTCTTCCAGCACTATGGCCTTCCGGAGGATATCTCCTCCGACCGTGGCCCCCAATTCACATCACGTGTATAGAAGGCTTTCATGGAAAAGCTGGTGGTCAAGGTCAGCCTCACTTCCGGTTACCAGCCCCAGTCTAAAGGGCAGGTAGAGAGGATGAACCAGGAGCTGGGGAGGTTCCTGAGGAGCCACTGCCAGGACCGGCAGGGGGAGTGGGCCAGATTCCTCCCTTGGGCTGAATGCAACACTCCTCCACCGGGCTGACTCCCTTCCAGTGTGTTATGGGTTATCAGCCAGCCCTGGCTCCTTGGACTCCAAGCCAGACCGAAGCTCCTGCGGTGGACGAGTGGTTCAGGCATGCGAAGAGGTATGGAACGAAACCCACATGAGACTCCAGCGCGCCATCCTCCGTCAGAAAGAGCAGGCGGATCGCCACCACAGTGAGGCTCCTGGTGATCACGTCTGGCTCTCCACCAGGAACCTCCCCCTACAGAGGAAGATTGGGATTTTCTAAGCTAAACTGACCTAGACACCTCCAACAACACATAAAACCTCACATAATTCTGCCCAAAACCTATGATACTTTCTCTCACCCAGTGGCATATGGGCTATTCAGGTGAGCACAGATGTCACCTGTGATAAGCAGTGGCCACTTGTTCAAAAGCAAGGGTGCAAAATATATTGCTTGTCCATGCCGGGCACGCCTCTACAGGGTACTGTTAGAGAGTTGAATTTGCTGCCGCAATCCACCAACATTCTGCCCCAAAATAATCTAACATAGCCTATGGTAGAATGAGAATATGGCCTTTTCTGTAGCCTACAGGCTGGAGTCCCTACCGCTGAAAAAAACGTAAATTCTTCAATTATTTTCGTACCCTTCTCCAGATCTGTGCCTCGACACAATCCTGGCTCAGAGCTCTACGGACAATTCCTTCGACCTCATGGCTTGGTTTTTGCTCTGACATGCACTGTCAACTGTGGGACCTTATAAAGACAGGTGAGTGCCATTCCAAATCGTGTCCAACCAATTGAATTTACCACAGGTGGACTCCAATCAAGTTGTAGAAACATCTCAAGGATGATCTTTGGAAACAGGATGCACCTGAGCTCAACTCGAGTCTCATGGCCAAATTCTGACTCTGTGAAGGAGTGTAGCAGAGACGAGCAGCAGGCATTCATGAAACTACAATTATGGACATACTGACAGCCTGAACAGGAAAGTCTGAGCTACATGAACTCAACTAATATTAACATGCATGTGTGTATGGGACACAGGAACTCAGTTAGAGTCAAAACATATTGTTCACAGTTAGAATAGTAAAATAAACTAGGTACAATGTCAAGTCTGGTTGTGCATCAGCAGTTTGACTCTTGCTATGTTAGTCACTGACAGTCACTCAATTATCCCATGATGGTTAATATGTTTTTAGATTGGTAAATTAGTCTGGAGGCCAGCTATATAAACTTGTATTAATCATGGTTGAACCGACTGGGGGGCCTCCACTGATTTTGTTAGTCACTGTCACCCAGATATTATATTAAAAACTGCAGACATTTCTTTCCACCCTATGGCAAAATGTGTAGAATTGCAGAAAATTTGCTGTAAAATTGAAAAATCTTCTCTGCCACTGCGGCCCCTCATGATGAGTTCAGATTTTTTTGTGGCTGACATCCCCATCAAAGTTGCCCATCCACCATCCCTGCTATAGGGTATCACCATTAAGCTGATCCATGACATACAGTACTTACTGTTATAGTCAACAGCTGTTAACTTCACATACACGGTCATACAGCAGACCTTAAAACACCACTTTCACGAATTTCGCAACTATTCCAGCGAGAACAAGATCAAACTCTTGCTTGTATACACAGGAGATACAAGCACTATCCATATTCTCCCTGCTAGTTTACCCTATTATCATTAGTCTGTCAGACGAAAGCTGTAAATGATACACAGTTGTAAATTCAGCTAGAGCAGGTATGTCCATATTAATTCAATCTTCTTTAGATCTAATCGGGTGGGAAACTGGAAAACACTTAAATAAATACTTAAATACTTAAAAATGTATACGTTTTTCTCTCCATATCCCCGGATTCCTAACGCAAACTCTGAACATGTTCATCTGGATCTTCGCAACTAGCTAACCGCAATCCCGGGTGACTCTTCCTGGCTAGCGTTTCCATCCCGGAGCAAGCACCAATTAGCCTGAAGCTAGCCTGGCTAGTGCTCCTGTGCTACCACCGAAGCCCACTCCTGGGCTACAATATCCGGACCCCTTCTACTGCCGGTACGGGGCACGGAACCCCGCCGATCTTCTACGACTGGAATAGCGACATAATCTGCCCGAAGATTCCAACAGGCTCCTGAGTCACGACGTCCGCTGAAGGTCCATTCTGCTGATCGCGGCCTGCTAGCTACCTAGAGCTACTTGGAACCCTACTAATCCTTGACTGGTCTATCGACGTCACCGCACGAAGAGGCAAAAACAGACTTACCTCCATCGCGACGTCCCGCAAAGGCCCTTCCGCTAACTTGCTAGCACCGGTCTGCTAACTGCTAGCTTGCTAGCCCCGGTCTGCTAACTGCTAGCTTGCTAGCCCCGGTCTGCTAACTGCTAGCTTGCTAGCCCCGGTCTGCTAACTGCTAGCTTGCTAGCCCCGGTCTGCTAACTGCTAACTTGCTAGCACCGGTCTGCTAACTGCTAGCTTGCTAGCCCCGGTCTGCTAACTGCTAGCTTGTTTATCCCCGGCCTACTAACTGCTAGCTTGTTAGCACCGGCCTGCTAACTGTCTGAATCGCCGTGTCCCCAGCCAGGCCAACCACTCACTGGACCCATATGTTCACTTGGCTATGCATGCCTCTCTCTAATATCAATATGCCTCGTACATTACTGTCCTGGTTAGTGATTACTGTCTTATTTCACTGTAGAGCCTCTAGCCCTGCTCAATATGCCTCAACCAACCATGTTGTTCCACCTCCTACATATGCGATGACATCACCTGATTTAAACGTCTCTAGAGACTATATCTCTCTCATCATTACTCAATGCCTAGGTTTACCTCCAATGTACTCTCGTCCTACCTTACCTTTGTCTGTACACTATGCCTTGAATCTATGCTATCGTGCCCAGAAACCTGCTCCTTTAACTCTCTGTTCCGAACGTGCTAGACGGCCAGTTCATATAGCTTTTAGCCGTACCCTTATCCTACTTCTCCTCTGTTATTCTGGTGATGTAGAGGTTAATCCAGATCCTGCAGTGCCTAGCTCCACTCCCACTCCCCAGGTGCTCTCATTTGTTGACTTCTGTAACCGTAAAACTCTTGGTTTCATGCATGTTAACATTAGAAGCCTACTCCCTAAGTTTGTTTTACTCACTGCTTTAGCACACTCTGCCAACCCGGATGTCTTAGCTGTGTCTGAATCCTGGCTTAGGAAAACCACCAAAAACCCTGAAATCTCCATCCCTAACTATATAACATTTTCCGCCAAGATAGAACTGCCAAAGGGGGCGGTGTTGCAATCTACTGCAAAGATAGCCTGTAGAGTTCTGTATTACTATCCAAGTCTGTATCCAAACAATTCGAGCTTCTACTTCTAAAAATTCACCTTTCCCGGAAACAAGTCTCTCACTGTTGCCGCTTGCTATAGACCACCCTCTGCCCCCAGCTGTGCCCTCAACACCATATGTGAATTGATTGTCCCCCATCTAACTTCTGAACTAGTGCTACTAGATGACCTAAACTGGGACATGCTTAACACCCCGGCCATCCTACAATCTAAATTTGATGCCCTCAATCTCACACAAATTATCAATGAACCTACCAGGTACAACCCCAAATCCGTAAACATGGGCACCCTCATAGATATCATCCTAACTAACTCGCCCTCCAAATACACCTCAGCTGTTTTCAATCAAGATCTCAGCGATCACTGCCTCATTGCCTGCATCCGTAATGGGTCTGCGACCAAACGACCACCCCTACCCCTCATCACTGTCAAACGCTCCCTAAAACCCTTCTGCGAGCAGGCCTTTCTAATCGACCTGGTTGGGATATCGTGGAATGACATTGACCTCATCCCGTCAGTAGATGATGTCTGGTTATTCTTTAAAAGTGCCTTCCTGAGGGCCTCCGTGGGGCGTCACACAATTGGCCTAGCGTCGTCCGGGTTAGGGAGGGTTTGGCCGGTAGGGATATCCTTGTCTCATCGCGCACCAGCGACTCCTGTGGCGGGCCGGGCTCAGTGCGCACTAACCAAGGTAGCCAGGTGTACGGTGTTTCCTCCGACACAAGATAGTGATTACTAACAGTTGGATACCACGAAATTGGGGAGAGAAGGGTGTAAAAAAAAATAAAAAAAAAATGCCTTCAAATAAGCATGCCCCGTTCAAAGAATTTAGAACTAGGAATAGATATAGTGCTTGGTTCACTCCAGACCTGTCTACCCTTGACCAGCACAAAAACATCCTGTGGCGTTCTGCATTGGCATCGAATAGCCCCCGTGATATGCAACTTTTCAGGGAAGTTTGGAACAAATATACACAGGCAGTTAGGAAAGCTAAGGCTAGCTTTTTCAAACAGATATTTGCATCCTGTAGTACAAACTCAAAAAAGTTCTGGGACATTGTAAAGTCCATGGAGACTTAGCCCACTGCTCTGAGGCTAGGAAACACTGTTACCACCGATAAATCCACTATAATTGAGAATTTCAACAAGCATTTCTCTACGGCTGGCCATGCTTTCCACCTGGCTACCCCTACCCCTGTCAACTGCCCGGCACCCTCCACAGCAACACGGCAAAGCCCCCACCATTTCTCCTTCACCCAAATCCAGATAGCTGATGTTCTGGAAGAGCTGCAAAATATGGACCTCTACAAATCAGCCGGGCTAGACAATCTGGACCCTCTCTTTCTAAAAGTGTCTGCCGAAATTGTTGCAACCCCTATTAAAAGCCTGTTCAACCTCTCTTTCGTATCGTCTGAGATTCCCAAAGATTGGAAAGCTGCCGCGGTCATCCCCTCTTCAAAGGGGGTGACACTCTAGACCCAAACTGCTACAGACCTATGTCTATCCTACCCTGTCTTTCTAAGTTCTTCGAAAGCCAAGTTAACAAACAGATTACCCGACCATTTCGAATCCCACCGTACCTTCTCCGCTATGCAATCTGGTTTCAGAGCTGGTCATGGGTGCACTTCAGCCACGCTCAAGGTCCTAAATGATATCATAACCGCCATTGATAAGAGACATTACTGTGCAGTCGTATTCATCGACCTGGCCAAGGCTTTCGACTCTGTCAATCATCACATTCTTATTGGCAGACTCGACAGCCTTGGTTTCCTCAAATGATTGCCTCGCCTGGTTTACCAACTACTTCTCTGATATTCAGTGTGTCAAATCGGAGGGCCTGTCGTCCGGACCTCTGGCAGTCTCTATGGGGGTGCCACAGGGTTCAATTCTGGGGCCGACTCTCTTCTCTGTATACATCAATGATGTCGCTCTTGCTGCTGGTGATTCTCTGATCCACCTCTACGCAGACGACACTATTCTGTATACTTCTGGCCCCTCTTTGGACACTGTGTTAACTAACCTCCAGACGAGCTTCAATGCCATACAACTCTCCTTCCGTGGCCTCCAACTGCTCTTAAATGCAAGTAAAACTAAATGCATGCTATTTAACCGTTCACTGCCCGCACCTGCCCGCCCGTCCAGTATCACTACTCTGAACGGATCTGATTTAGAATACGTGGACAACTAAAAATACCTAGGTGTCTGGTTAGACTGTAAACTCTCCTTCCAAACTCACATTAAGCATCTCCAATCCAAAATTAAATATAGCATCGGCTTCCTATATCGCAACAAAGTATCCTTCACTCATGCTGCCAAACATACCCTCGTAAAACTGACCATCCTACCGATCCTTGCCTTCAGCGATGTCATCTATAAAATAGCCTCCAACACTCTACTCAACAAATTGGATCACAGTGCTATCCGTTTTGTTACCAAAGTCCCATACACTACCCACCACTGCGACCTGTACGCTCTCGTTAGTTGGCCCTCGCTTCATACTCGTCGCCAAACCCACTGGCTACAGGTTATCTACAAGTCTCTGCTAGGTAAAGCCCCGCCTTATCTCAGCTCACTGGTCACCATAGCAGCACCCACTCGTAGCACACACTCCAGCAGGTATATCTCACTGGTCACACCCAAAGCCAATTCCTTCTTTGGTTGCCTTTCCTTCCAGTTCTCTGCTGCCAATGACTAGAACAAACTGCAAAAATCACTGAAGCTGGAGACTCATATCTCACTCACTAGCTTTAAGCACCAGCTGTCAGAGCAGCTCACAGATCACTGCACCTGTACATAGCCCATCTGTAAACAGCCCATCTGTCTACCTCATCCCTATACTGTATTTATTTATTTATCTTGCTCCTTTGCACCCCGGTATTTCTACTTGCACATTCATCTTCTGCACATCTACCATTCCAGTGTTTAATTGCTATATTGTAATTACTTCACCACCATGGCCTATTTATTGCCTTAACTCCCTTATCTTACCTCATTTGCACTCACTGTATATATACTTTTTTCTTCTTTTTTCTGCTGTGTTATTGACTGTATGTTTTGTTTATTCCATGTGTAACTCTGTGTTGTAGGACTGGACTGGATGGCATACCAGTGGAAGTATACAAACATTTTTTTGATATACTCAAAGGACCATTATTAGCTTGTTTTAACCACTCCTATATAAATGATAGATTATCAGACACGCAACAATAAGGTGTGATATCATTATTACTGAAACAGGACCCAAGTGGTATATATAAAGATCCAGTCCATTTAAAAAACTGGAGACCTCTTACACTTCAGTGTTGTGATGCAAAAATCCTAGCAAAATGCTTGGCGCATAGAATAAAAAAAGTTTTGTCAGATATTATTCATCCTAATCAGACAGGTTTTTTACATGGACGATACATTGGAGATAATATAAGGCAAGTACTGGAAACAATAGAACACTATGAAATATCGGGGACACCAGGCCTGGTTTTCATAGCTGATTTTGAAAAGGCTTTTGATAAAGTACGACTGGAGTTTATATATAAATGCCTAGAATATTTCAATTTTGGGGAATCTCTTATAAAATGGGTAAATATTATGTATAGTAACCCTAGGTGTAAAATAGTAAATAATGGCTACATCTCAGAAAGTTTTAAACTATCTAGAGGAGTAAAACAAGGTTGTCCACTACCGGCATATCTATTTATTATTGCCATCGAAATGTTAGCTGTTAAAATTAGATCAAACATTAATATTAAGGGATTAGAAATCCAGGGCCTAAACTAAGGTGTCATTGTACGCCGATGATTCATGTTTTCTTTTAAAACCACAACTAGAATCTCTCCACGGCCTCTTAGAGGATCTAGATACATTTGCTATTCTCTCTGGATTAAAACCAAATTATGATAAATGTACCATATTACGTATTGGATCACTAAAAAATACACATTTTACATTGCCATGTAGTTTACCAATTAAATGGTCTGTTGGTGATGTGGACATACTCGGTATACAAATCCCAAAAGAAAGAAATGATCTCACTCCAATAAATTTTTATAGAAAGTTAGCAAAAATAGATAAGATCTTGCTACCATGGAAAGGAAAATACCTGTCTATTTGTGGGAAAATCACCCTGATTAACTCTTTAATCATATCACAGTTTACCTATTTGCTTATGGTTTTGCCTATTTGCTTATGGTTTTGACCTGCTTTTTAAATTATATGAACAAAAAATATTCCATTTTATTTGGAACGGCAAGCCAGATAAAATTAAAAGGGCCTATTTATATAACGAATATGAATTCGGAGGGCAGAAATTATTAAATATTAAAGCATTAGACCCCACACTAAAGGCATCAGTCATACAAAAGTTATACTTAAATCCAAACTGGTTCTCTAGTAGATTGGTACGAATGTCTCATCCTATGTTCAAGAAGGGCCTTTTTCCCTTTATTCAGATTACACCTGCTCACTTTCGGTTGCTTGAAAAGGAAATAATCTCCAAAATATCTTTTATTTTTTAAACAAGCCTTAGAAAGTTGGTTGCAATTTCAGTTTAATCCACCTGAAAGGACGGAACAAATAGTACAACAAATCTTGTGGTTAAATTCAAATATAGTAATTGATAAAAAAAATGTATTTATCGAAGAAATGTTTAAAAAAGGTATAATTTTTGTGAATGATATCATAAATAGGACTGGTGGAGTAATGTCACACATGCAGCTAACACAGACATATGGAAATGTCTGCTCTACCCAAAATTACAACCAATTAATTGCAGCATTACCACAAAAATGGAAGAGGCAGGTGGAAGGGGATAAAAGTAAGGAACTTGTATGTCGGCCTTATATTAAAGAACATAAATGGTTAAAGAAAAGTGTGATAAATAAAAACATATACCAATTTCATTTAAGGACCAAAAAACAGCTGTGCCATATAAATTGCAAAATAGTTGGGAAGAGATTTTCGATGTACCCATTCCATGGCACATGGTTTATGAATTGATACGCAAAACAACGCCGGATTCAAAACTTCGAATTTTTCAATTTAAATTGTACAAAATTCTTGCAACTAATAGAATGTTATATATATGGGGGATACAATCTTCCCAGCTCTGTAGATTCTGCTGTGAGGAGGCAGAGTCATTAGACCATTTATTTTGGTATTGTCCGCATGTAGCTCGTTTTTGATCACAGGTCCAGGAATGGTTGAAGAATTGCAACATTTGCGTAGAACTAACGCTACAGATAGCAATACTGGGGGATTTGAAAAGCCATAGTCAATCAATCAATAATATAATAATTATTTTAGCAAAAATGTTTATTTTTAATTTACAATCCATGGAAGCTATGAGAATAGGAAGATTCAAATCTTTTGTGAAGCATCACAGCACAGTTGAAAAATATATGGCAAATAAAAATCCGAAATGGATGATGTTGGAAGATAGATGGGAAAGGTTGAGTGGAGCTGAAGGGTGGGACTAATAACAAGATAAACAATGTAGGGCATACGGGATCTGTGAAATGTGTATAGGTGCGGAGCTATTGTGAAATAGCACAGTTACAAGTGGAAATCAAACTGGATGGACAACAGAAATAGAGGAAGGACTAAGAACAAACAAGAGAGAACTATTATAAAGTAGACTGTGTCTGTAAAATGTGTATAAGATGTATAAATTGAAGGTAAAAACAGAAATGTTTATCAGTTTACTCCAATTGGGGGATCGGTGGTAGGGTTTGCGGGGAATAATAATAAAGGTATACTCTTTAAAAAAAGTATGTATGTCTATGTAGGAATGTGTATGTATATATGTGTATATGTATGCATACGTGAATGGATATATATATTTACCCCAAAAAATATGGGGGATTGGAAATGATGCAGACAATTACATTGGAAGCAACATTCTTTCCGCAATATTAAGCTGATCACCCCCCAGAAAAAAAAACAGAAAAAAAAAACACTGTGTTGTATGTGTCGAATTGCTATGTTTTATCTTGGCCAGGTCGCAGTTGCAAATGAGAAGTTGTTCTCAACTAGCTTACCTGGTTAAATAAAAAAAAATAATAATTAAATGTAACTATGTAGCCCTCAGTAAACAACAAGCATAAGATTATATACATAATGTGCCTGAACCCAGCCATTATATATTTCATAAAGACCTATCACTCTTTTCCACATAACAAGGGAAAACCCCTGGCTGTGCTGGCAGGCTGGCACTCAGTAGCCTACTTAGTTTAACAGATTGTATTCCATGTAATGCAGCATTAACGTTTGCATCCTGACTGACATCTCGTTTACTCTTAAACACCGCCACTCTCTTGTGAGAACCTGGACAAATGTAAAAAAATATCTTACAGGTTGACAAATGCTTTTAGTAACCATGGAAACGGTGAGAGGAATGGTACATGTGTCCCATAAAAGACATGTAAACCAACGTTCCTAGAATCTAGGCCAAGTGGGTGTAATACCGTGATGAGAGTAGCTAAACGTAAATTATATTCTAAGGAAACATACAGTATGTCGGAAGAACCATTAGGCCATGTAAGAGCACTTATCCGTGTGATTGGCTGATGGCTGTGGGTTTGTCAGTAGCTCTGTAGGTGGTTATGAATGTGCCAAGGACTAAAACCACACAGCCAGCCTGAAGACATGTTTATTTAACTATGCAAGTCAGTTAAGAACAAATTCTTATTTACAATGATGGCCTACCGGGGAACAGTGGACTAAGAGATTTGTACCTCGTCAGCTCAGGGATTCAATCCAGGAACCTTTCGGTTAATGTCCCAACACTCTAAACACTAGGCTACCTGCCGCCCCATAAACACAGTAATGAGCTACAGTAGCAAACCTAATCACAACAAGGTCAGTGCAGTGGTCTCACATAGAAAAGAGACTACAAAAAACAAGAGCACTGGAGAAAAGGATTCATGAAATAAATGAGATGCAGTCCAATGTTATCCCGCTGACTCTCACTAAATTATTCTGCTGCTATGTCATTCGCTACATACTTTAGTCTGAGACTGCCATCATTGAAGTTGTTTGTGGTGACAAAGGGCACCAAGGGCATTGTACAAAACAAACTCCTCAGCAATTGGATCATCTCTTACCAATCAGAGAATCAAAGCCAAAGACTCATTTTCAAGGTGCTGCTTTACCCATGTGTGTTCTGGCTCTGGCCCAACCCCTCGGTTTCTGGACCAATTAGACGGCCCCTAATGTGTTCACATTCAGTAAAGGGTTGGGGAGGTACTCAGATCTAGACTCATTGCGGAGAAGAAAACGAATGTCCGTGTGCGTGGCGTTTGGCCGGAGCAAGGAGTGTGGGTAGCCAGGCAAGTCCATTGTGCCCTGAGATGTAAAGAGCTAAAGCTAGAAAACCCCTAGAGGTGGAAGATGGATCCTGCCCCAAAGCAGTCTCTCAAGGCTTGGAGCAGACTACATACATTTACTAACAGCCAGGATAAGCTTCGCTCAGTTAATGACCACTGTAAATCAGTGAGCCATGAGGGCATAACAGAGAACACCTCCAAACGACCCTTAAAGCACCACAGACAGCACCCACATTGGACAATACACTCAATGGACAGTTTATTATGTACACCACCCCGTTCACAAAAATGGATAACTTCTACAGACAGTGAGTCACATGGCCGTGGCTTTCTATATAAAGCAGGCAGAGAGGCATTTGAGGTATTGAGGCATTCAGTTACTGTTCGATTTAACTTTAGAATGGGCAAAACGAGTGACCTAAGTGACTTTGAGCGTGGTATGATCATCAGTGCAAGGCACGCTGGATCCAGTATCTCAGAAACAGCCTCCCCCCTGGGCTTTTCACGCATGACAGTGTTTAGGGTTTACCGATAATGGTGCGACAAACAAAAACCTCCAGTCAGCGGCAGTCCTGTGGGCGAAAAAACAGCTTGTTGATGAGGGAGGTCGAAGGAGAATAGCAACAACGCTGCAGTACAACAGTGGTGTGCAGAACGGCATCTTCGAATGCACAACTTGTCGATCCTTGTCCCGGATCGGTTATTGCAGCAGACAAACGCAGCGGGTCCACTCCTATCAGCTAAAAAATAAGAAGTGTCTCCAATGGACACACGATGTCACCGGACAATTGAGGAGTGAAATAACATTGCCTGGAACATGACATAAAGTTCAGTATACTTGAGTGAACAGTGCAGTCCCCAGACCTCAACCCAATAGAGCATGTTTGGGATGAGAGAACTGGCTGTTCACAGCATGAATATACCGCCCTCCAATCTACAGCAACTGAGTGATGCCATTGCGTCAGCATGGACCAACATCCCTTTGGAACGTTTCCGACACTTTGTAGAATTCCCTGAAGAATTCAGGCTGTTCTGGTGGCAAAGGGGTGTTTGACCCAGTACTAGATGGTTGTACATCTCTCAGTATGGTACGTTCATATAACAACCTGTGGTATCTTTACTCATAGATCTTGGGCTGCAAGGAGAGAAAAAAATCTGTATTCATCGACAGACAGGCACACAGATTAATTAAGATGGTCAATGAACAAAAAGGTTGATTATGATGATGCAAGAGGGAGGTTTGACACCTTATTAACAAATGCTATATGAATGTCTCATCAGCAGGACAGAATACAGATTGTTACTGTGAGTAATGAGTAAAGAATAAAGCACTCCATAAAACAATCCCAAACATTGTTATCTAACGGAGTCACAGTCCAACAAGAACATTGACCCATTGTGTCAATTGATCTACCTTTCTTTGTAAATATAGAGGGAAGAGAGCATAAAACATTGAAAATGTATAGATTTATTTTAATCTGGGACTGAAACTGGCATATACCTGGTAATACCACAGAGACTTTCTATCGATCCAAAAGTGCAGTCCAGGGAAGGATTCATGGGCTCATGTGTATTTTGTGTTGAGCTAGATGATATTTCTTAACGTTGGGAGATGACAGGGGGGAACAGATTATTCCTTTATCTTGTCTGGAAAGATTCAGCAGATGGCCTGTTTCTGAAAGACAGAGATATATCAGTTAAAGGTAATGAGATGGCATAACTGCCACTCCTAGCTCAAGTTTGGATGACTACCACAAACTACCCCAAAACACCCCCGAAATACCGTTAAACACCACAAACTATCATAAATGCCCCTAACGACCACAAGCTACCTGAAAATCTCCCCCCAAAATACACCATGAATAAGTTTGAGTGATTGACAGTGTGTGAGTGGCTGAAAAAGACAAAGTGATGTCAGTGTCAAAGGCTGTCTGTGTCCTGATCAGGAACAGGAAACTAATTTTCCCTGAGACGAGTAAGCAACAGGAGAATGATGACATATCTCTTCCCCTGTGGTGTAATTGTTGAAGCTTTAGTGAGCTCTGTTGAGTTTGAAGAGCTGCCAGAGCTGCCAGACTGCAATGGCTACCATTGCCAGTTATAACTGATAATTCCTCTGGGTCTGATTGCGCTGCTTCATTGTGTAACACCCACAGGTCTTACCATTACACTGCCTGATAATTAGGCTGTCATCACAACTGACAGATCCTATCACTGATCTGAGACTGACAACCATAACACCTGTATCTACACAAACACACACACACATACACACAGACAAATATGCAAGCACACACACACACAAACACAAACACAGCTATAAATGAATACTCACTGAATAAGTAAACTTCTTAGACACATAACTTCCCAGACCTTACCAAATTAGTAACAAAAGCACAAACATGACATTTGCATAAATCAGGCTGTGCCTTTCATACTGTCTCTAAAATGATGAACCCTACAGATCCCGATAGTATACAGTCACAACGACTTTGCAAAAACTCAGCTGGCAGCTGCAGGTGTTCACCTGGAGCACACACACACACACACACACACACACACACACACACACACACACACACACACACACACACACACACACACACACACACACACACACACACACACACACACACACACACACACACACACACACACACACACACACACACACACACACACACACACACACACACACACACACACACACTCTCTCTCTCTCTCCCTGGTCGTCTGTGTGTTTGTTGTGTTGCAGTTGACTGACGTGAAGGGAAGTCACATCCACTCTCACATGAATGGAGATTGATTTTCCTTTCCCATGACCCTTCTCCCCTCAGGTACCAGGTCTGACACACACACACACACGCTTCCACCTTCTCCTCTTCCTCCTCTTCCTCCACCAAAGAGATACTGTGGAAAACACCTCTGTCCTTAGATTAAACTGAGACTAAACTCTTACCCCCTGGCTGTCCATCTCGCTGACCTGCCACATGCCAGTCATCATCATCATCAAAAACCGAAATGTTCCTACCATAAGAAATGTTTAGACATCTGAAGCAAGTTCATTCTAGTTCTAGTTCTCATTACTTTTATCTACAGATATGCTATAACAGAATGCAGGAGCAAAGCAGTTTCAGTTTGAATATAAACCCAGGTAAATGCTAATTTAAGAGATGAGAGTCGGGCAGCTCACCCACACACCGCCCAGCATGATAGCGGCAATCAGGAGAAGGAGGAAAAGGACACTGAAGAGGCTGATCATTGTGTCTGACATGGCCTTTTACTGCTCGCCAACACTGACTGAGTCTGGCTACTTGGAAGGTACTGTAATGATAGTCTTCTGAAATAATGTGTGTGTGTGTCTGCGTGTGCACGAGATAGAGGGGGGTGTGTAGACTGTTAACACAATTCCCCACAGTTTCTTCATTGAGCAAATGCACATAACATCAATACACAAAAGTAACAAACCTACAATCTGTTCTCTCAATTAAATCAATGTGTGAAACTTAATGCTCCATTTTCACCTAAGACACTCATCTCTGTGACAGTGAGAGACAGAGAGATTGAGAGAGACAGGGAAGCTTGCACTCATTGTTCTATTTTAGAAAGGTGCTGCAGAGTTGAGGAAATATTCTCTTTGACTGCTGACAATGTGGATCATGGTGTACACAAGTTCTGACTTGCGTTTGGCAGCAGAGCAGATTAGAAACCTCTCTGGCGTCAGGAGCTGTCAATGGAGAAAATCAGAAGCACATGAGCACACTGCTAGCAGTCTAACTTAAGGGAAAGTTAAACAGTTAAATATGAATTAGACAGAAGTAGAGGTTTGTTTGGCATTTTATTCCTATCATTAGCGGAGTGCTGAAGACTTAAAGGAATTGCTTTTGGCTTGCCTGAGCAGCATCCAAGAACAACATGCTAGGGGAGATCATGTCTTGATTTTAGCCTGCTTATCATCAAAGGAAGTTATCAGTACATATACACATGCATAAACAGTGCATAAACTATTCATAGGGAATTCCTTTCCCAGTAGATGGGTGGTGAGCAGGTAGAAATGGGTTTGAGTCACATTCAATATGTCAGCAATCAATAAGGACCATGCAGATAGAAATACAGTACAGACAATCACGACTCAGAAAATGAAAATACACACAAAGAGAGATATTGGAACAGGCTTAAGGCAGAGTGAATGGATACATTGTGAACTGTACAGCTGAGGCTCAACCAACCCAAGATCAGTGGTCGACAGACAACAGTAGGATGAGGGACA
The DNA here is from genome assembly GCF_029448725.1 of Salvelinus fontinalis. Lineage (NCBI taxonomy): Eukaryota > Metazoa > Chordata > Actinopteri > Salmoniformes > Salmonidae > Salvelinus > Salvelinus fontinalis. The sequence goes on along the minus strand of NC_074685.1, from coordinate 20,673,434 downwards.
ATGGGAAGATTTCTTGGAGAGGAGTACTTTTTACGTTCAGCATTTCAAATTCAGTTTTTTTGGTCATCCAGGGAAATTTTCTCTTCACTTTACTCTCAAAGTTGCCCAAGTCACTTGAAATTTCTCCTCTGCTCAGGATATGGAAATGAGGGGGTGTTTGAATATTTTATAGACTCACTAGTAATCCTAAAGAGTTTTACAGGTCTGTGGAAATGATAATGCATTTCAAACACTGGTAATATTTGAGGTCTAGGCCTACATCTCTACAGTATTTGTCTTTTTGTAACGGCATAAGTCATTATTATCAGGCATGCTGTGAATGATATCAAAAGCCCATGAGATGACACAAAAATAGTATTATATCGTTACTTTACTCTACTGGAAATGTCTTAAGATGTGCTGCCCCAGTGGCTGGTCATTTTATTGAGGGACAAAGCTCTGTGGCGATCTCTGTCGAACACACTTGCACGCACGCACGCACGCACACACACATACAGACACACACACAAACTGAAAATTCATGTGGATATATAGTACTTGATGATCACCACAAAGGGTAGGCTGTAGATACCTAAACAAATAACAGATCAAGTTTGCTGAAGGGGACATTTTTTTCATAAGGAAGCTCCTCTATTTGGGTTGGATAGAGTGTTTGAATGAAATACAAATCTTTTGGTTTTGAAAATAGGCTGGGTCCTTTCATCTTTAGAAGCTCAGAGGAGGTTAGAACTCTAGATTACTAGTATATGGGGTGGCAGATAGCCTAGTGGTTAGAGCATTGGGCCAGTAACCTAAAGGTTGTTGGATCAAATCCCCAAGCTGACTGTTCTGCCCCTGAACAAGGTAGTTAACCTGCTGTTCCCCGGTAGACTGTCATTGTAAAATAAGAATTTGGTCTTAACTGGCTTGCCTAGTTAAAAACAAAAATTGCTCCGTTTACACTTCCAATGGCACTCTTCAGATACAAAGCTTTTACAAACAGGTGGGAAGTGATGATTCATCTGAACAAAGGACAAACTACAAACAATACACCTGGCACTCTAGATTTGTTTAATGTTTTATTTACCCAGGTAAGATCCAATGAGGTTAAAAACCTTTTTGAGAGGGCGACCTGGCAAGAAGGCAAAACAGGGAAATAGCAGCATGTACATAAAATATTGTAAAAAAATACAAAATACACACAAAAGACAAAGTGTCACAAGTTACACATACTGAGAGGTTTCTCCAGAGGTTCCACTAGATGTTCCACCTATCCCTTTCACTAAAGAGAGTCCATTTTTCTAGTAGTGTACTGTACTTAAGGTAAGGCTAGTCTTATCTATGATATACTTCATGACCAAAAGTACTCGTCCAACATCCAACATCTCAACATCTTGACTTGGCGCCATCCAGTGGCTGTAATGTGTAGCTGCAGCTAACATGTCCTATGCCAAGGGGGGCAAAGTACGGCCCACTGAGTACTTCAATCCGGCCCACGAGACATAATTTCATGGTATCCAACTGGTAGTTACAGTCTTGTCCCATCACTGCAACTCCCGTACAGACGAAGGTCGAGAGCCGCGCGTCCCCTGAAACAGCCAAGCAGCCCTGCTTCTTGACACAATGCCTGCTTAAACCAATGTGTCGGAGGAAACACTGTACACCTGGCGACCGCATCGGCGTGCATACGCCCGGCCCGCCACAGGAGTCGCTAGAGCGTGATGGGACAAAAATATTTCAGCCTGCCAAATCCTCTCCTAACTTGGACGATGCTGGGCCAATTGTGCACCGCCTCATGGGTCTCCCAGTCACGGCCAGCTGTGACACAGCCTGGGATCGAAGCCGGGTCTGTAATGACACCTCAAGCACTGTGATACAGTGCCTTAGACTGCTGCGCCACCCGGGAGGCCACCGCAAATTGATTTTAACAAACAATTGCACCCCCAAAAATGCGTCCCTCTGTTGAATTTCAAAATCCCGATGTGGCCCTCGAGCCAAAACGTTTGCCCACCCCTGTCACTATGCTGTGCTACTTCTTTGTTGGTGGTAAAACAGGAAATAGGAAATTATGCAGTTCAAACTCATTGTTAGAAAAGTGTGATGTACAGTGCTTTCGGAAAGTATTCAGACCCTTGACTTTTTCCACATTTTTGTTAGGTTACTGCCTTATTCTAAAATTGATTAAATGTTGTTGTTTTTTCATCAATTTACACACAATACTCAATAATGACAAAGCAAAAAATGGCTTTTGGAAATGTTTGCTAATTTATTAAATATAAAAAACTGAAATATTACATTCACATAAGTATTCAGACCCTTTACTCAGTACTTTGTTGAAGCACCTTTGGCAGTGATTGTAACCTCAAGTCTTGGGTATGATGCTACAAGCTTGCACACCTGTATTTGGGGAGTTTCTCCCATTCTTCTCTGCAGATCCTCTCAAGCTCTGTCAGGTTGGATGGGGAGCGTTGTTGCATAGCTATTTTCACATCTCTCCAGAGATGTTCTATCAGGTATAAGTCCGGGTTCTGGCTGGGCCACTGAAGGACATTCAGAGACCTGTCCCGAAGCCACTCCTGCGTTGTCTTGGCTGTGTGCTTAGGGTCGTTGTCCTGTTGGACGGTGAACCTTCGCCCCAGTCTGAGGTCCTGAGAGCTCTGGAGCAGGTTTTCATCAAGGATCTCTCTGTATTTTGCTCCATTTATCTTTGTCTCAATCCTGACTAGTCTCCCAGTCCCTGCGGCTGAAAAACATCCCCACAGCATGATTTTGCTACCACCATGCTTCACCGTAGGGATGGTGCCAGGTTTCCTCCAGATGTGACGCTTGGCATTCAGGTCTGAGAGTTGAATCTTGGTTTCTTCAGACCAGAGAATCTTGTTTCCCATGGTCTGAGAGTCTTTAGGTGCCTTTTTGGCAAACTCCAAGCGGGTTGTCATGTGTTTCTTACTGAGGAGTGGCTTCCGTCTGGACACTCTACAATAAAGACCTGATTAGTGGAGTGCTGCAGAGATGTTTGTCCTTCTGGAAGGTTCTCCCATCTCCACAGAGGAACTCTGGAGCTCTGTCAGAGTTACGATCAGGTTCTTGGTCATCTCTCTGACCGAGGCCCTTCTCCCCCGATTGCTCAGTTTGGCCGGACGGCCAGCTCTAGGAAGAGTCTTCGTGGTTCCAATGACAAGTTTTTTGGTACCCTTCCCCAGATCTGTGCTTTGACACGATCCTGTCTCGGCGCTCTATGGACAATTCCTTCGACCTCATGGCTTGGTTTTTGCTCTGACATGCACTATCAACTGGGACCTTATATAGACAGCCGTGTGCCTTTCCAAATCATGTCCAATCAAATGAATTTACTACACCCCTAAGCAAAACACAGCTATAGGAGACCAGACTCAAGCTCCGAACATGATAAATATTTAGCACGTCGTGAGTTGGTAAACACAGGATTCACACAGTTTGACGACCAGCTACCAAGGGCCTGGACCTCACCGCTAGTGAGGAGCTGGATCTGCTAACAAAATGGCTGGGTAAGGAGTCGTCACAACATGTAAAGAGGGTCCGCTCAGTGCACGTCAACGTGCAGCCCTGAAAAAGGCCTGGGACAGACTGAAGCAGTGTTACGGCTCATCAGTAGTCATAGAAACTGAACTCTTTAAGAAGTTAGACAGCTTCCCCAGAATCTCTAGCAAAGACTATTCCAAGCTAATAGAACTTAGAACTTCCATCAGGTGATATCCGTCTGCAAAAGAAGATGGAGCTGCGCTAACTGACCTGGACACCGCCCGTGGTATCAGCCCCATAGTGGAACAACTGCCACATAGCCTTCAGGAAAGATGGATTTCCCATGGTTCAAAGTACAAAAACGAAAACAACCAGTGCTTTCCTCCATTCTCCTTCTTTTCAAAGTTCATATGCAATGAAGCAAGAACTAGAAACAACCTGAGCCTTGCCCTTTCTAATAGTGGCGGCAGTGGACCTGCGAGAAGCGAGTACCCAGCCATGAGGAACACGAGAACACCTACATCTGTACACAAAACGGACGTTGCCACCGCTGCTGACCCCAACACAGTAACCACAGAAAATAAAGAAGATTGCTCCATCCACAATAAACCACATCTGCTCAGAAAATGTAGATGATTCATCGATGAGTGCAAGGCCTTTCTCAAAGAGAAGGAAATATGCTTCAATTGCTGTACTTCATCCTCCCACCTGGCAAAAGACTGCACCATAGCATTGAAATGCAAAGAGTGTGAAAGCGAATGGCACAGCACAGCAATGCATCCAGGCCCTGCCCCCTGGACCAGTCTGAGAACGGCAGGGAGGGGGAAGGAAACCCAACCAATGCACCGGCAATCAGCTCCCAATGTACTGAGGTATGTGGTAAGGGTCCGTTCATGGTCAAATATTTGCCTAGTGAGAGTATAACCCAAGGGTCAGCGTGAAAGCACTTTCAAGCTGTACTTTATACTAGATGACCAGAGCAACTCCTCATTGGAAAGATCAGACAATTTTATACACCAGTCAGCAATGTGTGTGACTGAAATAGCTGAATCGACTAATTTGAAGGGGTGTCCACATACTTTTGTATATATAGTGTATATTTTGTGTTTCGAACAATACACCATGCATTTGTCTACACTATAAATGCACTGAAATTGGGTACCTTGCCTAACCTCAAAATAATGTGCAACTGACCTCTCTTGAGACATAACCCAGATTGACATACACAGAAAAACTTTCAACAACACTTCTAGACATACGCATCATGGACCCCTTTTCAACTGACAGCAAACAATCTTTTTCAACCTTGGCTTGTGAAGTTCTTAGCTCGGAGGTCACAAATCTTTTTTTGAGCGACTGAAAAATAGATGAGTAGAAGAGGTGAGATCCTCTATCCTCATCATCGTAAATGTCATAGCGCTGACATTTTTATTCATGTTCATCTGTCTCCCTTGGCGATGTCTTGAAAATGCATGTATCACTGTCAGCCACCAGTTCTCTCTGTTACATGAACCTAACACAGTCTCACGGAGCTCTTCATCATAGATTCAACAGGAAAGACACCTTAACAGACAGTGCATCTCCCAAAACAAATAGTAGGAGATCAGCTAAATTCTCAAAGGTGTGGATAAATAGGAAATAAAGTAAATGAAGATCTTCCAAATCAAATCACTAATATTTTCTGGTCCATACGACACAGTGCAGCGCATAGCGACCCATTGGCAAACATCTCTAGTGATTCAAGGGTCAATGAGCGTTATCTACAGAGAGAGAAAGCATTATCAAGTGGATGTTGAGCTAAACCATAATGGGTGTGTGGTTGTCCAGGGTCAGCTGGCCTGATGCAGTCATGTTAGCTGTTTTGCTGAAAGTGTGTGTGTTTAGGGACGTCCATCACTTTGACAAGCAGAGAGAGTAGAGGAGGGCCCAGGGGTGTTGTAGTGGTGCTGGAGGGGTAGGCAGCTGTGGTCAGATCAGGGTTCAGTGTGAGAGATTAAAATCTACTGGAGTGAGACCTTCACACACATACAGCTGAAGTCTGAAGTTTACATACACAATAGCCAAATAGATTAAAACTCAGTTTTCACAATTCCTGACATTTAATCCTAGGAAAAATTCCCTGAATTAGGTCAGTTAGGATCACCACTTTATTTTAAGAATATGAAATGTTAGAATAATAGTAGAGATAATGACTTATTTCAGGTTTTATTTCTTTCATCATATTCCCGGTGGTTCGGAAGTTTACATACACTCAATTAGTATTTGGTAGCATTGCCTGTTTAACTTGGGTGTAATTGAGTCAGGTTTGTAGGCCTCCTTGCTCGCACATGCTTTTTCAGTTCTGCCCACAAATGTTCTATAGGATTGAGGTCAGGGCTTTGTGATGGCCACTCCAATACCTTGACTTTGTTGTCCTGAAGCCATTTTGCCACAACTTTGTAAGTTTGCTTGGAGTCATTGTCCATTTGGAAAACCCATTTGCGACCAAGCGTTAACTTCCTGACTGATGTCTTGAGATGTTGCTTCAATATATCCACATCACTTTCCTACCTCATGATGCCATCTATTGTGTGAAGTGCACCAGTCCCTCCTGCAGCAAAGCACCCCCACAACATGATGCTGCCACCCCCGTGCTTCACGGTTGGGATGGTGTTCTTCGGCTTGCAAGCCTCCCCTTTTTCCTCCAAACATAACAATGGTTATTATGGCCAAACAGTTCTATTTTTGTTTCATCAGACCAGAGAACATTTCTACGATCTTTGTCCCCATGTGCAGTTGCAAACCGTAGTCTGGCTTTTTTTAATGGCGGTTTTGGAGCAACAGCTTCTTCCTTGCTGAGCGGCCTTTCAGGTTATGTCAGTATAGGACTTGTTTTACTGTAGATATAGATAATTTTGTACCTGTTTCCTCCAGCATCTTCACAAGGTCCTTTGCGATTGTTCTGGGATTGATTTGCACTTTTCGCACCAAAGTACGTTCATCTCTAGCAGACAGAACGCGTTTCCTTCCTGAGTGGTATGATGGCTGCGTGGTCCCATGGTGTTTATACTTGCGTACCATTGTTTATACAGATGAACATGGTACCTTCAGGTGTTTGTAATTTGCTCCCAAGGATTAACCAGACTTGTGGAGGTCTACAGTTTGTTTTGTGAGGTCTTGGCTGATTTCTTTTGATTTTCCCATGATGTCAAGCAAAGAGGCACTGAGTTTGAAGGTAGGCCTTGAAATACATCCACAGGTACACCTCCAATTGACTCAAATTATGTCAATTAGCCTATCAGAAGCTTCTAAAGCCATGACATATTTTCTGAAATTTTCAAAGCTGTTTAAAGGCACAGTCAACTTAGTGTATGTAAACTTCTGACCTACTGGAATTGTGATACAGTGAATTATTAATTAAATAATCTGTCTGTAACAATTTTTGGTAAAATTACTTGTGTCATGCAGAAAGTAGATGTCCTAACCGATTTGCCAAAACTATAGTTTGTTAACAAGAAATTTGTGGATTGGTTGAAAAACGAGTTTTAATGACTCCAACCTAAGTGTATGTAAACTTCCGACTTCAACTGTACATACGGTTGGGTTCTACTTTTCAGAGTAAATTACTTATGGACACTAGAGAAGCTTGAACAAGTTTAATTCTTCCCAAAGGGTCGATACAGCTGGATTCAGACAAAAGACATTTCACACAAGCACTGATATTTAACCCTTTCTCCTAGGCTGAGTCTCCTCCTACCCATCTGTACAAACATTGTTCTTTACTGCAGGACATTAGTGATACGGGCCATAAACTTCTATTTCTCCATTAAAGTGACCTGACCTGACCTCAACCCCCCTCCATCAGTAATCCATGGCTCTCTCCCCTTATCAATGCCTGCTACATGTAATTGCTTCCCTGCACTCAACACATTCCAAGCTAAGTTGCACAGTCTATATACCTTCCTCCTATAACCCTTAACTTCTGGTGTAGACCCTCTAAACCTTAGCACTCCATCAATGACATGAATAAGAATATTTTCATATTCTCAGAACCCAACAGTACGAACTAATGTGCACCTGACCACATTCTTGCACATACAAGTCCAAAAAGATGCACAAACACACACACACATACACACACCGTATCAAATTTCCTCAAATCATACAATCCTCAAACTCCCTCTCATAAACAACCATTCCAACAGTCACCTATCCCCTCAGATGGCTGCCTGAGAGCCCCAGGGTGTGAGAGAGGACCCTCTCATGGTCGCAGTGACAGGCAATATCAGAGGCAGCTATCTCTCAGGCCAGTCCTTCCCAGCAGCAAATTCATCAGGAGTTGACAGGTCTTGAGGTGCCCCTGCTCCGTTTGGCTATATCACTGGAACCTGTGGTGTTGTTTAATGCAGGTATTAATGATCCATGTGATGACCTTGACTGAGCTGATACAGACAGTGCCAGGGAGACTAATCAAATCAAATCAAAGCAAGTTTATTTTATTTAGCCCTTCGTACATCAGCTAATATCTCAAAGTGCTGTACAGAAACCCAGCCTAAAACCTCAAACAGCAAGCAATACAGGTGTAGAAGCACGGTGGCTAGGAAAAACTCCCTAGAAAGGCCAAAACCTAGGAAGAAACCTAGAGAGGAACCAGGCTATGAGGGGTGGCCAGATTATAACAGAACATGGCCAAGATGTTCAAAATATTCATAAGTGACAAGCATGGTCAAATAATAATCAGGAATAAATGTCAGTTGGCTTTTCATAGCCGGTCATTAAGAGTTGAAAGCAGCAGGTCTGGGACAGGTAGGGGTTCCATAACCGCAGGCAGAACAGTTGAAACTGGAACAGCAGCAAGGCCAGGTGGACTGGGGACAGCAAGGAGTCATCATGCCCGGTAGTCCTGACGTATGGTCCTAGGGCTCAGGTTCTCCGAGAGAGAAAGAAAGAGAGAAGGAGAGAATTAGAGAGCATACTTAAATTCACACAGGACACTGGATAAGACAGGAGAAGTACTCCAGATATAACCAACTGACCCTAGCCCCCCGACAAATAAACTACTGCAGCATAAATACTGGAGGCTGAGACAGGAGGGGTCAGGAGACACTGTGGCCCCATCCGATGATACCCCCGGACCGGGCCAAACAGGAAGGATATAACCCCACCCACTAGTACTTCTCTGCACAGATATGACTGCTTTACCATAGATCCACTATGGATCAACTTCTAACCAGCAGTAGTTTGGAGAGCAGCATGATATACAAATACATGACTCATTTTCATCTGTTTTGTATTTGAAATATATATTTTAAAAGAATACAAAGAAATTATACAGGTCCCTTACAATACCATCTGTCAAATACTTGTTTTTACCAATACTGATGGTCCCTATGATTCAGGATGTACTGAAAGAGAAAACACCTATTTCCAGTGAAATAGTGTTTCTAACACATATCCTTTCCCTGCAATTTCCTCCTTGAGATTTACACAGTCCTGCTGTGTTTTCTCTGAACGGTCTCTGTTCTCTAGGTCCAACCCACCTGGACAATTACAATAGACCCCTCGTCTATTATTGGGAACCTTTCCTATAAATACACAGCCAATATAAATGATCACCAAGCAGGGTTGGTTGGGATAATTTATTTGAACTTACTCACTTTGAAAAAAATACAAATTAAATGAATGAGACGAGATGGTATTGACAACAACTCTGTCTTGTGAAAAACAAAGTCTGTGATGTCACAGATATGCGGACATACCATCATATAATTTAATATCTGGAGGCCTGGATATGACTAAGTTAAGCATAAACGAGATTGGCATAACATGACTCATGTCAGACTAGTTTGTTCAGAACATTGTTAGCCCGTCTAGAAAGAGATACACTAAGCACACGGCTGAGCGTGGTCGCTCTAATGGCCATGAGATTCTCATCAAAAGCCCTCCAAATAGATCAACAAGTGAGAAAAACATGTTTTGATTCCGACCAGTGTCCCCAAGAAGCTCCAAGACACTCCAAACACCACTTATCAGACTTTGGTCAGACTGCAGACACTATCAGCTATGCTACTGCTACAATCATCATATTCCTCGCATCGATAAAAATGCAAATTGTACGGCCTGGGGGCTGTGGATTATGGGTTATAGATTGTATGTGACACTGTAAAAGGTTGTTGACTCATTAAAAGTAAAGGCAATTGGCAGGACTAACAAGACTGGAATAGGTCAGAAAACTTTCAGAAACATTGCTGGGAGTCTCGCAAAGCTTGCAGAACTCTGCTTGCAAACTACATACAGAGAAATCTTATAACTTTTCTGAGGCAAAGAAAGATACTTCCCACTGGGCACAAACTGGTTAAATCAATGTAATTTCAAAGTAATTTGTCAATGTATTGTGACATGCAAAATATATTGGATTTGATAAAAGTCTTCAACGTAAACTGTTGTTTTGATGGTGAAATTTCAACCACAGGATTATGTCACCATGGTAAGCAATTTTCAACATTGTTGAACCTTGTATAAAATATGTTGAATTTGTACTTTTGAAACAAAACGTCAGATCTTCAATGTAATATCCACTATAAGAAAAAAACAACAGGCAGGGCAGCACCTCCGACTGGAGAGTTGAGCTACCCTTTGGTCTCCCACCCAGGTTTTTAACCAAGCCCAGTCCTGCTTAGCTTTAGATATTTGTCAGCAACTGCTACCAATGTGGCGCAGTGGTCTAAGGCACTGCAGCTCAGTGCTAGAGGCGTCACTACAGACCTTGGTTCGATCCCGGATGGTATCACAACCGGCCGTGGTTGGGAGTCCCTTAGGGCGGCGTACAATTGCTCAGCATAGTCCGGGTTATGGGAGGGTTTGGCCGGAGTAAGCCGTCATTGTAAATAAGAATTTGTTCTTAACTGACTTGGCTAGTTAATTAAAGGTTAAATAAAATAAAAAATGTGCTATCGTGAGAATGAGTGTTGAGTAATCTACACTTAATAGATTCACTGTTGCTATAGATGTCATTCCAAAGGGTAGGTTTAACAGAGCAAATGAAATGTGACCACTTTATTACTCATATATCATCAATGATGCTATTTAAGCCTGTATAGCATGTGGGAAGTCGTCAACAGCTATAGTTAAAATTCAACCCAGGGTTCAACAAAAATAGACAATACATATAGGCCTAGGGTTTCAAGCTTTGGTTGATTTCAAATGGAATCTACAAGTTGGTAAATAAATATGTTGGGCTCACATCTCCATCTCAACCAAAAATCGAAGTGAAAGAATATGACTCAAACAAATCAAACTGTATTTAAAGTGCATTTAAGTTTGATTTGATTTAGTCCTATTAATTAACTATGACGTGAATCCAACATATCAATTATTAACTTGTAGACAAACTGGAAATAAAGCCAGCCTTAGTGGCACAGACAGAATTATCCAAGCACACATCTTCTTCAAATGTTGATATTTGGTTGCGTTGACAACCAAACTCAATATCACTTCTGCAATACAGTAAATAGACATTAACGTGTCATTAATTTAACAAATGATATGTTGGATTCAGCTCTCAAACTCAACCGAAAATAAAAGTTAAAGAATAGGATTAAGCCAGTGGCTCAGATGAAACTAAACAAGCAGTAGATACATCTCCTTTAAATGTTGATATTTGGTTTCATTGTCAACCAAACAGAATTCAATATTACTTTTTTAATACAGTAAATAGCCTAAAGTTACAGCTATCTGACAAACTAATGTAACAGTATTTACTCAACTTTCAAATGAATAACACATCCCTGGCCACATTGAGGTTACTGTAACAATAAATATCTTCTTATGTAATCATTGAAAGCGTGCATTTTCAACATAGCGTCTAAATGTCGCAGGTCTGTGGAGATCTTCACAAATGCTATAATAATCTTTGCAGAATCTCAAACGGCATTGACCACTTGTACCTAAATTATCTCAATTGCAATCCAGGTAATTTGGTTGTGCTATTAGATGAACCACAGTGATAACACATTAAATTGTATAAATAAACTAAATATCTTACATTGTATTCAGATTTGGACTTTGTTGTGTTTTTAAATTGTTGAAAGCGCAGTGATATCACATTTAGGTGACAACTAAACCAAAAATCAGACATAGATTTTTCATTGGAATTTGTTTTTGCTTTTTAGATAGTTGAAAGCATAGTGATAACACATTGGGAATTCATCTAACTTTTGATTGTATTTTTGAGTGTGTGAAAATAGGTTGTAATCTCATTCAACGTACCAACCAAATATTATCCAATTCTCCATGTTGAAATGAAGTGGTGTGCCCAGTGGGTTTGTTCTCTGGGGTTGAGGACGTACATGTAGTGAATATTTCTCAGCTCTGTAATCTCAGCTCACTACAGAATCGTGACAGTGGGGCACCTAGTGATAATAGCTCATTTACTCACTAGAGGAACAATTAATGATAGTAATGAATATGATACACTGAGTGTACAAAACATTAGGAACACCTGCTCTTTCCACGACATAGACTGACCAGGTGAATCCAGGTTAAAGCCATGATCCCTTATTGATGTCACTTGTTAAATCCACTTCAATCAGGGTAAATAAATGGGAGGAGACAGGTTAAAGAAGGATTTGTAAGCCTTGAGACAATTGAGACATGAATTGTGTATGCGGTGCCATTCAGAGGGTGAATGGGTAAGAAAAAAGATTTTAAGTGCCTTTGAACGGGGTATGGTAGTAGGTGCCAGGCGCACCGGTTTGTGTCAAGAACTGCAACACCGCTGGGTTTTCATGCTCAACAGTTTCCTGTGCGTATCAAGAATGGTCAACTAACAAAAGGACATCCAGCCAACTTGACACAACTGTGGGAAGCTTTAGAGTCAAAATGGGCCAGCATCCCTGTGGAACTCTTGACACCTTGTAGAGGCCATGCCCCGACGAATTGAGGCTCTTCTGATGGCAAAAGAGGGTGGTGCAACTCAATATTAGGAAGGTGTTCCTAATGTTTTGTACAGTCAGTTTACATACTCTTTTTTTATTTTTTATCTAGACACACACACAACAAACACACACCACTCCCTCCCAACTGAATCTTAATCAAACAGCGGTCTAACTGAATTGAAGTTCCTATCAAAGGGCCCAGTTTCAACTGGCTGCCCCTCTCCGCTCAGTAGATAATTATCCCTATTATTCTGTTGAAGCAGGGGCCACAGGAAAGCCCTTTAATATTTTATAGCCTAGCCCCCACCCACCACCACCATAACTGGTTCTGTCGATGGAAATGTAACACATTTTAAATAAGTGTTGGTCAGTTCACCAGCGCATTTATAGCACTGTAGCCTACAGTGCTATAATCCCCCTGGGCCCCTCACTCCTTCCAATGAAAACACACATACACTCTCTTTCTCTCTCTAAATTACTCATCAGAGAGGATTAGTAATGCTTCATGAAAATGTATCAAGATTTAAATGTATTTATAAAGCCCTTTTTACATCAGCAGATGACACAAAGTGTAATACAGAAACCCAGCCTAAAACCTCAAACAGCAAGTAATGCAGATGTAGAAGCACGGTGGCTAGGAAAAACTCCCTAGAAAGGTAGGAACCTCGGAAGAAACCTAGAGAGGAACCAGGCTCTGAGGGGTGGCCAGTCATCTTCTGGCTGTGCCGGGAGGAGATTATAACAGTACATAGCCAAGGTGACCAGCAGGGTCAAATAATAATAATCACAGTGGTTGTAGGGTGCAACAGGTCAGCACCTCAGGAGTAGTCAGTTGGCTTTTCATAGCCAAGCATTCAGGTTTCGAGAAAGCAGTTGCGGTAGAGAATGTGAGTAGAAATCATCAGCACGTCTGGGTCAAGGTAGCACGTCCGGTGAACAGGTCAGGGTTCCATAGCCGCAGGCAGAACAGTTGAAACTGGAACAGTAGCACGACCAGGTGGACTGGGGACAGCAAGGAGTCATCAGGCCAGGTAGTCCTGAGGCGTGGTCCTAGGGCTCAGGTCCTCCAGGAGAGGGAGAGAGAATTAGAGGGAGCATACTTAAATTCACACAGGACACCAGATAAGACAGGAGAATTATACCAGATATAACAGACTGGCCCTAGCCCCCCGACACACTATTGCAGCATAGATACTGGAGGCTGAGACAGAAGGGGTCGGGAGACACTGTGGCCCCGTCCGATGACACCCTCGGACAGGGCCAACCAGGCAGGATATAACCCACCCACTTTGCCAAAGCACATCCCCCACAACACTAGAGGGATATGCACAAACCACCAACCTACTACCCTGAGACAAGGTTGAGTGTAGTCAACAAAGATCTTCTCCACCACACGAGCCCGATTCCAATATGAACTGAACTGTGATTTCAGTTTATGGAGAAAAGAGTGCAAAATTACAGAACATCACACACAGGCTGCAGTAATACACACACAGGCTGTGGCTGACTGCTCATTAGATTGTTGTTGACTCATAGCCACACATTGCCCCCTGCTGGATAGATCCGATAATAGATGGATCAGATGCCACATCCTTTCAGATCAAGGTGTAGCTTACATGTATGCCTGTGTGTGAGGTGGGCCAATGGGTGAAACAATAGCCTCTCACCATACAACTCACAAAACTGATTTAACATGATTTATTGAGATCATATTAAGTATCCTTGGCTCGGTCTATACCTGTATCACAATTAGGCCTACAATTTGCACATTTTGCAGATTGTTGATTTGATCATTGATTAAATATAGTCCAACACAAGACAAGCTATAAAAATATGTTTGTAATTTTAATGAATTTTTTATCAGGACTATATGCCAAACGTTAAGGATAAAACGTAATTTCAAAGGTGACATTATATCCATTAAATGCATACATTTTGAAAAACTAAGTACAAATAAAATGTAGCCTAACCAGCTATTGAATTAATTGTTGTTTTTTTCCCCCCAATCAGCGCTGCTCAATTAGCATATACCATAGTGTTGTTGCAATTACGTTCTAATTAAAGCGAGTTCAAACATCTTTTGAAGATATTTTGAAAGCACACGACATTGCAAGCCCGGCCAAAAATCGTGCAACGTCATCATAAACCTTTTGATTACATTTCTTACACACCTTTTTTCATAAAATAGTTCGCATACTTTGTTGTGTCGTTCTTCAGATTAATCTAAAAAATAAGTAGGCTAGATAGGGTCTATGAAGATTTCTGTACAGTCAATGTAGAATCCCTATAGCCTAGTTGCCTAGCTACCCAGACTCCTTGCTCCGGCCTAACGAATCCCCAAACAAGTGGTAAAACTAGTAGTACCTCTTCAGAGAGAATCAATCATATAGCCAAATCACATCTAGGCCTATAAAGATAAGCGTCAAGAGATACCTAACACAATGAGACTAAATAGACCTAGCCTACTAAAATAAACAGGCCAATTACATTTTTTCACTCGCATTTCATTGTAACGTGCAATAACAACTGAAAGCTACAGTAAATGTGAGATTATAATGTTGATAACACTGATCAGTTTTATTGTCATGCGAGGACCATACCATTTTATCTGTGATGGGATAAAATAGGTTATAAATACTGTGGTTATAATTAGCCTATCATATTGTACGCCCAGTGTAGGCCATAACTAATAAAAGTGGCATGGAGTGATTAACTCGCGTGTTGTTTAGTCCCCATTAATCAAAGTGCAACGTTCAACTACTAATCTGTTTAACTAATTGTCGCGGTTCCTTATCAAAGAGATCTCTAATTTACAACACTCAACGCAGAAGTATTAACGTTTTCACGTTTCCCACTCCAAAGAGCAGTTGGTTCCGATACACAACCACATGAACAGATTTAACCCTTTGAGCTCTGTTCTCCCGCTGATCACACCGTCACTTCAAAAACCCGTGGCATGACAGAATTTGCAAAGAAAGACACAGGGTTGTTATAAGAGTTCTTACTCCAGCGGACAGCATATCTCACCTGAGGTGTTCTCAACTGGACAAGCTGGGAGAATGAGCTCTATCCTACCTGTCTGACTCTTAGCACAAGAGTTTTACTGATTTGGATTTACAGGAAAATACTACCTTGGATTAACTAACTTCGAATTATGGAAGGACTCACCCTGTCTATCTTTTCTGTGCTTCTGGTGGATTTGTGCTCGGTGGTTGGAGCGGAAAATATCCCTGGGAACCGTGAGGCTTTCTTCCACAGAAGTAGTGGAGGTCACAGGGACCATGTTCATCACTCCAGCAGGTTCCCACTCTACATGATGCAGCTCTACCGGACTCTGCTGGAGGGAGACACATCCTGTGCGCCGCCATCTGTCAGCGCCGCCCCGGCCAAGAGTGAGGACATCTCCCGTCTTCACGATTCTGACTCTGTACTCAGTCTGGTAGCCAAAAGTGAGTATCTTTATTTTGCAACACTTTTTATGAAGCAACAATTCAATTGGGCACACGAATTAAACGCAATGTAAGGATTTAATTATTAGTTAATTATAATAACAAGCGAATTCCCTCTCAGTTACATTTATTCAATAAACAGTGATTTGAGTTTAGGCTACTAGAGCGCGTTTTGATTACTTTGCGCCTATGTGCTTCGCAATTATTTTAGCTTGGGAACCTTATACAATGCGTATTGTGAAGAGCCTCTAGGCTATGGCACTTTAGCGCGTACTAGACCCAGGCTGTCTGTTAGAAGTGTGTCAGGAAGGGAGCAATACACAATGCGACAGTAACAACATTCTACTTTATTAACTGCTCATTGCATGTCAAAAGATGGCGTGTGAAAGCTGTATGTGGGCAACAATAAAATAATTGACACTATCTGTGATTGATTTAATGAATGGGACAGTCTGATAGTCACAGAGGTGAGAGACATGCTTGCACACTTTCATAATCCGTGTCTGCTGTCTGCTTTGCTCAAATATTTTCTGTTATGTTTGTTCCTTATATAATGTATATATGTCCAGGTCGCAATTGTAAATGAGAACGTGTTCTCAATTTGCCTACCTGGTTAAATAAAGGTGAAATAAATAAAAATAAATAAATAAAATGACAAACCAAGGCGTAGGTTTAACTACTTTTAATGAACATATACATCAGCTAGAAAACTCCATGTTTACCCATGCAAGGCATTCTTTAACCATCTCCCGCGCCTGCATAGCCTGCTGGGTAACGTAGTCTAAATGTTATTAACACATAACAACACATCTTCTTTCCTTTAAAAGAAAACTACTTTTCTATGTAACTACACATGTCACATCACATTTGTTTACTCAACCTGCAAAACATGCAATTTTCAATAACAAACATTTCTTTCCCCCAATTTTTTTTCCTTAAAAATAAAATAGTTTTCCAACTAAATATAGTCTGTCCAACAATACTCTATTGTGGCTCTATTTCTATTCACATTAACAAAACATTCAGTCCAGGTGCCCCTTTTTTTGTATTTTTTAGATTTTCTTTTTTAGCAATTCTCAATAAGCCTTTCAAGGGCTTTGACAGTCCTTTTTGGTCGTTCTGCTGAAGTGCTTCCTGAAACAGTGGGACAGTGTTCATTGTCAGTCAGGGTGTTCTGACTGAATTGTCCATTTCTAAAGGCATTTGACGCTTCAGCAGTATTCTCCTGATGATCCTCAGTCCCTTGAGTGAATGGCTGAAGCCTTAGATCCACTCTGTTTCGTCTCAGTTGTGATCCATGCTCCGTTTGGATCTCATAGGATCGCGGTGCAACTTCTCTCTGCACACACCCTTGCTGCATCCAGGTTCCTGTAGTGATGTCTCGGAGTCGTACATGATCTCCAGGTTTCAGTTCAGGTAAGTGTCTTGCACTTTTGTCGTGTCGCTGTTTTTGTTTGTCTTTCTGCTTTTCCTTTGCGAGTTTGACTTTGTGAGCACCTCTGGGTGTTAGCAAGTCCTCATGGATGGGTAGGTTGGTTCTGATGCGGCGTCCAATCAACATTTGTGCAGGTGAAAGTCCGTTCTGCAGCGGTGCGCTGCCGTAGATCATCAGATTTTTTAGGAAATCCTCCGTTCCATCATGTGCCTTTTTCATCAGACCTTTGACAATTTTGACTGAACTCTCTGCTAACCTCTGCTAGGTTTTTGAAGCAGTTTTCCTGTTCATGGGACCATTCCCATTCATTTTTCTGTTCCAGTGGAGCGGACTGTACTGACAGTTGAGGTATGAACTTTGCAAGGTAGGTGATCATGCCCATGAAGCGTCTCACATCGTCCTTGTTCTTCGGGCGCTCCATGTTGTTGATGGCTGATGTTTTCCTCGGGTCTGGTTTGACTCCGTCCTCTGAAAGTACATCTGCCACGAAGGTAAGTGTTTTCACACCAAACTCACATTTGTCCTTGTTTAGTTTTAGGTTGACTTTCCGTGTTAGGTCCAGCACTTGTCTCACTCTCGCATCGTGTTCTTCTTTTGTGGACCCCCAGACGATGATGTCATCCATCATAGTCTCCACTCCTGGAATGTGCTCGAAGATCATGTGGATTGCCTTGTGGTAGACCTCTGGCGCTGAGAGAATCCCATATAGTAGATAAAGAAATCTGTACCTGCCCTCAGGTGTGTTGAATGTGCATAGCCTTGAGCTTGCATCATCTAGCTTCATTTGCCAGAATCCTGATGAGGCATCAAGCTTACTGAACCACTTTGCTCCAGCAAACTGCGACATTATCTCTTCTCTGGTTGGCAACTTGAAATGCGCTCTCTTGATTGCTTTGTTGAGATCTCTCGGGTCTAGACATATCCTGAGATCGCTGTTCTTTTTCACCACAATAACCAGTGAGCTTACCCAGTCTGTAGGTTCATCCATTTTTGTGATGACATCCATCTTTTCCATGCGTCCGAGTTCCTCTTCAAGCTTTTTTTTCAGTGCAAATGGAACTTTGCTGCATGCATGCACAACTGGAGTAATTTTGTCATCAGTACATATTTTGTGTTCTCCTGGTAAACATCCAAGACCCTCAAACACATCCTCATACTCAGCCAGTAGTGATTCTTGGTCATTTTCAGTCTGTGATGTCACTACATACACTCTTTTCAACAAATTGAGCTTTTCACATGCATTGATTCCTAGAATAGGCTGTACACGCTTTTCCACAATCAGCAGCTGTGCTCTGAACTTTTTTCCTTTATGCTGTAAAGTTACTATGCAGCTACCTTTGACTGGTATGTTCTCCCCAGTATAACCAGTAACCTTAATTTTCACCGGGTGTGTTTTGCTCTTCACCTTCAGTGTTTTGTAGTCATCCAGCGATAACAGGTTTACCTGTGCTCCAGTATCAAGCTTGAATGGTATTATAGTTTCATTCACAGTCAATGGCACAATCCATTCAGCATTTACTGCATTGCATATTTCCACAGAATCAACAAAGAATTATTCCATCTCCTCGACTGTGTGAATCTTTTTCTTTGTCGCCTCAGCTTTGCAGCATTTTGAGAAATTATCATTTTCCCCACAGTTGTTACATGATTTGCCATATGCAGGGCATTTTTTTGGTTGTGGATAAATCCACATTTTCCACATGTAGTGTTTTGATTTCTCTCTTTTGCTTGTTTTTGTTTTGTAAGGCGTTGTATGTACTGCTCCTCTCTTTTTATTGCATGCACTGATGTCTCATCCCTGCACAGCTCTTTAGCTCGTGCTCTGGTGGTTTCAGCTGCTCGACACATATTCACTGCTTTATCCAAAGTTAAATCTTGCTCACGCAGCAATCTCTCCTTGAGTCCATTATCAAGTATGCCACAGACTATCCTGTCCTTCACTAGTGAGTCTTTCAGATTTTCAAATTCACACGTTTTCAGTGTGTTCAGCTCAGCCAAATACTGGTCAAAACTGACTCCCTGTTTCTGATCATGAGAGAAAAACTTGTATCTCTCAAACGTGACGTTCTGGCTTGGTACAAAGTATTCCTCAAATTTAGCCATTAGCACAGTCAATGTCAAGTTTGCCTCGTCTTTCTGAAAGCTATTGTAAATGTCCAATGCATCCTCTCCAATAACATGCAGAAAAATGGAAGCTTTCAATTTGTCATCATCTCCCCCTGCACCACTGGCTGCTAGGTAGATTTTGAATCTCTGCTTGAAACGTTTCCAATTGTCCGCTAAATTGCCTGTTAACTGCATAGGAGTAGGAGGGCTAAGCCTATCCATGACGGAGATCAGGAACAGTGCCAATTTCTCTTACTTCACAGTATGTTGCTCATCAACAAATTCCAATGCAGCCTCGCTCTCGCTGCTGTCACTCTCGCTGCTGCGGCTCGTTGTCCTCGCTCTTGCAAGCTAGCATCTTCGACTACTCACGTCACTTGACTTGTGGTAGAATGTTCAATTTTCGTCGCGGAAATTTGCAGAGTTACTCCTTTCTTTTCTCTGTCTCTTCATAGCGACTACCAATCTGACACCATGTTATGTTTGTTCCTTATATAATGACAAACCGAGGCGTAGGTTTAACTACTTTTAATGAACATATACTTCAGCTATAAAACTCCATGTTTAGCCATGCAAGGCATTCTTTAACCATCTCCCGCGCCCGCATAGCCTGCTGGGTAACGTAGTCTAAATGTTATTAACACATAACAACACATTTTCTGTTATCTCTCCAGGTTGTCACCAGAGCGGTGGGAGGTGGTCTGTCACCTTTGATGCGTCCTCCATCTCTGCAAGTGACAACATCAAGCGCTCTGAGCTGCGGATCCGCCTGCCTACCTTCTCTGCCTCTGAGCATGTTACTGTGGACTTGTACCACTCCCAGAGTGGCCGCTGCTCCAGCCCGCCATGCCCAGAGAGCCTCTTCCTGGGATGCCTGAGGGCAGAGCCCAGCTCCCTGACCGCCACATCCAACTGGAGGGTGTTCAACGTCACCACCCTGTTCCGCTACTACTGGCTGCACCAGGGAGGCTCCGCACCTGGCCATGAAGAGGGAAGGGCAGAGAGAGAGAAGGGTCTGGAGAGCGTCCTGCACCCCACAGCCGACCGGGTCATGATGGTGGTCTTCTCCAAGCATCAGACAAAGAAGAGGGCCCCCACCCTCATCCGCACCGCTGAACATTCCAAGTATGTCACTCTGGACCGGGAGCGAGCTGGAGCTGGCCCCACTGTCAGCGTAGAGGGAGGAAAGGGAGCCCGGCGCAGGAAGAGGCACAGGCTTCACCAGAGAGCAGGAGTGGCTGGGGTGGCCCCTGGCGTGGCCCACACCGAGGAGAGGAAGGGCCCGCTGTGCAAGAAGGTAGACATGTGGGTGGACTTTGACCAGATAGGCTGGAGTGAGTGGATTCTTTACCCCAAGCGCTATAACGCCTACCGCTGTGAGGGCAGCTGCCCTACCCCAGTGGACGAGACATTCACCCCCACCAACCATGCTTACATGCAGGTAAGACTACCAACATTACATTATCACTGCTGAAAATGTACATGTTTGAAATAGATTTAAAATAGAGCCATTGATTTGTTTCCTATTACAATATTGTATGATTTCCTGTTTGTTTGTGAGTTCACTTGTACTAACATGTCTTTTTCTTCTCTTTCCAGAGTCTACTGAAGCTTCACCGCTCAGACCGGGTCCTGTGCCCATCCTGTGTGCCCACCCACCTGGCCCCTCTGTCCATGTTGTATTACGAAAACAGCGAGGTGCTGATGCAGCACTTTGAGGGCATGGTGGTGGACGAGTGTGGCTGCCACTGATCAGCATGTCTGCCAACACCCCATAGGCACTTTCCTTCCCAGAGAACATCACTCTGTACCAGTTTCTGCTCGACCTGCAGACCTCACAAAGACAGTTGAGGTGCAAATGTGTGGGCTCACTGTGAGTGTAGCCTCAAAGTTCAGGGCTATTCTAGTAGGGCAGCTGCTGCCTTCAGCCATGCTAAACTATATGGATGTACTGGACATTGAAGCAGACTCTGAACACAAGCACTGAAAGGATCAAGAGAATCACTTCGAAAGGATTTTAAACTGAGATCTCCTGACTGCATACATGTATTATGCATAAGGACTCATGATTGAGACAATAGCAGATACAAGGACACATTTAAGTTGCCATTGTCAATGCTGACCCCTAAAGCGCTTTAATTCCACTGTGTGACCTGGTAATCATATGGTTTAAAAAAAGAGTACATATTCATGCGAGAAGTATTATTTCATAAAGGATGAAATATCTGTAAAATGTCACATGAACCTTTTGTTTAATAAATCCTCAATTTATTTCCGTCTCCATCTATGCTTTTCACAGGACTTGTATTTTTTAACAACATGGGATATTTTTGAAAGTTGCATACTCTTATCTTATTTAATAGTAACACAAAAGGATAGTAGAAAGTATGTTTGTAATTTATTAGTTCTTCTGGAGAAAAATTATTCTGCAAAATGTAGCCCTAGTTTTACAATCAACAACGTATTACCCGAATACAACAAAATGCTACTGGAGAAGACTCAAACATATCATTCAAATGCTTCATCTTTAAGACAGGTTAATGACTAACAATTAGTAAATAATATTAAATCAATAGAGAGATTGTATGTACATTTTGTCTCTTCCTGAGCGATTAGAATTATGACTGCACATAATAATGCATCACTTCAATAATGCAGTCTTCATTCATTTCAGTATGCTGTGCTGTTTCCAAAAAGACTGTTTAAACATGAGTCACTCTTTCATTGTCATCCTCAAGGCTGCAGATCCAGCAGATCCATCAAATGGCTAAATGTCCATTTCAAATTGAGCATCCTCCCCTGCAAAGACAAGTTGAAAGCAAAAACATGATGAAAATACTCATCACAAATGACACAATATGTCATACACTTGTGAGCACACACACACTCACACCTACCCTTAGACTCTTACCTGCACTCTTGTCTACTGGGGGATTGTGGTTGTTGGGGGTCTGTTTGGGGTGGGCTGTGTCAGTCGTAGTGTTGTTTGAGAGGGGGTTGGTTACCCCTGGAATATCAGGAAGACAGGGAGGGGTGCATGTCAGAGGGGAGGTTTGACACTCCAGGAGGAACTTCCGGTCATAGATGTTTTGTGTAACTGGGTGGGTTTGGTGGAGGTCGATCGACAGTGAGAGAGATCACAAACAGGGTTCTGTGTTTCACGTCATGGCAGCAGTGTACCTGTGAATGTGTTACTGACCCACATTGGATCTCTGTCAGGCTACAACAACCAGTCACCATTTATCTGTTCAGCCTGTGGCCAGATGAGTTAAGTGCCAACATTCCCACAACCTGCTAATGAAATGGGATTGGTTAGAGACCATGCTCTGAGCTATATTCTTTATATATGTTGTCTTTTACCTTGAAATAGTACCTTAAACAGGATATAGACACTTGTAATGGTTCACAGAGAAAGGTTTTAGCACTTTGAGTGTTTGTTTGGTAGCCAAGTGCTTGACAGTAAGCCAACATATTTCCATAGTGTGTCAATGGCAATGGAAGGAAATATATAAATAGGATAGAAGTTTAGAGTGATAAACAAGGTGCTAATTAAGCATACATAACATTGCATTACATTTTTTAAAGAAAATGTCTGAAAGGATACATGTTGACACAGATTATAGGCCTACATTATCATTGGCCTATGCCTACTCATGAGGATGGTGATGAAGAAGATCCTAACATACTGTTAAATCAGGCCTATTAATATAATAATGATTATTCTTATAATAACATTAGTGTATTTACTTTTATTATGATTGAGTTTCACATACCTCAGATCAAATCAAATTGTATTTGTCACATGCGCCGAATACAACAGGTGTAGACCTTACCGTGAAATGCTTACTTACAAGCCCTTAACTAACACTGCAGTTTTGAGAAAATAGAGTAAAGAAAATATTTAATCAAGTAAAAAGAACTTAAAAAATAAGTAACAATAAAAGAACAATAATGACACTTTATACAGGGGGTACCGGTAAAGTAACCATGCATAGATAATAAACAGCGAGTAGCAGCAGTGTAAAAACAAATTGGGGGAGGGGTTGTCAATGCAAATAATCCGGGTGGCCATTTGATTAATTCTTTAGCAGTATTATGACTTGGGGGGAAAAGGTGTCGTGCCCTCTTCATGACTTTCGTGGTGTGTTTGGACCATGATAGTTTGTCGGTGGTGGACACCAAGGAAATTGAAACTCTCGACCTGCTCCACTACAGCCCTTTTGATGTGAATGTGTTCGGCCCTCTTTTTCCTGTAGTCCATGATCAGCTCCTTTGTCTTGCCCACATTGAGGGAGAGGTTGTTGTCCTGGCACCACACTGCCAGGTCTCTGACCTCCTCCCTATAGGCTGTCTCATCGTTGTCGGGATCAAGCCTACCACCGCTGTGTTGTCAGCAAACTTATTGATGGTGTTGGAGTCATGCTTGGCCCTGCAGTCGTGGGTGAACAGGGAGTACAATAGAGGACTAAGCACGCACCCCTGAGGGGCCCCCGTGTTGAGGATTAGCGTGGCAGATGTGTTGTTGCTTACCCTTACCATGTCCAGGATCGAGTTGCAGAGGAAGGTGTTTAGTCCCAGGGTTCTTAGCTTAGTGATGAGCTTTGTGGGCACTATGGTGTTGAACGCTGAACTGTAGTCAATGAACAGCAATCTCACATAGGTGTTCCTTTTGTCCAGGTGGAAAAGTGCAGTGTGGAGTACGATTGCTTCATTTGTGGATCTGTTGGGTCAGTATGCAAATTGGAGTGGGTCTAGGGGTCATACTAAAGAGTCTTCCTCCTGGTGTTGTAGAATACTCTTGATGTATTATTGATGGTGACACTGTGGGTGATAGGGATTCCCCAACTAGTAGTGTGACTACCAGTACCTGAAGACATCCTTCGAACTATGAAGACAAACTACTAAACAGCTAGAAAACCATGCACTTCGTAAACAAGATCAAGCGTAGGCCTATAGCTGCTGACAGACGGCGAGAAAAATGTGCATCTAAATGTCACCGTTTTTCTTGACATTCAATCGTTTATGATCTGTCGTAACTGCTTGCCCTCCACGTGCCTCCAATACACAAACAGCAAGTGGCACTCCTCAAAAAAACACTGCCAGGAGTGCCAGCTTTGATTGGCTGAAATATTGGAGACCAAAGAAGGGAGAGGTTACATACAGCAAGTTGTAGTTTTATTGAATCCTCTAACTGTCACGCCCTGATCTGTTTTACCTGTCCTTGTTATGTCTCCACCCCCTCCTGGTGTCACTTGTTTTCCCCAGTGTATTTATCCCTGTGTTTCCTGTCTCTCTGTGCCAGTTCGTCCAAGTCAACCAGCGTTTTTTCCCGTTCTCCTGCCTTTGCTATTCTCCTTTTTCTAGTCCTCCCAGGTTTGACCTTGCCTGTTTCTGGACTCTGTACCCGCCTGCCTGACCATTCTGCCTGCCTTGACCTCGAGCCTGTCTGCCACTCTGTACCTCCTGGACTCTGATCTGGTTTTGACCTTTTGCCTGTCCATGACCATTCTCTTGCCTACTCTTTTTTTGGATTATTAAACATCTTAGACTCCAACCATCTGTCTCCTGTATCTGCATCTGGGTCTTGTCGTGTGTCATGATACTAACACCCATGTAGAGGAATATAAAATAGCCTAAATAACTATGTAAACTGGAAAAATGAAGATATCAATATCCCTGTGAGAGTATATGTATAGCCTATGTATGGCTATACATAGTCTTTGAAACAAGAATAAGATCCACTCTCTGCCTGATAAATGTTTTGCACCAATGTAAATACCTTTATACCAGTGGAGGCCATCCTTCTCAGTGAATTTCATTTTTTTCTTTTTAAATTGTACAACATTTAAAAAGTTATCCTTTTTAGATAAAACTATCCTAAATATAATCATTTTCACACAATAATTGATTAAGACACACTATTTTGCAATGAAGGTCTACAGTAGCCTCAACAGCACTCTGTAAGGTAGCACCTGGTGTAGCCGGAGGACAGCTAGATTCCGTCCTCCTCTGGGAACATTGACTTCAATACAAAACCTAGGAGGCTCATGGTTCTCACCCACTTCCGTAGACTTAATTAACACAGTAATTATGACAACTTCCGGAGGACATCTCCAACCTATTAGAGCTCTTGCAGCACGAACTGACATGTTGTCCACCCAATCAATGGATCAGAGAATGAATCTAGTACTGAAAGCATAAGCTACCGCTAGCTAGCACTGCAGTGCATAACATCTGGTGAGTAGTTAACTGAAAGAGAGAGAAAGACAATAGTTAAGCACTGGAAAATTGAATTTCTTCCTTAATGAAGGAGAAGAAAGAGGGGATGAGAGAGATTCCATCATGTTTTTCACTT
The DNA here is from genome assembly GCF_029448725.1 of Salvelinus fontinalis. NCBI lineage: Eukaryota > Metazoa > Chordata > Actinopteri > Salmoniformes > Salmonidae > Salvelinus > Salvelinus fontinalis. Next base: position 20,647,694 of record NC_074685.1, on the reverse strand, counting down.
ACTTAGCTAGCAAATGCGGCTAGCTAGTTTAGCCTACTCAAACACCCTGCTCAAATAGAGGGACACTATGTTAGCTTGCTGGCTATGACTATCCAACACAACACTGGAACTCTTCTAAGTCAAGGTAAGCTTTTGGTTTGACCAATTTATTGCCACCGGGGCCCGCCGGTGTAAATGCTAACCTGCTTACTGACTGTATACTGTAAAGTTACTGCATGATTGTAGCGGATTTACTAACTCGTTAGTTCTATTAGCTATGTTGACTATGACTTTACTTTAGCTAATATGGTGACAACAACGTAGGCTGTGTGTACCGGTTATAATATGGTTTGGCTTGGAAAGTTTGTTTTCGCCTGGTTACATACAGCTGATGTGTTGTGCATTGAAGTCCACAAGCGAAAGGAAAAGGTGAGAGGAGGAGAGCGCATAGATGTGAGAAGAAATACAACGTGCCTGCTATGAAAGTGTACTGTGTTTACACAGGATCAGGGGTGTATTCATTCCGCCGATTCTGATGAAAAACGTTTCTTAAACGGAAGTAAATGGAACAAACGTGGATAAACATACCTGAAATTATCTAATAAAAACTCTTGTTTGCAACTGTTGGACTAATGATTACACCCTATATCAGCTAGATGCAGGCAAGAGGGTGAAAGGCGGTATTGAATGTGTCACTGTCTGTGCATGTGTCACTGCTTGTCACCTCAAATCTTTCTCAAATTAGAGTATCATGTAGTAGCCTAAACCTATTATTGTTACATTTAACTGGGTGAATGGAATATGAATGACAGTCATCCAGTATGCAGTAATAGAAATAAGGCCATGCTCATGAAAAGAAAAATGGTCCTCATCTTAAACGGCACTGACTGCCACTGCTTTATACTGTACACATGCCCATAGAGTTACATTTCCAAATGTACATCAATTTACATTTGATTCTCAAACACATCAAAGTGTGTAAGACAACACATCAGTTATGTTCACATCTTTCTTTATTAATTGCTGTAAATGGTTGGAGCTGGTGTACATGGTAGATGATCTACACCAGGGATTATCAACTAGGATTCAGCCGCGGGTCAATTTTTTCTTGAGCGGATGGTCAAGGGGCCAGAACATATCAAAAAATAATTTGTAGACTGCAAATTGACCGCAAGAAGCCCAAACAGATATAACATTTTGATTAAAACATAATAATTTCAAACCTTGCTTACATTTGTATATGATCACATAGACAGTACTAGTACAACGTTTGGACACAGCTACTCATTCCAGGGTTTTTCTTTATTTTTACTATTATTCTACAATGTAGAACATAGTACAAATAAAGAAAAACCCTTGAATGAGTAGCTGTGTCCAAACGTTGTACTGGTACTGTCTCTCTATTATGTGTGGGAATACTTTGGAACATATTTGCAAAATGAAAATCACTTGGAGCTGATTTGCTTGTGTTTTCACACTTTTATGTCCAACAAAAAAATGAAACGTGTTTCGGCTCAGAAAACTGTGTGTGTGGGGGGGGGGGGGGGAGCAAATAAAATCACCCGCAGGCCACAAGTTGGGGAACCCTGATCTATACATATCTTCGTGTCAAAATGAATCTGATTGAAACAAAGGTTTGTATACATATTCATGTTTGTTTTTCCCTCTCTCCATGACAATAAAAAAGAAAAGTAAACAAGTTGAAATACCCACAAAGCCTCTACAGTCCCCATGATGAGGGCGTTTGCCTATAGTCTAGTTAATATGCTTAAAGAACATCTATAACAACTCTATAAGGGTGCATAGCATTCTAATTCAATATATTTTGTCATATATTTTCATAAAAACATTTTCTGTGCATGTGCACAGTTGCATTCCTTAGTAGAGAGTAATATGATATTGCGTTAATATTGTCATGTATCCATTCTAAAGGAGTATAGGTGATCTCTATTCTTTGCAACAGTTAACAGTTAACCCTCCCATCAACCTCTTGAACACAGCAAGCACACGCAGACACACACACACACACACGCACACACACAGGTGGAGTCTACAGTTCTCACAGTGCAAAGGGTTGTGGACCGGCTCAGTTTGATCTTGGAAATTAAAAAATCTAAAACCTCTAAGCCAACACACAGTTACCCTTAATCTGAGACTCATCAAACATGCTGAACATCAATTTTAAATACATTTCAGACTGTGGTCTCTATATTTCATCCATATCCGGTCTCAGTGTCTTGTTGTTGTGGAAAATCTGATTGATACATTGATTGACTTATCCATTGCTGATTGAGAGTTTCATCATCAGCCTATTCAGACCCAAAGCAGCAACATAAGCCAATCATCTCCACTGCTGTTTAAACAGAAAAATGACCCGGAGAGTGGAGGCTCACCTGTAACCCATTACATCTCTCTCTCACACACACACACACACACACACACACACACACACACACACACACACACACACACACACACACACACACACACACACACACACACACACACACACACACACACACACACACACACACACACACACACACACCCACCCACCCACCCACCCACCCACCCACCCACCCACCCACCCACCCACCCACCCACCCACCCACCCACCCACCCACACACACACACACACACACACACACACACACACACACACACACACACACACACACACACACACACACACACACACACACACACACACACACACACACACACACACACAGCTGGGATCCTGCTAGAACTGAAACCTGAGTTGAATAAGAGTGAACGATAAGTTATATGTGTTAAATGTGGCATAACAGATGAGGTTTTAATGTGCACTGATTGGCAGGTAATGTGTCTGTGATGTGTTACTAATCTATTCACTCAGTCATTCATGTGACAAAAAAAAAAACTGTACTATGAAGCAAAGATCAATTATATAAATAATGATAGAAAAATGCTTTGGAGCACCTTAAATAAAATTTTGGGCAAAATTGCGAACTCGACAACATCATTCATTGAGTCAGATGGCTCATGCATCACAAAAGCCACTGATATCGCCAACTATTTTAATGATTTTTTCATTGGCAAGATTAGCAAACTTAAGCCTGACATGCCAACAACAAATTCTGAACCTACACATCCATGCATAACTGACCAAATTATGAAAGACAAGCGTTGCAATTTTGAATTCCGTAAAGTGAATGTGGAAGAGGTGAAAACATTATTGTTGTCTATTAACAATGACAAGCCACCTGGGTCTGACAAAATTGGATGGAAATGACTGAGGATGATAGTGGACAACATTGCTACTCCTATTTGCCATCTCTTCAATCTAAGCCAACAAGAAAGTGAAGAAAAAGTAATTCCGCTACCCAAGAATAGCAAAGCACCCTTTAATGGCTCAAATAGCCGACCAATCAGCCTGTTACCAACCCTTAGTAAACTTTTGAAAAAAATTGTGTTTGACCAGATACAATTCTATTTCACAGTAACAACAGATTTTCAGCATGCTTATAGAGAAGGGCATTGAACATGTACGACACTAACACAAATGTCACTATCAACAAGGCAGGTCCTACAGGCTCCAGTTTTGTCGCACCTGGACCACTGTTCAGTCGTGTGGTCAGGTGTCACAAAGAGGGACATGCCACCAGAGGCAGAACAGACTATGGGAGGTGCACAGTACTACATAGAGTCAGTCCGACATGGAACTCTATTCTACAAGTAACTCGTGCATGCAGTAAAATCTGATAAGAAAACTGAAAACTGGAACAGCAGGGACTGTGAAGAGACACACACACACACACACAGGCACACGCACACACATAACATATGTACTATACACACATGTACACATTGATTTTGTGTTGTAGATATGTGGTAGTACAGTAGTGGCCTGAGGGCACACACTTAATGTGTTGAGAAATATGTTGTGAAATGTAATGTAATAATTTTAATTGTATATAACTGCCTTCATTTTGCTGGACCCCAGGAAGAGTAGCTGCTACCTTGGCAGCAGCTAATGGGGATCCATAATAAATACAAATACCAAATTCAGTGTATTTTTTTACTCCAGCTACAGTGGTTATGATACATATTCTATTTTTCTCAGTAAATGAGTGCTACAACGAGAGATTCATTCCCAAGATGCAATGGATGAAGTTAGCATATCCTGGATAATATCTGCTACGTTAAGTGCTGGACCAAACCATTTTCTGATTCAGAGGGGTTGGGTTAAATGCGGAAGACACATTTCTGTTGAATGCATTCAGTTGTACAACTGACTTGGTATCCCCCTTTCCCCACATACAACCGTTATGTAGTATGTGATACCTCTTTACGACACCAGGTGGGAGTGCCACCCCACTAATACATCAATGCAACTAAGGAGATGCTGTTGTTGAATGGCATTGGTGAATACATTGAAAGGATCACATTTGTGAGGGGAAAACCATTTGCAGCCTTGGATTGTACCCTTTGTATACATGCAAGAGAGAGAAATGCTTTTAATGCTACCATAATGTGCAGATACAGAACACCCACCCAACCACCATACACATACTGTATATACAGTACCAGTCAAAAATTTGGACACACCTACTCATTCAATGGTTTTTCTTTATTTTTTTATTTCTCTTTATTGTAGAATAATAGTGAAGACATCAAAACTATGAAATAACACATATGGAATCATGTAGTAACCAAAAAATAAAAGTATCCACCCTTTGACTCCATCTCTCTCCAAGAAGGAGAGGGATGGAGTGCTGCATCAGATTACCTGGCCTCCACAATCAGCTGAACTCAACCCAATTGAGATGGTTTGGGTTGAGTTGGACCGCAGTGTGAATGAAAACCAGCCAACAAGTGCTCAGCATATGTGGGAACTCCTTCAAGACTGTTGGAAAAGCATTCCAGGTGAAGCAGGTTGAGAGAATGCCAAGAGTGTACAAAGCTTTCATCAAGGCAAAGGGTGGCTACTTTGAAGAATGTAAAATCAAAAATATATTTTTATTTGTTGAACACTTTTGGTTTGTACATGATTCCATTTGTGTTATTTCATAGTTTTGGTGTCTTCATTATTATTCTACAATGTAAAAACTAGTACAAATAAAGAAAAACCCTTGAATGAGCAGGCGTGTTCAAAATTGTGACTGGTACACACACACACACACACACACACACACACACACACACACACACACACACACACACACACACACACACACACACAAACACACACACACACACACACACACACACACACACACACACACACACACACACACACACACACACACACTATACTGTATATACAGTTGAAGTTGGAAGTTTACATACACCTTAGCCAAATACAATTAAACTCAGTTTTTCACAATTCCTGACATTTAATCCTATCAAAATACCCTGTCTTAGGTCAGTTAGGATCACCACTTTATTTTAAGAATGTGAAATGTCAGAATATTAGTAGAGAGAAAGATTTATTTCAGCTTTTATTTCTATCATCACATTCTCAGTGGGTCAGAAGTTTACATACACTCAATTAGTATTTGGTAGCATTGCCTTTATATTTTTTTACTTGGGTCAAACGTTTCGGGTAGCCTTCCACAAGCTTCCCACAATAAGTTGGGTGAATTTTGGCCCATTCCTCCTGACAGAGCGGGTGTAACTGTGTCAGGTGTGTAGGCCGCCTTGCTCGCACATGCTTTTTTAGTTCTGCCCACAAATGTTCTATAAGATTGAGGTCAGGGCTTTGTGATGGCCACTCCAATACCTTGACTTTGTTGTCCTTAAGCCCTTTTGCCACAACTTTGGAAGTATGCTTGGGGTCAATGTCGATTTGGAAGACCCATTTGCGGCCAAGCTTTAACATCCTGACTGATGTCTTGAGATGTTGCTTCAATGTATCCACATTTTTTCCCTCCCTCCTGATGCCATCTATTTTGTGAAGTGCACCAGTCCCTCCTGCAGCAAAGCACCCCCACAACACGATGCTGCCACCCCCGTGCTTCACGGTTGGGATGGTGTTCTTCGGCTTGCAAGCCTCCCCATTTTTCCTCCAAACATAACGATGGTCTGTTCTATTTTTGTCTCATCAGACCAGAGAACATTTCTCCAAAAAGTACGATCTTTGTCCCCATGTGCAGTTGCAAACTGTAGTCTGGCTTTTTAATGGCGGTTTTGGAGCAGTGGCTTCTTCCTTGCTGAACGGCCTTTCAGGTTATGTTGATATAGGACTCGTTTTACTGTGGATATAGATACTTTTGTACCTGTTTCTTCCAGCATCTTCACAAGGTCCTTTGCTGTTGTTCTGGGATTGATTTGCACTTTTTGCACCAAAGGACGTTCAACTCTAGGAGACAGAATGCGTCTCCTTCCTGAGCGGTATGACGGCTGCATGGTTCCATGGTGTTTATACTTGCGTACTATTGTTTGTACAAATGAACATGGTACCTTCAGATGTTTGGAAATTGCTCCCAAGGATGAACCAGACTTGTGGAGGTCTACAAATTTTTTCTGAGGTTTTCGCTGATTTCTTTTGATTTTCCCATGATATCAAGCAAAGAGGCACTGAGTTTGAAGGTAGGCCTTGAAATACATCCACATGTACACCTCCAATCGACTCAAATTATGTCAATTAGCCTATCAGAAGCTTCTAAAGCCATGACATAATTTTCTGGAATTTTCCAAGCTGTTTAAAGGCACAGTCAACTTAATGTATGTAAACTTCTGGCCCACTGGAATTGTGATACAGTGAATTATAAGTGAAATATTCTACAATAAATTTGTGGAGTGGTTGAAAAACAAGTTTTAATGACTCCAACCTAAGTGTATGTAAACTTCCGACTTCAACTGTATATATCCCTCTGTGTTCTCCTTGTCGGATATTATTGCTGTGGCAGACACCAAAGTACATAATCTGAGCCTGACCTTGCTTCTCATAACAACTAGGGCACAATAGATCAATTACTGTATGTGCATGTGTGTATTAGTGATATGTGCGAGTGTGTATAATGGTTATGTGTGTGTTTGTATGTATGCATGTATGAGGTGTGTGTATGTGTAAGTTCACAGTACAAGGTACATGGGCTCAGGGGTCAGTGTTAAGTTGGGCGGTCACAGTGCTATCTGTCAGTATGTCCTTACTTGATTAGCTACGCTAGTCTCTAAAGTCTCTAAAATCTCATCTAAACTTCCACATATACCTCCATCTCGTTCCCATAAATATGATTTATTATGCCCCTATCTTCTTCACCCCCTAAAACCGAAAGCACAATCTAATGTGAACCATAAAAGAACGAAGCCATGAGGTGCTACAGCCAAAGCAAACAGAGAGGAGAGAAAAAGATAGAGAGAGAGAGAGAGAGAGCAAAGGGGGAAGCTGATAGGGTATAGACATAAGTTGGAGCTACAGGAGTTGATGGAGAGGAGTATGGTGTCAACATATCGGAGGGGAGGGTGGTATGAGGGGAAGGGCACATCATGCTACCATAAATCAGGGATGTGTTGGGTAAGAATCTTAGAGTCCACTGGCTGCCACACAATGCTATCAAACCTTTTTATGAGTAAAACAGGGGGAGAAAGTTAGACAAAATGGAACTGGGGTTGACAACGCTAAAGAAACACAAGAAACACAAGAAGCGCATTCACAAAGGAAAGACGGCACACGCAGACAGACGCTCACGAGTGAACAGTGAGACAGGGAGAACAGTGGCGTTCTCATTCCCACACTGAGCACGCCGTGACATCACAGGAGCACCGACCAACCAGGACAAGGCTCAGTGCCAAGCCTGAAGCGAGAGAACACGTGCAGTAAAGGTACACACACAGACACAAAGCATAGAGAATATATCACATAGAATAACAGGGAAATAGGATCCAAGTGAATGAAGCATTGTTAGGCTCAGCATTGGCTTCGCTGTATCGTACCAATCAGTTGTGGGGAAAAAATACTTGCTTTTTTGGCTTTAGTGTTGCCAGAATCAACTTGCTTACACAAACCACTCCCTTTTGGGGGAAAAAGTATCCTTAAACTCACCCCTGACCGAGTCCTGGGTCGGCCGTGTACCTTGTACCCCTTCAGTTTGTAGATAATGACAGTTCAAAGGTCATGCACCATCAGTCAATCATGCGGTTACAGTTGACAGGAAGCACTTTTTTGTTGCATTTTTTGGGGGTTGGATTTTCTCATGTTTTTCATAGAAAAAAAATCATGCTCTACTCTAGTTTAGTATCTTTTTCTTTAAAAAAATGTTACAAAACTACAAGTAGATCTCTGTCTCTTTTCCTCTTGCTGTGGAACTCCAGGGTCGTTCTGCAGATAATTTTGTGTTTGTATTTGTTGTTTGCAGATCTTAGTCTTTCTATCAGTCTTCGTTCCCTCTTCTCTCCTCTCAATCTTTTCCTCATTTCCCTCTGTCACCTGGCTTTGTGTTTGTGGAGGATAGTTTGGCAGTGGATGTCCGGTCCTAGGGGACAGAAAAAACCCCAGAATTCAGTAAAAAGGGAATTGTTTTTAACTACTACGATCTCGTCACATATAAAGAGATGGACAGAGGTCTCCAGACAAGACGATGAAGTAACAAGTAACTGATGACAAAAAAAGAACAACACCTAAAGATAACAAGTGATGTATTCTCATTCAGAAGTGGTAGAATATTATGTACACATACATGCTCTAATGAGAGCTGTCGGACAAAGATTCTTTAATCTTTCACTTTGTAACATTATTTCAAAAGAGTAGTGTGCAGGGGTTGTCATTTACATTAGCCAGTCTAACTTCAACCTACTCTGGTTGACCAGGGTCTGATAGACACTTCTAAAAGCATCTATCCAAGCACTGGAATATATACACGAGAGCTTATGTGTTCCGTACCTTGAGGACTGGGTACGTGTGTTTCAGTGTTATACTCTACGCAGACTGGTGCGCTTCACTGACTGAGGACCCTTCCTCACATCCACCCCCACCTACAGTACAGCAGGGAGGGAGGTTGCAGGGTAGGAGAAAATACACAGAGGAGTTAACACTGATCTATGTGATGTGAATTTGCAAGCATGTGTGTTTCTGTATGTATGTTTGTATGTGTCTATTTGTGAGTGTGTGAGTCTACTTGTTGGAATTAGTTGTGCAGAAGAAGACAAACCAACATTTCTAGTGACGACTTTTCCATGTTCGTCCACAAACTGCTCCTCAGCCAGAAACTCAACAGCATAGTCCTCTTTATCAACATTAATCTGTGTCAAAACATCAGGATATAACACATTAAATTACCAAATGACATTAGGACACAGGTTTACAAACCACGCAACACAACTTTATCCTATTAACCCAATTTCGGGTCATGATGTAGCATAACATCATAAAAATGTTGATGGTTGGAATTTTGATGATTGAAACCAAATTAAAAGATTGTCCTATCTATCGCAGGCATGGACAGGAAGTCCCTCCTCCAGGCACAGGAAGCAGCAGGTGGTCAGTCGGCGTGACAACCTGACCTGGCCCCGCCTCCGCTCCTGCTCCCAGGCCCCGCCTCCTGATGAAAGAAGCCCAGCCCCTTGTCAAAGGGCTGCGTGCCAAACAGTTGCCTGCACAGCATGCCCCATGTCACACACCGGCGTCAAGATAGCCTCCTGGGCTTCGCGTGACCCTGGTAACATCATCAGCGTCTCCACACTCTGCCGGGGCAGCCTGGGTGTCTGCAACCCCGCCCAGCCATGCAGGGAGTCCTTGTCGGGTAGGTATGGCTGGAATGCACTGCCTCCCAACACCCTGAGAGAGAGGGGGAGACAAGGACAGAGAGACAGAGTGGACAGAGGAGCAGAAAGTCAGAGTGACAGAGACAGAGGTGCGAGTAGGAAAGAGAACAAGACAGACAGGCAAAATACACGAAAAAAGAATGCCATAATGTATTCATGGAAATGAGTATTGAGTATGGACTCAGTACACACATAGAGCATAAGGTTGAGAGCAAGACTGTCTGACTAGACCAGTCTGAACCCCTGACTGAGTCTCACCTGTTGTCTCCGTTGTGCTCCATGGTTCGGCTCAGTCCTGACATCTCACACAGCTGGGCATAGACCTGCTGTCCTGAAACAACAGAAAGCCCTTCCTCTGAACTCTGCCCTACTCCTCCTCCTCCAGTCACACTGCTGCCCACCACTGATGCTGCTACCTCCACCCTCCTGCCCTCTGACCTCTGACCTCCCAGCTGGCCATTCAGGTTGACCTTTGGCACCGCACCGCTGGCCCTCACCCTGTCCCTGTCTGCCGGCTCCTGCCGCACCTCCTCTACCTCCCCTTCCTCTTCCTCCTCCAGCCCCATGATGGAGCCACTGGCCCCGCTTGCCCCACTGCTGGGGCGCCCCAGGCTGAAGGGAAGGGACAGGGTGGCCCCCTCTGAGTCGTCAGCCCGGCTGCTGCCATCCAGGGATGAGTCCTCCACTGTGACCAGAGAGGGGCTGACCCCCAAGGGCCACACCTGCACGTCAGACATTTCCATCAGGATGTCTTCTTCGGTGGTGGCGATTGGGGCACACTCCAGACTGGACACCTCCTGCCAGTAGGGCTCAGCACCCAGTGGAGAGGGCAGGCTGTACTGCAAGGAGGCCGGGGAGAGCAGCTCCTCCTGCACCAGCCCGTAACCTGGGAGGGAGGCGAGATAAAGAGAGAGGGAGACTAACACCACGCAGGCACAGGGATGGGGGAGTTAGAGGAGGGGAGGGGAGAGGAGGATTAGACAGGGATGTGGGAGTAGTGGGTCTGTTTCTCTGCCCTATAGGAAACAGTGGGGCTCAGTCCTGTGTCACAATATGCTTTGTAAGAGAAAGTGATTAGATTTATTTTCACTACTTCCAGTTCTAAGAAAGCACACACACTCACTGGCACCTTCTTGGAGTCAGTAGTAGTGAAAAAAGTGTCTCACGTTCCATGAAAAACAGTGATTTTGCAGACCACTGATCTGGTGATATGTCAGTGGTTCAAATGGAGGCTGCATGGAAGGAAGCAGTTTTACAGTATTGTGACATGTGACAGGATTTTCACCCTGAGAGCAGCAGGTGTTATATAGGGAATAAAGGCTTAGACATGGAGTCTTATTTATTGTCTGTCCATTGTCTGTGGGAAAGGGGTGAAGTGGTAGGTTTTCTTAATAAGTAAGAATGTGGAGTGGCAGTTGAAACTGTCATCCAAGATATTAAGAGAGAGCAGGTGAGTGGAGTGCTTGGGGTAAGTTGGGTTGGCACGATAATCAATACTACCAAATTATCACGATACGCATGTTCAATGATACCTGTGATATTGAATTGAATTGTGTCCATGTTTATCGCAATATCATTTTCATTGTTCTCAATTAGTTATTGGCAACAACATTTAGATTGAAACTGATAGGCTCCAATGTCTATTATCGTGATAAAAACATTTTATTGTGATACTATAATCATTGACATACAAATTCCATTATCGTTCCAAACCTAATCACAAGTGAGAGGGTCAGGAAGCTGCTGGGAAAATGACAAGTTACTTGCACTTGCACTCACCCTCACACACACATATGCACAAGTGCACACACACACAGGCACACATACAAATATATCTGTCTTTCTGTCTGTCTCCTATCATCATGGTTGTGTAACGGCTATCGTCATATTCTTCCTCCTCCTCGGACGAGGAGGAGCATGGATCGGACCAACACGCAGAGTGGAAAGTGGTCATATTTTATTGAACGTAAACTGAGCACTTACACATACAAAAACAACAAACGTGACCAAACCGAAAACAGTCCCGTGTGGCACGAACACTGACACGAGATACAAACACCCACAAAACACACGTGAAACCCCGGCTGCCTAAGTATGATTCTCAATCAGGGACAACGATTGACAGCTGTCTCTGATTGAGAATCATACCCGGCCGAACACAAACATCCCAACATAGAAAATCAAACATAGACAAACCCACCCAACTCACGCCCTGACCAACTAAATAAATACAAGAAAAAGGAAAACAGGTCAGGAACGTGACAGGTTGTCTTTCTCTGTTCTGTCCATCTTAAAAGGCTTTCAGTGTGACTTCTTTGTATATTTACATCTTGACAGTCTGTGTTCTAGGTGGTAATGAGTATGATGTAATGTGATGGTAAGGTGCAGAAGGAACTGTGAAGTGTTCATGGACACTGGACTAATGAATGAAGTATGGCTTTATTTCTTTCAGAGTGTCACGTTCCTGACCTATTTCTGTTAGTTTGTTGTATGTGTTAGTTGGTCAGGACGTGAGTTTGGGTGGGCATTCTATGTTTTCTGTTTCTATGTTGGTTTATGGGTTGCCTGGTATGGCTCTTAATTAGAGGCAGGTGTTTGGCGTTCCTCTAATTAAGAGTCATATTTAGGTAGGTTGTTTCACAGTGTTCGTTGTGGGTGGTTGTCTCCTGTGTCTGTGTTTGTCGCACCATACGGGACTGTTCGGTTTGTTTTGTTTATCGTCATTTTTATGTGTAGGCTATTTTCCCTGTTCGTGCGTTCTTCGTGTTTATGTGAATTCGTCGTCCAGGTCTGTCTACACCGTTTGTTGTTTTTGTTAGTTTAGTCAAGTTCGTGTTTTTGTGTTTTTCTTTAATAAATCATGTCTTCAAACTCCGCTGCATTTTGGTTCAATCCCTGCTCCTCCTCATCGGATGAAGAGGAGGAGGAAAACCGTTACAGAACCACCCACCGATCCAGAACCAAGCGGCGTGAAGTCGAGCAGTGGCCTGCTACACAGGAATCATGGACTTGGGAGGAAGTATTGGAGGGTAAAGGACACTGGGCTCACATTGGGGAATATCGCCGCGCTCGTGAGGAGATGGAGGCAGCGAGAGCCCAAGAGAGGTGGTATGAGGAGGCAGCAAGGAGACGTGGCTGGAAGCCCGAGAGGAGACCCCAAAAATTTCTTGGGGGGGGGGGGGGGCTAAGAGGTAGTGGGCCGAGGGCAGGTAGGAGACCTGCGCCCACTTCCCAGGCTTACCGTGGAGAGCGGGAGTACGGGCAGACATCGTGTTACGCAGTAGAGCGCATGATGTCTCCTGTACGTATGCACAGCCCGGTGCGGGTTATTCCACCTACCCGCACTGGTAGGGCTAGATTGGGCATTGAGCCAGGTGTCATGAGGCCGGCTCAACGAGTCTGGTCTCCAGTGCGTCTCCTCGGGCCGGCTTACATGGCACCAGCCTTACGCATAGTGTCCCCGGTTCGCCTACATAGCCCGGTGCGGGTTATTCCACCTCTCCGCACTGGTCGGGCGATGGGGAGCATTCAACCAGGTAAGGTTGGGCAGGCTCGGTGCTCAAGGGAGCCGGTGCTCAAGGGAGCCAGTACGCCTGCACGGTCCGGTATTTCCGGCACTACCTCCCCGCCCCAGCCCAGTACCACCAGTGCCTACACTACGCACCAGGCTTCCAGTGCGTTTTCAGAGCCCTGTTCCTCCTCCATGCACTCTCCCTATGGTGCGTGTCTCCAGCCCAGTACCTCCAGTTCCGGCACCGCGCACTACGCCACCTGTGCGTCTCCTAAGTCCTGTGCACACTGTTGTTTCTCCCCGCACTCGTCCTGAGGTGGGTGCCCTCAGTCCGGTACCACGCACCAGGCCTATAGTGCGCTTCGAGAGGTCAGTGTGCCCTGTCCCTGCTCCCCGCACTAGGCTTGAAGTGCGTGTCCTCAGTCAGGTGCCTCCAGTTCCGGCACCACGCACCAAGCCTACAGTGCGTCTCAGCCGGCCAGAGTCTGCCGTCTGCCCAACGGCGCATGAACTGCCTGTCTGCCATGAGCCTGCAAAGCTGCCCGTCTGCCATGAGCCTACAGAGCCTTCCGCCAGACAGGAGCAGCCAAAGCCTTCTGCCAGACAGGAGCAGTCTGAGCCATCCGTGTCCGCAGCGCCATCTGAGCCATCCGTGTCCGCAGCGCCATCTGAGCCATCCGTCTCCCCAGCGCCGTCTGAGCCATCCGTCTCCCCAGCGCCGTCTGAGCCATCCGTCTGTCCCGAGCCATTAGAGCCGCCCGTCTGTCCCGAGCCGTCAGAGCCGATAGTCAGTCAGGAGCCGCTAGAGCCAGTCGTCAGTCAGGATCTGCCAGAGCCGCCAACCAGACAGGATCTGCCAGAGCCGCCAACCAGACAGGATCTGCCAGAGCCGTCAGCCAGCCATGAGCGTCCAGAGCCGTCAGCCAGCCATGAGCGTCCAGAGCCGTCAGCCAGCCATGAGCGTCCAGAGCCGTCAGCCAGCCATGAGCGTCCAGAGCCGTCAGCCAGCCATGAGCGTCCAGAGCCGTCAGCCAGCCATGAGCGTCCAGAGCCGTCAGCCAGCCATGAGCGTCCAGAGCCGTCAGCCAGCCATGAGCGTCCAGAGCCGTCAGCCAGCCATGAGCGTCCAGAGCCGTCAGCCAGCCATGAGCGTCCAGAGCCGTCAGCCAGTCATGAGCTGTCCCTCAGCCCAGAGCGGCTATTTATTCAGAACTGCCCCTCAGTCCAGAGCTGTCTCTCTGTCCGGAGCTGCCTTTCAGTCCGGAGTTGCCCCTCTATCCTGAGCTACCTCTCTATCCTGAGTTACCTCGCTATCCTGATCTATCCCTCTGTCCTGAGCTATCCCTCTGTCCCGGTGCTGCCCCTGGTGTCGATGTTACCAAAAGGATTTAGTGGGGGTAAGATGAGGGTGGTCATTCATAGGGGGAAATGTAAGCTGGGATTGACTATGGTGGGGTTGGGACCTCGCCCGGAGCCTGAGCCACCACCGTGGTCAGATGCCCACCCAGACCCTCCCCTAGATTTTGTGCTGGTGCGCCCGGAGTTCGCACCTTATGGGGGGGGGTTATGTCATGTTCCTGACCTATTTCTGTTAGTTTGTTGTATGTGTTAGTTGGTCAGGGCGTGAGTTTGGGTGGGCATTCTATGTTTTCTGTTTCTATGTTGGTTTATGGGTTGCCTGGTATGGCTCTTAATTAGAGGCAGGTGTTTGGCGTTCCTCTAATTAAGAGTCATATTTAGGTAGGTTGTTTCACAGTGTTCGTTGTGGGTGGTTGTCTCCTGTGTCTGTGTTTGTCGCACCATACGGGACTGTTCGGTTTGTTTTGTTTATCGTCATTTTTATGTGTAGGCTATTTTCCCTGTTCGTGCGTTCTTCGTGTTTATGTGAGTTCGTCGTCCAGGTCTGTCTACACCGTTTGTTGTTTTTGTTAGTTTAGTCAAGTTCGTGTTTTCGTGTTTTTCTTTAATAAATCATGTCTTCAAACTCCGCTGCATTTTGGTTCAATCCCTGCTCCTCCTCATCGGATGAAGAGGAGGAGGAAAACCGTTACACAGAGTGGTGATGCCTACTGAGAATAGTTTAACTGTAAAAGTGTGTTAGTGTATGTGAGCGTGCATGTTTGTTTTTGGGATGCTATGGTGAAGATGCAGTACAGAGACAGTAGAGGTGAGGATGAAGAGGGGTAGAGATGTTCTGAATTTAACGGATGTTGAAGAAATGAGTTGGAATGACAATGGTTTATCTGGATTAATCCTTACTGTACCTCCCAATTTAAAGACAAAAGTGTAAAAATAACATTACAACACATAGTGAAGCACAACAACTCCACATAGATTGTCAATCTACAAACACACAAATACAATACACAGCACTGTCCACCTATGAACAGCACACACAAACATACAGAGACACATGAAAACACACACACACAGTTCACAGGTCACTGTACTCAGGAACACACACACCCACACACTCCTCCACACCATCGAACACATTAGCTGGCACATAACATTCTAACAATGTATCTGTAACATTACGACAACATTGTCTTAATGACAAAGCTGTCATGTCACAGCTACATTATTTTTAGAACATTATGTGCTGTTCGGTCAACTTTGTGTTACAGCCTAGCATTAAACCAACACCATAGAATTCACAGAAACCCCACTGAGATTTAAGGAGTTAATACAGCATTTAAAACAAGTTCGACAAAAAGCAGAGAAACAAGAAAAAGTAAAATACACATAAGGAAATAGTCATACAGAAAGCATGCCATGCAAATACACAGTTCTTATTCCAAAACAGCAAACGTTTATTTTGATAGCAAGACCTTTATTTTGACACCCCTCCACCCCACAACACATCAACACTGACCCTCCCAGACCTATAGAAACACACCTTTCCCTGATGTGAGACACAGAGAGAGGTACAGTGAGTCAGGCAGCATGCACATGCATAGACACAGAGCTACACCGAGAGAGGAGGTTAGCTGATTTGAGGTTAGCTTGACTGAACATGTGAGCACGACAAAATAAGATGACAGGAGAGAGGAGAGGCCCAGAGGTCAATATGAGGTCAGAGGTCGGAGAGGAAGAGCTTTGAGGAGGAGGAAGAGGAGGGCGGCAGATATGACATGTCACAGACACATAGAGAACGAGGGACAGACTTAGGAGAGACAGAGGGGAGTAACAAAGGAACAAGGTATGGAGGCCCAGAGCACACAAACTGTGTGCAAACTGTGTACTAGTGCCACTTAGTGGTCACCCCCCCCCCCCCCCCCACACGCACGCATATCCGACTCATCCATATACTAGACTAAAACATAAACACACAACGGTAAAATTTATATTTTAGTCTTTCCTAATTACTAACTCAATGTGTAGAACTGTCATTTCAAATGACATATGTCTTCAAGTTGTGTTTATTTGAGGTTTTATCCTCACATCTCCTATGATGTCATGTGAGAACCATCATGTTCAGGCCTAAAGCATGAGGTGTCAGAACAGTGAAACTGGAATGACGGCTGTCACCAAAATGCAATAAGGAAATGCTCACATTACATGCTCACATATCACTGGGTTATGGTGGAAATCGCACCCTTCCTCAGACGTGACTCAAAATCCTTTGAGAATCATCAGAAGAAATCAACCATGCAGCCCACTTACCCCTTCTGAAAAATGGGTGCCTAATAACTCGTGGCTTGAAGACTACAGGTGGCCGACCTGTGTCCGTGATCTCTTGTGGAGCAACAGAGATAAGGTTCAATCTGTGTTACCCATACAGTTGGGAAGACTATTGGGCTTCTCATTGATCTTGTTTTCACCATTGACATTACTAGGGGCAAGTATGGTCTATTCATACTACTGATCACATTGCTGGAATGTGTGTGTGTGTGTGAGCGCAACTGTATGTGTGTGTGTGTGTGTGTGTGTGTGTGTGCACATCTCTGTGCATGTGTCTCTTACCATTGATAACACTGGGGGAGAGCAGGGTGGAGTCGCGGTCGGCCAGTCTGCAGGCACCCTCCTCTGAGGCCCCGGCCTCTGCCTGTGGCTGGCCCTCCACTGAACTCACAATGTCTGAACGGTCAATGTTTTTGAGAGCCCCATACACACTCTCCACTGACAGAGGGAAAGAGAAAGTAAAGGAGAGAGAGAGGGCAGAAAATAGGGAAAGGAATGAAGAGAGTTGTGTTGGGGGACTGTAGTAAGACACAGACTGAGAGACAGACAGCCAGACAGACAGATAGAGACTCACTCTTGGCCCTCTTGCCCTCCCGGCCGGCCCACAGATTGAGCAGGGCTGAACTCTGGTCCAGGAGGGAGTTAGGATTCTCCACCCTGATTCTGTTAATGTCATCTACACCAAAATGCAGCTCCCGCGCCAACTCTGAGAGGGAGAATAAATAATTAGGTCAATCAAATACGTATGTAAGTTTATCTTACCACATATAGTAGACTGTATACAGTATCACCCATGTAGAGGAGCACTGACCTGCCCAGCTCAAGCCCAGCTGTTCAGATATGAGAGAGATCTTGAGCTCGGTCCTCTCCATGGCATTCACTGGAAAAAAAGACAACTTCAGAAACAGAACAGTCTCAGAGCTAAATATACTTTACAAGCACAACTGTGTCTGACTCAGAACATCTACTGCAAATGAATTACTCAATCCCGACTTTACAACTGAACACTGTAAACTGTATAAACAGTATAGAACAACAACTGTAACATTTTTACACCATTTTCCATGTTACTCATAACTAATCAAACTAACCACCAAAATACCCAACAAATAAAACCCATTAAAATCAGTTGCTTTTAAAAAAGATAATAGCAAACTTACCGTGACACATTACCCACAGAGTATAGTGTTTTTGCCAATACGATCCATGTGTGTTAGCAGACTATAGGCAGGGTAGGTTAGAGGTAGGTAGAGTATTGGAGGCAATCATTCAGACACCAGTCCATTCTGTTAGCGTAACATAACCATGAGGAACTGAGGTGCAAGGTACCAGTGCTGTGCTTCACCATGTAACCAATTAGCACTCCTTCCTTTCTCTGCTCATCTACCATGGGCCAATCAGAGGGCTCCTCTGTCTGGCTCCACTGTGAGGACCCGCCCATTCCCAGCGCTAAGCTAAATGCTAAATATCCGCCATGCTAACAGGACTCGCAGTGGAGCAACCAGCACCAGCGGCATGCAAACCATAACAGGTCATTCAGTACTAATGTTACCAGAACTCTGGAAGGGTTCTAGTTTTCAATGGAGCTGTTTGGATGTGTAGGTATTAGCTAATCTTTGGCACATAATCAATATAGCGCCATCATCACACTGCTGTGTATTATGGGGCGTAGTAGTGCAGTGCATCCAAGGCTCATGCATGCATAAAATAGAGAGAGTAGTAGACTGGGAAGCAGGGAAGAAGGGGTGCAACATTCAGGCCCTGTCTCTTCCTGTATAGTGGGGAGAGGGCTTCTGGACAGGCATGGTATGACTTACCGAGACCGGGCTCGTTCAGCGTGCTGTAGCGCTCCCTCAGGGCCAGTGGGGTCAGAGTTCGCCTGCGCTCCTCACTCCCCACAACCTGGATCACACACAAGGGACACAGTCACAAAGCACACACATCAGTGACTAGATATGGCTGCTCCCTCTGAAATATCAGCTACTTCTCCCAAGGTTGTCTAATGATATGTTTGAATGTGGTTTATTGTATCTATGCTGCTTTTGTGACTATTACTTTGTACTGTACTATCTTAGTGTAAATAAAACTGATTTTGAGATTTTTAAAAATGCTTAAAATAGCACTGGGATGATAGCAGGACATCTAAATATTTGGTGAATCTTTGCTTTTAAAACCACCAATCAACAGACTGACTAGTCTCTTTAGATACGGTATCTCTTAAAGTCTGTATTTCAGGTCTTTTTTAAGCCTTCAAAGCTCAACTGATCATTCATCAGCCGAGGAAGGTGCAGACAGAGCTCCCTAAGAGAGATCTTTTGTTACGACTGAGAACCAATCAATCAACAGCAACATTAAAGAACCAATCAATCAACAGCAACAATAAAGCAAAAAAACACCCCATTCAAAATGTCAATTCAATTAATGACTGTAATGATATCTGCTAATGTAGAACGGAAATAATATATTTTTGTATTGGCAAGGTTAAGAGGGGTTGTGAGTGTGTAATATTGGTCGTGGAGTGTGGTTTAGAAGGGTTAAAAGGGGTTGCATGTGAGTAGTTTAGTGGGTGTGAGAGACTGTGTGTACCTTGACACAGGGTGGCATGGTGATGTTGAGGTTACACAGCACATGCTGGGAGTCCTCATACTTGGTAGACTTTCGTAGGAAAGAAAGGAACCCAGAGGCCTCCTTATTGCTGTCTCTAACCTGATAGATACACAGAGAGAGAGAGAGAGAGAGAGAGAGAGAGAGAGAGAGAGAGAGAGAGAGACAGAGAGACAGAGAGACAGAGAGACAGAGGGAGAAGCAGGAAAACCAGAAGAGGTAGATTCGAGGAGGAGAGACAAGAGAGAGTGACAGAGGTAAGAGGAGCAGATATGAAGGATAAAGAAGAGGATGGACAAGAGGATAGGGTGAAAAATAATGGAAAAAAGAGAGGGGGAAGAAGAACAGAGCAAAGGTGGGAATTAGACAACCTGCAGTGTAGTGGGTCTGTCGAGCAGAAACATAGCAGGGAAGGGATGGAAGCAGTCCATAGGCAGGCGAGAGAGAGAGATTTACCTGCACATTTACCTGGGCGTCTGTCAGATCAGACAGTAACAGAGACCGTGAGAGAGAGAAAGAGAGACAGTGAGACAGACATACAGACAGGCAGGCCACAAGATTGGCAGGCAGGCAAGAAGGTGAAAGAGCTAAAGGATGTGCACACAGTTACAGCTAGGGAGAGAGTCGGTAGGTACACCACAGTGGAGAATACAACACACTCGTCTGAGACTGGCTGAGACGGAAGCGCACGTCACACTCAAAGCCACACAGAAAGACATACAGATGACACAGACAGATTTATTGGTAGACAAAGATATGGCCGCACACGCAGACACATACCATAGACACACAAACAGAGAGGAACACAGACAGCCACACAGATAGAGGGACAGGGTGTATGTGATAGAAAAGTGTTGGTTGGAACTCAACACAGTTAAACATGGAGAGAAAGATAGAATTGAAACATTTGGAGAGATGGAGTGATAGAGATGGGAGAAGGTACACAATGATTGTAAAAATATAAAGAGATAGATGGATGGGACAGATGTACACACAGACATATAGATTGGATAAAAAGACCGACTGACTGTCGACCGACCAACTGTTGATTCAACACAAAACCTGTCTGACTAACATGTTAAATGCATAAACAGACAGTTTGACAGACTGACATGTCCTGGAAGGAATAAAACAGACTGACTGACAGAAGGACATTTCAATTAAATTGACTGGATCACAATTCCTATGGGAAAACATAGAGAATGAGTGGGAGACGGACCTTGACCGAGACAGGCAGTCTGTTGTCTCTGAAGGCTTGGAAGCTGAAGCTACGTGGCTGCTGAGTGGCCTTCCTCACAGGCACCAGGTTCCCAGAACACTCCAGGTGCAGCGGCATGCCCTCCATCACCTTAGGGGGCGACAGAGAGTCAGGGGATAAAAATCCTCCATTGCTTTCAATGGATTATTTACACAAATGTCTGAGTTATGTGAACATATTTAAATATAGTAGAACCTACTGACACACACTAAAACCCTTTCCCCTGACCCTTGCCCCTTGCTGACCTCTATATCCCTGCTCCGTGCCACCTCGCTGAAGTTCTCGTGCAGCTCCAGGGTTTTGTCCATCTTGTCGTCGGTCATGCAGTAGCAGCGTAGGCGGCCCTCGCGCGCCTCATTCATTTTTGCGAATATCACAAACTTGGCCATGTAGGGCACTGCCATCAGCTCCCGGTACAGCAGGTTGGCGAAGGTCACCGCCTCGGCCGTGCGAGGGCAGTCTGCCAGCCAGAACCTGGGCAGAGGATGAGAGGAGAGATGACGCACAGAGAAGGGTGACGGATAGTCGTTAGAGAGAGTGGGTGTTGTGTTAAAGAGTAAAAGTAATGGAAAGTCAGGTGTTCCATATCGTCAGGGGGTGGAACTCAATGTGGTTTGGCACAGGATGAGGTTACATCTGGCTATATGCATTGGGTAAATAGTATCAGGTTGTTCTGCTTCATACATTTTGTATAACCTCTAAAGGAGAGTGCATGGCTGACTGTTGTGAGTGTGAATTAGGACACACCTTGCGGAGACGTTGGTGGTGAAGTTGGCGCAGTTTTTGGCGTACATCAGCTTGGTGGTGCCAGTGATATCCTCCCATTGGGCAGGTGCTGTTCCACCTGGGAGACAAAGGACTGTTTCATCTCTCTCTTTTTATACACCTCCACTTCCTCTTTCCCTCTCTTTCCCCCCAGAGACCTGCTATTGTCCCTGTACCGCTTTCATAAAACAGACTGGCTTGGGTCGTGATGCTTTTTGTTGGTCAGCACTAGTTCTCTCGCCTTCACCCCTGTCCTAACACTCACTTATGTTGGCAATGAACGCTATTGGCCATGAATCAGTTGTTAAGGGTATAATTAAACTCCACGCCGGACCGTACCAATGACACTGCAGAGGAGGCGCAGGCTGGTGGTGTCCCCATCCCCAGCGTCACGTGGACTCTCCCTCCAAGAAGGGGGCAGTGGGATACGTAATCCGATTGGCCGGTGGAACTTGCGTCGTCGTGGCTCTACCGTGACCACTGGACTGAAGGTCGCTTGGTTACCAAGCTGTCGAGTCAGCAGCTCGTCTGGGATTGGCTGAGCCTGAAGAGGGAGAGGAAAGAAGGGAGAGGAGAAAGAGTGAGAGAAAAGAGAAAGGGATAAAGGAGAAAGGACAGGTGATGCATTAAAATGGGAGACAAAAATAGGAATAAATATAACATAATTAGTTTAGAACTTTCTGTCTCACATTACTCGCCCTCCGGAGCACAGTCAACAAACTATTATTAAGACAAACTCAAACATATTCAGACAACATAATACATAGTCCTACCTGAACATACTGTACATCTAACCAATGGACAAAAAGTGCACACAATCATACTCACACATAAAACCAAGTAACATGCACATTTGAATATCAGTTCATCATCTTTGTCAGCGTAGCAGGATTTAGCTCAGGGAACTGAAATGTGAAGAAAAAAAGAAAAAGACAACATTCATACATGCAAAAATGCTATATGACAACTACAGTGTAC
Organism: Salvelinus fontinalis; assembly: GCF_029448725.1. Classification (NCBI taxonomy): domain Eukaryota; kingdom Metazoa; phylum Chordata; class Actinopteri; order Salmoniformes; family Salmonidae; genus Salvelinus; species Salvelinus fontinalis. Next base: position 20,625,168 of record NC_074685.1, on the reverse strand, counting down.
AAAAAATTAAGCAATATGGGACACAGATTCAGCAAGAAATAAAACAACAAACTGTGGTCATGGAAAAATAAAACGAATCCAGCTTCAGTATTTGGAGGTAGTCAGCATTCCTGAGGGCCAGTTTCTATGTGTATATTCCATAGTCAGTTTGATGCATTAGCCAGCTTCATTGTTCCTGTGGTGCCAACCTTGCTTGTTTGGCAGGGCAGACAGCACTGATTGAGTAAGCTAAACAGAGCAGCTACCTGCCAAGATGTCCCATTCAATCAAACTTGATTGAATACAGTCCTGGGACAGCTCTTTGTAAGAGCAGTGCAGAAAGCATTATTCACTACTGCATGAAAACCTGCATTTCCATAAAGTCCTCTTTAAAAAGACAGAATCCAGAGGAGGGATGTTCGGTGTCTGAAACTGCTGAACATATCTCTGCTGCTCTCTCCCCTCCTCTTTATCTTCCTCATCCTCTTCCTCACCTGCAGCCCCAGCCGAACTCTCTTGGTGACCGCTGTCTCAGGGAAGATGGCCTGGACATGAGGGACCAGGTTACTGGTCAGCTGACCTCCCTCTGGGCCAATCAGGTCGCTCTCCTGCTGGACGCGGGACACCACAGCGAAGTAGAGGGGGAAGTCAGTGGAGATAATTCGGCGGATTCTCTTCTTCTCCAATTCCTCGTGACTCTCCAGGTCTGAGGGAGGGGCGGCAGAGAGAAAGGCATATGGATTAGGTTTGTGTATAAGTATGTTTTTGTGTGATTAACATTGTTGTTCAAATGATATACTGTAGACTACTTAAATGTGTGGTACATGTGAATAGTCTGTCCTTAGATAGACAGGATAGTGCATGAAGATGCAGCTGGCTCTGCTTTAGGGGGATGACATTTATCATTGTTACACTGACCTTCATCCATGCCATTCAAAATGGTCTCCAGCACCTCGTCGCCATAGCGATTGCGATGCTCCTTCCAGACAGAGCCGTTCTCACTGCGCAGAACCACCAGCTCCCGGACCCCTCGACCCAGAGCAGCAAAGTGGGGAATCTCCACTATCACTGGCCTATAGAGACATTACCACTCTACATTAACATACTATTATTATACTATTCAGGGCTTGATATTAACTTTTTTAGCCACTTGTAGGACTGATTTTGTACTTGTCCAAAAGCTCAAGCCACTTGGTCTGTACCACCATTTTTACATCATTGTATGATGCAAGGAACCACTTTGCAAAATAAAATACATTACTACCTTTTTTACCATAGAGAATCAGACAAAAATGTAGGCTGCCTATTGGCTTCTTTGCATATTCAAGCCTGTCTCAAAATACAACACTGCCCCTTTAAGGCTCTCCTGGAGGATGGTTGGCCACCCTTGATAGCCTATAAAATTACAATTACAATCAAATGCGACCCGTTTCAGGAAGCTAGTCATATGTCGCACGTCACTACTTCACAGGAAAGGCATTTGAACGTTTTTTGTCAGAAATCCCTTCTGGAACATGTGAATGTTCATGTGCCTTAATAACAAACGTGTATGTCATCTGTAAATACAAATAAAATGGTTAAATTACGAGTTTTAGCCACGGATTGGCTGAGAAAATGGATGGGCTGGACATGCCGAGAGATGAGATCGGATTGGTCTGTCATGTAGCATGCTTCTGTCTATAACATGAGCTGCTTAGTATGTGTAAATAATCCTTGCTACCACGACTTTTCTGAAAGATAAACGTTAGCCATGGAGAACTGCAAAAGTGTTGCCACTGCTCTCAACAACATTGCTGCCCTGAATTTAGCAGGCGCTACCGACATCAGTGGGAAAAAGTTGTGATGGACTACTTTCTGCAAACAATCACTTTGAACCAGAGTGACTTGACACAACTCGGACCAAACAAGCTGTACAAACAAAACTGAGTTAAAGGGGTTACAGTCTGCCGTGAAGCGTTCATCCATGTACACGTGTAAGAGTCTAGCTACATTTTCAGATATTATACGTTTCTAATTTTGTCAGAAAGTGTCACGCCCTGGCCTTAGTTATCTTTGTTTTCTTTATTATTTTAGTTAGGTCAGGGTGTGACATGGGGGATGTATGTGTTTTGTATTGTCTAGGGGTTTTGTATGTTTATGGGGCAGTGTCTAGTCTAGGTGTATGTATGTCTATGGTTGCCTAGATTGGTTCTCAATTAGAGACAGCTGTCCATTGTTGCATTGCTAGTTATAGCCTAATGTTAGCTAGCTAGCTAGCTAGTTGGTAAGTTTTAGCTACCTGCAGATTCATATTACATAATTTCATGCATGGTGGCTAGCTATGACAAATCATTTTGTATTGCTAGTAGTATGGGTTGGGATTATGGTTAATTGTTTAGCTAGCTAGCTACATGTCTAAACAAAAGACTCCAGATGATTATATGACCCATCAAGTTAGCCAGGTGTATCTGGGGATGATTATGGCCATCTATTTAAATTCATGGACTTGTGTATATGTCTAGACTATAGTGACACATCCACTTAGCTAGATGTGGCTGGAGGGTGGTTATAGACTTTCTATTACATGACCTATCAATTTAGACAAGTGTGCCTGGGTAAGCATCATCTAATAATGATAAAATATTCTTATCTGGACACTTTCTATTTTTTATATTGCTACTATGCAAGTAACCATTTCACTGTACCATTTACACCTTCTGTGTACTGTGCATATTTGTTTAAAATTTTTTATTTCACCTTTATTTAACCAGGTAGGCTAGTTGAGAACAAGTTCTCATTTGCAACTGCGACCTGGCCAAGATAAAGCATAGCAGTGTGAACAGACAACAACACAGAGTTACACATGGAGTAAACAATAAACAAGTCAATAACATGGTAGAAAAAAAGAGAATCTATATACAATGTGTGCAAAAGGCATGAGGAGGTAGGCAATAAATCGAATAATTACAATTTAGCAGATTAGCACTGGAGTGATAAATCATCAGATGATCATGTGCAAGAAGAGATACTGGTGTGCAAAAGAGCAGAAAAGTAAATAAATAAAAGCAGTATGGGGGGTGAGGTAGGTAAATTGGGTGGGCTATATACCGATGGACTATGTACAGCTGCAGCGATCGGTTAGCTGCTCGGATAGCAGATGTTTAAAGTTGTTGAGGGAGATAAAAGTCTCCAACTTCAGAGATTTTTGCAATTCGTTCCAGTCGCAGGCAGCAGAGAACTGGAAGGAAAGGCGTCCAAATGAGGTTTTGGCTTTAGGGATGATCAGTGAGATACACCTGCTGGAGCGCGTGCTACGGGTGGGTGTAGCCATCGTGACCAGTGAACTGAGATAAGGCGGCACTTTACCTAGCATAGCCTTGTAGATGACCTGGAGCCAGTGGGTCTGACGACGAACATGTAGCGAGGGCCAGCCGACTAGGGCATACAGGTCGCAGTGGTGGGTCGCATAAGGTGCTTTAGTAACAAAACGGATGGCACTGTGATAAACTGCATCCAGTTTGCTGAGTAGAGTATTGGAAGCTATTTTGTAGATGACATCGCCAAAGTCGAGGATCGGTAGGATAGTCAGTTTTACTAGGGTAAGTTTGGCGGCGTGAGTGAAGGAGGCTTTGTTGCGAAATAGAAAGCCGACTCTAGATTTGATTTTGGATTGGAGATGTTTGATATGAGTCTGGAAGGAGAGTTTGCAGGCTAGCCAGACACCTAGGTACTTATAGATGTCCACATATTCTAGGTCGGAACCGTCCAGGGTGGTGATGCTAGTCGGGCGTGCGGGTGCAGGCAGCGAACGGTTGAAAAGCATGCATTTGGTTTTACTAGCGTTTAAGAGCAGTTTGAGACCACGGAAGGAGTGTTGTATGGCATTGAAGCTCGTTTGGAGGTTAGATATCACAGTGTCCAAGGAAGGGCCAGAAGTATACAGAATGGTGTCGTCTGCGTAGAGGTGGATCAGGGAATCACCCGCAGCAAGAGCAACATCATTGATATATACAGAGAAAAGAGTCGGCCCGAGAATTGAACCCTGTGGTACCCCCATAGAGACTGCCAGAGGACCGGACAACATGCCCTCCGATTTGACACACTGAACTCTGTCTGCAAAGTAGTTGGTGAACCAGGCAAGGCAGTCATAAGAAAAATCGAGGCTACTGAGTCTGCCGATAAGAATATGGTGATTGACAGAGTCGAAAGCCTTGGCCAGGTCGATGAAGACGGCTGCACAGTAATGTCTTTTATCGATGGCGGTTATGATATCGTTTAGTACCTTGAGCGTGGCTGAGGTGCACCCGTGACCGGCTCGCAAACCGAATTGCACAGCGGAGAAGGTACGGTGGGATTCGAGATGGTCAGTGATCTGTTTGTTGACTTGGCTTTCGAAGACCTTAGATAGGCAGGGCAGGATGGATATAGGTCTGTAACAGTTTGGTTCCAGGGTGTCTCCCCCTTTGAAGAGGGGGATGACCGCGGCAGCTTTCCAATCCTTGGGGATCTCAGATGATACGAAGGAAAGGTTGAACAGGCTGGTAATAGGGGGTGCGACAATGGTGGCGGACAGTTTCAGAAATAGGGGGTCCAGAATGTCAAGCCCAGCTGATTTGTATGGGTCCAGGTTTTCCAGCACTTTCAGAACATCTGCTATCTGGATATGGGTAATGGAGAAGCTGGGGAGGCTTGGGCGAGTAGCAGCGGGGGGGGGGGGGGGGCTGTTGGCCAAGGTTGGAGTCGCCAGGTGGAAGGCATGGCCAGCCATTGAGAAATGCTTGTTGAAGTTTCCGATTATCACGGATTTATCGGTGGTGACCGTGTTACCTAGCCTCAGTGCAATGGGCAGCTGGGAGGAGGTGATCTTGTTCTCCATGGACTTTACAGTATCCCATAACTTTTTGGAGTTAGAGCTACAGGATGCAAATTTCTGCTTGAAAAAGCTGGCCTTTGCTTTCCTGACTGACTGCGTGTATTGGTTCCTGACTTCCCTGAACAGTTGCATATCGCGGGGGCTCTTCGATGCTATTGCAATTCGCCACAGGATGTTTTTGTGCTGGTCGAGGGCAGTCAGGTCTGGAGTGAACCAAGGGCTATATCTGTTCTTAGTTCTGCATTTTTTGAACGGAGCATGCTTGTCTAATATGGTGAGGAAGTAACTTTTAAAGAATGACCAGGCATCCTCAACTGACGGGATGAGGTCAATATCCCAGGTACCCGGGCCAGGTCGATTAGAAAGGCCTGCTCGCAGAAGTTTTTTAGGGAGCGTTTGACAGTGATGAGGGGTGGTCGTTTGACCGCGGACCCGTAGCGGATACAGGCAATGAGGCAGTGATCGTTGAGATCTTGATTGAAGACAACAGAGGTGTATTTGGAGGGCAAGTTGGTCAGGATAATGTCTATTAACCTGTTGGGGATGGGGGCGCTGTTTAGACTATTTATGCTAATTGGGTAATTTTTTAAACGGCTTCCCACAAAATCCTTGATCGTACAATATGCATATTATTATTATTATTGGATAGAAAACAGTCTATAGTTTCTATAGGAGTTGAAACTTTGTCTCTAAGTGGAACAGAGCCCATTCTACAGCAATTTCCCTGACATGGATTCAGATTTCAGAAATGTTGGCCACTGTTCTGAAGTCAGTTAAAAGGGCACTGATATTGCTATGACTGTACGGACACTTCTTACGTCTTCCCCTGGATGCTTTTACGTGATGATGATTCCAATGGGGTCGATTGCGCGTTCACAGGCCCTATAAATCAAAAAACCCTGTAGCTAGCAAGTCTTTTCTTGGTGCGTCACGCGCGTGGAGGACACCGACCCTCTCCTGTTCCAAGCGTTAGTTTAGCCTGTTATATTTCTCCGGTCATCTTTTCACTCGTTATAGGAGTTAAAAACATCATAAGGTAGTTAATTTAAAGCGTTTTATAGCAATTTATATCCGTTTAGTGCGATTTTGGGACATTTATTTCTTTAACGCTGTGAATAGGTGGGCACGCTTTCAGTTCATCCCGAACGCAGTTGGCATTTCCACATGGCAAGAGGACAGCTTTCCACCAAAAGACGATTACTCCCAAGAAAGGATCCTTTGCCCAAGATACTGATGGAAGAACAGCTCAAGGTAGGACATTTTTATTATGATAAATCGTGTTTCTGTCGAAACATTTTAGTGGCTTAGGACGCCATGTTTTTTGACGTAGCTTCGCTTGGCGCAAACTGTATTGAAAAGTAAGGATAAATTAAAAAATGTAATTCCGCAATTGTATTAAGAATTAAATTGTCTATCAATCCCTGTCCACCCTATATTTTTTAGTCACGTTTATGAGTATTTATGTATAAGAGTAGATCACTGTCTAAGTGGCGCAAGGACATTTTCTGACCAGCTTGTCTACATTTCACATTGTCTAACCATGATTTTGGTGGCTAAATATAAACATTTTCGATCAAACTGTATATGCATGTTGTAATGTGATGTTACAGGAGTGTCATCGGAAGAATTCTGAGAAGGTTAGTGAAAAAATTAATATCTTTTGGCGATGTTGACTTTTATCGCTCACTTTGGCTAGAATCAATGCTGGGCTGCTATGTGCTATGTGCTATGCTAATATAACGATTTATTGTGTTTTCGCTGTAAGACACTTAGAAAATCTGAAATATTGTCTGTATTCACAGGATCTGTGTCTTTCGATTCGTGTATGCTGTGTATTTTTACGAAATGTTTGATGATTAGTAAGTAGGTAAACACGTTGCTCTAAGTAGTTTTTCTATTCCATTTGTGACGGTGGGTGCAATTGTAACCTATGCCATCTACCTGAAATATGCACTTTTTTCTAACAAAACCTATCCCATACCATAAATATGTTATCAGACTGTCATCTAATGAGTTTTTTTGTTGGTTAGGGGCTATAAATATCTTAGTTTAGCCGAATTGGTGATGGCTACTGGTGTTGGTGGACAAATAAAAGATGGTGGATTATGCTAATGTGTTTTTAGGTAATAGATGTACATCTTTACATATTGTGTCTTCCCTGTAAAACATTTTAAAAATCGGACATGTTGACTGGATTCACAAGATCTGTGTCTTTCATTAGCTGTATTGGACTTTAATGTGTGAAAGTTAAATATTTTAAAAAAATATTTTTTTTGAATTTCGCGGCACTGGTTTTTCAGTGGGGGGGGGGGGGGTGTGCCGCTAGCGCCACGCTGATCCTAGACAGGTTAAGGTGCCCATGTTTACGGATTTAGGGTTGTACCTGGTGGGTTCCTTGATGATTTGTGTGAGATTGAGGGCATCAAGCTTAGATTGTAGGACTGCCGGGGTGTTAAGCATATCCCAGTTTAGGTCACCTAACAGAACAAACTCTGCAGCTAGATGGGGAGCGATCAATTCACAGATGGTGTCCAGGGCACAGCTGGGAGCTGAGGGGGGTCGGTAGCAGGCGGCAACAGTGAGAGACTTATTTCTGGAGAGATTAATTTTTAAAATTAGAAGTTCGAACTGTTTGGGCATAGACCTGGAAAGTATGACAGAACTCTGCAGGCTATCTCTGCAGTAGATTGCAACTCCTCCCCCTTTGGCAGTTCTATCTTGACGGAAAGTGTTATAGTTGGGTATGGAAATCTCAGAATTTTTGGTGGCCTTCCTAAGCCAGGATTCAGACACGACAAGGACATCAGGGTAGGCAGAGTGTGCTAAAGCGGTGAGTAAGACAAACTTAGGGAGGAGGCTTCTGATGTTGACATGCATGAGGCCAAGGCTTTTTCGATCACAGAAGTCAACAAATGAGGGTGACTGGGGACATGCAGGGCCTGGGTTTACCTCCACATCACCCGAGGAACAGAGGATGAGGGTGCGGCTAAAGGCTATCAAAACTGGTCGCCTAGAGCGTTGGGGACAAGGAATAAAAGGAGCAGATTTATGGGCGTGGTAGAATAGATTCTGGGCATAATGTGCAGACAGGGGTATGGTGGGGCACGGGTACAGCGGAGGCAAGCCCAGGCACTGGGTGATGATAAGAGAGGTTGTATCTCTGGACATGCTGGTCTCAATGGGTGAGGTCATCGCATGTGTGGAAGGTGGGACAAAGGAGGTATCAGAGGTACGGAGAGTGGAACTACGGGGTCCATTGCAAACCAAAACAATGATAACTAGTCTGAACAACAGTATACAAGGCATATTGATATTTGAGAGAGACATACAGTGAGGCATAAAGTGATTGCAGGTCTTGATTGGGAGAGCTAGCTAAAACAACAGGTGAGATAACAGCAGCTAGTCAGCTAACACAGCAACAGCAGGTAAAAATGGCGACGACTAGGCAGAGAGGGTCGGATTAACTACACACAGAGCCTGAGTTAAAACACAGAGCCGACAGATAAAACACAAATAAACAGAATGGAGTACCGTGAATTAATGGACAGTCCGGCAGGCATCAGCTATGTAGCCAAGTGATCATAGTGTCAAGGGGGCAGCCGTAGATGGAGCAGGGAAGCTGCCACTAAGCTAGCACACGGCGTTTAAAGTTAGTAGCCCGGGGGTTGGTCTGCTCAGACGGAGGGGGTCTGCTCAGACGGAGGCCGGTTGAGGGCACAGCGGATGGGGTATTCATCTGCAGACCAGACGTGGTCGTGTCGACAGAGAATCCAAGCCGGATGGTGATGGCGAAAGAGAGGTTGTGATTGTAGAATTGTGTTTGTTAACTGGTGCTAGCTTCGTGGCAGTGGCGCTAGCTGCGCTAGCTGCGCTAGCTGCAAGCTAGCTGTGAGGATCAGAAGTAGTGGCTCAGGGATTACGGCAGGAATCCGGCGTTGTTGTCGAGAGACAGTCCGATGCTGGTAAATTGGTGAGTAATATCCAGGCTAATAACAGGGCTGGTGTCTGTGCAGAAGGTAAAAGCTGCTAGCAGCGGCTAAAAATGGCTAAATAGCTTGTAGCTGATTAGCTGGTTAGCTACTGGGGGTTCTTGAATGTGTTTCAAAGTTAAAAAATAATCACATTGGGTGAGGTAGGTTACCGGAAGGTATAATCGAATTAAAAATCGAAAAAAAAGTAAAATATATACAAGAAATACGAAAAATACAAACGTACACAAGAGGACTAAACAAACACGTCTACACTGCTACGCCATCTTGGAACGATGACAATATGACAATTACACTTAGATTTTATTTGATATAGTGTGTGTTTACCAGAGACTATCATGTGAAGAACAACATGACCTGCACCAAAGTCACATTAGGATATAGGCCAAGGACCAGATCAAGTGTATTTTTACCTGGAGTTTTTCCATATTGTTAGCTACTACTTTCACCAATTTTAGTCTTGACATCTTTGGTTGTTTGCTGCACTACCTTACCCATTCTGTTTAGCACATGGCCTCACATGTGGATACTTAAAGAGATGGGTGGGGCTAAGGCTTAACAGGGTGTGAACGATGCTGAATAGGTGTAGACAAAGAAGAGGTCTCCAGTAGGTGTACCAGAACATTCAAGAGCCGTTTTCTCAAAAGTGGGGTTAAAAGCTTATCAACTTTCAAAGCAGAATTACTTTCCCATTGTTCCTCAACTGCATTATATGATATACCATTTTGTAGGTCCGAGTCTGTACTTTTGTTCACTGGAAAAAAACACAATATCAAATTTTGCAACATATGACCGAATTCAGGTCGGTCACAAATACTTGTAATGTCTTTATAAAATAAATCCCTCCAGGGCTCGAAATTAAGGGCATCCCGTCATCCCTGGGATGATAAAAAAATATGTATACAGTTCAAAACAGTCTTCTGGGACAGCTCTGGGATGATAGATCCCAAAATCATAAAACCACTGCAAATTAAAACATTTAGAAAAGCAATGAGGCTGATGCAACAAATAAGACCGTTTAGCTTAACATTTTGATACAGTTGTATTTGTTCATATTATACGCTCAACAACGCACACGTGGCTGTAGGCTATGCGCAAACGTTCCAAAATGCAATTACCACACGTGCGAGCGGTTTCATGTGACAGATGAAAATATCCTTTTCGAAATGAATAAAGAGGGGAGATCTAAAGATGCATGAACTAGCATGGGTTACTAGGATTATGAAAGTAAAGGAAAGTTGATTTGAAAACCAATAGAACATGTAAAAATGCTGGTTTCAAAGGCATATTAAGTGTTTAAAGTAACTCCCTCAACATTTCTATAGTCGCATTTTGTCAAGGCTACTTTGAAACAAGGTGAAACATGCTTCCAAAAATGACAGTTTTTAGTTTTAAACAATTAAGTTTATAGTTTTAAATTGTTTCAACATGATGATCGCCTCTGCCGTTCCTAGGGGGGTGAGTCACTTGAGTGGGTTGAGTCACTGACGTGATCTTCCTGTCCGGGTTGGCGCACCCCCCTTGGGTTGTGCCGTGGCGGAGATCTTTGTGGGCTATACTCTTTGTGGATCTTTGTGGGCCTTGTCTCAGGATGGTAAGTTGGTGGTTGAAGATATCCCTGAAGTGGTGTGGGGGCTGTGCTTTCGCAAAGTGGGTGGGTTTATATCCTGCCTGTTTGGCCTTGTCCGGGGGTATTGTCGGATGGGGCCTCAGTGTCTCCCGACCCCTCCTGTCTCAGCCTCCAGTATTTATGCTGCAGTAGTTAATGTGTCGGGCACTAGGGTCAGTCTGTTATATCTGGAGGATTTCTCCTGTATTATCCGGTGTCATGTGTGAATTTAAGTGTGCTTTCTCTAATTCTCTCTCACTTTCTCTTTTCTTTCTTTCTTTCTTTCTTTCCCTCTCTCGGAGGACCTGAGCCCTAGGACCATGCGTCAGGACTACCTGGCCTGATGACACCTTGCTGTCCCCAGTCCACCTGGCCGTGCTTCTGCTTCAATTTCAAGTGTTCTGCCTGTGGCTATGGAACCCTGACCTGTCCACCGGACGTGCTACCTGTCCCAGACCTGCTGTTTTCAACTCTCTAGAGACAGCAGGAACGGTGGAGATACTATGATCGGCTATGAAAAGCCAACTGACATTTACTCCTGAGGTGCTGACCTGTTGCACCCTTGACAACCACTGTGATTATTATTATTTGACCCTGCTGGTCATCTATGAACATTTGAACATCTTGGCCATGTTCTGTTATAATCTCCACCCGGCACATCCAGAAGAGGACTGGCCACACCTCATAGCCTGGTTCCTCTCTCAGTTTTTTCCTAGGTTCTGGCCTTTCAAGGGAGTTTTTCCTAGCCACCGTGCTTCTACATTGCTTGCTGTTTGGGGTTTTAGGCTGGATTTCTGTACAGCACTTTGTGACATTAGCTGATGTAAGAAGGGCTTTATAAATACATTTGATTGATTGATTGCTCAGATTCCAGGTGGGTGATGTGCAGTGCACAACAGGCACTATCAAGCTTTTAGACGTTAATTATCCTTCATTATATTTTTCAAACATGACACTAGCCTATATATATGTAATTAAAAGTCTCATTAAAGTTTGGCAAAATTTTCTGCCGCCTCATGTCAGCATCGGTTTTGACACGAGGCTGTGGTCAATATGCATATCACCTACACTTTGACATGTGGGCTTTTTTATTTATGTATATGAAACATTTATTTGAAAATTATTCCAATGTATGCCTCTCTGATCCAATTATGAACAGAGTAATTGTTTGACATTGTGATTTTTGTGTGATTAATGTATTTGAATCTATTGTGATTAATGCTCCTAAAAAATAATTCCCCCCCTATAAAACAATCGTCACTATCACTCTCCACTGGACATTGAAATGCAAGATTCCCACTGTCCCATCAAATACAGGGTGATTGACTGACATATATACATACATATGCACACATTTGCACACACACTTACTCTAAGAACTGCATACTGGAGGGCCCCAGGGAGATGATACGGCTGGCCAGGCCCTCTCCCTCCACTAGCGGGGGAGGGGTGGTGAGTTTCTGGGGTTTGACCAGACGACAGGTGATACGGGTAGGGGCTGCACAGGTCCGAGGGGGGATGATGACACGCAGCCCGTGGTGTCTGCTGCCACGCATGGAGCCCCCCCGGGCATCCACCATGAAACTGACCAGGAACCTGAACAGCAACCAATGAGAACCACCATTATTGAGAGAATAACTATCCAACCGTGCTTCATTCAACATCATCATCCATTCAACACTAAATCACAAAACAATCATAATGACCCTGTAAAAGGGATGCAATCACACTGAATGGAAGAAATATGAAGAAAGCTGCAGATTCGTTATACTTGTAATGTGTTAGTATTGTGTGCAATAGGGTGTACAGGTTTTGTAGTGCATAAGCACTGTAGAGGGAGTAAACTGACCCTGTGTGTATAGGGCTGGCCACTGGGCTGACGTTGTCGGAGGTCTCTGTAGCAGGACTGCTGGGGATCAGAGAGTCCTCATCATAGTCCTTAGGCAGGGGGACAGGGGTGTGCTGTGGAGACCGAGGGAGGGAGAGAGAGAGAGCACTTTCTAATCATCAGCATTAGCAACTGCGTTTGATGAGATAAATCTACCACCTGTTTCCAATCAAATTAACCTGTTGGGGATGGGGGCGCTGTTTAGACTATTTATGCTAATGTGGCTAATTTTTTAAACGGCTTCCCACAAAATCCTTGATCGTACAATATGCATATTATTATTATTATTGGATAGAAAACAGTCTATAGTTTCTATAGGAGTTGAAATTTTGTCTCTAAGTGGAACAGAGCCCATTCTACAGCAATTTCCCTGACATGGAGTCAGATTTGAGAAACGTTGGCCACTTTTCTGAAGTCATTTAAACGGGCACTGTCGTTGCTATGACTATACGGACACTTCTTACGTCTTCCCCTGGATGCCTTTACGTGATGACGATTCCAACGGGCTCGATTGCTCGTTCACAGGCCCTACAAATGAAAAAAACCTTTAGCTAGCAAGTCTTTTCTTGCTGCGTAACGCGCGTGGAAGACACCGACCCTCTCCTGTTCCAAGCGTTAGTTTAGCCTGTTATATTTCTCCGGTCATCTTTTCACTCGTTATAGGAGTTACAAACATCACAAAGTAGTTAATTTAAAGCGTTTTATAGCAATTTATATCCGTTTAGTGCGATTTTGGGACATTTATTTTTGCAACGATGTGAAAAGTTGGGAACGCTTTTCAGTTCATCCCGAACGTAGTTGACATTTCCACATGGCAAGAGGACAGCTTTCCACCAAAAGACGATTTCTCCCAAGAAAGGATCCTTTGCCCAAGATACTGATGGAAGAACAGCTCAAGGTAGGACATTTTTATTATGATAAATCGTGTTTCTGTCGAAACATTTTAGTGGCTTAGGACGCCATGTTTTTTGACGTAGCTTCGCTTGGCGCAAACTGTATTGAAAAGTAAGGATAAATTAAAAAATGTAATAACGCAATTGTATTAAGAATTAAATTGTCTATCAATCCCTGTCCACCCTATATTTTTTAGTCACGTTTATGAGTATTTATGTATAAGAGTAGATCACTGTCTAAGTGGCGCAAGGACGTTTTCTTTACCAGCTTGTCTACATTTCACATTGTCTAACCATGATTTTGGTGGCTAAATATAAACATTTTCGATCAAACTGTATATGCATGTTGTAATGTGATGTTACAGGAGTGTCATCGGAAGAATTCTGAGAAGGTTAGTGAAAAAATTAATATCTTTTGGCGATGTTGACTTTTATCGCTCACTTTGGCTAGAATCAATGCTGGGCTGCTAATTGCTATGTGCTAAGCTAATATAACGATTTATTGTGTTTTCGCTGTAAGACACTTAGAAAATCTGAAATATTGTCTGTATTCACAGGATCTGTGTCTTTCGATTCGTGTATGCTGTGTATTTTTACGAAATGTTTGATGATTAGTAGTTAGGTAAACACGTTGCTCATTGTAATTATTCTAGTCCATTTGTGATGGTGGGTGCAATTGTAAACTATGCCATCTACCTGAAATATGCACTTTTTTCTAACAAAACCTATCCCATACCATAAATATGTTATCAGACTGTCATCTAATGAGTTTTTTTGTTGGTTAGAGGCTATAAATATCTTAGTTTAGCCGAATTGGTGATGGCTACTGGTGTTGGTGGACAAATAAAAGATGGTGGAATATGCTAATGTGTTTTTAGGTAATAGATGTACATCTTTACATATTGTGTCTTCCCTGTAAAACATTTTAAAAATCGGAAATGTTGACTGGATTCATAAGATCTGTGTCTTTCATTAGCTGTATTGGACTTTAATGTGTGAAAGTTAAATATTTTAAAAAAATATTTTTTTTGAATTTCGCGGCACTGGTTTTTCAGTGGGGGGGGGGGGGGAGTGCCGCTAGCGGCACGCTGATCCTAGACAGGTTAATAACTCTTTTAAACATTACCCCCTCCAGCAGGACGGTCTCTGGGGACACGCATGGGATTCTAGGAATAGCAGGAGAGTATGGCCTACACCAAAAAAAGAAAGAGATAAAAGAAGTGAGTGGGCCAAAGATGAATATGGTGGGAAATCCTTTCCCTCACATTTCAGGACATTTCCTCAGATGACTGGACTCTGATGCACAACGTGTTCAGACCGACCCTGGCGCTGTCACTTACGTGGTACCCAGTCCACCCTCAAAGTCTCTCAGAGTCTTCTTAGGGGACAGGAAATCATCATCCTGGTCCTTGAGGTCATCAAGCTTCAGGTAGCGAGCACCATCCATCCCCAGCAACTCATCCCCTACAGAGCACAGACAGACAGACAGACAGACAGACAGACAGACAGACAGACAGACAGACAGACAGACAGACAGACAGACAGACAGGCAGGCAGGCAGGCAGGCAGGCAGGCAGGCAGACAGACAGACAGACAGACAGACAGACAGACAGACAGACAGACAGACAGACAGACAGACAGACAGACAGAAGTCAATAGAGAGTCTACACTGTCATATTAGCCACTATACCACTACCCAATGCCGCCCACCGTCCATCCATTTCCAAATATAGTAACATCACCAAGCAGTTTCAGATCGATCAAAGCAATGGAGTCAAACCGACAACAACCAGAGCCCATGGAGACCGATGGAAAAACAAGACGATTGACAACACAGAATAGAACACACACTGCATGGTCCCCAGCATGGCACCTGGTTGGTTACAGCTTTAGTGAGCATGCCCATTAGAGATTGGATTTCTGTATGGGGGGGAAAGCCTTGGTTACTGGAAAATGTTCATATAACTACAAGCCGTTACAGAGAGGTCAACACAGTCAACGTGTTTTTGCTGTTCCTTGAGTGCTTCTCAGCTGGAGTTGTATCTGTGTAATTAGTCTGTTGATCAATTAAGCACTGCCGGACTGGACCCGTCAGTGGCAGAGCAGTAAAGGAAAATGTCATGACCACATCACATGCCAATAAAACACTGACATTGTTGTTACATTGAGCATAGAGGAAGAGAGAGAGAAAAGAGAGGGGAAAGAGAGAGAGAGAGAGAAAGAGAAGAGGATAGCAGGAAGAGTGTAAGAGAAAGTGAGAGAGTTATAAAGAGAGATTGATAGAGAATAGAGAATGAGAAAGTGCTTGCAACGAAGGCACAATTGCACGAGCCAACAGATGACCGGACAAAACAAAGAGACGGACACAGTCCTACCTAATGTTAGCGCTGCAATGCCTACAAAACAAATGGAAAAAGGCATTGTTTAGGCTAGTCATCTAACCACTAGGCAGGTAGCCTAGTGGTTAGTGTTGGACGAGTAACGAAAGGTTGTAAGATCAAATCCCTGCGCTGACAAGCTAAAAATCTGTCGTTCTGCCCCTGAACAAGGCAGTTAATCCACTGTTCCTAGGCCGTCATTGAAAATAAGAATTTGTTCTTAACTGACTTGCCTAGTTAAATAAATAAAAGTTTCAGTCTCATGGCAGTGCTTGACCTTTTTCTCTAGTCTTCGGTCCTCTGCCATGACACTGAACCGGGGCTGACAATCACAAGACACACAGAAGTACTATTTCTGACAGAAAGCCTTACGAGCTAAGAATAAACGTGTCTCGGGAGTGCACCAACCTACCCTCATCCTCTGAAACGTCCAATATCTCATCCACTGTCTCAGGGAAACTCATCCGATGTTTCTCTGTGGTGATCTGGGAAAAGTGAAGAGAAGGAGAGAGAAATGAGTGCTATCATCTGACATGCTCAAATACATCATTCCAGTTAAAATGTTATTGTACTGTAGGTCAGAGATTCACAGAATACACAAACCCACTAGTAACCACGTGAAGTGCTGCTCACCACGGAAACGGCCTCCTCTGTGACCAACTTCAGCACATCAATGACAGAGATGTAACCCAGACGCTTGGCGATGCCCAGAGGAGAAGTCCCATTCTACCACAGAGAACAGAGACAGACAGGAGACACACAGATCAGACACCAGAAGAAGCCTGTAGATGGAAGCATGATGGAAGGAGAATAGAGGAAAGCAATGAAGGGATAATGTGAAGAAGTGAAGAAGAGAATATATAGTAAAGGAAAAGCAGATCTAGAGGAGAAGGGTGGAATGGAGGGATGAGGAAAAGGAAGAAGAGTGTGTTTACAGTGGTGATGTCGTTGGGCTGGGCTCCGTGTTTGAGCAGCAGGGTAACAATGTCAGTATGACCCTGCTGGGCGGCCTGGTGCAGGGGAGTGTAGCCCACCTAGAGGAGGGGTGGAGAAGGGGAGCATAGAGAGAGAGAGAGTTTGAGTGCTACGGTAAATGCAAGATTGCTGACATTGACAAGACGTTATTCAATATAAATTCCATGTCCAATCTAATGTAATTGGAGTGAAGGCGGAAGTGACGTGAGGCAGGGCAGAGCCACACTAACAGGTGCCATGTGTAAGGAGGAGTGTAGCAGCAGCGTCTCACTCTGGTCTTGCTGTTCACATGAGCCTGCTGCTGCAGGAGGAACTTCACCATCTTGATGTTGCCATAGTGACAGGCCACGTGAAGCGCTGTGTAGCCCATCTGAAAGAGAGATGGAGAGCGAGGGAGGGAGGGAGGGAGAGAGAGACAGAGAGAAAATAGTGAGAGTTGGCAGTGTTTCAATGGCCTCATTACTGCCTCATTATAAACAGCTTGGTGGCTTTGTTGTACCAGTCCTAGCAGTAAAACATATTTGAGAGTGTGGATGCTGTATGAAAGTATTGGATATGACATGCCATCATAGTGTGTGGTACATTATACTGCTTATAATGAACCCCACTCTACTGAATGTAACAAAAGGACTACATTACACTACATTACAAAACTGTTCTGGTTTTATACTCTATTATGAGGTGTGTGGTTAATATCATATGTATGCCTTACCCGTGAGGCTGCGTAGACTGATGCCCCCTGTTTGACCAGGGTGTCTGCTATCCCTACGTGACCTTCCTGGGCCACCAGGTGCAGAGGGGTCAGTCCATTCTGATAGACACAGGGGGAACAGGAGGCTGTTGGTCAGTCTGTTCACTAACCAGCTCTGAGTCAGTCTGAGTCACAGTGGACCGTCAAATATGTACCACAGCATGCATGCTATACTAGTAGGTAATTACAGTAACCGGTTTGACACAGTGATGAAAACATCATGCCCTGTAGGCCCTCAACACTTTATCTTACCATATGTCTATCAAACCCTGTGTAACTTAGCTAGCTATCCCTGAAAGCTTGCCTCAAACCCTGCTAAGGTCAGAGATTAATTGTTCCTCTCTCTAGTTCAATACCTTGTTCCCCAGGTTGACGTTAGCCTGTTTGGAGATGAGCAGGGCCACCATGTCCGGCCGGCCCTCCTGGGAGGCCAGGTGTAGGGGCGTGACCCCCTGGAGAGACTCAGCGTTGGCAGAGGCTCCGTGCTGCAGCAGGCAGCCGGCCACCTCCACCTGGTTCTGCTTGGCTGCAATGTGCAGGGGAGTGTAGCCATTCTGTAGACAGACACAGGAGTCAGCAGGGGAAATGCAATGGATCATCAATGGGTGTGTCATATTATCATATTGTACAATGATCCTGAAAAGGGGGGGTATACAGTATAGTAATGCGTGTGGTGTGTGTGTTACATTGTTCCTCTTACCCGGGCAGTGCTGTGTGCGTTGCCTCCCTTGCTAACCAGCAGCTTGGCCACGTCCAGATTGTTGTGATGGACGGCCACATGTAGAGGAGTCAGGCCATTCTGCTTGGACACACATACACACATCTACTGTCACTAGCTATTGAAATAACAGAATATCAGCCTGCCTTTGTGGGCGCATAACGTTTCTAAAATGGTGGGACACAGTGATTCCCTTTGGGCTGTGATTAAAGATGGTCAGTGCTAAGAATAGAAGGTTTATTTGTTACTTGGGTCACAGGAAAGTTCAATAAGCTTTATGGGGGGTCACAGCATTGATAAGTATGCCTAACACTGATAAAAAGCACAAGACAGTCCATGCTGTGTTGCAGTGTGTTCTTCATACCTTTCCAGCCGCGTTGGGATTGGCTCCTCTCTCCAGCAGCAGCTCAACCACATCCACCTTGCCGTACTTACAGGCCACATGGAGAGGAGCGAAGCCTTTCTGCTTGGACACACAAACACACATTCAGCATGAGCAGGAGAACTAAAAGAGGTCAGGTGTGAAGGGATTAGGATTGAGATTGAATGAGTTTGAGAGAGAAATTGGGTTAGAGAGAACGAGAAAGAGAGAAAGAGAGAGAGAGTGAGAGAGACATAGAGAGAGAGAGAGAGAGAGAGAGAGAGAGACATAAAGAGAGAAAGAGAGAGAGAGACATAAAGAGAGAAAGAGAGAGAGAGATACAGAGACAGAGACAGAGAGAGAAAAGTCAGTAAATTAAAGGAGAACCTTTGTCATCTTGGTTTGTTGGGCCGCCCCATCCAGGAGGATGCGGGTGGTGTGGGTGTGTCCCTCGCGGGCGGCGATGTGTAAGGGGGTGTGGCCAGCTGTGGTAGCCGAGTCGGGATTGGCCTTGTGCTCCAGGAGCAGCTTGACCAGCTCCTTATGTCCCATACGGGCCGCACAGTGGAGAGGGGTCTGGTCATCCTAGAGAGACAGGGATGGAGAAAAAGAGTGAGAGTGAGGAGAAACAGAGGTTGGAATGATAACTGTATCTAGTGAGCAGTGAGGTATTTGTGCAGTGTATGGTGTTGTAGACTGTAGTTGAAGAAAATGTGTATTCCAGCCAGGACAAAGATTGTTGTAAAACATTAGGACGTACATACAGTAGATGTGTGCAGTATGTATGGTTGCATGACAGTGTGTGCAGTACCTTAGCCTTTGCATCCACCTGTGCTGTGTTCTGCAACAGGAACAGAGCCACCTCACAGTGGCCTGCCCTGGATGCCATGTGGAGGGGTGTCTCCACTTTCTGTTACACAAACCCAGTTCAGAGGTCACATAGCCTGTCACAATCACTCTGCCATTAAACACGTGACTATGCTATGTAATATCAGTAACACACATAAAATATCACTTTATACACACAGAGACCAGGCCTTAGTCATCAAATTATTATTAATGCATGGACCAGATACCAATCCATCTACCATAACCTTTGCTGGTGTTCATTTCAACATTTCAACAAGTTACTACTAGTCAATCAGAGTGTGATGGAAATGTCCCCCCCGTGTCAGGAATAAAGGTTATGAAGGGGCTTCTCTCACCACATTGGAGGCGTTGGGTGAAGCTCCTCTATGGAGCAGGTTCTTCACAATGTTCAGGTGCCCCATGAAGGCTGCTACATGAAGAGGGGTCAGACCAGACTAATGGGAGAGAGAAACAGGGGGCATATGAAGAGAGAGGAGAGTTAAGGGTTAAGGGTAATAACAATTCATTACCATTACGCTTACGCTTACATTTACACCTCCAGATATTTTGGAATGACAGAATTGACACCCAACAATTTCAACAATAACAAAAAGTACAGCTTGTCCTGAGAACCCCAACAAGTCCCATTGCTCTTCAAAAGAGTGTTATCTCACCTCTGTGACGGCCTCCAGGGAGGCAGAGTGTTTCAGCAGAAGGTCCATGGAGCGCATGTGGTTCTTCTTACAGGCAATGTGGAGGGGAGTGAACCCATTCTGAACACAATATAAAAACACAGACCGAAAATGTAGCAAATTCAGCATAGGGTTGCGTTTAGTATGCACAAAATGGGAGAACACATTCAGAAATGGTACTGCCTGTACTTGTCCAATAATGCTTATTCATATCTCATAATGTTTTCTACTCTTTGTGCCTGCTGTACGCAACCCAGTTATAAAGGTTCAGTAAGCCTGACCAATGGACATCTCCAGTACACCTCACACATTAAGCACCAGTATACAGAAATAGAAGGACACTTAGAAGAGCTGCTGACCAGTGCACGTGCGTTGGCCTTGGCCCCCTTGTCCAGCAGCACTTTGGCCATGCGGTGGTGACCACAGTGGGCCGCCACGTGTAAAGGGGTCAGGTGGTCCAGCGTGATGTCATCGATCTCAGCGTTGTACTGGAGGAGCTGCCTCACACAGTCCATGTGGTCTCCCTGGGCCGCCATGTGGATGGGGGACAGGCCATTCTGGAGGGGAGAGAGGGAGGACCGGGAAAGATATAAAAGGAATGAAAGGGAAACAAAGAGAAGGGCAGTGTAAGACCTTTGAGAGAAGAAAGCATCTATAAATTCATAATACTGAAATAAGTGACGCATCAGCGTAGTTGGCAGAGGATCATTTGGCATTGGTTACTGCTAAAATTGCAAGTGAGTGTGATATCGTGCCAAAGTGGCCATAAAGTATGGCCCTTTATTTTCCCTAGAGTGGGCCACGAGAGGCCTCTGGCTGACCTTGGTCTTGGCCTGGATAGGAGCCCCCAGGTCCAGCAGGAGATCGATGATTCTGACATGACCGTTCCTGGCCGCACAGTGCAGAGGGGTCAGCTCATCCTAAATAGATGGAAGGAGCCAGGTAGGGTTCAAAAGTTTTCAAGTCAAATGGCAGAAAGAAGAGGAGGGGGAGGAAGAAGAGGAGGAGCAAGTGTAGGGTTACCGTACCTTGGTCATGGCGTCTATCTGGGCCCCTCTGTCCAGCAAAAGTCGAACCATGATCGCATTACCCCTTCTGGAGGCTATGTGTAGGGGGGTGATACCATTCTGAGAAAGGGGAAAGAACAATTTCTAAATAAATTTAATCAAAGACTCTCCTGTTAGGAAATGGGGTCCTTGAGGGACTATGTTATCAATGTCAGGGTTAAGGCAGTAGCGGTGAGGGTTAATGGACTGACCTTGGGAGTAAAGTTGACATTGGCGCCTCTGTTTATTAGCAGTTGGGCCACACTCAGGTTCTCATAGTGAGCCGCAATGTGGAGAGGAGTGAAGCCAGTCTACAGAGATAGAGAGAGAAACAGAGAGACAGAGTGAGAAACAGAGAAAGAAAGAGAGAGAGATAAAAGAGATAGAGATAGAAAGAGAGAGAGAGACAGAGAGAGAGAAATGAAGAGACAGAAAAAGAGACAGAGCGAGACACAGATAGAGACAGAGAGAGAGAAAGATATTTTTTTATCTTATTTTCATAATCCATGTTTGCAGGCAGCTTTTGATGGCAGCTTTTTTGTTTATTCATGTAATCACTTTTGTTGCTATTGTTTTTCTCCAAGTCAACACAACAGTGTTATGACTGATTAGTTCAGCTAACGACATCAGCATATTAAGGCTTAATGAGTCATCACAGTCACACGCACGCACGCACGCACGCACGCACGCACGCACGCACGCACGCACGCACGCACGCACACACACACACACACACACACACACACACACACACACACACACACACACACACACACACACACACACACACAAACACACACACACACACACACACACACACAGTGAATAGTACCTTGCTGAGGACGTCGGGGTTAGGGTCGTTCTGCAGCAGCACTGCGGCAGTGCGTGTGTCGTCGTTGCGTGCAGCGATGTGCAGGGCAGGCAGACGGACCTTGCCCTTGGTGCCGTAGTTGATGAGCAGGGCCACCACGTTCTCATGACCCTGCTGAAGAGCCACCGCCAGCGGCGTGAACCCATCCTGGCAGACAGGGTGAGAGAGGGGAGGGAGCAGAAGGGATAGAAGGAGGGGTGGTCGGGGTAAAAAGGGAGGAAGGGGGAGAGGGGAGGACAGAGGGAGAGGTAGCGAGGCAGTAAAGTAAGAAGGGGTAAAGAGGAGGAGGGGAGGGAGAAGGTAAGCAAGGTCAACGAGAGACAGCAAGGGAGTAGGAGGAAAAGAGGGAGAGGTGGAAAGGGAGACAAGCCAAATGGTAATGGAGGGGGTGAGAGATGGGTAAGTAGAGGGAGAGGAAGAGAGAGAGAAAGAAAATAAAGATAGTGGCAAATTTGAGACAATGTACATTGAGATTACTGTAATAGAAAGATGAGAGAAAGTTAATGTAGCATTGTCTATTGGACTGAATCCAATACACATCTGAGAAACAACTAAATGTCTGTTTGCTCTGTGGGCTTTCACTCACCTCTGTTGGAAGGCTCTGATTGGCTCCGTTCTCTAGCAGAAACTTTACTACATCTAAGTGGTTCTCTTGTGCAGCCATGTATAGGGGACTGAAGCCTTTCTGTAAGGAAGAGGAACATGGCGCATGGTTACCAGCAACACACACAAATATACATGCACATAACCCCCCCCCAGGTAACGGTAATGTGCAGTATAATGTCCCAGATGACTCACCTGTGACTGGGAATTGACGTTGGCTCCATAGTTGACGAGCTCAGCCACCACTCTCTCCTGGCCTGCCAATGCAGCGATATGGAGGGCAGTGTTCCCTTTCTGGAGGTGACAGACACACATACACAAACAATTGTTTCATTAAGGTTGTGAATGACTGGCATTAGTGCCACATTAAACACGGCTGGAGTAGCATGACACAGGAACACAGGGAGCTATGTTGTGACATGGTTATGTATTCACGCGTACACACACACGCACACACACACACACACACACACACACACACACACACACACACACACACACACACACACACACACACACACACACACACACACACACACACACACACACACACACACACACACACACACACACACACACACACACACACACACACACACACACACACAGAGGGAGCAGAGAAGTGCCTAATGACCAAAATCTCTATTTAAAAAGCTTCATTAACGAAACACAGCTCAGAAATAATGAGTTATGATTAGATAGATATGTGTTAGATTAAACTAGATATATGTTTACAAGCCAATCAAATGAGCGGAATAAGTCATAAGCATGTGTATAAGCTTATAATACATGTGGTGGATCCTGTCTGTAAACAGCCTGTTATATAGCTAGCTGGTGAATATCTCAATCAGAAGTCAGAGGCAGGTGCTATGCAACTGTGGTACAGTATGTGAGTGGAGTCATGATAAGCAGTGAGCAGTGTGTGAGTACTACCTTAGTTGTGGTCTCCAGGACAATGCCAGCGTGTAGTAGCCCCAGGACCATCTTGACGTGGCCTTCTTTAGAGGCCAGATGCAAACCGTTGAGCCCATTCTGCAGTGACAGCAGTGGAAATCAGCAGTGATCACACAGAACCATCAGAACAAATCGTCAGCCTACAGAGCGAGAGTACAGTCTGTGCCTGTCTCTGCTCTGACAGCCTGCAGTACCGTGACTGGCCACAGTTTGCAAAGCACACTGGTCCCTCTACTGCCCTGAAACTGCAGTGTCACTCAATTCACGTGGATAAAACACGCACGGGGGAGACAAACTACACACATGCACGCAAGCGCAAACGCACACACAAATCACCGGTGTGTTTCTGTGAGCTGGCTGGAGTCTGATGGATTGTAGATAGGGCAGGGGCAGGTTGGCAGGCTGACATGTAAAACCCTGAATCCTAGGATTTTCTAGAACAGCAGCAGTAGCACCAACTTTTAGCATAGCTATATGCTCTACTTCAACTCCAATCCTAATTTTAACACATATACAAAACATAGAAAATGTGTATGTTGACATACACACATCACATACCCATGTACAATGCATTCGGAAAGTATTCAGACCCCTTGACTTTTTCAACATTTTGTTATGTTACAGCCTTATTCTAAAATTGATAGTTTTCCCCCCCGATTCAATCTACACACAAAACCCCGTAATGACAAAGCAAAAACGGGTTTTTAGAAATTTATGCAAATGTATAAAAAATAAAAAAACGAAATATCACATTTAGATAAGTATTCAGACCCTTTACTCAGTACTTTGTCGAAGCACCTTTGGCAGTGATTACAGCTTTGAGTCTTCTTGGGTATGACACTACAAGCTTGGCACACCTGTATTTGGGGAATTCTCCCATTCTTCTCTGCAGATCCTCTCAACCTCTGTCAGGTTGGATGGGGAGCATTGCTGCACAGCTAGTTTCAGGTCTCTCCAGAGATGTTATTGTAGATCGGGTTCATGTCTGGGCTCTGGCTGAGCCACTCAATGACATACAGAGACTTGTCCTGAAGCCACTCCAGCGTTGTCTTGGCTGTGTGCTTAGGGTCGTTGTCCTGTTGGAAAGTAAACCTTCGCCCCAGTCTGAGATAGGCTTTCATCAAGGATCTCTCTGTATTTTAATCCGTTCATCTGTCCCTCGATCCTGACTAGTCTCCCAGTCCCTGCCGCTGAAAAACATCCCCACAGCATGATGCTACCACCACCATGCTTCACCGTCGGGATGGTGCCAAGTTTCTTCCAGACGTGACGCTTGACATTCACGTCACCCCGCTCCTCCGCTCTCTCCACTGGCTTCCAGTTGAAGCTCGCATCCGCTACAAGACCATGGTGCTTGCCTACGGAGCTGTGAGGGGAACGGCACCTCCGTACCTTCAGGCTCTGATCAGGCCCTACACCCAAACAAGGGCACTGCGTTCATCCACCTCTGGCCTGCTCGCCTCCCTACCTCTGAGGAAGTACAGTTCCCGCTCAGCCCAGTCAAAACTGTTCGCTGCTCTGGCACCCCAATGGTGGAACAAACTCCCTCACGACGCCAGGTCAGCGGAGTCAATCACCACCTTCCGGAGACACCTGAAACCCCACCTCTTTAAGGAATACCTAGGATAGGATAAAGTAATCCTTCTAACCCCCCCTTAAAAGATTTAGATGTACTATTGTAAAGTGGCTGTTCCACTGGATATAAGGTGAATGCACCAATTTGTAAGTCACTCTGGATAAGAGCGTCTGCTAAATGACTTAAATGTAAATGTAAATTCAGGCCAAAGAGTTCAATCTTGGTCTCATGAGACCAGACAAGCTTGTTTCTCATGGTCTGAGAGTCCTTTAGGTGCCTTTTGGCAAACTCCAAGCAGGCCGTCACGTGCTTTTTACTGAGGAGTGGCTTCCTTCTGGCCACTCTACCATAAAGGCCTGATCGTTGGGGTGCTGCGGAGATGGTTGTCCTTCTGGAAGGTTCTCCCATCTCCACAGAGGAAGTCTGGAGCTCGGTCAGAGTGACTATCGGGTTCTTGGTCACCTCCCTGACCAAGGCCCTTCTCCGCCAATTGCTCTAGAAAGAGTCTTGGTGGTTCCAAACTTCTTCCATTTAAGAATGATGGAGGCTACGGTGTTCTTGGGGACCTTCAATGCTGCAGAAATGTATTGGTACATTTCCCCAGACCTGTGCCTCGACACAATCCTGTCTTGGAGCTCTATGGACAATTCCTTCGACCTCATGGCTTGGTTTTTGCTCGGACATGCACTGTCAACTGGGACCTTATATAGACAGGTGTGTGCCTTTCCAAATCATGTCCAATAAATTGAATTTACCACAGGTGGACTCCAATGAAGTTGTAGAAACATCAAGGATGATGAATGCACCTGAGCTCAATTTTGATTCTCATAGCAAAGGGTCTGAATACTTATGTAAATCAGGCATCAGGCAAAACATTTCAACTTTTTTTGCTTTGTCATTATGGGGTTTTATGTGTAGATTGATGAGGGGAATTAAAAAAAAAGATTTTAGAATAAATAAGGCTGTAACATAACAGAATGTGGAAAAAGGGAAGGGGTCTGAATACTTTCTGAAGGCAGTGTAGACACACATGCTGCAAAGAATGCACACTAAAGCACACATCCTCATTTGTATGATAGCTCTACCTCTGATCCTAGCCTTAGCCAGGAGTGGTATTATTAGAGTGGCAGTATTATCTGGTGTAGAGATTGTGGTATTCGTTTTATTGACGGCTTGGTGCCATGGTTGTTTCTGTGAATGGTGCTGAGGGGTTGCAGTAGCAGGCTGCAGGCTGTAGGCTTACAGAGTGGGTGTGCATTCCCCAAGCTGCCCTAAGTGGTTATGTGTACAAACTGAACTCCCTTCCATTCACCAAAGTACTGATGAAAAATACATAACAGATTCACTTCCACTTGAGCTAGCGTTCACTCACAAATGTAACACAACTGTATGTTCAAAACAGAAACTAAAACTACATGCTTAGCTATTCTTTACATGTGATGTTATTTAAACATTGTGCTTCTCTCATGATGCAACAAGGTGCTATTGGACAGATTGAGGAGAGGAGCGGGGAGGAGAAGAGAGAGGGTCTGGATATATGGCTAATTATATATATTTTTTCATTAAGGTTGTGAATGACTGGCATTAGTGCCACAGTAAACACGGCTGGAGTAGCATGACACAGGAACACAGGGAGCTATGTTGTGACATGGTTATACATGCGTGCATACACACACACACACGCACGCACGCACGCACGCACGCACGCACGCACGCACACACACACACACACACACACACACACACACACACACACACACACACACACTGAGACAATGAACTACACGTTTATCTAGGCTAGACTTGACTGTTAATGACTGTGTTTGGCCGAAAACAAATAATGTCATCTATAAAAACCACAATTTATAATTTCATCTTCATAAAGTCTGATGAAATAAATGTTTTACGAGACAACACATGAACTCTCTTGCCTAGAGCCCCTGTGTACCAGACAGTGACCTTGGGCAGCATGAGGGATCTCTGATGTACCTGATTGGATGTGTTGATGTCTATTCCATGCTTGATGTGGTCCAGAGCCTTGTCCAGGTTCCCTGAACGGGCCGCACGGAGGAAACTGGTGGCAGCATCCGCCTGGAGAGGAGGAGAACACAATCAGAGATAGACAATGACAAAGATAAAGAGAGAGAGAGAGAAGAAATGAGAGACAGACAATTAGTCTGGTTGTACATTCCAGGGCTAACACGAGACAAAAAAGTTCACATTAACCAATTCCATTTTCTGAAAAAATGAAAAACATAGGCATAACAGTATAACAGCTGCTTGGTCATCCATGATCTACAATAGTAGGTCAGAGACATTCTTCAATATCATTCTATTCTTCGAAACTACTCAGTATTCTGCTGTCTTAGAGTCTAAAAATGGCTGACAATCCAAAGTGGCGAGGCTGCCCTTCACTAGGAGTTTGGCAGCTATCCATAGCAGAGAACATGATGTCTGACTTCTAAAGCCTCTGTGAAAGTGATGTGTTTCACCTCTGCCACCATGATCAGCCAGACAGGGAGATTCTAACATGGCTGCCTAATACTGTAGTCCAGAATTCAGTCTCCGTCTTGAGGCCAGGTATTATATAGATTCTATACAGTGTGCCTACTCACCTCCAGCCACACAGCTACAGAGGGTTTTACATGGAACCAAAAAGGTTTCTACCTGGAACCAAAAAAGTTTCTCCTATGGGAACCCTTTTGGAACCCTTTTTTTCTAAGAGTGTAGAAGACATCTGCTCTTTATTTCTCTTTCCCACCCATTTCTCTCTACCACTGCCCTCTATCTGCTTCCTGTTTCTCCCTGTGACCCATCTCTCTGCATCCCTTTATCCACCTTATCTCTCCTTTCCTTGTGGCCTTAAAACCTGTTGGGGATGGGGGCGCTGTTTAGACTATTTATGCTAATTTGGCTAATTTTTTAAACGGCTTCCCACAAAATCCTTGATCGTACAATATGCATATTATTATTATTATTGGATAGAAAACAGTCTATAGTTTCTATAGGAGTTGAAATTTTGTCTCTAAGTGGAACAGAGCCCATTCTACAGCAATTTCCCTGACATGGATTCAGATTTCAGAAATGTTGGCCACTCTTCTGAAGTCATTTAAAAGGGCACTGTCGTTGCTATGACTATACGGACACTTCTTACGTCTTCCCCTGGATGCCTTTACGTGATGACGATTCCAATGGGGTCGATTGCGCGTTCACAGGCCCTACAAATGAAAAAACCCTGAAGCTAGTCATTCTTTCCTTGGTGCGTAACGCGCGTGCTGGTCACCGACCCGCTCCTGTTCCAAGCGTTAGTTTAGCCTGTTATATTTCTCCGGTCATCTTTTCACTCGTTATAGGAGTTAAAAACATCATAAGGTAGTTAATTTAAAGCGTTTTATAGCAATTTATATCCGTTTAGTGCGATTTTGGGACATTTATTTTTGCAACGATGTGAAAAGTTGGGCACGCTTTTCAGTTCATCCCGAATGCAGTTGACATTTCCACATGGCAAGAGGACAGCTTTCCACCAAAAGACGATTTCTCCCAAGAAAGGATCCTTTGCCCAAGATACTGATGGAAGAACAGCTCAAGGTAGGACATTTTTATTATGATAAATCGTGTTTCTGTCGAAACATTTTAGTGGCTTAGAACGCCATGTTTTATGACGTAGCTTCGCTAGGCGCAAACTGTATTGAAAAGTAAGGATAAATTAAAAAATGTAATAACGCAATTGTATTAAGAATTAAATTGTCTATCAATCCCTGTCCACCCTATATTTTTTAGTCACGTTTATGAGTATTTATGTATAAGAGTAGATCACTGTCTAAGTGGCGCAAGGACATTTTCTTTACCAGCTTGTCTACATTTCACATTGTCTAACCATGATTTTGGTGGCTAAATATAAACATTTGCGATCAAACTCTATATGGAATGTGTAATATGATGTTACAGGAGTGTCATCGGAAGAATTCTGAGAAGGTTAGTGAAAAAATTAATATCTTTTGGCGATGTTGACTTTTATCGCTCACTTTGGCTAGAATCAATGCTGGGCTGCTAATTGCTATGTGCTAAGCTAATATAACGATTTATTGTGTTTTCGCTGTAAGACACTTAGAAAATCTGAAATATTGTCTGTATTCACAGGATCTGTGTCTTTCGATTCGTGTATGCTGTGTATTTTTACGAAATGTTTGATGATTAGTAAGTAGGTAAACACATTGCTCTATGTATTTATTCTAGTCCATTTGTGACGGTGGGTGCAATTGTAAACTATGATATCTACCTGAAATATGCACTTTTTTCTAACAAAACCTATCCCATACCATAAATATGTTATCAGACTGTCATCTGATGAGTTTTTTTGTTGGTTAGGGGCTATAAATATCTTAGTTTAGCCAAATTGGTGATAGCTACTGGTGTTGGTGGACAAATAAAAGATGGTGGATTATGCTAATGTGTTTTTAGGTAATAGATGTACATCTTTACATATTGTGTCTTCCCTGTAAAACATTTTAAAAATCGGAAATGTTGACTGGATTCACAAGATCTGTGTCTTTCATTAGCTGTATTGGACTTTAATGTGTGAAAGTTAAATATTTTAAAAAAATATTTTTTTTGAATTTCGCGGCACTGGTTTTTCAGTGGGGGGGGGGGGGGGTGCCGCTAGCGCCACGCTGATCCTAGACAGGTTAACATACTCTCTCTCTCTCTCTCTCTCTCTCTCTCTCTCTCTCTCTCTCTCCTCTCTCTCTCTCTCTCTCTCTCTCTCTCTCTCTCTCTCTCTCTCTCTCTCTCTCTCTCTCTCTCTCTCTCTCTCTCTCTCTCTCTCTCTCTCTCTCTCTCTCTCTCTCTCGCTCTCGCTCTCTCTACTGTGTTCAATCCCAGTGGGAGGGGGTGTAAGCTGCTCCTTTCTCCCACTCCCCCTCTCCTCTCCTCTCTCTCTCTCTCTCTCTCTCTCTCTCTCTCTTCCTCAGTAATGCATGGATGATGGATCCAGGCTGAGGTCTTCCCAGCATAAAACTAACACTATGCAGTGTGTGTATTTTCATTCAGTCTCATGTATTGTGTTAGATAAGTTGCTATTACCAAGATATAATGTGTCCTCCCTCATACACACTTCATTTGTTCAATTGAAAATCAATAAATATGTATTGCGCACACATGGGTACTGGAACATATTTCTGATATATTTCAAACAGGAAGTAGAAATATAAACTCACCGGACAGTTTATTAGGTAAATCACCCCGCTCATGAAAATGGATCGCTCCTACAGACAGTGAGTCACGCGGCCATGGCTTGCTATATAAAGCAGGCAGACAGCCATCGAAGCATTCAGTTACTGTTTGATTTAACATTAGAATGGGAAAATCGAGTGACAAAGCGACTTGGAGCGTGGTATGATCGTTGGTGCCAGGTGCACCTAATCCATTATCTCAGAAACGGCCTCCCTCCTGAGCTTTTTATGCACGACAACGTCTAGGGTTTATCGAGAATGGTGCGACAAACAAAAAAACATCCAGTCAGTGGCAGTCCTGTGGGCGAAAAGAGAGAGAGTTCGAAGGAGAATGGCAAGAATCGTGCAAGTGAAAAGGTTGGACACAAACAGACAAATAAACGGTGCAGTACAACAGTGGTGTGCAGAACGGCATCTCTGAACGCACAACTCGTTGATCCTTGTCATGGATGGGCTATTACAGAAGACGATCACAACAGGTTCCACTCCTATCAGCTAAAAACAAGAAGAAGCGGCTCCAGTGGGCATCACCAACACTGGACAATTGAGGAGTGGAAAAACATCGCCTGGAACGGGCTGTTCACAGCATGAAAGTACCGCAGTCCAATGTGTATCAACTGTGTGATGCCATCGT
The DNA here is from genome assembly GCF_029448725.1 of Salvelinus fontinalis. NCBI lineage: Eukaryota > Metazoa > Chordata > Actinopteri > Salmoniformes > Salmonidae > Salvelinus > Salvelinus fontinalis. Next base: position 20,594,319 of record NC_074685.1, on the reverse strand, counting down.
GTCAGCATGGACCAACATCCCTGGAAAACTTTGCGACGCCTTTTAGAATGCCCCAAATAATTCAGAATGTTCTGGAAGCAACGAGCGGGTCCGACCTGTTACTAAATAGGTGTACCTAATAAACTGGCCGATGAGCGTATATTGGATTCACATCTGATATGCATGATCAGTTCCACCATTTTAAGGCTTTTTCTGTTATCTCATTCTGACCTACGGTAGCTAAGGGGTAGCCTGAGAGTTAATATGATCTACAGTTGAAGTCGGAAGTTTACATACACCTTAGTCAAATACATTTAAACACAGTTTTTCACAGTTCCTGACATTAAATCCTAGTAAAAATTCCTTGTCTTAGGTCAGTTAAGATCACCACTTTATTTTAAGAATGTGAAATGTCAGAATAATAGTAGAGAGAATGATTTATTTCAGCTTTTATTCTTTCATCACATTCTCAGTGGGTCAGAAGTTTACATACACTCAATTAGTATTTGGTAGCATTGACTTAACTTTTTTTTTTTTTTACTTGGGTCAAACGTTTTGGGTAGCCTTCCACAAGCTTCCCACAATAGGTTGGGTGCATTTTGGCCCCCAATACCTTGACTTTGTTGTCCTTAATCCATTTTGCCACAACTTTGGATGTATGCTTGGGGTCATTGTCCATTTGAAGACCCATTTGCGACCAAGCTTTAACTTCCTGTCACGCCCGTCATTTAAATAAGTGGACCAAGGCGCAGCGTGAGTAGAGTTCCACATATTTATTATAGTGAACTTCCAAACAACAACAAAGATTAACGAACGTGCAAATACGTAGCGCACATAGGCATAAACTCTAAACAATATCCCACATCGCAGGTGGGAAAAGGAACACACTAAGTATGATCCCCAATTATAGGCAACGATATTCAGCTGCCTCTAATTGGGAACCATACTCACACACCAACGTAGAACTAAAATAACTAGAAAACCCCTCTAGTCACGCTCTGATTTATTACACCATAGAGAACCCAGAGGGCTCTCTATGGTCAGGGCGTGACAGTACCCCCCCCCCCCAAAGGTGCGGACTCCGACCGCAAAACCTGAACCTAGTTGGGGAGGGTTAGGGTGGGCAACTAGCGTCGGTGGCGGCTCCGGTGCGGGACGTAGCACCCGCTCAGACCACGTATCCGGCCATGAAGCCGGGCTGAACGCCGTGCCCGGACTGGGCACCGGAGCAGAGGAAGGCTCCGGCCATGGAGCAGGACTGGACGCAGTGCCTGGACTGGGCACCGGCGCAGAGGAAGGCTCCAGCCATGGCACCGGCGCAGGAAGCTCCGGCCCGTGGGCCGTCACTGGAAGCTCTGGACTGTAGACCGTCGCTGGAGACTCAGGCCTGGTGACACACTCTCAGGGCGAGTGCGGGAAGCCGGCACAGGACGTACCGGAATGGGGAGGCGCACTGGAGGCCTGGTGCGTGGAGCCGGCACAGGTTTCACCGGACTGATGACACGCTCGATAGGTCTCTATGGTCAGGGCGTGACACTTCCTGACTGATGTCTTGAAATGTTGCTTCAATATATCCACATAATTTTCCTCCCTCATTATGCCATCTGTTTTGTGAAGTGCACCAGTCCCTCCTGCAGCAAAGCACCCCCACAACATGATGCTGCCACCCTCGTGCTTCACGATTGGGATGATGTTCTTCGGCTTGCAAGCCTCCCCCTTTTTCCTCCAAACATAACGTTGGTCATTATGGCCAAACAGTTCCATTTTTGAGGACATTTCTCCAAAAAGTATGAGCTTTGTCCCCATGTGCAGTTGCAAACTGTAGTCTGGCTTTTTTTATGGCGGTTTTGGAGCAGTGGCTTCTTCCTTGCCGAGCGGCCTTTCAGGTTATGTCGATATAGGACTAGTTTTACTGTGGCTATAGATACTTTTGTACCTGTTTCCTCCAGCATCTTCACAAGGTCCTTTGCGGTTGTTCTGGGATTGATTTGCACTTTTTGCACCAAAGTACGTTCATCTTTAAGAGACAGAATGCGTCTCCTTCCTGAGCGGAATGATGGCTGCATGGTCCCATGGTGTTTATACTTGCGTAATATTGTTTGTACAGATGAACGTGGTACCTTCAGGCGTTTGGAAATTGCTCCCAAGGATGAACCAGGTCTACAATTTGTTGTTCTGAGGTCTTGACTGATTTCTTTTGATTTTCCCATGATGTCAAGCAAAGAGGCACTGAGTTTGAAGGTAGGCCTTGAAATACATCCACAGGTAAACCTCCAATCGACTCAAATTATGTCAATTAGCCTATCAGAAGCTTCTAAAGCCCTGACATAATTTTCTTGGAATTTTCCAAGCTGTGTAAAGGCACAGTCAACTTAGTGTATGTAAACTTCTGACCCACTGGAATTGTGATACAGTGAATTATAAGTGAAATAAGCTCTCTGTAAACAATTGTTGGAAAAATTACTTGGGTCATGCACAAAGTAGATGTCCTAACCGACTTGCCAAAACTATAGTTTGTTAACAAGACAATTGTGGATTCGTTGAAAAACGAGTTTTAATGACTCCAACCTAAGTGTATGTAAACTTCCGACTTCAACTGTATGTATTTAACACCTTGTCATCTTAGACCCCACCCTCTGTTCTGTGAGTTGACGGAGGACATTTAGAAGACTTAAGTCACTGAGTCAAGGTTCCCCTGTAACAAACCATTATTATACTACATGTAGGATGTTTTCACATGCGAAGCCTCATGCTGCAGCTCTGAGTGTTCATGCCAACTTGTCAGCAAATGTTCAGCATTTTTATGCTCCAATTTTCATTCTGCGGCCTTCGGCCATTTTTTTATGGGATTTCACAGCTGTTGATTGATACGATGGATGTTTCTGCTCCTTCTAAGTAGGCCATATGTGAGCAGAATACTGAGGATAACGTCTCCAGCCGACCGCCTCCCCCAGTCTCCATCAGTCTCTGAATGGATTGATAAGTGCATCTATGATCTTCAATGTGTGTTTCTTCACACGATTGTCTGAGGGAGGAGGGGGCTAAGGGTCAATAAACGCTCGTGTTTGCGCATGATTGTGCTTGAAAGTGTGTGTGTGTGTGTGTGTGTGTGTGTGTGTGTGTGTGTGTGTGTGTGTGTGTGTGTGTGTGTGTGTGTGTGTGTGTGTGTGTGTGTGTGTGTGTGTGTGTGTGTGTGTGTGTGTGTGTGTGTGTGTGTGTGTGCGCGTGCGTGCGTGTTTTCATATATTCCTAGAAATGGAAATGACTGCAGAACTGCTTTGCAAACACATTCTGTCAACTGGTGCTTGTGCTTACGCTGTGAGGCACAAATCGATTTTCCTTCTCATGTCCCTCTCTCCACCTTCCCCTCCATCCCTCTCTCCACCTTCCCCGCCATCCCTTTCTCCATCCTCATTTTCATCCCCCTCTCCCGCTGTCTGTGATATGTGGTCAGTTTAAATCAATGCATCCCAGCCCTGTCTATTAATTTGTAATTGTCATATGCAGTCGGTGCGTCAATTTTACTCAGTAATTAGATCCTCAAGCCAAACATGGTGATTTACACTCAGCACGCCGCCTTCCCACGGCTCACGTGCCCCCAGCCCTCTCTCTCTTTATCTCATTTTCCCTCTTGCACTCTCTCTTCTTCCCTGGCATGGCAGGCTCCCCGCCTCATTCTCTCACGCCCTCCATCTCTCTTCCCTCCCTCCTTCTCCCCCCACTTCCCTGCTTTTCCTCAGATCACTGTGTCCCTCTTGTGTCATATTGATGTGATGCTGTGTAATCATGGTATGCTGCAGTATGGCGTGACATATCACAAGCATTCCTACAGTGACGGCCAGTGGAAGAGAGGAGGGTTGAGAGATCAGAGAGAGGACATGTCCGTGTTGACACAGATTCAATGAAAGCCTTTAATCTCATATCTGTGGAGGAATCTAATACTGTATCATATCTCTGTGTTTAGCTTTGTGCTTCTCTCCAGTGCTATCACAATGCTCTGTAGTGTATGGGTGAGGCTGTGTGTGCATGTGTAGTCTTTACCTGTGCAGTACACAAATCTGTCTGCCCTACCAAGGCCATTTATTTTCCTTCTAGAAGGAAAATCTGTTTCCAGAGGGTGTGTGCATATACAGGGCTCTAGTGGATTTGAATGGATTATGTCCATTTGGAAGAAAAAATGTATGTGATTCAAGGTGAGTGGATGTAAAGATGTGTACACTGCAGTGAGTGGGCTCTTAAAATAAATACAAATATCCTAAAGGGTCAAGTCAATGTCAGATGTTGGCCTTCAAACCATCAGGGTCACCTAATAATCCCCAGTTTACAATTGGCTCATTCATCCCCCTCCTCTCCCCTGTAACTATTCCCCAGGTCGTTGCTGCAAATGAGAACGTGTTCTCAGTCAACTTACCTGGTAAAATAACGGTAAAATAAATAAATAAATAAATAAAGATGTTGAGAAATTCTTCACTTTAACTCAAACACACTCATAAAAGGAGTGGTCGACAGGACAGCACACCCAGCAAACAAAAATTGTTTCTGTGAAAGTTCCCAGAACATTTGTTAGGTCGCGGAAATGTCCTAATAAGACAAACACTGTCCAGTCGTGGTGATGGTTATAGAATGTTTGTAAAAAACATTTACGTGATGTTGCAAGAACGTCCCTAGAACACATTTAATCTGTTCTTTAAAGGTTCCCAGAATGTTTCATTAGGTTGTGGGAACAGTCTGGTGAGAACATTGTGAGGACATCAGATAATACATGTTCATTTGATATACAGTGCCTTTGGAAAGTATTTAGACCCCTTGACATTTTCCACATTTCGTTACGTTACAGCCTTATTCTAAAATGGATTAAATGAATAAAAATCCTCAGCAATCTACACGCAATACCTCATAATGACAAAGTGAAAACAGGTTTTAAGACAATGTTGCAAACGTATTAAAATAAAAAAACAAAAATACCTTTGCTTTGAGACTCGAAATTGAGCTCAGGTGCATCGTGTTTCTATTGATCATCCTTGAGATCGTCCTTTTTGCTTTGTCATTATGGGGTATTGTATGTAGATTGATTAAGAAAAAAAACCTATTTAATCAATTTTAGAATAAAGCTGTAACGTAACAAAATGTGGAAAAAGGCAAAGGGTCTGAATACTTTCCAAGGGGTCTGAAAACTTTCTAAGGGGTCTGCATACTTTCCAAGGGGTCTGCATACTTTCCAAGGGGTCTGAAAACTTTCCAAGGGGTCTGCATACTTTCCAAGGGGTCTGCATACTTTCCAAGGGGTCTGAAAACTTTCCAAGGGGTCTGCATACTTTCCAAGAGGTCTGCATACTTTCCAAGGGGTCTGAAAACTTTCCAAGGGGTCTGCATACTTTCCAAGGGGTCTGAAAACTTTCGAAGGGGTCTGCATACTTTCCAAGGGGTCTGCATACTTTCCAAGGGGTCTGCATACTTTCCAAGGGGTCTGCATACTTTCCAAGGGGTCTGAAAACTTTCTAAGGGGTCTGCATACTTTCCAAGAGGTCTGCATACTTTCCAAGGGGTCTGAAAACTTTCCAAGGGGTCTGCATACTTTCCAAGGGGTCTGCATACTTTCCAAGGGGTCTGCATACTTTCCAAGGGGTCTGCATACTTTCCAAGGGGTCTGAAAACTTTCTAAGGGGTCTGCATACTTTCCAAGGGGTCTGCATACTTTCCAAGGGGTCTGCATACTTTCCAAGGGGTCTGCATACTTTCCAAGGGGTCTGCATACTTTCCAAGGGGTCTGCATACTTTCCAAGGGGTCTGCATACTTTCCAAGGGGTCTGAAAACTTTCCAAGGGGTCTGCATACTTTCCAAGGGGTCTGCATACTTTCCAAGGGGTCTGAAAACTTTCTAAGGGGTCTGCATACTTTCCAAGAGGTCTGCATACTTTCCAAGGGTTCTGAAAACTTTCCAAGGGGTCTTCATACTTTCCAAGGGGTCTGAAAACTTTCCAAGGGGTCTGCATACTTTCCAAGGGGTCTGCATACTTTCCAAGGGGTCTGCATACTTTCCAAGGGGTCTGCATACTTTCCAAGGGGTCTGCATACTTTCCAAGGGGTCTGAAAACTTTCTAAGGGGTCTGCATACTTTCCAAGAGGTCTGCATACTTTCCAAGGGGTCTGAAAACTTTCCAAGGGGTCTGCATACTTTCCAAGGGGTCTGCATACTTTCCAAGGGGTCTGCATACTTTCCAAGGGGTCTGCATACTTTCCAAGGGGTCTGCATACTTTCCAAGGGGTCTGCATACTTTCCAAGGGGTCTGAAAACTTTCTAAGGGGTCTGCATACTTTACAAGAGGTCTGCATACTTTCCAAGGGGTCTGAAAACTTTCCAAGGGGTCTGCATACTTTCCAAGGGGTCTGCATACTTTCCAAGGTGTCTGCATACTTTCCAAGGGGTCTGCATACTTTCCAAGGGGTCTGCATACTTTCCAAGGGGTCTGAAAACTTTCTAAGGGGTCTGCATACTTTCCAAGGGGTCTGCATACTTTCCAAGGGGTCTGCATACTTTCCAAGGGGTCTGCATACTTTCCAAGGGGTCTGCATACTTTCCAAGGGGTCTGCATACTTTCCAAGGGGTCTGCATACTTTCCAAGGGGTCTGCATACTTTCCAAGGGGTCTGCATACTTTCCAAGGGGTCTGCATACTTTCCAAGGTGTCTGAAAACTTTCCAAGGGGTCTGCATACTTTCCAAGGGGTCTGCATACTTTCCAAGGGGTCTGCATACTTTCCAAGAGGTCTGCATACTTTCCAAGGGGTCTGCATACTTTCCAAACGGGTCTGCATACTTTCCAAGGGGTCTGCATACTTTCCAAGGGGTCTGCATACTTTCCAAGTGGTCTGCATACTTTCCAAGGGGTCTGCATACTTTCCAAGGTGTCTGTATTTACATTTGACATGTTTTTTTTAAATTTTGTATTTAACTAGGTAAGTCAATTAAGAACAAATTATTATTTACAATGACAGCCTACCCCGGCCAAACCCTAACGACACTAGGCCAATTGTGCCACGGCTGGTTGGGATACAGTCTGGAATATAACTAGGTTATGTAGTGAAAGCTTTAAAGCACTGCGCCACCCTCAGGACCTCAAGCTGACATGTTGGGTTTGAACCTGCAATGTTTGGTTTCCAAGCCAGGGCTCACAACCTAATGAAACATTCTGGGAACCTTTAAAGAACAGATTAAATGTGTTCTAGGAACGTTCTTGCAACATCAGCTGAATGTTTAAAACAAAACATTATAATCATCAGCACAACTGGATAGTTTTTGGGTTATGAAAACATTTGCTGCGAACTAACAATTATTCTATGAACTTTTACAAAACCAATTTTGGTTTGCTGGGAAAGCATTTATTACTTGGAGAACTTCTGGGGAACTTTGGGGGAATGTTCTGTGGTGGTTGTTACAGATCTTGTGTACAACATTATAGTGAATGTTAGGAGAATAATCCAAGAATATTTCATTTAAAACATTTTTAGAAAGAAATTGTGGTTATCAAAAACATTCTCTGATAAAACCCTAACTAGAACTTAATAGGAATCTTAGCTAATTTCCTGGGAATGTTCCCGGTTTGCTTGGCACACTCATAAAGAGTTATAAAACAGACATACATAAAGAGTGTCCACGTACGGTGAAGAATGCACAAATTTGCACCAAATAAACACCGCAAACTCTTGCACACCTACAGTGAAAAGAATTGTCCACCAAACACACATAAAGACAAACAAGTACTACATAAAAGGAGATAAAGAGAGGAAAGCGGTGAAAATAGATACATGGTATTGCAAAGAACCACCAAACCTAACTCTACCGCCCAGCCACATCACAACAACAACACATACGTTGTACAGAGAGCTCAAGAAGCCACAAGAGATCACGAGAGGAAGATCCCAAAGAAGAAGCAACGACACAAACCACGACCACATAGAGCTGCCATAGAGATATATAGAGAGAAAGTGTTGAAGTATACAGCGTGTGTATCGGATGATATTTACTCTGTCATCATAGTACCATATTCCCCGGGCTCGATTGGCCGACCTCTCAGAGCTCACACTACTGTCCTGATGGACAAGCCAGCGCTGAACCACATGAGCCTAGAAGACACATCAACACAAAGATAAGGCCTGTTAATGTGACACACATACAGGTACACACATACATACAAACAGATACGGTACGCAGACTGAATGACATAGACTGCATGTTAGTCTTGAAGACTCTTGATGAAGTCAAAGCCTTTTACTTTAATGTGATTCACTGACATGTAAAAACACACATAATAAGAACTAACACACTCAAACACAATAATAAAGTACACATGCACCATACCAGCTGACACAAGAATGAGTCTGAGGACACAGAGATGAAGCTTGCATGGAAATATAAATAAAGCACACATTCATCTTTGTACATAACACATCTAAATCTAAAGGAATCTCTAAGGGAGAAAATAATATAGATATTTTTTATATTCAAATGATGTAAAAGGAATACACTACCAAATACTGTGTACAGTACACACACACACACACGCACACGCACACGCACACGCACACGCACACGCACACGCACACGCACACGCACACGCACACACACACACACACACACACACACACACACACACACACACACACACACACAACAATCCTACTACAAGACCACCTATTTTGTAACACAAAGAAAGAAACCAATAGACATCCATAAGCCTGGAAGACTCCCTACAAGAGACACAAAGCATGCTAATGTAATCCATGCACCTTGGCAAAAGAATAACTAAATAACACAACCACACAACCAAAAAACACACCAAGCAATCATGAAGACACAGTCACACGCTGTACAAGATGCAGCCAAATGTAGGGTGGCTTTAGAAAGAAATTGATGCAAACTCAAAGGCAAGTAGACTAAAATGAGCATGAAAATATAAATACAACCACGGGAACAGGGCCCAGTGAGAGTGCTGATCTAATATTATGTGGACAGGTGGAGACCTGATCCTAGATCAGCACTCCTACTCTGAGATACTTTGTGGATATGGGCCCAGGAGTCTCCAGGACTCCACTGGCCCTTGATGCGGCCAATTTAATGAACCAAGACCACAACAGCAGACAGCAGGTATTCCCAAACACGGGTACCACAATGCCGTCGAGGGTCGCCAAATAAAAATGTGATTCACATTGAAAAATAATATATATAAAATACACTTCACATTTTCAAACTGTACATTTATATTTTCCAACAGGGCTATACATTTGGGTGAGATTTTTTTCTCACCTGAGTAGCCTCGTTTCACTGCCCAAAATAAAATGAAACCATCTACTGTTCAGCAAAATCACAACACAATGTCAAATATAGGTAGCCTAGTCAAATAATTAACATGATTAACACAATTAATAATTAACACAATTTGAAAAATAAGCCACGGGAGATTTTTTAGCGAGAATAAAGATGACTTTCGTGTAGTAAGACATGTATAAAAGCAACAGATACCATTACAGTTTTTTACGATTGCTGACACACTACAATTGAACTTTTCCCACAATTAGCAAAACCTTACACTCAAGGAGCAAAACACAAGGCTAGATTTGCACAACTGTAAGCACATTGTCAGTTTCACACTATTTGCAAAACATTACACACAGTGATTTGCAAAACACTAAACACACTTGTATACATCAGACACAGAAGTATATCATGATGTCACTTCCTTGCAATTCAAAAGCACTGACTGTCAAATTCCCACACCTATGAGCCAATCTGTTAAACACAGCCATCAGGTGCACAAACACATGATTGCTAAATTGTAGACACACCAATCAGGTTTAAGCACTATAAAAATGCAGGAGGTAGGTTCACCTGCCTTCAACCAAAATGGAAGGAGTCAAAAGAAGAGTGAGGGTGAGAGGAGGAGTACACAGAGAAGGAGGTAGAGGAAGAGTCAGAGTCAGAGGTCGAGGAATACCTGAAGCAGGAGGAGAATGTGCACAAAGAAGAAGAGGACCAAACTTATCAAATGACATTCGTGCAACACTAGTGGACCATGTTGTAAACCACGGATTGACGCTGAGGGAGGCTGGACTGAGAGTTCAGCCAAATCTTAGCAGATATACAGTGGCATCTGTCATAATGTCACTTTTCGACAGGAAAACAGGTAAAAGAAGATCTGTCTACAGTTACAGTAATCAGCCGCTTATTGTATGCACCATATCCGCACTTGTGATACCCCTTCCTGTGACATTGTACAGTAAGTTACATGTATTATTCTCTACATAGGATTGAGGGTCGGGAACGACAAGGAGGAAGGGGGCCCATATTCACGCAAGAACAAGAGAGAGAGAGATAATAGACATGGTTTTGGCCAATAATGCTATCAGGCTCAGAGAACTACAAGCCAACATTATCGGTGACCATGCCATTTTCAATAATGTCCATCAGGTCTCTCAGTCAACACTGGCACGCATCCTGAAAAGACATCAGGTTCAAATGAAACAACTTTACCGAGTGCCTTTTGAGCGGAATTCAGAGAGGGTCAAACGGCTGCGGCATGAGTATGTGGAGGTTTGTATTGTTCACTTTAGCACTGTGATGTTGCATACTGCACACATTACTTTTTTACATTGACTGTATACTAGACCTATCCTGAACTACACAATCTTGTCTTTCACTGTATTTCAGGGAGTTTTGCAGATGGATGCTGAGGAAATCCTGCATGAATTCATATACTGTATACTGATGAGGCAGGGTTCAATCTCACAAAAGCAAGAAGGCGAGACAGAAATATCATTGGCCACAGGGCTATAATCAATGTCCCAGGGCAATGTGGGGATAACATCACCCTTTGCGCTGCCATTTCACAGCATGGGGTTGTCCTCCGTCATGCCAAAATGGGCCTTTACAACACACCTCACATTCTCACATTTTTGGACCGATTGCACCACATCGTCACAGTAGGTAATGAAATGCACCAGATGCAATACACGGTCTTCTGGGACAATGTGTCATTCCACCGCTCTGCTTTGGTCCAGAACTGGTTTCAACACCATCCACAGTTGACAGTACTATACCTTCCACCATACTCTCTGTTTCTAAACCCTATAGAAGAGTTTTTCTCTGCATGGCGGTGGAAGGTTTACGATCTCCAGCCCCAGGCTCAGGTACCCCTCATTCAGGCCATGGAGGACGCCTGTGACCAAGTCGACGCCGCAGCTGTGCAAGGATGGATTCGACATTCAAGACGGTTCTTCCCGCGTTGTCTTGCTAATGACGATATTGCGTGTGATGTTGATGAAATTCTCTGGCCAGAACCAGCTAGGCGAAGAGATAATGTATAGTATGTTTACCGTAGTATTTTCTGTACAATATTGTCAGTTTTTTTCTGATTATTTTTTATGTTTGTTGTTGTTGTTATTTACTGTAATTGTAACCTGTACTGGATACATTATTTTAAGTTTGTCTGTTTGCTGAGCTAACAGTGTTATGCACACTACTGTAGTAGCATGAAAACGGGGACATGTTTTGTTGTGAATCTCCATGTTGACATGTTGACTGATTTGGGTATATGGAGAGAAATAAATGATATTTTCCTCAGTCTGCAGCATTGGTCTTGTGTAGTGTTTGTATAGTTGCACTTTCTCTGTGTACTTCATTTACACTACTCTAATCACTGACAATTAGACTTGCTAAAAGTGTTTTAGGTTAGCAACAGCAGTGTGTAACTGGTTCAAAAAGATTGAAGTCATATGAAATGTGTGTGTTTCGTATGGTAACAAAATATTATTTTTATGAAGTCGTGTATAGTTTTATTGAAAGTGTTCCTTTTTGCAAATGATCTGAAGTGTTGTGCTACTTTGGTGTAGGGTTGTGCTAATTGTGTGTAGTGTTTTGAAAAACCGGGCCCTGTTTTCAAAATTGTGCTTAAACAATTGAAAAAAAACTGTAATAAGAAGGGACTAGAAGAGTCTTAAATGGTGAGCTACCGAGTGGCTAGGACAGGCAAGCCCCATACTATTGTGGAGGACGTAATTCTTCCTACTGCCGCGGATATGGCTGGGACAATGCTGCGGGAAAAGGCCCAAACAACTATACAGACAATGCCTTCATCAAACAACACTGTTTCACGATGCATCAGTAACATGGCAGGAGATGTTTTGAATCAATTACTGCTCACATACAAGCCAGTGAATTATGTGCATTACATTTGGATGAGTCAACAGACGTGGCGGGCCTGGCACAGCTCCTGGTATATGTCCGTTACGTTTATGGGGGATCAATTAAGGAAGACATCCTCTTCTGCAAACCACTGGAAACGTGAGAGGATATTTTTTAAAGTACTGGACAGCTTTGTGACATCAAATGGACTTTGGTGGTCAAGATGTGTTGGTATCTGTACTGATGACACAAAAGGCATGACAGGGAGACATAGTGGAGTGATAACGTGCGTGCAAGCAGTTGCTCCCGACGTCACTTTATTTTTATTTATTTTTTATTTCACCTTTATTTAACCAGGTAGGCCAGTTGAGAACAAGTTCTCAATTACAACTGCGACCTGGCCAAGATAAAGCAAAGCAGTGTGACAAAAACAACATCACAGAGTTACACATGGGATAAACAAACGTACAGTCAATAACATAATAGAAAATCTGTATACAGTGTGTGCAAATGAAGTAAGGAGGTAAGGCAAAAAATAGGCCATAGTGACAAAATAATTACAATTTAGCAATTAACACCGGAGTGATAGATGTGCAGATGAGGATGTGCAATTAGAAATACTGGCGTGCAAAAGAGCAGAATAATAATAATAAAAATAAATAAATATGGAGATGAGGTAGGTAGTTGATTGGATGGGCTATTTACAGATGGGCTGTGTACAGCTGCAGCGATCGGTAAACTGCTCTGATAGCTGATGCTTGAAGTTAGTGAGGGAGATATAAGTCTCCAACTTCAGTGATTTTTGCAATACGTTTCAGTCATTGGCAGCAGAGAACGAAGGAAAGGTGGCCAAAGGAGGTGTTGGCTTTGGGGATGACCAGTGAAATATACCTGCTGGAGCGCAAGCTACGGGTTGGTGTTGCTATGGTGACCAGTGAGCTGAGATAAGGCAGAGTTTTACCTAGCAAAAACTTATAGACGACCTGGAGCCAGTGGGTTTGGCGACGAATATGTAGCGAGGACCAGCCAACGAGAGCATACAGGTCGCAATTGTGGGTAGTATATGGGGCTTAGGTGACAAAACGGATGGCACTGTGATAGACCGCATCCAATTTGCTGAGTAGAGTGTTGGAGGCTAATTTTTAAATGCCAAGGGAATGCCATCCACCGAGAGGCTCTTGCTGCCAAGAGAATGCCTGACAGCTTGAAAGACGTTTTGGACGCTACAGTGAAAATGGTTAACTTTGTTAAAGCAAGGCCCCTGAACTCTTGTGTATTTTCTGCATTATGCAATGATATGGGCAGCAACCATGTAACGCTTTTACAACATACAGAAGAAGTGTGCTGGTTATCAATGGGCAAAGTATTGACACGTTTTTTTTAATTGAGAGACGAGCTTAAAGTTTTCTTTACTGACCATAATTTACACTTGCCTGACCGCTTGCATGATGATGAGTTTCTCACATGACTGGCCAATCTGGGTGATGCTTTTTCATTCACCTGAATGATCTGAATCTAGGATTACAGGGATTCTCCGCAACTATATTCAATATGCGTGACAAAATTTAGGCTATGACTAAGAAGTTGGAGCTCTTCTCTGTCTGCATTAACAAGGACAACACACAGGTCTTTCCATCATTGTATAATTTTTTTGTGTGCAAATTAACTCAAGCTTACGGACAATGTCAAATGTGATATAGCGAAGCACCTGAGTAAGCTGGGTGCGCAATTATGCAGGTACTTTCCCGAAACGGACGACACAAACAACTGGATTCGTTATCCCTTTCATGCCCTGCCTCCAGTCCACTTACCAATATCTGAACAAGAAAGCCTCATCGAAATTGCAACAAGCGGTTCTGTGAAAATGTAATTTAATCAGAAGCCACTGCAATATTTATGGATTAGGCTACGCTCAGAGTTTTTTGCCTTGGCAAATGACGCTGTTAAGGCACTGATGCCCTTTGCAACCACATACCTATGTGAGAGTGGATTCTCGGCCCTCACGAGCATGAAAACTAAATACAGGCACAGATCGTGTGTGGAAAATGATTTAAGACTGAGACTCTCTCCAATACAACCCAACATTGCAGAGTTATGTGCATCCTTTCAAGCACACCCTTCTCATTAACCTGTGGTGAGTTATTCACCATTTTTTTATGAACAAATAAGGTTTTATATGTAAGATGGCTAAACAACGAGCAAAATTATTGATTATTATTATATTATTATTTGTGCCCTGGTCCTATAAGAGCTCTTTGTCACTTCCCACGAGCCGGCTTGTGACAATAATTCACACTCATTCTTATGTTTAACAAGTATATCTTATAGTGTGTGTGTGGCAGGCTTACAATGATGGCAAAAAACTACATTTGAGAGTACGCTGATCCTGGTGCTAGAGGGGGTAGGCAGCTGGAGGTTGAATGTTTGAAGGGGTACGGGACTATAAAAAGTTTGGGAACCACTGGCATGCAGGAATGACACACACCATCAAAACAGGACGATTACTAATAAGAAAAAAAATGGCAGCAGCAGCTCCAACATGGAGGCCGGGTCTAACGTGACAAAGACAGGCAACAGATATCACAGCCCATGAGGACTGGAGTTCTGCTCCACTAAGCTACAGCCAACCGAGTGACTACAGAGCCAAACACACAGGGTGACGGCATTTCAACTAAAGACCTCACTACACAAACACAGACACATTTTAGCCAAAACACAAAAACATAGTGCAATATCCAAATAAAAGTTATGCCACAATAAATCTACAGAAATGCCGCTTGGCAAAAAAAGATGACTACAATTACACACTTATTTAAACACATTGCATTCAAAGACTAAATATTCCACAATATGTGAAAATATACATTATTAGGAACAAGCTCCATGACATACAAATCACAGCAGGGTAACTGAAGAAGAGGAGTTGGAAACTGATATGTTACAGAAACTGGAAAATTATTTTGTATACTGTAAATACATTTGGTCATTGTAGCTGTTTCTAGAATGTTAGAGTCATTATTCATTTTTCTAAAGGTAAGAGGCATGTGTTTCCTTGGCCAGTCGCTGGAGCCATACCAGTGTGGAGCATCCCCCACTGCTATACAGTCTCCCATGGGGGTGTCACGATTGTCCATGGGAGAGAGATAGGACCAAGGCGCAGCGTGTAAATAATACATCTTCTCTTTATTTAGGAGAGGAACTAACGAAGCAAAACAACAAATCCAAGAACGTGAAACCAAAACCGACTAAATGCAAAACATGCAAACCTGAAACAGACCTAGACACAGACTAAGACAATGACTAAATCAATGACCCAACAAACACATGATGCCTATGGCCGCCTAAAATATGGCTCCCAATCAGAGACAAATGAAAGACACCTGTCTCTGATTGAGAAACTACTCAGGCAACCATAGACATACCTAGAAACCCTCACTAAACCATAGACATACCTAGACATACTCACTCAACACAAAACCACAAACACAAAACCCAACAACCCCTTAACCATATAACCACCCAAACACAAACCTTCCCCATGTCACACCCTGACCTAACAAACATAATAAAGGAAACAAAGATAACTAAGGCCAGGGTGTGACATAACCCCCCCCTTAAGGTGCGAACACCGGGCGCACCAACACAAAGTCTAGGGGAGGATCCGGTGTAGGCCTTTTTTTTTTTTTTTTTTTTTTTTTTTTTCATTTTTTTTTTAGGGGCTCGGGTGCAGGACGTGGCCCCCACTCCACCATAGTCGATCTCCGCTTCGGTGTCTCTGGTAGATCCTGGCTGAATGGCGGATTCATGGCTGGCGGGCGATCATGTCTGGCGGGCGACTCTGGCTGATCATGGCTGGCGGGCGACTCTGGCTGATCATGGCTGGCGGGCGACTCTGGCTGATCATGGCTGGCGGGCGACTCTGGCTGATCATGGCTGGCGGGCGACTCTGGCTGATCATGGCTGGCGGGCGACTCTGGCTGATCATGGCTGGCGGGCGACTCTGGCTGATCATGGCTGGCGGGCGACTCTGGCTGATCATGGCTGGCGGGCGACTCTGGCTGATCATGGCTGGCGGGCGACTCTGGCTCGTGGCAGACGGATGGCTCAGAAGGCGCTGGGCAGACGGTTGGCTCAGATGGCGCTGGGCTAACGGATGGCTCAGATGGCGCTGGGTAGACTGGCAGCTCTGACGGCTCGGGGCAGACTGGCAGCTCTGACGGCTCGGGGCAGACTGGCAGCTCTGACGGCTCGGGGCAGACTGGCAGCTCGGGGCAGACTGGCAGCTCTGACGGCTCGGGGCAGACTGGCAGCTCTGACGGCTCGGGGCAGACTGGCAGCTCTGACGGCTCGGGGCAGACTGGCAGCTCTGACGGCTCGGGGCAGACTGGCAGCTCTGACGGCTCGGGGCAGACTGGCAGCTCTGACGGCTCGGGGCAGACTGGCAGCTCTGACGGCTCGGGGCAGACTGGCAGCTCTGGCCGGCTGAGACGCACTATAGGCCTGGTGCGTGGTGCCGGAACTGGTGGTACCGGGCTAGGGACACGCACCTGAAGGCTAGTGCGGGGAGATGGAACAGGGCATACTGGACCCTGGATACGCACATTAGGCCTAGTGCGTGGTGCCGGAACTGGTGGTACCGGGCTGGGGCCACACATCTCAGGGCTAGTGCGGGGAGCAGCAACAGGACACACTGGGCTCTCAAAGCGCACTATAGGCCTAGTGCGTGGTACCGGCACAGGTGGTACCGGGATGAGGACACGCACCTCAGGGCGAGTGCGGGGAGAAGCAACAATGCGAACAGGGCTCTGGAGACACCCTGGAATCCTGGGGCGTGGTGCCGGAACTGGTGGTACTGGGCTGGGGCGGAAAGGTGTTACAGGAGGTGTAGGACTAGGAATGCACACAGGAGGCCTGGTTCGTGGGACTGTCATTCCCAGACGGTTAGCACGCAACTCAGGACGAGCATGGAGAACTGACTCAGGTAACATCACCTCCCGCACACGCTCTGTCGGGTGGATGTCGTGCCTCACGCACCAACACAGCAGGTCCCTCTTTTCACTCTCCTCCAAACTCTTCATTAACTCCTTAACAGTCTCTGTATCCTTCCCATTGCTCACCTCCATTATCTGCACAACGGGCTCTGGTTCCCTCCTTTCACGCTGCTTGGTCCTGAGTGGTTGGGTCATTCTGTCACGATCGACCATGGGAGAGAGATAGGACCAAGGCGCAGCGTGTAAATAATACATCTTCTCTTTATTTAGGAGAGGAACTAACGAAGCAAAACAACAAATCCAAGAACGTGAAACCAAAACCGATTAAATGCAAAACATGCAAACCTGAAACAGACCTAGACACAGACTAAGACAATGACTAAATCAATGACCCAACAAACACATGATGCCTATGGCCGCCTAAAATATGGCTCCCAATCAGAGACAAATGAAAGACACCTGTCTCTGATTGAGAAACCACTCAGGCAACCATAGACATACCTAGAAACCCTCACTAAACCATAGACATACCTAGACATACTCACTCAACACAAAACCACAAACACAAAACCCAACAACCCCTTAACCATATAACCACCCAAACACAAACCTTCCCCATGTCACACCCTGACCTAACAAACATAATAAAGGAAACAAAGATAACTAAGGCCAGGGTGTGACAGGGGGAGTCAAAACTGTCCATTCAGCAAGTTTAACCTACTAATCATAAAATTCTAAATTATAGGAAAAGTGCAGCAATGTGGTTGCCAATGTGGTTGCCAAATCTTTAAACACTGTCTCGGTCTGGGATGTCAAAACACAATGACAGAAGAGCGGTCAGAAGTCATTACTGTAGCGACAGCACCTGTCACTGGTGATTTAGATTCACAAATGTGTCCTCACTTCACTTACATAGACTTCCTCACCAAATTCAATTAAGAGTTCCACTTTATATTTAAACTTCAGGTACTATAGAGTTAGTTCAGAAAAGGCACAATTGAGATAAGTAGATTGACTTTCAACATCTGAGAAAGACCGTTTACATGTATTCCTCTCACATCTAGACTATTATCAGCAATACATCTTCAACAGGAACCTGAGAGCAGCCTGCTAGGATAAAATGGATTAGAGAAGAACACAGACAGCAGTGAACATGTCTTTGGAATTCAGTAACACAGAGGTAACTGGTTCTCAGGTCAAGAATTTGGATGCTTTAAAATAGATGGACATGCTCCAGCTTCTCTCAGCTCAGTTCCACTTAGGCAGCAGAGAGAGGGGGACATGCAGACAGACAAAACTCTTAAGGCAGACGCCACTCCACCTTAATCTCCACCGACGAGGCATAGTGGAGAAGGCCATTCAGTGGGAATCAGCCAAACCATAATGATTCCAGGATGAGGTTGGAGGTACTGTAGGTTGTTGACTTAGATTTGTTATATGATTGATGTAGTAGTACGTTGTCCCTGTTCCAACCCAGGTCTGGCACGTTTTCTTAATCTGTGAAAGCTGTGAATGTTCTGCCATGTAGTAGCATGCATGCATAAATCCACACACAAATACTTCCCCTGAAGACACACACAACACATACCCATACCCACACCAAAAATAGCTGCACAGACCTCATGCAGTGTTAACGTAACCCTCCTGGGTTTACTCAAAGACCCACTTCCATGAGCAAGACACAGACCGACACACACACACACATTATGATGAGGCTCAGTTGTTAGCAGTAGACGGGGCGATGAGGTTTTGAATGGTGGCAGTCTCATCGGTCCCTGGACAGTCAGGCTTAGCTACAGCACAGAAGCCTATGGGAGCTCAGCAGTAGAAGAAGGAAACTGAGAAACACATCCTGTGAAAACAATTGTTGGATCTGGAAGGTCATTGTGTTCTGCTCAGCTATAAATATACTAGACTCTATAATTATCACCACTGTTCTTATCTGGTCTGGCTCCTCCTGTCATTCTTTACTCATTCCATTCACATTTCTATTTCCTTTCATCATGAGACGTCTAATTGAAAAACATCACCTACTAGTGTCCTCTCTGCATCTCTCTCTATTCCTATGCTGGTAAATGGCATGGAGATGGGTATTTTCTGCAAATGGTGTGCTGTGTACAAATAATTAACCTTGGATTTGTTACTTCTTACACTTTTGTTTTAGGAGATAATTTCCCAGAAAGCATTGCATCCCATCTGCATGACTGGCAAGATGGAGTCGTGGCCTAGAGAATGAGAAATCAATAACTAGCCCAGGAGGCGCTCATGAGTGGGAGTTCATCAAATATTGATGGAGGATATGTGTGTTGGAATGAGGCACTCAAACACAAACACACAGACATGCAGGTATGTATACATTACACAGTCATACACACTTACACGGACAGACACTCACACACACACAGATTCCCATATGTTAACCTAGGAACAACATGCAGTAAAAGCACAGTTAAGACACATATAACCAACTATTTGAAGATGAAGAGGAGCATGCCAAAAAGCCACAAAATTCCTCCCTCCTCATGAATAAGTAATGAGACATCAAAATAAGGAGCTTCATGTTGTCTCCTCTCCCTCCTGTGCTAAAACGGAGGCCCTGAAATAATTATAGTCTCTGTCAGGCCATTGCCTCTGCGCTCCATTACAATCAAAGCATACTCTATCTTACGTTTATCTCTCTCCCATTCTCTCTCTGTCTTAACACAGTCACATACATACTACGGCACATAATCCACTGTGCGTATACAACACAGATACAGACAAATAAGTCAATAGACGCACACAAATACACAGACACCTGATCGTGACTCAGCTCCAGTCTAAACCATCTTTCATAAGATGCATAATGGACAACAATGAAACACAGCAGGTACTGCATACCCATGTCTAGCTACCGTGCCCTGTATACATCAGAACCATTGTACAGTATTCTCTCACTTCCCATAACCTCCAATTAGACTGCATCTGATTCTCCCTCTTTATTAACCATGCCATATTCACCTAACTGCTTCATGGAAGAAACCTGCAGATCACATTCCATCTCTCTCTTTATCTCTGTTTCTCTCCATCTCTCTACTCCTCTACTCTTCACTAGCACTTCTCAATCTCATCACATTGCAGCCCACTGCGTTCCCCTTCAACATTCCTTTATTTCCTCCCTCATTCTCTCCCTCTACCTAAATCTCTACAACTCCCTGTGTCTATTTCACTCTCTATATGGCATTGTTCCGTCTCCCCATTTCCCCCCATCCTCTTCCCTATCGTTTCTCCCTTTCCCTGACGCTCTATAACCTCCCCTATCTCCCTCTATGACCCTCCCCTATCTCCCTCTATGACCCTCCCTTATCACCATCTATGACCCTCCCCTATCTCCCTCTAGGACCCTCCCTTATCTCCCTCTATGACCCTCCCTATCTCCTTCTATGTCCCTCCCCTAACTCCCTCTATGACCCTCCCTATCTCCCTCTATGACCCTCCCCTATCTCCTTCTATGACCCTCCCCTATCTCCTTCTATGACCCTCCCCTATCTCCCTCTATGACCTTCCCCGATCTCCCACTTTCTCTCCCTGACCCGCCGCAGTTCCCCACTCCCTCTCTATTTGTTTCCTTTCTTTATTCATGAGTACTGCAGGAGCTCCGGACCCTGAGCATGCTGGGTAGAGCTCCTGAGTCTCTTTATGACATCATCACTCTCTGCTGACGCTTGGCTCCCTCACCTCTCTGGTGACTAGCGCAGGGCATGATCCAGCATTTCAGTACACAGCTTATGTTCACTGGGTTCTATCCTTTATATTGGCTACATGTGCAATACTGGCAAATAAAAAAATATCTTAAGAATCCTTCTCTGTTTATATGCAAAGGTAAATAAAACATATTAACAGAGGGTTTAACAACAAGGCCATCAAATATTTATATATTGTGTACAGCTTATATATAGACTCTTGACCACTTAAATATAGACTCTGGACCACTTATAAATATACTCTGGAATAATACAACACTAGATGTGTATGTAGTCTGTCTCTGTCAGCTCTAAAGTCAGGTTGGTTAAGCGGTGCTCCAGCAGGTGCTATGAGGAGAGGAAGTCTGTGTGTCTGAGAGTCATGTGGCAGCAGGTCCTATAAAGAGCACTCAGCACCACACGGTCAATGACTCCACCAGCTCCCACAGGCCCAATACACCATCACTGTGACAGGTAGAGGAGGAGAGAGGGAGTGAGAGAGGGAGGGGGGAGGGGGAGGAGAAGAGAGGCAGAAGGAAAGGACAGAAGGGGGATGGATAATGTAGAGGGGAGGAGGACGGAAGAGCAAAGAAAGGTAGTGGCAGGAGGAGGGGAGAGAGGGAGGTGTTAGCAGTTGATATTCTTCAATAACACAGACCCCAAATCAAATCAGGGGGAGGAAAATAGGTTTATTCAAAGAGGATAGGTCATAGATGTTATGCTTATAGGTAGATGGTCGTTGTTACGTCCGTCGTTAGAATGAGACCAAGGTGCAGCGCGGTAGGCGTACATTTTACTTTATTTTCAAATGACACCAAAAAAACAACAAAAACACGAAACGAACGTAAAGCTCTGTAGCGCTAAACAGCAACTATACAAAGACAAGATCCCACAACTGAAGGTAGGAAAAAGGGCCGCCTAAGTATGATCTCCAATCAGAGGCAACGATAGGCAGCTGCCTCTGATTGGGAACCATACCCGGCCAACAAAGAAATAGACAAACTAGAATGCCCACCCAAATCACACCCTGACCTAGCCAAATAGAGAAATAAAAAGGCTCTCTAAGGTCAGGGTGTGACAGTCATTCCTTCTCTGTCCTCAGTGATTCTCTCCTGTGATTCTATCCACAGAACAAATAGTTTATAACCCAGCCCTAGCCTGTGGTTGACCAATTAGAATTCCTTGCAATATAACGGGGCCAATGGCCAAATAACACGTATCCTAATTCAGGCTCAATGCCTAGACAAATTCCTCCCATGTCTCTGACCCATTGATCAATAATTCCCTTTTACAGAAAAAAACACTATTTCCATTTGTTTGTTAGTACACTATTGACTTTCGTCCTCTGTCTTTAGTTCTGTATTAACCTCTCATCCTCTGTCTCTGCGTTGTGTATTTATCTTCTAAATATTCTTATACTTTCCCCTAGACCATTTAAAAAATAAATATACTTAAAAATGTATTTTTAGAAAACAGAAAACATGAAAAAATAGACAGTATAAAAAAACATTAGCTGTAAGCATAAAACACAAAGGGCATATTGTTCTTACTGTTACAATAATAAATAGATTTAAAACAAAGTCATAGAAAATAAGTGACCAACTTGCCCTCCAAATACACCTCTGCTGTCTTCAATCAAGATCTCAGCGATCACTGCCTCATTGCCTGTATCCGCCACGGGTCCACGGTCAAACGACCACCCCTCATCACTGTCAAACGCTCCCTGAAACACTTCTGCGAGCAGGCCTTTCTAATCGACCTGGCCCGGGTACCCTGGAAGGATATTGACCTCATCCCGTCAGTTGAGGATGCCTGGTCATTCTTTAAAAGTTACTTCCTCACCATATTAGAAAAGCATGCTCCGTTCAAAAAATGCAGAACCAAGAACAGATATAGCCCTTGGTTCACTCCAGACCTGACTGCCCTCGACCAGCACAAAAACATCCTGTGGCGAACTGCAATAGCATCGAAGAGCCCCCGTGATATGCAACTGTTCAGGGAAGTCAGGAACCAATACACTCAGTCAGTCAGGAAAGCAAAGGCCAGATTTTTCAAGCAGAAATTTGCATCCTGTAGCTCTAACTCCAAAAAGTTCTGGGATACTGTAAAGTCCATGGAAAACAAGAGCACCTCCTCCCAGCTGCCCACTGCATTGAGGCTAGATAACACGGTCACCACTGATAAGTCCGTGATAATCGAAAACTTCAACAAACATTTCTCAATGGCTGGCCATGCCTTCCACCTGGCGACTCCAACCTTGGCCAACAGCCCCGCCCCCCCCGCTGCTACTCGCCCAAGCCTCCCCAGCTTCTCCTTTACCCATATCCAGATAGCAGATGTTCTGAAAGAGCTGGAAAACCTGGACCCATACAAATCAGCTGGGCTTGACATTCTGGACCCCCTATTTCTGAAACTGTCCGCCGCCATTGTCGCACCCCCTATTACCAGCCTGTTCAACCTCTCCTTCGTATCATCTGAGATCCCCAAGGATTGGAAAGCTGCCGCTGTCATCCCCCTCTTCAAAGGGGGAGACACCCTGGACCCAAACTGTTACAGACCTATATCCATCCTGCCCTGCCTAGCTAAGGTCTTCGAAAGCCAAGTCAACAAACAGATCACTGACCATCTCAAATCCCACCGTACCTTCTCCGCTGTGCAATCCGGTTTCCGAGCCGGTCACGGGTGCACCTCAGCCACGCTAAAGGTACTAAACGATATCATAACCGCCATCGATAAAAGACATTACTGTGCAGCCGTCTTCATCGACCTGGCCAAGGCTTTCGACTCTGTCAATCACCATATTCTTATCGGCAGACTCAATAGCCTCGGTTTTTCTAATGACTGCCTTGCCTGGTTCACCAACTACTTTGCAGACAGAGTTCAGTGTGTCAAATCGGAGGGCATGTTGTCCGGTCCTCTGGCAGTCTCTATGGGGGTACCACAGGGTTCAATTCTCGGGCCGACTCTTTTCTCTGTATACATCAATGATGTTGCTCTTGCTGCGGGCGATTCCCTGATCCACCTCTACGCAGACGACACCATTCTGTATACTTCCGGCCCTTCCCTGGACACTGTGCTATCTAACCTCCAAACGAGCTTCAATGCCATACAACACTCCTTCCGTGGCCTCCAACTGCTCTTAAACGCTAGTAAAACCAAATGCATGCTTTTCAACCGCTCGCTGCCTGCACCCGCACGCCCGACTAGCATCACCACCCTGGACGGTTCCGACCTAGAATATGTGGACATCTATAAGTACCTAGGTGTGTGGCTAGACTGCAAACTCTCCTTCCAGACTCATATCAAACATCTCCAATCCAAAATCAAATCTAGAGTCGGCTTTCTATTCCGGAACAAAGCCTCCTTCACTCACGCCGCCAAACTTACCCTAGTAAAACTGACTATCCTACCGATCCTCGACTTCGGCGATGTCATCTACAAAATAGCTTCCAATACGCTACTCAGCAAACTGGATGCAGTTTATCACAGTGCCATCCGTTTTGTTACTAAAGCACCTTATACGACCCACCACTGCGACCTGTATGCCCTAGTCGGCTGGCCCTCGCTACATGTTCGTCGTCAGACCCACTGGCTCCAGGTCATCTACAAGGCTATGCTAGGTAAAGTGCCGCCTTATCTCAGTTCACTGGTCACGATGGCTACACCCACCCGTAGCACGCGCTCCAGCAGGTGTATCTCACTGATCATCCCTAAAGCCAAAACCTCATTTGGACGCCTTTCCTTCCAGTTCTCTGCTGCCTGCGACTGGAACGAATTGCAAAAATCTCTGAAGTTGGAGACTTTTATCTCCCTCAACAACTTTAAAAATCTGCTATCCGAGCAGCTAACCGATCGCTGCAGCTGTACATAGTCCATCTGTAAACTACCCACCCAACTTACCTACCTCACCCCCATACTGCTTTTATTTATTTACTTTTCTGCTCTTTTGCACACCAGTATCTCTTCTTGCACATGATCATCTGATGATTTATCACTCCAGTGTTAATCTGCTAAATTGTAATTATTCGATTTATTGCCTACCTCATGCCTTTTGCACACATTGTATATAGATTCTCTTTTTCTACCATGTTATTGACTTGTCTATTGTTTACTCCATGTGTAACTCTGTGTTGTTGTCTGTTCACACTGCTATGCTTTATCTTGGCCAGGTCGCAGTTGCAAATGAGAACTTGTTCTCAACTAGCCTACCTGGTTAAATAAAGGTGAAATAAAAAAAATAAAAATAAAAAGTATTAACAGGTGTCTCTTACAATTCCCACCACATCCTGTATTAGGAGGAAACACACACACAAAAAAAAGTGTCTACAAGAAAATAATATTCAATCGTCCTAATGGCAAGCTAATCATTCACCAAGTCCTTTAAAAGTGACCAGCTCTTCCACACTGGTCAGTCCCACATAGATAACTATTAGAAATGATGTTCTGGCAGTCTGCCGGTAATGAGGAATTCTTCTTCCGTTCCACGGGTTAAGGACTTTTCTACTGAACACTTCACCGGTGATCTTGTATCATTTCAGGTAGAGTCCTTGGTTCAAGGGATATTGCTTCAGCTTCAGACTCTAGATTCTCATAACCTGTAAGGAAGGAAACAAAAAAGTGAAAGTAACATGTCCTGGTTTCAAGATAAATTCATATTTCACATAGATTTCACTAATTAAGCATGTCCTGATGTTCAGGAAAAAGTGGGACATTTCACCTAAATATCCCTAATATGATGACTGCGGTGTACAACATAGAAGCTTATCAGCTTCTGATCATCTTACTATGCTTCTTCAACCGAGATTGGCCCCTGATTGCTAATCA
This sequence comes from Salvelinus fontinalis, assembly GCF_029448725.1. Lineage (NCBI taxonomy): Eukaryota > Metazoa > Chordata > Actinopteri > Salmoniformes > Salmonidae > Salvelinus > Salvelinus fontinalis. Next base: position 20,568,627 of record NC_074685.1, on the reverse strand, counting down.
ATCAGTTCTTTATTCTCCAGGCTCCGCTTTGTCATCAAAATAGACAACCTTGCAATGAGTGACATGTAACCATCGTGATTTTCCCTGGACTTTTACTGCTGACCTCGTTATGAGCAAAACTTGATAAGGACTTTTCCATTTTGGCCCTAATGTCTCTGTTACATTTTTTTTTTGTACCATCACCCACTGGTACTATGTATGTCATGTCCCCCCTCAGAAGTTATTCCCCACGCCTCTTTTACTTGTCTGTCTGCTTCCCCTACTGCATTAGAGAGATGTATGCAATAATTAAGCATTGTGTCCCTCAAAGAGAACGTCTGCTTTTCTCAAATCTAACGTGCCTGGTACTATCACATTGTCTATTGTAATAACTTCCCAGCCTGCCTTCCTCACACCCCCCTCCACAATGCTTGAACCGTCTGTGTATAAGATAAACTCAGGGTTTTCAAACAGATGACTCTTAATAAACCCATCAGAGAGCTGATCCAAAACCAACTCACAACAGTCATGTTCAAGTAATGTGGTATCTGGAGGAAGCATCAGAGTAGCTGGATTACATGGTGTGCCACGTTGTATGATGATGTTAGGAGCCTACACTACTTTAGTAGCGTCCATAGCTTCTTTGCTAGCACACTGGTTCGATATCCAACGTTCCACACTCATTTCTCTTCGTAGTCCAAATAGGATGGTTCTGAACTGTAGATTCCTGCAGTTGCCTAATTCTCACCTTCCCTTCAGAAATGTTCAGTGTAGAGTCAAGTTGCGTAATAACATCAAGGCCTAAAATAGGTTGTTCAAATGAGCCTATCCACACCCCTGCATCAATCTTCATAGGACCAATAGAAACTGATAATGGTTAAGTCTGTTTCATTTCTGTCTTCCCTTCCACTCCTGTTGCTCTTATCTTCTTGCCCTTGTACTGAGGACATATATGTTTTGCATAAGATATGGGTAATACAGTGACTTCATCACCCGTATCTACTAAATAATCTACTGCAAAGTTGTTAACCATCATGTTCACATATATTTCATCCGATTTCATATGTACACAAGCTGAGATGGGACGTAAGAGGAGGTCTATTAGTTCCCTCCACAGCATCCAGCAACCTCTGCTGCTGAGCCAGAGAGAGCTTCTTACATTTCTGCATCAGCATTGTATCCTTGGGGCTGTTGTCCTGTTTCCATTTTCCCTTAGACGGACCCTGCTTCTCCTGGCCATTCCTCATAAGAACACATTTTCTTTTCCGACATTCTTCTTGCCAGTATCTTCTGCTGAACAAATAATGTTGTTGGTTTCATTCGAAACCTGCACAACTCTGATAACAGCCGGTTTATTATGTTGATTGATGTCTCTGTCCAGTCGTGACAACCTGTCAATGAAGTCGCCATAGTTTTGTCTCTCCCATTCATTAGTTGTGGAAACAATTTTTTTGTGCAAATCATCATGTATGGATTGCATCAGCTGATGAGTGATTGCACCATTTCTGGAGGAATAGAGTGTATCTTCATCTTCCATGTCAGGTAACCCACTGTATCTAAACACTGCTCTAAACCTTTCTTCAATTCAACAAACGGTTATTTCAGTTTTTGAACACATTTGGTTCTCTCTCCCCAATTGATGGTTGCATTGATCAGACCCTTAAGGAAAACATGTATGGCTCTCCATCCATCAGTCACATCTTGCTCTTCACCACCCACAGCTCTATAAACATTTTCTTCAAGTACACCATGTTCACGGTTGTTCAAAACAAAGGCTAATAACTGCAACCCATCATAACGATGTTGATTGTAGAGTTTCTTATAACGCTTCAAATGGTCTCACGTTTTCATACCCACTTCTAGGGGATGTTTCAACGTTTTTGACCATTCATCCAACTGTTTTGGAGATGCTGATTTGTGTGATTACTGTCAACGGAGGTTTGTCTTTACTACCTTTTACAGCCTGTGTTCTGGTTGGCCTAAGACATCATTCGTCACTGCTGTCAGAATCTGTTGACTCAAAGTCAGGCAGTGCTGACCAGATGCTTGAAACCTGTGCTGCCTTGCGCAACTTAGCCTGAGGATAGATTGAGGGAACAAAGAGTCCACAGGTGGGGGTCAAGTCTGTTTTTACGACCCTTACCTGTAATTGTTGCATTTCTTCTTTCAAGGTTTTGATCTGTTCACCAAGAGCTTTCAAACTATCCTCATCTCTTTGCAATGTCCTATCATGATTCTCTTGTTTCCTTATTTTGGCTAAAAACAGTTAACTTCTTATGGCTGCAGGGGCAGTATTGAGTAGCTTGGATGAAAGGTGCACAGAGTAAATGGCCTGCTCCTCAGTCATAGTTGCTAATATTTGCATATTATTATTAGTATTGGATAGGAAACACTCCGAAGTTTCTAAAACTGTTTGAATTATGTCTGTGTGTATAACAGAACTCATATGGCAGGCAAAAACCTGAGAAGTTCCACTTCCTGTTTGGATTTTTTCTGAGGTGGCAGATTTTCAACCAAGCTCTCATTGAAATTACAGCGATATATTGATGAGTGTTCACTTCCTACGGCTTCCACTAGATGTCAACAGTCAATAGAACTTTGTCTGATGACTCTAATGTGAAGGGGGGCCGAAGGAGACAGGAATTAGTCACCACTGCCACGAGCTGACCATGCTTTGACCACGCGCGTTCACGTGATAGGCAGCTCTGTTCCATCGCTCAACTGAAGTCAATCTAATTCTCCGGTTGGAACGTTATTCAAGATGTATGTTAACAACATTAACAACATTCTAAAGATTGATTCAGTACATCGTTTGACATGTTTCTACTGACTGTTATGGAACTTTTGGACATTTCGTCACGTTATAGTGGACGCGCTTTGTGACTTTGGAATTGTTTACCAAACGCGCTAACCAAAGTAGCTAATTGGACATAAATAACGGACATTATCGAGGCTTACATTAACCACACATGTAAAAATTGCTACTCAACTAGCAACTCACTTCTATGAAACAAGAAGGTTTCACAAAAAGAAAGGACTCTAATCTTGTAATAGAGGACTTGAACCCCTATAATAGAGAACAAAGCTGTAAGAGGACTCAAACCACTAACTGAGCAAACAAAGGACTAAACTCTATAACAGAGAACAAAGGACTTGAACCTTATACATCACAGATACATATCACTCATTGCATGCACTAATTTGAACCTGATTTGGTTCTTGTAAAATGATATTGGTCTAGACTCACCCAGCAATTATGCCATCAATCAGGAGATTAAGAGTTGACTCCCCAAAGTGGGTTACGCACAGCCTTCTCTCTTTCTTCTGCATCAACACACAGTTGATACGTTTTTTCTTGTTGTTGTTCAGACCAATTCATCCGGGTCACGGCACCAAATGTTAGAAGTTGAAGTTATTCTTTAATAACACAGACCCCAAAGCAAATCAGGTGGAGGAAAATAGGTTTATTCATAGAGGATAAATCATAGATGTTATGCTGAGAGGTAGATGGTAGATGGCCGTTCCTTCTCTGTCCTCGGTGATTCTTCCCTCAGTGATTCTCTCCCGTGAATCTATCCACAGAACAAAGGGACAGGATGTAGTTTATAACCCAGCCCTAGCCTGTGGTTGACCATTAGAATTCCTTGCAATAAAACGGGGCCAATGGCCAAATAACAAGTATCCTAATCCAGGCTCGACGCCTAGACAAATTCCTCCCATGTCTCCCATTGATCAATATTTCTCTATTACAGAAAGAACACTATTTCCATTGATCGTTAGTACTCTATTGACTTTCGTCCTCTGTCTTTAGTTCTGTATTGACCTCTCGTACTCTGTCTTTGCGTCTTCTAAATATTCTTATAGAAGGAAGAAGCAGAGCTAGCAAGAGGGAGTGAGAGGGGAGGTAAATAGACAAGATATGGAGATGGGGAGCTAAACAGTTGAAGATCTGGGATAAAGGGAGAGAGAGGGGTCAAGTGAAAGTGCTGATGTTTTGGAGAAGGAAACTAAAGGAGAGGAACATAAGAGAGAGAGGGGAAAGGAAAGAGATAGAGAGGGACAAAGAGAGGATATTTTGTTGTGTCAGAGGACACAAGGCAAGGGCAAGGTAAATCCTTAAATACATTACTATCATGGCTTGTCTCTCTGAAACAAACTAGAGGACAGCCAGGGCTAATTTTTACATCCCTTACATCAATGAAATTGGGACAAGTTATAATAAGGTTTCTTTTCCATCGTTGGGAGTGGGAATAACTCCACTCACTTATTTCTGACAGTTTGAGCTAGTGAGGGGGGCGGTAACAGCCCTTTGCCTGACATGCCATCAATAATGAATTTGCCATGGTAACATATGAGCCCTCCTTTCTCTCTCCTGTCGTACCGAGTCTGTTCCCTTCATACACACTGACATACTCACACACACTCTCGTCTGCAGCTGTTCTGCGCCGTCTCCCCACAGACGATTCTGTCACACTCCTCTTTTGAGAGGTGTGAGGTCATCATCCCTCCATAATCCTCTCCTCTATGTGATTGTAGATTCATCATCTGTTCATGTGCAGGTGACCTCAGTCCGGGGCCAAGGCCAGGTACTGTCTCAACCTGATCACTGTCACAACACTGAATTATTCAGCTCTGACAAGGTTTTCCATTAGCCGGCATTTGCCTGTTGGCATTTGCGGCTGTTGGCCACATTTTTTTTTAAGCTGATAAATAAAAATGTTGCTGGCCGAAATGACAGAAAGAAAAAAAAAATCCCATTGCGAAATAATGCTTTCTATTCATTGATAGAAATACCAGTCGATGTAAATACATTTGACCACCATGGTTATCGGTCTATAGGTACATTTTAATCATATAATGGAATTAAATTGGTGTGTGTGTATACTCATTAATCATCATGCATACAGAGCCGATTTGGAGCATGATTTCACCTGCAGCTCCTCAGCGGATTGCTGCTGGACTAAAACATGCTTTCATAAGCCCATTCATTGAGCAACAATTTTTTATGCAAATTGTATGATAAAAACAGTTTAGTGCACGATACAAAATAGCCATTACCTTTATTTCTGTCACGATCGTCATAATAACGGGACCAAAGCGCAGCGTGATCTGGGTTCCACATCTTTTATTTCTATGTGAAACTCAAAGCAAAACAAAACAATAAACGAATAAACGAAACGTGAAGAAAAATGCAGTGCTCACAGGCACTACACAAAATCAAGATCCCACAAAGCACAAAGGGGCAATGGCTGCCTAAATATGATCCCCAATCAGAGACAACGATAAACAGCTGCCTCTGATTGGGAAACATACCAGGCCAACATAGAAATATAATTACCTAGATGACCCACCCTAGTCACCCTAGACCTAACCAACATAGAGAATAAAAAAGCTCTCTATGGTCAGGGCGTGACAATTTATCAACTGGTAATTAAAGCGCGCCTACCATTCCCCGTTCCAGTGCAGTGCAGGCAACAGGCTAACAGCGCGTCACCACCGCTTCACAATGTGAGCTGGAGGCAGTCTCCATTTTGAATATATATACAGTGCATTCGGAAAGTATTCAGACCCCTCAAGTTTTTCCACATTTTGTTCCATTACAGCCTTATTCTAAAATGTATTTAAAAAAAATCCTCATCAATCTACACACAATACCCCAAAATGCTCTTCAGAGGGTGGTACGGTCTGCCCAACGCATTACCGGGGGCAAACTTCCCGCCCTAATGGACACCTAAAGCCCCCGATGCCATAGGAAGGCCAAAAAGATCATCAAGGACATCAACCACCCGAGCCACTGCCTGTTCACCCCGCTATCATCCAGTACAGGTGCATCAAAGCTGGGACCGAGAGACTGAAAAACAGCTTCTATCTCAAGGCCATCAGACTACTAAACAGCTATCACTAGCACATCAGAGGCGGCTTAGAAATGGATCACTAGCCACTTGAATAATGTTTCCGTATCTAGCGTTGGTCATCTTATATGTATAAACTGCATTCCACATAATTCTACGGTAACTTCGTCACTTTTAAATTGTGTTTACATATTGCATCACCCATCTCATATGTATATACTGTATTCTATACTATGCCACTATCCAATGCCGCTCTGACATATGTACAGTTGAAGTGGGAAGTTTACATACACTTAGGTTGGAGTCATAAAAACTTGTTTTCAAACACTCCACAAATGTCTTGTTAACAAACTATAGTTTTAGCAAGTCGGTTAGGACATCTACTTTGTGCATGACACAAGTCATTTTTCCAACAATTGTTTTCAGACTTGTTTTCAGAGTTATAATTCACTGTATCACAATTCTAGTGGGTCAGAACTTAACATACACTAAGTTAACTATGCCTTTAAATAGTTTGGAAAATTCCAGAAAATGATGTCATGGCTTTAGAAGCTTCTGATAGGCTAATTGACATAACTTGAGTCAATTGGAGGTGTACCTGTGGATGTAATTTAAGGCCTACCTTCAAACTCAGTGCCTCTTTGCTTGACATCATGGGAAAATCAAAAGAAATCAGCCAAGACCACAGAACAACAAATTGTAGACCTCCACAAGTCTGGTTCATCTTTGGGAGCAATTTCCAAACGCCTGAAGGTACCACGTTCATCTGTACAAACAATAGTATGCAAGTATAAACACCATGGGACCACGCAGCCATCATTCCGCTCAGGAAGGAGATGCATTCTGTCTCCTAGAGATGAACGTACTTTGGTGCGAGAAGTGAAAATCAATCCCAGAACAACAGCAAAGGACCTTGTGAAGATGTTGGAGGAAACAGGTGCAAAAGTATCTATATCCACAGTGAAACGAGTCCTATATCGACATAACCTGAAAGTCCGCTCAGCAAGGAAGAAGCCACTGCTCCAAAACCACCATAAAAAAGCCAGACTACGGTTTGCAACTGCACATGGGGACAAAGATTGTACTTTTTGGAGAAATGTCCTCTGGTCTGATGAAACAAAAATAGAACTGTTTGGCCATAATGACCATCGTTATGTTTGGAGGAAAAAGAGGGAGGCTTGCACGCCGAAGAACACCATCCCAACCGTGAAGCACGGGGGTGGCAGCATCATGTTGTGGGGGTGCTTTGCTGCAGGAGGGACTGGTGCGCTTCACAAAATAGATGGCATAATGAGGTAGGAAAATTATGTGGATATATTGAAGCAACATCTCAAGACATCAGTCAAGAAGTTAAAGCCTGGTCGCAAATGGGTCTTTTAATGGACAATGACCCCAAGCATACTTCCAAAGTTGTGTTAAAATGGCTTAAGGACAACAAAGTCAAGGTATTGGAGAGCCATCACAAAGCCCTGACCTCAATCCAATAGAAAATGTGTGGGCAGAACTGAAAAAGCATGTGCGAGCAAGGAGGCCTACAATCCTGACTCAGTTACACCAGCTCTGTCTGGAGGAATAGGCAAAAAAATCTCGCAACTTATTGTGGGAAGCTTGTGGAAGGCTACCCAAAACACTTGACCCAAGTTAAACAATTTAAAGGCAACGCTACCAAATAGTAATTGAGTGTATGTAAACTTCTGACCCACTGGGAATGTGATGAAATAAATAAAAGCTGAAATAAATAATTCCTGTGTAACGTTCGTCGTCTGAAGATGAGGAATCATCGGACCAAAGCGCAGCGTGGTAAGTGTTCATGTTAATTTATTAAAACAGAACACTGAACAAAATAACAAAGAGAATGAACGAAACAAAACAGTCCTGTCAGGTGCAGCAAAACAAAACAGAAAACAACTACCCACAAAACACAGGTGGGAAAAGACTACCTAAGTATGGTTCTCAATCAGAGACAACGATAGACAGCTGTCTCTGATTGAGAACCACACCCGGCCAAACACACAGAAAAGAAAACATAGAACACAAAACATAGAATGCCCACCCCAACTCACGCCCTGACCAAACCAAAATAGAGAAATAAAAATGATCTCTAAGGTCAGGGCGTGACATCCAGCTACTATTATTCTGACATTTCACATTCTTAAAATAAAGTGGTGATCCTAACTGACCTAAGACAGGGAATTTTTACTAGGATTAAATGTCAGGAATTGTGAAAACTATGTTTAAATGTATTTGGCGAAGGTGTATGTAAACTTCCGAATTCAACTGTATATATTCTTAATCCATTCCTTACTTAGATTTACGTGTGTTTTTGGTATTTGTTGTGAAACTGTTAGATTTTACTTGTTTGATATTACTGCACTGTCGGAGCTAGAAGCACAAGCATTTCGCTACAGCCGCAATAACATCTGCTAAACATGTGTATGTTGACCAATACATTTGATTTGATTTGAATGAGAAAGTGAAAACAGGTTTATAGACATTTTTGCAAATGTATAAAAATTAAAAACAGAAATACCTTATTTACATAAGTATTCAGACCCCTTGCTATGAGACTCAAAATTGAGCTCAGGTGCATGCTGTTTCCATTGATCTTCCTTGAGATGTTTCTACAACGTGATTGGAGTCCACCTGTTGTAAATTCAATTGATTGGACATGATTTGGAAAGGCACACACCTGTCTACATAAGGTCCACAGTTGACAGTGCATGTCAGAGCAAAAACCAAGCCATGAGGTCGAAGGAATTGTCCGTAGATCTCCGAGACAAGATTGTGTCGAGGCACAGATATGGGGAAGGGTACCAAAACATTTCTGCAGCATTGAAGGTCCCCAAGAACACAGTGGCCTCCATAATTCTTAAATGGAAGAAGTTTGGAACCACCAAGACTCTTTGAAACCACCAAGACTTTTGCCACCTGGCCAAACTGAGCAATCTGGAGAGAAGGGCCTTGGTTAGGGAGGTGCAGCACTCTACCAATCAGGCCTTTATGATAGAATGGCCAGACGGAATCCACTCCTCAGTAAAAGGCACATGACAGCCCCCTTGAAGTTTGTCAAAAGGCACCTAAAGGAAAACTATGAACACTATGGTCCTCAGATCCTCAAGGCACTACAGAGGGTAGTGCGTACGGCACAGTACATCAAGCTTCCTGCCATCCAGAACCTCTATACCAGGCAGTGTCAGAAGAAGGCCTTAAAAACTACCAAAGACTCCAGCTACCCTAGTCATAGACTGTTCTCTCTGCTACCGCACAGCAAGCGGTACCGGAGCGCCAAGTCTAAGTCCAAAAGGCTTCTTAACAGCTTCTACCCCCAAGCCATAAGACTCCTGAACAGCTAATCAAATGGCTACCCAGACTATTTGCATTGAACACCCCCCCCCTCGCATTTTTACGCTGCTGTAACTCTCTGTTTATTAACTATGGATAGTCAAAATACCTCTCCCTATATATACAGTATATCACAAAAGTGAGTATACCCCTCACATTTTTGTAAATATTTGGGTATATCTTTTCATGTGACAACACTGAAGAAATGACACTTTGCTACAATGTAAAGTAGTGAGTGTACAGCTTGTATAACAGTGTAAATTTGCTGTCCCCTCAAAATAACTCAACACATAGCCATTAATGTCTAAACCGCTGGCAACAAAAGTGAGTACACCCCTAAGTGAAAATGTCCAAATTGGGCCCAAAGTGTCAAGATTTTGTGTGGCCACCATCATTTTCCAGCACTGCCTTATCCCTCTTGGGCATGGAGTTCACCAGAGCTTCACAGGTTCCCACTGGAGTCCTCTTCCACTCCTCCATGACGACATCACAGAGCTGGTGGATGTTAGAGAGCTTGCACTCCTCCACCTTCCGTTTGAGGATGCCCCACAGATGCTCAATAGGGTTTAGGTCTGGAGACATGCTTGGCCAGTCCATCACCTTTACCCTCAGCTTCTTTAGCAAGGCAGTGGTTGTCTTGGAGGTGTGTTTGGGGTCGTTATCATGTTGGAATACTGCCCTGCTGCCCAGTCTCCGAAGGGAGGGTATCATACTCTGCTTCAGTATGTCACAGTACATGTTGGCATTCATGGTTCCCTCAATGAACTGTAGCTCCCCAGTGCCGGCAGCACTCATGCAGCCCCAGACCATGACACTCCCACCACCATGCTTGACTGTAGGCAAGACACACTTGTCTTTGTACTCCTCACCTGGTTGCCGCCACACACGCTTGACACCATCTGAACCAAATACGTTTATCTTGGTCTCATCAGACCACAGGACATGGTTCCAGTAATCCATGTCCTTAGTCTGCTTGTCTTCAGCAAACTGTTTGCGGGCTTTCTTGTGCATCATCTTTAGAAGAGGCTTCCTTCTGGGACGACAGCCATGCAGACCAATTTGATGCAGTGTACGGCGTATGGTCTGAGCACTGACAGGCTGACCCCTTCAACCTCTGCAGCAATGCTGGCAGCACTCATACGTCTATTTCCCAAAGACAACCTCTGGCTATGACGCCGAACACGTGCACTCAACTTCTTTGGTCGACCATGGCGAGGCCTGTTCAGAGTGGAACCTGTCCAGTTAAACCTCTGTATGGTCTTGGCCACCGTGCTGCAGCTCAGTTTCAGGGTCTTGGCAATCTTCTTATAGCCCAGGCCATCTTTATGTAGAGCAACAATTATTTTTTTCAGATCCTCAGAGTTTTTTGCCATGAGGTGCCATGTTGAACTTCCAGTGACCAGTCAGTATGAGGGAGTGTGAGAGCGATGACACCAAATTTAACACACCTGCTCCCCATTCACACCTGAGACCTTGTAACACTAACGAGTCACATGACACCGGGGAGGGAAAATGGCTAATTGGGCCCAATTTGGACATTTTCACTTAGGGGTGTACTCACTTTTGTTGCCAGCGGTTTAGACATTAATGGCTGTGTGTTGAGTTTTTTGAGGGGACAGCAAATGTACACTGTTATACAAGCTGTACACTCACTACTTTACATTGTAGCAAAGTGTCATTTCTTCAGTGTTGTCACATGAAAAGATATACTCAAATATTTACAAAAATGTGAGGGGTGTACTCACTTTTGTGATATACTGTACATATTACCTCAATTACCTCGACTAACCGGTGCCCCCGCACATTGACTCTGTACCGGTACCCCCAGTATATAACCTGGTTACTGTTATTTTATTGTTGGTCTTTAATTATTATTATTTCATTGTTTTATGTAAATACTTTAACACTTATTTTTCTTAAAAATGCATTGTTAGTTAAGGGCTTGTAAGTAAGCATTTAACTGTAAGGTCTACACCTGTTGTAGTCGGTGCATGCGACAAATACAATTTGATTTGATTTTGATTTAAATATCACAATTGTATGTCAAAATGTGTACATCATTTACACTTTCAGTAGTGTTGCAGCACATGTTCCCATCCAGAGCAGCCTCCTTTAGCAGCCGCAGTGCTTACTAGATGATTAACTAATACAACATGGTTGTTATCAAGCTACAACATGGTTGTTATCAAGCTACAACATGGTTGTTATCAAGCTACAACACGGCAGTGACCTACAACATGGTTGTTATCAAGCTACAACATGGCAGTGACCTACAACATGGTTGTTATCAAGCTACAACATGGTTGTTATCAAGCTACAACATGGTTGTTATCAAGCTACAACATGGTTGTTATCAAGCTACAACATGGTTGTTATCAAGCTACAACATGGTTGTTATCAAGCTACAACATGGCAGTGACCTACAACATGGTTGTTATCAAGCTACAACACGGCAGTGACCTACAACATGGTTGTTATCAAGCTACAACACGGCAGTGACCTACAACATGGTTGTTATCAAGCTACAACACGGCAGTGACCTACAACATGGTTGTTATCAAGCTACAACATGGTTGTTATCAAGCTACAACATGGTTGTTATCAAGCTACAACATGGCAGTGACCTACAACATGGTTGTTATCAAGCTACAACATGGCAGTGACCTACAACATGGTTGTTATCAAGCTACAACACGGCAGTGACCTACAACATGGTTGTTATCAAGCTACAACACGGCAGTGACCTACAACATGGTTGTTATCAAGCTACAACACGGCAGTGACCTACAACATGGTTGTTATCAAGCTACAACATGGTTGTTATCAAGCTACAACATGGCAGTGACCTACAACATGGTTGTTATCAAGCTACAACATGGTTGTTATCAAGCTACAACATGGTTGTTATCAAGCTACAACATGGCAGTGACCTACAACATGGTTGGTATCAAGCTACAACACGGCAGTGACCTACAACATGGTTGTTATCAAGCTACAACACGGCAGTGACCTACAACATGGTTGTTATCAAGCTACAACACGGCAGTGACCTACAACATGGTTGTTATCAAGCAGCAACATGGTTGTTATCAAGCTACAACATGGTTGTTATCAAGCTACAACATGGCAGTGACCTACAACATGGTTGTTATCAAGCTACAACATGGTTGTTATCAAGCTACAACATGGCAGTGACCTACAACATGGTTGTTATCAAGCTACAACACGGCAGTGACCTACAACATGGTTGTTATCAAGCTACAACACGGCAGTGACCTACAACATGGTTGTTATCAAGCTACAACACGGCAGTGACCTACAACATGGTTGTTATCAAGCTACAACACGGCAGTGACCTACAACATGGTTGTTATCAAGCTACAACACGGCAGTGACCTACAACATGGTTGTTATCAAGCTACAACATGGCAGTGACCTACAACATGGTTGTTATCAAGCTACAACATGGCAGTGACCTACAACATGGTTGTTATCAAGCTACAACACGGCAGTGACCTACAACATGGTTGTTATCAAGCTACAACACGGCAGTGACCTACAACATGGTTGTTATCAAGCTACAACATGGTTGTTATCAAGCTACAACATGGTTGTTATCAAGCTACAACATGGCAGTGACCTACAACATGGTTGTTATCAAGCTACAACATGGCAGTGACCTACAACATGGTTGTTATCAAGCTACAACACGGCAGTGACCTACAACATGGTTGTTATCAAGCTACAACACGGCAGTGACCTACAACATGGTTGTTATCAAGCTACAACACGGCAGTGACCTACAACATGGTTGTTATCAAGCAACAACATGGTTGTTATCAAGCTACAACATGGTTGTTATCAAGCTACAACATGGCAGTGACCTACAACATGGTTGTTATCAAGCTACAACATGGTTGTTATCAAGCTACAACATGGCAGTGACCTACAACATGGTTGTTATCAAGCTACAACACGGCAGTGACCTACAACATGGTTGTTATCAAGCTACAACACGGCAGTGACCTACAACATTGTTGTTATCAAGCTACAACACGGCAGTGACCTACAACATGGTTGTTATCAAGCTACAACACGGCAGTGACCTACAACATGGTTGTTATCAAGTGTCACGGCTCCTCCTCTGCAGTGCAGGGGGCGGTTCCTCCTGCAGGCAGAGGAGGGTCGTTAAGTGATTGGAGCCGCCTGGGCTCAGGGTATAAAACTGCTTACTAATCACCTCTCTCTCGCTCTCTCTCTGCTCCTCCAGGTATGCTCATGATTTGTTTGTTCCTTTTTAGTTTTGCATAGTTTTCACTCAGTCATGTTCACACACACATATTCATGCACCCATGCACTTTACATACACCTTACATTATGATACATCCACACCTCATTCCTATTTCTTAGTTTAACCTGTTGGGGATGGGGGCGCTGTTTAGACTATTTATGCTAATGTGGCTAATTTTTTAAACGGCTTCCCACAAAATCCTTGATCGTACAATATGCATATTATTATTATTATTGGATAGAAAACAGTCTATAGTTTCTATAGGAGTTGAAATTTTGTCTCTAAGTGGAACAGAGCCCATTCTACAGCAATTTCCCTGACATGGAGTCAGATTTGAGAAACGTTGGCCACTTTTCTGAAGTCATTTAAACGGGCACTGTCGTTGCTATGACTATACGGACACTTCTTACGTCTTCCCCTGGATGCCTTTACGTGATGACGATTCCAACGGGCTCGATTGCTCGTTCACAGGCCCTACAAATGAAAAAAACCTTTAGCTAGCAAGTCTTTTCTTGCTGCGTAACGCGCGTGGAAGACACCGACCCTCTCCTGTTCCAAGCGTTAGTTTAGCCTGTTATATTTCTCCGGTCATCTTTTCACTCGTTATAGGAGTTACAAACATCACAAAGTAGTTAATTTAAAGCGTTTTATAGCAATTTATATCCGTTTAGTGCGATTTTGGGACATTTATTTTTGCAACGATGTGAAAAGTTGGTCACGCTTTTCAGTTCATCCCGAACGTAGTTGACATTTCCACATGGCAAGAGGACAGCTTTCCACCAAAAGACGATTTCTCCCAAGAAAGGATCCTTTGCCCAAGATACTGATGGAAGAACAGCTCAAGGTAGGACATTTTTATTATGATAAATCGTGTTTCTGTCGAAACATTTTAGTGGCTTAGGACGCCATGTTTTTTGACGTAGCTTCGCTTGGCGCAAACTGTATTGAAAAGTAAGGATAAATTAAAAAATGTAATAACGCAATTGTATTAAGAATTAAATTGTCTATCAATCCCTGTCCACCCTATATTTTTTAGTCACGTTTATGAGTATTTATGTATAAGAGTAGATCACTGTCTAAGTGGCGCAAGGACGTTTTCTTTACCAGCTTGTCTACATTTCACATTGTCTAACCATGATTTTGGTGGCTAAATATAAACATTTTCGATCAAACTGTATATGCATGTTGTAATGTGATGTTACAGGAGTGTCATCGGAAGAATTCTGAGAAGGTTAGTGAAAAAATTAATATCTTTTGGCGATGTTGACTTTTATCGCTCACTTTGGCTAGAATCAATGCTGGGCTGCTAATTGCTATGTGCTAAGCTAATATAACGATTTATTGTGTTTTCGCTGTAAGACACTTAGAAAATCTGAAATATTGCCTGTATTCACAGGATCTGTGTCTTTCGATTCGTGTATGCTGTGTATTTTTACGAAATGTTTGATGATTAGTAGTTAGGTAAACACGTTGCTCATTGTAATTATTCTAGTCCATTTGTGATGGTGGGTGCAATTGTAAACTATGCCATCTACCTGAAATATGCACTTTTTTCTAACAAAACCTATCCCATACCATAAATATGTTATCAGACTGTCATCTAATGAGTTTTTTTGTTGGTTAGAGGCTATAAATATCTTAGTTTAGCCGAATTGGTGATGGCTACTGGTGTTGGTGGACAAATAAAAGATGGTGGAATATGCTAATGTGTTTTTAGGTAATAGATGTACATCTTTACATATTGTGTCTTCCCTGTAAAACATTTTAAAAATCGGAAATGTTGACTGGATTCATAAGATCTGTGTCTTTCATTAGCTGTATTGGACTTTAATGTGTGAAAGTTAACCTGTTGGGGATGGGGGCGCTGTTTAGACTATTTATGCTAATGTGGCTAATTTTTTAAACGGCTTCCCACAAAATCCTTGATCGTACAATATGCATATTATTATTATTATTGGATAGAAAACAGTCTATAGTTTCTATAGGAGTTGAAATTTTGTCTCTAAGTGGAACAGAGCCCATTCTACAGCAATTTCCCTGACATGGAGTCAGATTTGAGAAACGTTGGCCACTTTTCTGAAGTCATTTAAACGGGCACTGTCGTTGCTATGACTATACGGACACTTCTTACGTCTTCCCCTGGATGCCTTTACGTGATGACGATTCCAACGGGCTCGATTGCTCGTTCACAGGCACTACAAATGAAAAAAACCTTTAGCTAGCAAGTCTTTTCTTGCTGCGTAACGCGCGTGGAAGACACCGACCCTCTCCTGTTCCAAGCATTAGTTTAGCCTGTTATATTTCTCCGGTCATCTTTTCACTCGTTATAGGAGTTACAAACATCACAAAGTAGTTAATTTAAAGCGTTTTATAGCAATTTATATCCGTTTAGTGCGATTTTGGGACATTTATTTTTGCAACGATGTGAAAAGTTGGGAACGCTTTTCAGTTCATCCCGAACGTAGTTGACATTTCCACATGGCAAGAGGACAGCTTTCCACCAAAAGACGATTTCTCCCAAGAAAGGATCCTTTGCCCAAGATACTGATGGAAGAACAGCTCAAGGTAGGACATTTTTATTATGATAAATCGTGTTTCTGTCGAAACATTTTAGTGGCTTAGGACGCCATGTTTTTTGACGTAGCTTCGCTTGGCGCAAACTGTATTGAAAAGTAAGGATAAATTAAAAAATGTAATAACGCAATTGTATTAAGAATTAAATTGTCTATCAATCCCTGTCCACCCTATATTTTTTAGTCACGTTTATGAGTATTTATGTATAAGAGTAGATCACTGTCTAAGTGGCGCAAGGACAAATTCTGACCAGCTGAGTTACATTTCACATTGTCTAACCATGATTTTGGTGGCTAAATATAAACATTTTCGATCAAACTGTATATGCATGTTGTAATGTGATGTTACAGGAGTGTCATCGGAAGAATTCTGAGAAGGTTAGTGAAAAAATTAATATCTTTTGGCGATGTTGACTTTTATCGCTCACTTTGGCTAGAATCAATGCTGGGCTGCTAATTGCTATGTGCTAAGCTAATATAACGATTTATTGTGTTTTCGCTGTAAGACACTTAGAAAATCTGAAATATTGTCTGTATTCACAGGATCTGTGTCTTTCGATTCGTGTATGCTGTGTATTTTTACGAAATGTTTGATGATTAGTAGTTAGGTAAACACGTTGCTCATTGTAATTATTCTAGTCCATTTGTGATGGTGGGTGCAATTGTAAACTATGCCATATACCTGAAATATGCACTTTTTTCTAACAAAACCTATCCCATTCCATAAATATGTTATCAGACTGTCATCTAATGAGTTTTTTTGTTGGTTAGGGGCTATAAATATCTTAGTTTAGCCGAATTGGTGATGGCTACTGGTGTTGGTGGACAAATAAAAGATGGTGGAATATGCTAATGTGTTTTTAGGTAATAGATGTACATCTTTACATATTGTGTCTTCCCTGTAAAACATTTTAAAAATCGGAAATGTTGACTGGATTCATAAGATCTGTGTCTTTCATTAGCTGTATTGGACTTTAATGTGTGAAAGTTAAATATTTTAAAAAAATATTTTTTTTGAATTTCGCGGCACTGGTTTTTCAGTGGGGGGGGGGGGGGTGTGCCGCTAGCGCCACGCTGATCCTAGACAGGTTAAATATTTTAAAAAAATATTTTTTTTGAATTTCGCGGCACTGGTTTTTCAGTGGGGGGGGGGGGGGAGTGCCGCTAGCGGCACGCTGATCCTAGACAGGTTAAGTTAGTAGTTTGTTTAATAATAAAGAACATTTTTGAATTGGCCTATACCTGTTGTTCGTGTCCTCTCATTTGTCACAGGCAATGAGCCGGCTTGTGACAAGTGGGGGCTCATCCGGGATAGTAGTTAACTTGGGTTAGTTTAGTTCAGATTGACAATTTTTTTTGTTTGAGTGGATGTTTTGGTTGGGCCAATTTTTGTTTAAGAGAGAGTTGAGAGCCATGTGTTCTTTTGGTTCAGTTAGTTTGGTAGCTAAGCAATTCACTCTGTGTTTTTCTGGGTTTTGTTCAGGTGGGAGTCCTCTCCTGTTCAGGCATATCAGCGAGTGTCAATAGGAGGCTTGTGGTGTTTTTGTTTTAGGTGGCAGTGAACGTGGGTAGAGCATCCCTTTCCCTTTTCCCCTACATCGGCTCGGGAGCACCTCCGTGGTTATGGGAGGGCTGCCAGTTTCTGGTTGTCTTTTCCTCTCCACTGGTTTTGTGTGCATAAAACCCCACCACATGTGACTGCACGAAGACCAGGGCCAGTTAGTTAGTAGTTTTTGGAGGATAGTGGGGTGTGGCTCCTGTCCTTGAACCCAGATTGACAGCAGGTGAGTTGTGTTTTTTTGAGCATTTTGTAATAGTTGTATTGGTTGAGGAAAATGTCTTCCATTTTGTGTAGTTTTGTTCAAGCTCCTTCAGAGGTAGCCTTAGAGTTGTGTACTAAGGAGCAGTTAATTGAAATTGCTGAACATTATCAGATTGAGATTGTTGATAAAAAAATTAAAGAGACTGTTAAAACTAGCTTAAAGCAGGGTCTTAGGGAAATGGGTGTTTTTGGCGGTCAGTCTGCTAGTAGTGAGGGTGCAAGTTTTCAGTCTAGCCCTTCATTAACTTTTGAGCAGCAGAGGGAACTGTTGCAAATGCAATTAGAGATAGAGCGATTGAGAAATGCTAATAGACCGGAAAGACTACCACAGTTTGATGTTTCACAGAATCTTCGTTTGTTGCCTAAATTTGATGAGTCAGATCCAGACACATACTTTACTTTATTTGAGCGTATTGCGGAAGCTAGAGCTTGGTCAGATTTGGACATGACTATGTTGTTGCAATGTGTACTTACAGGTAAAGCACGTGAGGCTTTTGCAGCACTGAGTGTAGCTGACAGTAAAGTTTATGCTAAAGTTAAATCAGCAGTTCTGAAGGTCTACGAGCTTGTGCCAGAGGCATATCGTCAACGTTTTCGTTACAGGAAAAAGTTAGATTCACAAACCTATTCTGAGTTTGTTTGTGATTTGACTTCTGCATTTAATCGTTGGTGTACAGCTTCTGAAGTTAGTACTTTTGAGGGTCTGTCTAATTTGATTGTGTTAGAACAGTTCAAAAATTCTGTGTCTGACCAGGTTGCTTGTGACGACCCTCCCACTCTGTCTACCGTTTTCTCTCTCTCCTTGCTCTTGTTTCCCTATTAGGATGCCGGTGGGCGGAGTTGGGAGGGTCGTCAGCTACATGGGGAAGACCTGGGCCCACTCTCCCAAGATAAAATCACCACTTCCCCATTCATCAAGGAGACTCTCTCCATGTAGACACCTTAATAGATTCGGTTATGTTTCATGGTTTTTTTTTTGGTTGTTTGTTCTAGCATCTTTCAACACCCTGCATTATCACATCATGCATGCAAAACATTCACTTACACTACTGATTACTGATTACACACACCATTGTATATTATACCTAGTTTCTTTATCTAATAAATATATTTTGTTACTCCTTATTTCCACGTGGTCTCCCTTTTGTTACGGGCTCTGAGCCGGTTCGTGACATGCTACATACATGAATGAACGTAAAGTTAAGTCTCCAAGTGATGCAGCCATCCTTGCAGATGAGTACAGGCTAACACATAAAAGCCATTTTGAGTCAAACAGTGACATGTACCATAAAAATAACTTTACTCCTAGGAATAGGTCACCTGTTTTGGGGGCTTCTTTCCAAAGGCCTGGGCAGAAGTTTAAGTCTGGAGGACTTAAAGGACCGGTTAATGCTAATACCTGTCGCTACTGTTTAGTTGAAGGACATTGGAAGAAAAATTGTCCTCTGCTTAAATTAAAACAGTCAGTTCAAGTTAAACCTGCTGTGATGGCAAGTCCTGTTACAGCCTCTGACCACCAGGGTGAGCTGTTTCAGCCACTAGTTGAGTTTGATTCTCAGTTTTCCCGCTGTGATTTTTCAGCCTTTATTTCAGATGGTGTAGTGTCCCTGGGAGATGGCAACCAGAATGTTAAAATCAAGATCCTAAGAGACACTGGAGCTTTAGATTCTTTTATTCTGGAATCTGTTTTGCCGTTCTCTAAAGAGTCTGATACTGGCCGTTGTGTAATGGTATGTGGTATGGGTTTAGTTCCATTCTCTTGTCCTTTACATGAAGTTACCCTAAAATGTGGTCTGGTAGAGGGTGATGTAGATGTTGGGGTTAGACCTCAGTTGCCAGTAGAGGGAGTCCACATGATTTTGGGGAATGACTTGGCAGGTAGTAAGGTGTGGGCAGATGGCAAATTAAACATCTGTAAGAAGCAACCTTCAGTGTCCCCTGCAAGGGAATCTCCGGATCAGAACTGTGTGTCTCCTGAGATATTTCCAGTTTGTGCGGTTACCCGCGCAGCCTCTCGTAAGGAGATTGAGAGTAAGCCAGAAAGTCTTGAGTTGCCAGTCAAACTCCAGACAGAACAGTTGACTAGTTCTAGAGATTCATTGATGGCTGAGCAAAAAGCCGATACTACTTTGGCTGATCTGTTTGATAAAGTGGTTCCTGATTCAGTGGTGAGGAATAGTGCTCAGTGTTATTTTCTTCTTGATGGGCTGTTGGTCAGGAAATGGGTTCCACACTATGATCAGGGTCTAGGAGAACCAGTCTTTCAAATAGTTGTACCTACTACTTTGCGAAATAAAGTGTTGCAAACTTCACATGGTGATGTGGCAGGTCATATGGGTGTTCGTAAAACTTATGATCGCATACTTCGTTATTTTTTCTGGCCACGTTTAAAGCGGGATGTATCTCAGTTTATTAAAACTTGTGATACGTGTCAGCGCACAAGCAAGCCAAATCAGGTTGTAAAGCCTGCACCGTTGTATCCAATACCAGCCGTAGGGCAACCTTTTGAGCATCTTATTATCGATTGTGTTGGGCCATTACCAAGGTCCAAGTCAGGTCATAGCTACTTATTAACTGTTATGTGTCAAGCAACCAGATATCCGGCAGCTTTTTCCTTGCGTACCATAACTTCAAAATCAGTAGTTAAAGCTTTAACTCAATTTATTTCAACATTTGGGATTCCAAAAACCATCCAGTCAGATCAGGGGTCTAACTTTACCTCTCATTTATTTGCTCAGGTTCTCAAACAGCTTAAAGTTAAACACAACAAGTCTACTGCGTTCCATGCCCAGAGCCAGGGAGCTTTGGAACGTTTTCATCAAACTTTAAAATCCTTGCTTCGTGCATATTGTACGGAACTGTCTGCCGACTGGGAGGAGGGGTTACCTTGGCTGTTACTAGCTGCTCGTGAAGTAGTGCAGGAAAGCACAGGGTTTAGCCCAAATGACTTAGTGTTTGGCCATAAGGTGCGTGGGCCTTTAGCAGTGTTGCAGGATGGTTGTTTGCCTGAGGAACCACCTCGGAACCTTATTGACTATGTAAATGGCTTTAGGTTGAAGTTGTATAGGGCTGGTGAACTAGCGAAAGAAAAACTAAAATGTTCTCAACGGAAAATGAAACTGAAATATGACGGACAGGCTGAGCTGCGTGAGTTTAGTCCCGGTGATCGGGTACTTGCTCTTCTGCCTCTTGTAAGTTCACCTTTTCAGGCAAAATACTGTGGTCCTTTCACTGTGTTGCGTAAAGTGTCAGATTTGAACTATCTTATTGAAACCCCTAGTCATAGGAAGTCCTCTAAATTATGCCATGTGAACCTGTTAAAATGTTATCACTCCCGTGATCTAAGCAAAGTTGAAGGCACTCCAGCAGTGAGGTCAGTGTTGACTGCTGCCCCAGTCCCTGCATCTTGTGGCTTTAATTTGGTGGAGGGGGGAGAAGAGGAAGTTAAAGTTTCAGATGAGGTCTTACAAGGACGGTTGAAAAACTCCCAGACTTTGCAAAACCTTGGGGTTTTGGTAGATCATTTAGACTCTGAGAAACGTGATGAATTGGTAGCTCTTATTAGAAACTACCCTGTTTTGTTTTCTGACACTCCATCGCAAACCCACTTAATTGAACATGATATAGACATCGGAGATGCTAAGCCTATCAAACAGAGATTTTATCGTGTATCTGAGGAGAAGAGACTAAAACTGGAAACAGAGATGCAGTCTATGTTGGACACAGGTATTGATTTGGCAAAATGTGAGTTTGCCAAAGCTACAGTCACATACCTAGGCAAGGTTGTTGGTCAGGGATTTGTCTGTCCCGTAGAAGCCAAGGTTCAGGCTGTGAAGCAGTTCCCACAGCCCTCTACAAAGAAGGAACTGATGCGCTTCCTGGAAATGGCGGGGTACTACCGTGCTTTTTGTAACTACTTTTCGGTAGTAGTGTCCCCACTGACCAATCTGTTGAAGGCCAAGGCTGAGTTTATCTGGTCCACCCAGTGTCAAGAGGCATTTGATGCAGTTAAGACTCTTTTGTGTTTGGCACCTGTGTTGGCAGCACCAAATTTTGGGAAACCTTTCAAATTGCAGGTAGACGCCAGTCAAATCGGTGCTGGGGCTGTGCTTCTCCAGGAGAATGACGACAAGGTTGAGTGTCCAGTCCGTTTCTTCTCCCGAGAATTTAATAAGTATCAGAAAAACTATTCTGTAATTGAAAAGGAGGCTTTAGGTCTCATTTGGGCTTTACAGCACTTCGAGGTCTATGTTGGTTCTGGTTTGACCCCTTTAACTGTGTTCACTGACCACAACCCACTTGTTTTTCTGAGGTCCCTGCAAAACCCAAACCAGCGCCTGATGCGTTGGGCTTTGTTCTTGCAACCTTTCAACCTTGATATTAGACACATTAGTGGTAAGGATAATATCATTGCTGATGCTCTGTCCCGTGCTCCTTTAACCTAGCTTGTATCTCTTCTCTGCTGACCCTACGGGCTGTCTGCGCCTCTTTCCTCTTAAATTGCTCCCTAGGTACCAGGGCTGCTGAGTTTGAGGGGCGGACAGTCAGCTGGGGGACACGGGGCTACTGCTAGGAGCCGGGATTGGTATTTTTGTTGTTTATTTGTTTTTTGGGAAATTTGAATTATTTGGAATATGTTGGAGGAAGTTGGGTTGAGGGTGGGACCCTCATTTTAAGGAGGGGGGTGTCACGGCTCCTCCTCTGCAGTGCAGGGGGCGGTTCCTCCTGCAGGCAGAGGAGGGTTGTTAAGTGATTGGAGCCACCTGGGCTCAGGGTATAAAACTGCTTACTAATCACCTCTCTCTCGCTCTCTCTCTGCTCCTCCAGGTATGCTCATGATTTGTTTGTTCCTTTTTAGTTTTGCATAGTTTTCACTCAGTCATATTCACACACACATATTCATGCACCCATGCACTTTACATACACCTTACATTATGATACATCCACACCTCATTCCTTTTTCTTAGTTTAAGTTAATAGTTTGTTTAATAATAAAGAACACTTTTAAATTGGCCTATACCTGTTGTTCGTGTCCTCTCATTTGTCACAGGCTATGAGCTGGCTTGTGACACAAGCTACAACACGGCAGTGACCTACAACATGGTTGTTATCAAGCTACAACACGGCAGTGACCTACAACATGGTTGTTATCAAGCTACAACACGGCAGTGACCTACAACATGGTTGTTATCAAGCTACAACACGGCAGTGACCTACAACATGGTTGTTATCAAGCTACAACACGGCAGTGACCTACAACATGGTTGTTATCAAGCTACAACACGGCAGTGACCTACAACATGGTTGTTATCAAGCTACAACACGGCAGTGACCTACAACATGGTTGTTATCAAGCTACAACATGGTTGTTATCAAGCTACAACACGGCAGTGACCTACAACATGGTTGTTATCAAGCTACAACACGGCAGTGACCTACAACATGGTTGTTATCAAGCTACAACACGGCAGTGACCTACAACATGGTCATAGCGGTAAGTTGCCATACTGTTAGAGGCCAGAGGAGAAAGATAGTTCATCTCTATTACTGTATAGCAGCCAGCGTGTACCAGGGGAAGGTCAGTTGTAAGACATGAGGTTGCGGAGTCATCCTGGTCCTCTATAATGAAAACTCAGGACAGGAAGTCAACTTGGCAGAAACATGCTTCAGTACTCTATAGGGTTGGGTGATATTTGGGGACAGCTTTTCTACACCAAATATTGCGATATCCGATATAATTGTTTTGCGCCATTAATGACAAAATGTTTTTTTTGTGCTTATTTACAAAATTAGAGTCACATTCCCATTAAATAATCTTTGTGTGCCGAAAAAATGTATCTTAGTTAATTCATTTAGACTTCATTTGACATATAGATACAGCTTAACTGATACAACTGCACAGTTTTGATTTGTAAAGTTCAAATAGAGTATAGTCTTGCACATCACAATATATCTTCTTGCACACTACCATATACCGTCAATGTCAAAAATTCACGATATTCTATTTATTCATCTATCGTCCCAACCCTAGTATTGGATGACTTTGGTAAGGTCATTGTGGGATGTAACATGTCGCTGTGGCTTCTTGTAGAAAGAGATAGAAGTGGGGTACACGCTCCTGTCCTGTTCTGTATTGACATTGATTGACTGACTACCAAATTATCCCTGTCACATCTCTGTCACCGCAGAGTGCTCTAAAGCTGACACAGACACACACACATACCCACAAAATACATCCACATGCAAAATGCATCCACATACACGTACACATGCACACACACACACACACACATTATTCAAAGACGGACACAACAAACCGTTCTATGCGAGCAGGCACACGTAAAGTATCATACAGTCAGGACACACTACATCAACCTAGCCCTGCTGCCAACAGCCACTCCCAGGACATGTGTTCTTCACTTCTAATCACACACATGTACACGCCATCCCACCACCCACATAACACATAGGCTACAATACGCACACCATGCTACACATACAGTGCATTCGGAAAGTATTCAGACCCATTATTCTAAAATATATCAAATTGTTTTGTCCTCATCAATCTACACACAATACCCCATAATGACAAAGCAAAAACTGGTTTTTAGAATATCTTCCAAATGTATAAAAAATAAAAACTGAAATATCACATTTACATAATTATTCAGACCCTTTACTCAGTACTTTCTCGAAGCACCTTTGGAAGTGATTGCAGCCTCAAGCCTTCTTGGGTATGATGCTACAAGCTTGGCACACCTGTATTTGGGGAGTTTCTTCCATTCTTCTCTGCAGATCCTCTAAAGCTCTGTCAGGTTGGATGGGGAGCGTTGTTGCATAGCTATTTTCAGGTCTCTCCAGAGATGTTCGATCTGGTTCAAGTCCGGGCTCTGGCTGGGACACTCAAGGACATTCAGAAGCCACTCCTGCGTTGTTTTGGCTGTGTGCTTAGGGTTGTTGTCCTGTTGGAAGGTGAACCTTTGCCCCAGTTTGAGGTCCCGAGAGCTCTGGAGCAGGTTTTCATCAAGGATCTCTCTGTAGTTTGCTCTGTCTAGTCTCCCAGTCACTGTCGCTGAAAAGCATCCTCACAGCATGATGCTGCCACCATCATGCTTCACCGTAGGGATGGTGCCAGGTTTCCTCCAGACGTGACGCTTGGCGTTCAGGTTAAAGAGTTCAATCTTGGTTTCAACAGACCAGAGTATCTTGTTTCTCATGGTCTGAGAGACCTTATTAAGGTGTGTAATAGAAAAATTAAGTATTTAGCTGATTTATTTGATATTACTGGTTAACAACAACTATTTAACTAATAGTAAGATATTTATGTTCTGCTAATGCTGTGTCTTTATGGTCTCCATGGTCTCTTCCTGCAGTTAGTCTCGGCTTATGGTCAAGGAAATGGGTTTTGCTAGTGATAGCTTGAGCTGAAAAAAAACCTAATGCTGGCATTCCTTAGACAAGATTGTCACGTCCTGACCTTAGAGAACCTTTTTATGTCTCTATTTGGTTTGGTCAGGGTGTGATTTGGGGTGGGCATTCTATGTTGTGTTTTTCTATGTTTCTTTATTTCTACGTTTTGGCCGGGTATGGTTCTCAATCAGGGACAGCTGTCTATCGTTGTCTCTGATTGGGAACCATACTTAGGTAGCCCTTTTCCCTCCTTTCAGTGTGGGTAGTTGACTTTTGTTAGTGGCACTTATGCCCTGTAAGCTTCACGGTTGTTCTTTCGTTTCTTGTTTTGTTGGCGACATTTAATTAAAAAGAGAAATGCAAGCTCACCAAGCTGCACCTTGGTCTTCTTCCAGCAATGGCCGTGACAGAACTACCCACCACAAAAGGACCAAGCAGCGTGGTAAAAAGGAGGACTGGACATGAGATGACATCCTGGACGGCAAAGGATCCTGGACATGGGAGGAGATCCTGGCCGGAAGGGATCGCCTTCCATGGGAACAGGTGGAAGCAGCCAGGAAGGAGGAGGCAGCTGGTAAAGGGGCCCATCGTTACAAGGGAACACGGCTAGCAAGGAAGCCCAAGAGGCAGCCCCCCAAAAGATTTGGCTGGGGCACACGGGGAGATTGGCGGAGTCGGGTTATAGACCTGAGCCAACTCCCCATGCTTACCGTGGCGAGCGTCGTACTGGTCAGGCACCGTGTTATGCGGTGGAGCGCACGGTGTCTCCAGTGCGCGTTCACAGCCCGGTGCGCTACCTTCCAGCTCCCGGAATCGGCCGGGCTAAAGTGGGCATCCAGCCAGGTCGGAGGGTGCCGGCTCAGCGCATCTGGCCGCCAGTACGTCTCTACGGCCCAGGATATCCTGCGCCGGCTCTGCGCACTGTGCGTCTGCAGGGCCCAGTGCGTCCTGTGCCTGCACCCCGCACGTGCCGGGCCAAAGTAACCATCCAGCCAGGACGGGTTGTGCAGGCTCTACGCTTGAGACCTCCAGTGCGCCTCCACGGCCCAGTGTATCCAGTGCCCGCTCCCAGAACCAGGCCTCCTGTATGTCTTCCCACCCTGGTGAGTCCTGTGCCTACTGCCAGAACAAGGGTGCCCAGTTCGGGGCCCAGTCCGGGGCCCGCAGCGAGGATGCCCAGTCCGGGGGCCGCAACGAGGGTCCCCAGTCCGGGGTCAGCGACGAGGGTCCGCCGATTGCTCAGTTTGGCCGGACGGCCAGCTCTAGGAAGAGTCACATAACAATAAACAATTACACACAAAGACATGGAGGGGAACAGATGACTAAATACATGCAGTGTGATTAGATAATGAAAACCAGGTGTGTATGGAAACAAGACAAAACAAATAGAAATATGAAAAATGGAGCGGCGATCGCCGAACACCGCCCGAACAAGGAGAGGAGCCGACTTCGGATGAAGTCGTGACACCCTGCAAAGTGAATCTTCACTCACTGAAACCAAGGCTCTGCAATCTTTGATCACATATGACAGCTAGAGACAGGAGCACTCCTGGGAACATCTCCTGATATACCTGACTAATGTTGAAAACTCAAACAGGTACATATTGAAGATGTGTATGCTCATGCCCAGAATACATTCACATGTCTGTTTTCAAAGGATGGAGATAAGAATATTAACAACTTCATAGTTAAGAACACTAGAACAACATGGAAGAAAATGAAACGGATTCTACAAGAACCAATATCACTCCCTAAAACTACACCCCTATGGAACAATCCTTGGATAGCTTTTCAGAATTCACCGATACATTGGCTCACATGGAAAACTAAAGGCATAGAAACTGTAAATGATGTGGTAATAGGAAATACATTTTTTTCCATGACAGAATTAAAAAGACATTTGGACTGCTCAATGTAGACATTTTCAAATATATGTATCTTAAAAGTTGTATATCACCAAATTTCCACCTGAAAGGTTTTGGACATCACAGCAATGTTGAGGGAATCCTATTTGAGTCAGAAACAGATACTCATATGATAAGTAAGATATACAAAACCTTGCAGAGAGGCTATCCAGCTAACAATCTCTTAAAAAATATATAAACTATTGGAACGAAGAATAAAAAAAAACGGATATTGGCTCAAGATGGAGGGAGTGTTGGAAGATATTGAACTAAATTATAGTAAACGAAAATGTACACTTAATCCAGTATGAAGTAATGTATACATGACACAAAATTTACAAATTCTACAGCACAACGGCAGAGTCATGTCTTAAGTGTAAATCTAACAAGGACTCAATAATTCATGCCTTCTGGGAGTGCTATAAAATCCAAAGGTTATGGGCAGAATTAAAAAGATGGCTGTCAGAAGTTTTACAATGTAAATGTATTTTTAATCTGTCTATCTGCATATTTCAAGACATGGCATATGGAAGTGCGGTGAGATACCCAATGGGTTGGACAATATTATTTTTGTCAATTATATTGAAGAAGCTATTACTTACATACTGGAAGTCAAATGATACCCCAATGTAAAGAGAATGGAAGAATCAAAATGCTTAATGATTTAAATGTTGAAAAAAACTCTGGCTACAGACAGAAACAACATAACACCATTTAAAGTCATATGAGGTAGAGTCTTACAAGCATTGGAAACAACATTGGGTGTGGATATGGTGGTAACGTGGGTCTGAGCAAGTGGGATATTATTCATGTTTGTGGAAATGTATGTATGTAAATGCTAAGTTGTCTATTGTTTTGTCTACTGTATGTATCTTTTTGTTTATTGTAAAAATAAAAAAAACATTTAAAAAAGGACAATATTTCAAAAAAGGAATATGCCTGTGGTTTGTGTGCATGTACTTGTGTGCGTGTGTAGCTGATCCCACTACGTCCGTTTGTGTTTGTGACAGCAGGTTATCACTAATCACTCAGTGGGTGTTGTCTTACGACTCAGGGCCATGCTGAGAGATGGGAGAGAGGGGGAGAGAGAGGGGAGGTGAGGGGAGTGGAGGGGGGACACGAGGAGGTTGCAAGGTGGGGCAGAGGACAAGATCAGTACATCAAGCCACCCCCACACGCATAGTCTGCAACCCCTCCCAAAGGAGACTACAATAGCATACAAACCAGTAAGTAAACTATACGTCACTTTACTTTCCTCATAGAATTATGTCATATCTACAGCTCAAATCCCTCTTGCTCTATGGGACTCCAGCAGACTTTTAATATGATTATGACCACTCCATGTGACCGTCGATAGCCGTTCTGAATCAGCATTATCCTCAGGTCCCATTCATCAGATAGATTGTTGGTGCCAGGGTCAACGATAAGCCTTAAGGTCCAAGGGGTTAACACATTCTGCGTTGCTTTCTAAACTGATGCCTAGGGCTGGGGCTATTTTCTAGAAACGTGATCTAGCAGCAGTGAGTCAGAGAGGCAGAGTGGAATACTAAATAAGGTTCTGATCTAAACTCATTAAACTAGTGTTTAAAGCAGCCAAACACCCCCAGGCCTAACCAGCTACTGAGACAATCACAGTGACACACACATAGACACCGTGAGATTACCATAATCAGGCCAAAACGTTTTATAGTGATCCACTCTCTCGCTGTTGTCTGTAGCATAGCTAACACATAATCACAGCCAAGACATTGGTAATATGTGTGCATGACAAAATCATACAGCCCATATAACAAGCAAACAGTGGTGTGGCAACATTGTTGTGACATTTATCATATGATGGTGGTATGTTGAGAACTCAGCACCCCCATCCTCCATGACACATGCTGTTATACATTGGATACACAAGGAGTCCTAAGAACATAGCCCAGACAGACATGTTGACATATTATGCCCCCAAAATATAGCGTTCTCATTGAGCCCATCATAAATAATTTAATACATCCACATTAACCAGCTACTGATGCTTATATACAGCACAGATTTAAACTGATTTATAGGATTTCCAGACGCTTTACTTAAAAAGTGTAGAAATCATGATTTTCGTTCACTCTCACACACTGCTGGCCGGTGGGCTTTAGGACAGTCAGTCAGTGGTCAGCTGGTGTTTGTCCTTCCCTGTGTTTGTTCCTCTAACCTTGCTACCCCGACCCAAGGGCTGTTGTGTCGAGCCAGCACTGCACTGTCACCCTGTCACTGTCCCAAACCAGCTGAGTCAGACTCCATGATTCACTATTACAGTATGTGTCCATCTTCGAAAATAAAGAAATGTGTGTCCAATGTGTGAATAACATGGAAATTGTGTGAATAACATGGACATTTTGTGAGAAAGAGAGGATCTGCCAGTTGTTCGTCATAATGAATTAACTCTAACGAGACCTACGGTCCTTCTGGGGTTAAGCAACCGTGATGTTTACATAGAGAGATAGAGGATCTGGAGGCACTTAGCTGGTCTGTGATGCTGCCCTATGAGCTGTGTGGGCTGTGTGGTGACTCAGTGTGGTGACTGTTGGTCCTCTGTGGCCTGGAACAGGGTGGCTAACCCAGGTTTCATCAGTAAATAGCCAATTGAGGGAGATGAGAGCTGAGAGAGGGCTGGGGCAGCTGGGAAAGGGGGACTGATTGGGACAGGGAGTGTGGGCCCACTGTTAGTCACACTCAGTGACAGTCTGCCACACACATAAACAATGATTAATACACACAGAACAGAGACAAGGGGGGGGGAGAAAGAGAGAGAGAGAGAGTTAAATAATCTTTATTGGGTCTGGGAACCCACAACACAATAAAAACTCATACAAAACCATAGTTACACATCAATTAAAAACGCAACACCAAATCCTCCTCCACAGTAACTAAACACAACACCAAAACCTCCTCCACAGTAACTAAACACAACAGACTCTGAATAGCCCATATACTCATAAACAGATCAATATTGTTAACCAGTTTGTAATAGGCTGTCCCCGAATAACCTGTACTTTGGCCCAAATATAAACAGTTGAAAAGAGAAAACTTCCCCCAAAGCTGAGAACCAAGAAGTGAAGTGTCAATCATCCCGACCAACCTGGGACACTGTAAAAACAGATGTGCCAGAGTTTCAGACTCAGCAAAGAATGGACACCCTTCCCCAACTGTCGGATCCAGGTGTACCAGATGCATATTGGTGGCTATGGCTCCATGTATTATCCTCCATTGAAGGTCAGCTGTCCTCTTTTCAATAGGCAGTTTGTGAAAAAGAGGCTCTTCAAAAAGACACATCCCTGGTGGCGTGCCGGCCTTACAGGACTTGACATGAAATCTCCAAGCCTGCATAACAGACTCATAAAATGGAGTCAGGCCAGGCAAATCAACCCCCTCCAGCTTTAAGAGGAAAAGGTGATTGTCTAAGCCCAAACAGCCCGCTCTCCTCATCAATGTGTAGGCTGTGTCGACCCAGCTAGAACCGTCACTGTACAACAATCTCTGGGCTGCTTGAAGCCGGAAAGCCATGATCCTGGAATAAATGTCTACCAGGCCTTGCCCACCCTCGTGCAGTGGCAGGTACAGGTGCAGCTTTAATCCAGTGTTGTCCAGACCGGAAGAAATTGACAAGGGTCCTCTGAATCTCTTGTATCAGACCCCCCGGTGGCTGTAAAATCATTAGTTTGTGCCACAGGGTAGAGGCAGCAAGATTATTAGCTACCAGTACCCTTCCCCTATAAGACAGCTGGGGCAGCACCCATTTCCACCTTGACAGTCTGGCACACACCTTCTCCACTACACCCTCCCAAAACATGACTAGAGGTCGACCGATTATGATTTTTCAACGCCGATACCGATACCGATTATTGGATTATTTATTTTTTTGTAATAATGACAATTACAACAATACTGAATGAACACTTATTTTAACTTAATATAATACATCAATAAAAATCAATTTAGCCTCAAATAAATAATGAAACATGTTCAATTTGGTTTAAATAATGCAAAAATAAAAGTGTTGGAGAAGAAAGTAAAAGTGCAATATGTGCCATGTAAAAAAGCTAACGTTTAAGTTCCTTGCTCAGAACATGAGAACATATGAAAGTTGGTGGTTCCTTTTAACATGAGACTCCAATATTCCAAGGTAAGAGGTTTAAGGTTGTAGTTAATATAGTATTTAAAGGACTATTTCTCTCTGTACGATTTGTATTTCATATACCTTTGACTATTGGATGTTCTTATAGGCACTTTAGTATTGCCAGTGTAACAGTATAGCTTCCGTCCCTCTCCTCGCTCCTACCTGGGCTCGAACCAGGAACACATCGACAACAGCCACCCTCGAAGCATCGTTACCATCGCTCCACAAAATCCGCGGCCCTCGCAGAGCAAGGGGAACAACTACTCCAAGTCTCAGAGCGAGTGACGTCACCGATTGAAATGCTATTAGCGCGCACCCTGCTAACTAGCTAGCCATTTCACATCGGTTACACCAGCCTAATCTCGGGAGTTGATAGGCTTGAAGTCATAAACAGCGCAATGCTTGAAGCACAGGGAAGAGCTGCTGGCAAAACGCACGAAAGTGCTGTTTGAATGAATGCTTACGAGCCTGCTGCTGCCTACCATCGCTCAGTCAGACTGCTCTATCAAATATCAAATCATAGACTTAATTATAACATAATAACACACAGAAATACGAGCCTTTGGTCATTAATATGGTCGAATCCGGAAACTATCATTTCGAAACCAAACGTTTATTATTTCAGTGAAATACGGAACTGTTCGGTATTTCATCTAACGGGTGGCATCCCTAAGTCTAAATATTCCTGTTACATTGTACAACCTTCAATGTTAAGTCATAATTACGTAAAATTCTGGCAAATTAGTTCGCAACGAGCCAGGCTGCCCAAACTGTTGCATATACCCTGACTCTGCGTACAATGAACGCAAGAGAAGTGACACAATTTCATCTGGTTAATATTGCCTGCTAACCTGGATTTATTTTACCTAAATATGCAGGTTTAAAAAATATACTTCTGAGTATTGATTTTAAGAAAGGCATGGGTGTTTATGGTTAGGTACAGTCGTGCAACGATTGTGCTTTTTTCGCAAATGCGCTTTGTTAAATCATCCCCCTGCGTTGCATTGATTATATGCAACGCAGGACACGCTAGATAAACTAGTGATATCATCAACCATGTGTAGTTAAACTAGTGATTCTGATTGATTGATTGTTTTTTATAAGATAAGTTTAATGCTAGCTAGCAAGTTACCTTGGCTTCTTACTGAATTCGCGTAACAGGCAGGATCCTCGTGGAGTGCAATGAGAGGCAGGTGGTTAAAGCTTTGGACTAGTTAACTGTAAGGTTGCAAGATTGAATCCCGGAGCTGACAAGGTAAAAATCTGTCGTTCTGCCCCTGAACAAGGCACCGTTCCTAGGCCGTCATTGAAAATAAGAATGTGTTCTTAACTGACTTGCCTATTTAACTTCTCTAGGATAGGGGGCAGCATTTTCACGTTTGGATGAAAAGCATACCCAAATTCAACTGCCAGCTACTCATCCCCAGAAGATAAAATATGCATAGTGTTAGTAGATTTGGATAGAAAACACTCTGAAGTTTCTAAAACTGTTCGAATCTGTGAGTCTGTGAGTATAACAGAACTTATTTAGCAAGCGAAACCCCGAGGACAAACCATTCAGTTTTTTTCTTTTTTTTAGGTCACTCTCTTTTCAATGGATTTTTATTGGGAATACAGATTTCTAATATACCTTCTTGCAGTTCCTACCGCTTCCACTGGATGTCAACAGTCTTTAGAAATTAGTTGAGGGTTTTTCCTTTGTGTAATGAAGAAGTACGGCCATTTTGAATGAGGGTCACTTGAGGTGTACTGTTAGATAGAGGCGCGTGACCAGAAAGCATGCTACAGATTGTTTTAATCCTGTATTGAACACGAGTGGGAACCGGTGTTTTTCTGTATCAAACGTGCCAAATAAATGGACATTTTGGATATATATCGACGGAATTAATCGAACAAAAGGACCATTTGTGATGTTTATGGGACATATTGGAGTGCCAACAACAGAAGCTCGTCAAAGGTAAGGCATGAATTATATTTTTATTTCTGCGTTTTGTGTCGCGCCTGCAGGGTTGAAATATGCTTATCTCTCTTTGTTTACAATGGTGCTAACTCAGATAATAGCATAATTTGCTTTCGCTGAAAAGCCTATTTGAATTCTGACATGTTGTCTGGATTCACAACCAGTGTAGCTTTAATTTGGTAGCTTTCATGTGTGATTTAATGAAAGTTTGATTTTTATAGTAATTTTTTGAATATGGCGCTCTGCATTTTCTCTGGCTTTTGGCCAAGTGAGACAGTAGCGTCCCGCCTAAACTCAGATTTTTGGATATAAATATGAACTTTCCCGAACAAAACATACATGTATTGTGTAACATGAAGTCCTATGAGTGTCATCTGATGAAGATCATCAAAGGTTAGTGATTAATTTTATCTCTATTTCTGCTTTTTGTTACTCCTCTCTTTGGCTGGAAAAATGGCTGTGTTTTTCTGTGGCTATGTACTGACCTAACATAATTGTTTGGTGTGCTTTCGCCATAAATCCTTTTTGAAATCAGACATGTTGGCTGGATTCACAACAAGTGTAGCTTTAATATGGTGTCTTTCATGTGTGATTTCATGAAAGTTGGATTTTTATAGTAATTTATTTGAATTTGGCGCTCTGCATTTTTACTGGCTTTTGGCCAAGTGGGACATTAGCGTCCCACATATCCCAGAGAAGTTAAATAAA
Source organism: Salvelinus fontinalis (assembly GCF_029448725.1). NCBI lineage: Eukaryota > Metazoa > Chordata > Actinopteri > Salmoniformes > Salmonidae > Salvelinus > Salvelinus fontinalis. The sequence continues at coordinate 20,534,627 of NC_074685.1, read as the reverse complement.
GGTGTAAAAAAATAAAAAAAATAATAAATAAACATCGGCCAAATCGGTGTCCAAAAATACCAATTTCCGATTGTTATGAAAACTTGAAATCGGCCCTAATTAATCGGCCATTCAGATTAATCGGTCGACCTCTAAACATGACATCATGTAACAACTTAACATTAAAATACCAGTAAGGTGATGACCTTCATGGACAGGACAAGTGAATATCAACAGACACATTATGGTGATCAGAGAAACCCACAGGAGTAATATCACAACTTCCAACCCTACTACAGTATTGCTCAGATACATACAACCTGTCTTACCTTGCTGCACTGACACAACCTTCATTAACTTTTAGCCATGTGTACTGCCTAACTTTTGCATTCCTAACTCTCTACACACCAGAAAGCTCAAACTCAGTTAATAGACCAGACAGGCAAGTGGCTGACCGCAGGTGAGGTTCTTCAGCAGTGCGGTCAACAGTAAAATCTACTGTACAATTCCAGTCCCCCCCTAAAACCACACACCCCTCTTTGTCACACTGTCTTAAGGTTTCCTTTATTTTATCAAAAACAACAATACGCTCTGTACCCTCATTAGGAGCATAAACACTCAAAAAAACAAATAAAAACCCATAACATCCACATTGACCAATAAAACCTGACCCTTAACAATCTCTGTTGTAGATACCACTATCACCCCTAAGCCTGAGGAAAACAAAATCACCACCCCAGCACTGAAATTAGTACCATGACTGAGTATATGCTGCCCCTCCCACCACATACCCCAGTCAACCTCATTAGCCTCATCACCACGTGTCTCCTGTAGAAAAACTACATTAAGCCTTTTCTGTTTTATTACTTCTAATACCCAAGCCCTCTTACTCCTGTCCCTTCCCCCATTTATATTGAGAGAACCTACCCTTAGTATCTCCATATAGAAAGGAGAAAGGAAAAGCAGAAGAAACCACAGAGAAACCAAAGAGAAAAAAGACACCCTATGAAGCATGATCATCATCATTATTTAAATGTTCTCTTTACCTGATCACGTTTCCCACTACCTTTTGCTGCTGTGACAGCAGTAACACATTTCCTCAAGCGAAAACGCTTCTTCTCACTCAACTGGTCTAACCCCACCGTCTTCTTTAACATCACAGCTGACCTCACAAACTTATCAACATCAAATAAATCTGCCAATTTGACAGATTTCCCAAAAGTCTGATCCAGGAACCCATTTACCTCCTCTAGATTGTAAATTGAGTCATCACCAACTGCTATCTTATCAATAGAGATATCCATATCCTTCTCCTGATCCTCCTCAACTGAGGCCACAGACCCGACTCTCTTTTACCATATCCCTCTCAACACTCCCCACTTGCACCCAATCACTCGTAACAGGCATCTCCTCCACTACCTGGGACACTAGCCCCACCTGAACCCCCTCCTGTACCCCATTACTCATAGTGGGCATCTCCTCCACTACCTGGGAGATTAGCTCCACATGAACCCCCTCCTGTACCCCAGCACTTGTACTGGGCACCTCCTCACCAGTCTGAGGAAATGGCTCTTCAGATCCATCCTTACCTTCTACAACAATATTTTTCTGCTGCATAACATTTCCCTCTGGTACAAGTTGCAACTCCGTGCCCTCAACACGGACAACTTGTTCCTCAGCAACAGGTGCTTGTGGCTGCTCTACCTCTGTCAGCCCACCTCTCCCTACATCAGTGGGCCCAGGCGTTACGATGACCACCTGCGCCTCTCCCTCTGCCTTCTCCCTTTTCGGGCAAGCATGTCGCTTATGGCCAACATCCCCACACTCAAAACACCATTGACTACCCGTACTAGCATAAGCCATATACAGTCTGTTGTCATACTTGACTTTAAATGATAACTCCAAAGTCTGCTCCGGTGAGTCCAAATAACACCTGTCGCCGAAACGACATAACCTGTTTCAAAGCTGGGTGTTTGCAACCCAACGGGACAAACTTAATTGAACTTGCGAACTTTCCAAACCGCAATAACTCGCGCTCCAATAGCTCATTTGGAATAAACGGCGGTACATTCGAAATCGTTACCCTTGTTGACTGACAAAAAAGCGGCGTAACTTGAATAAACATCCCTTTAAGAAGTACGCCTTGCTCAAACATTCCAACAAGACGCTCTTCTTTAAGAAAAACCACAACCGCTTTATTCATCCGTGACGCATAAGCAACATTCTCATATCCTACCTTCTCTCCTACGGCGACCAGAAACTCCTCCACAGTGACAGTAGCTTCAGTAACACATCTAAAGCCGTGCCGAAGTGACAGGGACGGCGTCCCCATGTGGGTCGCCATCCCCGCCAAAACCAGGGTAATTTCGACACGAAAAACAATATACTTAATTCTACCACAACAACTAAATAAAAATAATGATAACCTTAATCATCCGTAGGAAGAAAAAAAAGATAGCAACAAGAAAAGGAAACGTAAAAGAAAAACCAAGATATCTAACTCTACACAACACTTGCACTCACTCACACGATTCCCAGCATGCACCAAACACTCCCAGCATGCAGAGAGAGAGAGAGAGAGGGAGCGAGGAAGAGAGAGGAGGGGAGAGCGAGAGGGAAATAGAGAGGAGGGAGATGGTGAGGGGCTGAGAAGGTTAAAATCACAGTCACAGAAAAGAGGAGACGTTGACCTTGGTGAGAAGGAGGGCACATCAATGCTCACAACTTGTGATATACAACTCCTCCATCTTCAACGGCTACCTCTGGAGATCCCTTCAATCTCCACTTAGTTAGGTAAATCTGCTTGTGTTTTTTTACACCTTACTTGTAGAATAATCTCCCAAACTCTCTTAAACTGTATGGTTTGGTGCCTCTAGGATTCAGACGGCTGATTGATGACCTTTTGACTGAAGAATGTGTTTGTTTTCTATGATTGTATCTGTTTTGCTTTTCATATTGTATTGATGTGTATATTTGTTTAAATTATAGGGCTCATCTGTAAAATATACCTTGCCCTCAGCATGACTCCCTGTCAAAATAAAGGTTAAATCAAATAAACACCCTGGTACCTTCCCCACTCCTTCACACTGTCTATTTCCTGACCCAACCTCTCCTACACCTCACACTACCAAGTTTAGATTTGTATTTCACCACCCCTCAATTCAACCCCCTCTAGCCGTCTGACTCCCTCATTTTCAATCTCCTCAGAGATCCAGACGCTTCTGTAGACGTGAGTCATAAAAGAATACATCTTATTCCTTATCAACCTTACCAAACAAAACCCATCGGTCTCCTTCGCTCTGCCTCTCCTACTTTCTCTCTCCTTCTCCAGACGCTGTATCTCTCTCAGATTACAGATATGCATGGGAGATACTGAGCAATGGGGATACACTCACAGTGTATGGGAAGGTCGCTTGACTCACTGGCTTCGAGTCCCTTTGGTTCAAATCAAATGTACATCATTCAAAATATGCTGTTCCTGAATATGCAGAATGAGCAGGAAATGGGGTAAACATTAAGCTTGGTTCAATGGATCACGGTCGATAATCATTATTAACTCCATCAGCAGAGGCAGGGAAGAGGCAGCGTACTTAGCCTTTCCACTGAGGAACATCCCCATGTCAGTTCATTAGGCAGAATGTGGACACCACACAGGAATCTTAACCAGTTGATAACAACACATTGCCTCAACCTCAGTCAGACTCACACACAATTCCAGTAGCCTACAAACAAACACAAACACACACACACACACACGCACACACACACGCACACACACAGCGACCCCTGGCAAACAAATTAACATAATATGTAAATTGGTATCAATATCAACGTCCATGGTCAGACTGCCTTCCTAAACTTGCATTGGGAATCATTCAGAAATATTTGTTGAATGCCAAGCCAAGCAAATGGAGTAGACCCAGCTTCCTGCCAGAGGATTCCTAACTTCATTTACATATTGGTTCCACCAAGCGTGGCAGTTATTCTATATTCATCATCTCACTTCCCATTGAATGGCACGGGAGAATGTTCATCAGCATTCACCACAGGTATCTAAACAGGGAGGATTGAGGAACACGGCTGGGGCGACAAACCGCCTATCAGTCTGTCCATAGTTTCACTCCTTTCGCTCTCCCTTCCCCTCTTTCTCGCCCTGTGCCTGTAAGTGTTTCCAGTCTGTGTGTGCTATTGCGCCTGTAGCAAATAAACAGAGAATAATCAAGAGAGCAAACAACTGTGCTACATCCCAGATATAATAGTCTCTCTCTTTTCTAAGTGTAGAGGACATTTTCCTCTGCTCTTTGCTTCTTTCCCACCTATCTCTCTCTACCTCTATACCACTCCCCTCTATCTCCTTCCTGCAACCCATCTCTCTGCATCCTTTTATCTACCTTCTCTCTCCTTTTCCTTGTGCTCTTCTCCTCCCCCCTAGTGGGAATGGGTGTAAGCTGCTCCTTTCTCCCACTCCCCCTCTCCTCGCTCTCTCTCTCTCTTCCTCAGTAATGTGCTCCATGCTATACCATTAGAGGCTAGCCAGAGAGCAGGGCTAGGGTCAGGGGGAGGAGAGAGGGATAGGGGAGAAGGGATTGAGGCAAAGGGGCTGGAGAGGGGAAGAGGTTGAGGGCGAAGGAGTGAGGGATGCGGAGCTGGTTGGCAGAGGAGGGTAAGGGAAGAGGGTTGGAGGACAGACAGAGCTGTTTGTGTGTGTGCGTGTGTGTAAAACTCCCTGGGCCTTGTTCTGTCAGGGAGCCAGCTGATGGATCTACCCCTCCCTGATCAAACACATCAATCAATAACACAGCATCAACACTACAGAGGAGCACAGCGACACAGACATGATTACTTAAAGTGCACTGCACACATACCCTCTACTACCACTACAAGGGCATAACTGTATACACCTCTCTGCCCCAGCCTAGCCAACTATCCCTCAACTATTATCTCCATTTTAACATTGCTAGTGTATCAACCTTATACAAAATCTCCCATATACCTTTGCTACAGTATGTTTTCCTCTCAACAATATTTCCTCTGCCCTTGCTAGATCATCCATCTCCTCTCAACGATCTTCCACGAGGTATCTGCCCTTTCTAGGGATACCAATTGAATTTCCCTTTGTTTACATCCCAAGGACAATTGTTCTCAACTGTCTCAGTGACCTCCACTTGTCCCCAGCAGCACATACTGTACATAGAGTCCAGTATGAGTGGTACATGGAGTGTCACTGATGGGATGTAGGGTGTTCCAAGGCCACATGATCCACACAGACCTTGAGGAGCTCTTTCCATTACATAACCTGGCTCGCTGTCTCGGTCTGATAATGAGAGGGCTGTGTAGCAGAGGTCTAATGGCCAGCCCCTGCAGCGGATCTGGGGGAATGGTAATCGAGATCAGATGAAAACAGCGCCAATCTGTGAGGAGACGATTTCTCTTGTAGTAGCAGCATGTTATTTATAATTAAGGTCAATTAAAAGACTACGGAATCCAGTTGCAGCTGATGTGTGTTTCTGGGCTTACTCTCAGGACTCAATCACTGTATGGTTGGTGTGCAGCGTCAATATGTCACACTGTAATCACCATGGCAAAAATCTGTCACTTCAGATGCCTGCCTCTTGACCCAAGGTCAAAATAAACTTTGCAGATGCGATTTACTGCCATTACCCATCCCCTGCACTAGAAGGGCTCTGATTGTCTAGTTCCTCTAGAGGCGATGTTCTGATTAACGGGCAGGCTGATAGATGAGCTGTTTGATTGGTGAGACAATATATCGATCTGAATGGCATTGGCAGACTGGCTCCCTCATTTCAAACAGGGAACACACAAGAGCTAGGTATCAGGTCCCAACAGCCTTAAATAGTCACTGGTGTTCTCCTCTCTATCCCGCCTCGAGGTGGATATCTTCCGTCCCAGAGCTCTCACTCCATTCAGTCCCTTTCAGATCAGTGGGCTGGAGAGAGATGGCCAGAGAGGGGTCAACTCTCCACCAAAAACAGGCTTGCCCATAGTCCCTAAAATACTACAGTGAGGTGGAAGTGATTGGGGAGAGGATAACTCAGGAACAAACAGATGCTGTGGAGGACGCCATACCCCTTCCCCGGCCTAACCCCCCCCTCCCCCCCATTCTGTGCCTTAGGTTGGCAGGGTGTCTGTTGGCAACAGGACAGAGTTTGGGCTTCGGTATAAAATTAGCTCAAAGATTCAGAGGTTACACGCTTCTAATGAAGCTATTGATTTTTGATGAGCCAAAACAGAGCGCTTTTGTCTTTAGGAGCTGTCAGTGGATCTCTTTTCGTGACTTCACTGCATCATATTACCCAGCACTGAGACAAGCCAGAGACAAAACCTCAAACCAAAGCAGGATTGGTCCAAGACACATCGAGGAACCATTCCACACAATACATGCAGACACACCATGTCATGTCACCGTCAGCTAGCAAAGTAGACACACATCCTGTAGACATGTGATGAGATGTGCACACACACACACACACACACACACACACACACACACACACACACACACACACACACACACACACACACACACACACACACACACACACACACACACACACAGAAAGAAACACTCATGCAGTGAGAACCCTGGGGTTGAGACAGCTGTGAGTCCAGCTGCAGATCAAAACATGTGGAAGAGGTCCCTAGGCTGGGCATCCACCCTTCTCACCTCTCATCTGCCCTCCACACCACTCCCCTTTTTCTCTCTCTATTCCTCCCTCTCCACAGCAACTTGCATTAATCAGTAGATTTGGTATTATTAACTACGCCACATACAGTATGAGACACTACAGAACAGATATAGCAGTCAAGTCAACCTACTTTTCATACTGAGTCACGGTGCCATAATCAGAAGTAGGCTATAGCTTAAGTTTTCTAGCTAATGTCTCAAAAGTACTATTCATAAAAGGCCCCCACTCCATTACTTTATTACTAATTCAGTCGGTTAAGCTCTTAACATGGTGGTAACAGTCCTTCCCAGAGGCCTCTCTAAGAGCTTCTAATAATGGATCTCCAGTTGAAGTGCTGTGGTAAGTAGGAGATGTAATCCACCCAAAACTACCGGATGTGCCGGGAAAGTATCTTATACTGGTACTTGACTTTACAGTGGCCAAAACACCTTTCCATAACCAATTTAGGTGAAGGCATTTTGTAACACTGAATTAAACAACCCAGTTAATTGTTTAATTTGACATTAAGTAGTTTATTAGCATGTTCTCAGATCTGTATGTGCGTGCCTTTAGCCAATTGTTTTTCCGCCCGTTGTCAAGTCGTACATAATGTTTGGCATGACAACAAACACAACAGGGGATTTGGCTAAATTGCTAATTGATCTGCTACTGGACTAGTAGTTTATATTCCATTCCATTCATTTACACACACGTGATGGTTTCAGATGCCAATGGCACTACAACCTGCACGTCAAAACCTCGCAGATCCAACCTCTGCTCCTACCTGTCCTTCACACCTTCAGTTGCCATGGGGAACCACATCCAAGGTCTGACAGCAGTGATGCTAGGCCAGCTACTGTTTGTGTGCAAGGACACACAACATGCATGTGTGTATGCACACACTCACGCAGTACGGACATACAGTACACACCAACACACGGCCCCTTTCTTTAAGTCAGCTATGCTTCATTACTTATTCTAAGCACTTATAATGTCACTTTTCACAACGGCAATTAGAGCAAAATAATTCTGACTGCAGTTGGCAAATAACCCCCCGTCAGCAGAACAAGTCTCATTGATCTGTTGTGTTTGATACATTTGTCACCAGATCCCAGCAAACATTATCTTCCACAATCATGAGGGTTGCAGGTAAGTTTGATAGATGAGATGAACAAGGTCCTTAATCCACATTGACAACCATAGTCTATGTTCGGTGACATGTTAAAGACAAGGTGCCTTTTAATAGGATGGTACTTAAGATATGAATTGAATTTGAAGCAACATAACATGGCTGCCACTAAAGGAGATGGGCGTCTAGCGGATCAATATTTCTATTCATTAAAGTCAGGTGGTTTTGGGTAATAAAGGCAAGCATGGCAGATGGGATGGCCATCTTGTGATGAGGTAATAGCCCTGCTGAAACCTGGCTAAACCCTACACTGAGGATAACCTCCACCTCTAACCTCTTACTGTAATATTTCATACAATCCTATAAACTGCAATTTCATCCCTATCTGTCTCTCTGTTACTGCTGCCTCTACTTGGCACCTGTTTTACACTGCAGGTACCTGTCATAAAGACAGCAGACTGTATGTTCCTGTTTCAGAATGTTCTTCCAGCATGGCGGTGGCTGGGATGAAGGGTGCTTACACATCAGCCCGACCTTGCCTCATCCTGCCTACTCCTCTGAGATGCATACAAACACACACAAACACACACACACACACACACACACACACACACACACACACACACAGGTCCCTCGGAATCTGGGACACTTCTGTTTGCGCCCCACACACACGTAAATATGCTCACGCACATACATTGCTGTTCTTTTCATATATCAGCTTAGCAGGAAGACTGAATGTAGGTCTTACTCACAATAAACACCATGGTCTGTGCAGTTCCGGCCGACTGGGCTAGGGTAGACCTTTACACTCATACCATATACGGGTTGAAAATGGCAGATTTGGACACTGAGAAGTGCCTAAATTAGAACGCAATGGCTGCACAGTAAGATGCTATACATGACGTCAGAGCTCAGGGTCTCCACCTCACAGATATGGATGGGTTTTGACTGAGATCCATTCTGAGAACCGCACGACAAGATCCCAGAAATGTTCCATACTCAGATAAATCTTATTTCTCACACATTTTTTGCACTATTGTTATTTTATTTAAATGTTTTATTAAAACATTTTTTTTACCCCTTTTTCCCCTTTTTCTCAGTCTTGTCCCATCGCTGCAACTCCCGTACGGACTCGGGAGAGGCGAAGGTCGAGAGCCATGCGTCCTCCGAAACACAACCCAGCCAAGCCACACTGCTTCTTGACACAATGCCCGCTTAACCCAGAAGCTAGCTGCACCAATGTATTGGAGGAAACATTGTACACCTGGTGACCATGTCAGCGTGCACTGCACCCGACCCGCCACAGGAGTCGCTAGTGCGCGACAACATAATGCCACAGATGTCTAAAGTTTTGAGGGAGTGTGCAATTGGCATGCTGACTGCAAGAATGTCCACCAGAGCTGTTGCCAGAGAATTCTATGTTCATTTCTCTACCATAAGGCGCCTCCAATGTTGTTTTAGAGAATTTGACAGTACGTCCAACCTGTCTCACAATCGCAGACCATGTGTAACCACGCCAGCCCAGGACCTCCACATCCAGCTTCTTCACCTGCGGGATCGTCTGAGACCAGCCACCCGGACAGCTGATGAAACTGTGGGTTTGCACAAACAAATAATTTTTGCACAAACTGTCAGAAACCGTCTCAGGGAAGCTCATCTGTGTGCTCGTCGTCCTCACCAGGTTCTTGACCCGACTGCAGTTCGGCGTCATAACAGACTTCAGTGGGCAAATGCTCACCGTCAATGGCCACTGTCACACTAGAGAATTGGGTGGGTGGGTGGGTATAATTTGTGTAACGTTCCAACAGGAATCCGTTCCAAAAAACGTCTTAAATAACAAGGATGCCAACAAACAACGCATACAAAGTTGAATAGCGGCCAAATAAGAAAACGGGTAGGGAGTGGGTTATTTCATGAATTTTTCACTCACCACGTTTATTCCGAAAAATGTCTGTCCTCACTAGCCTATGGACAAACATTATGAATAAGCTACGTGGTGAGTTGACGCCTATTCGGCAGCTAGTTAGATAGGTGAATTGATCATGCTACTTTGTATGCGTTGTTTGTTGGCAACCTTGTACTTTACGAAGTTTTTGGAACGGACTCCTGTTGGAACGTTCCACAAATTATACCCACCCAATCGAAGCTTACCTTGTGAGATGTTTGCTGTGTAAAATAACCTTTGTGAGACGAACCTTGTGAGATGAAAACATTGTGTATAATAAATATTTTGACTCTCGGGGCTGGTGATAAATAATGGTAGGTCACAGGCAGACACATAAGATATTCTCATAATCTATGGAGTCCCGGCTTTCGGTGTGAATCAACATATTCCGTGTTTGTTTTGTTTGTGCTTCACAATGTTAACCGGAACGTAGGTAGCAGCCATCTTGAAATGAGGTCATCGGCTCGGCCTGCACTTATACATGTGTATGCCCATATATGGTAGTAGGTCACACCAAAGATTTTAAGGCAGAGATCAATAGCCAAGATACTCAGCTTTCCGCAGACACCCTACTTTTGCAGATAGGTGTCACGCCCTGACCATAGAGAGCCTGTTATTCTCTATGTTGGTTAGGTCGGGGTGTGACTAGGGTGGGTCATCTAGGTAATTATATATCTATGTTGGCTTGGTATGATTCCCAATCAGAGGCAGCTGTTTATCGTTGTCTCTGATTGGGGATCATATTTAGGCATCCATTTCCCCTTTGTGCTCTGTGGGATCTTGTCTATGTATAGTTGCTTGTGAGCTTATTTATAGCTGTTTGTTTGTTTGTTTGTTTGTTTGTTTGTTTGTTTGTTTGTTTGTTTGTTTGTTTGTTTGTTTGTTTGTTTGTTTGTTTGTTTGTTTGTTTGTTTGTTTGTTTGTTTCTTTGTTTGTTTGTTTGTTCTTTGAAATGTTCTAATCCAAAATAAAGGATGGAAACATACCACGCTGCATCTTGGTCTACTCCTTAAGACGAACGTGACAATAGGTGCTACCGTTCTCATACAAGACTGAGTTGAATAAAAAAATGTAATAGGGTCCCCAAATATGGGAACTTTACATTAAGAGGATTTATCCACTTCAAATCAGTGTAGATGAATGGGAGGAGACAGGTTAAAGGAGGATTTTTAAGCAATTGAGACATAGATTGTGTATCCAGTCAACTTGACACAACTGTGGGAAGTATTGGAATCAAAATGGGTCAGCATCTCTGTGGAACGCTTTTAAAACTTTGAGGCCGTTCTCAATATTAGGAAGGTGTTCCTAATGTTTTGTACACTCAGTGTATGATCACTCTGTTTGATGTACAGTTAAAATAAGACATGGCATTATAACCTGGGTTGTCCTGAACAGAATTAGCCCATGTTTATTGTATTGTGAAGAAAATTTGTCGCAGACCATACATTTGAATTCACTCATGACATATGCGCACCAAAATAACGATCTGCTTCTCTGAATTGCCTACTGAAAGCCTAACACTGTAAGATCCTATTTTATAATTTAGCTAGTCATGTTGGCAATAGAACAAGCTTTCAAATTATGCCCACCTGACCCAGATTGTGATTTATAATGGAACGTTTTTGGATTGCATAAACAACAACAGTAATTGTGTAATGGTGGGATGCAGGGTTGTGTTCCAAAGAAAACAACTACAAGTGTGCTTGCTCTAGTTCCTCAACGGCACAGCTAGGAGAGATAAAAAAAACACCTTATATTTGAAGACTCTTCTTTGAGTTAAAAGTGTATTTAAATTAATCAGGAACTGTGGAGGTGTGTGACCACTTGGAAAAAACAGTTAGACCTCTCACTCAAATCCTTTTAATAGTTTTTCTTATGTTGTACCTACCCCAAATATTCCAAGAATTTTCTGATCGTGTTACTGAATGTTATCCAGAGTATTTTCAGATTTTGTTATCCAGAAATGCAGCGAAAAGTACAGTAAATGTAAAATGCACATGAAATCAACAGTGTAATGTTTGGATTCAGTCTTGTCAGGTAAACTGTTGTCTCTTCACCTTTAGTCTAATCATTTCTCCATAATCTCCAAACTGTTCCCTTTTAATTGTTACCATGGTTATGCATATGCTTTCTGTATTTCTTGAGACTAAACACACACTACCCCTTGCTGATCAGGAGACTTTAGGGTGTGTTGTGGTGAACTGTCATTACAATTGCTTCCTGGGAACCTGGACCACTTTTGGAGCGAACAAGTGCTCTCAAATCGTGTGCTGATGTTGAACACAGATGACAATTATATTCCTAATAAAGCCAATTTAGCTAGCTAACATACATCTGGAGAATACAAGTTATATTCACTATGGCTAGCTAGCGTTAGCAACATTTTCAATGAGAGCTAAATAACCAGCTAGCTAGCAAACAATGAAAACAGTATAATTTCGTAATTCGAAAAACACTTCAACAGGCTCTGTGTCACGGTCGTCGTAATATTCCTCCTCCTCCTCGGACGAGGAGAGGAGAGAGGGATCGGAAGACCAATGTGCAGCGAGGTATGTAGACATCATGAATTTATTAGACAAGACGAACACTGAACCGAACAATACTTGATAAATACAAAATAACAAACAGACGACGTAGACTGACCTGAACATGCAAACTACATAAAATGAAGAACGCACGAACAGGAAAGAACGAACGAACGAATGAGACTAGACAGTACCGTGTGGTGCAATAAACACAGACACAGCGACAATCACCCACAAACAAACAGTGAGAACAGCCTACCTTAAATATGGTTCTCAATCAGAGGAACGTTAAACACCTGCCTCTAATTGAGAACCATATCAGGCACATTAAACCCAACATAGAAACACAACACATAGAATGCCCACCCAGCTCACGTCCTGACCAACAAAACAAAGGATTAACACAATAACTAGGGTCAGAACGTGACACTCTGTTTCATGTTTCATAGTTGCAAGTACCCCTAGCGCACTGTTCAATTATTTAGTCATTTAAACTAGGGATACACCGATATGGTATTTCTGGCCGATACCGATATCCAATATTTTCCTTGCCAAAAGAAATGATACCGATATGAAAAGACATGTGCGACCTTTAAAGCATTCTAGTACAGTTAAATAGTTGAAACACACACACACACTCACACACACACTGACCAAAAAGTTGTTTTGTTGGCATTTACGTATGTCCCCATTACCAGTAAAACATAATCAAAACCTATTTCTTTCACTTACTTGCTGTGATGTTTCGTTGTTCATTTGTTCAGTCTCAACCAGGATTTCATCATACATGTCAAGCAGTGAAGTTTCAGCTCTGTCTGTCCGTGGCCTCTCTCCCTCGGTGCGCTTACTCTTCCTCTGTGTTCTTACTCTTTCAAATGACTGCTCAACTTGAACTTGTTTAGTTGTTGGAAGTTGGCGCTTAGTATTTTTCTTCTTTTGTTCTGTGTAGCGCTGCATTTTCCGTGGCGTCATTACGTCATCTACCTACATTATATAGGTATGCACGTCAGCTTCGACATCGGTTTTGCACATCGGCGTTAAACTAGACATCGGACCGATGCCGATGTTGGCATTTTTAGATAATATCGTCCGATACCGATATGCCTACCGATGTATCGTGCATCCCTAATTTAAAATATTTATTATTTGATAAAAACTCTCAGTTTTTGCCATAGCCCTTCTTGGCTTCCAAAGGTTTGAAACGTGAGCAAGCCTGTCTGAGGTGTCAGGCTTGACGACAGTTGCAATCCATCGGAGCGCTGTGATTGGTTGAGGTGGAGCTTAGCGAAGGGTCAATTGGCACACACAGATATAGCACAATCATTATGCAAGCAGTACATAGCAGTTTCAACAAGGCTTCTAAAAATGTTAATGCAAAATGTTAACAGCTTGGAATTCCACTAACAGAAGGTCTAAGACAGTGCACATCTCTGGTCATTGAAACATTTATTTTGTCATTTTTAGTCATCTCTGTGCCTCCACCTATGAAGGAAGAGATCATCCTCAAGGACAAAGCAATACTAGAGAGAGTGAATGCCTCTGAGCTCACACTGTAATGGTTTTATCATTAGAGGGCTGCATCCAGGAGGTTATATAAAAGAGGAATGAGGTACCCTAAAGCCATATCATCTCATACACACATGCGCGATTGCACATACAAATGGACACGCGCTCACACACACAACAAATTAGCAGGTCTTGAGTCTAGTATTGTATTAAGTCCACACCCTGTGGAAATAGGAAAATGTACTACAGCCCAATGCATTGCAATGAACACACAAAACATTCTACAGCATCCCTATATTTGATAATACTTTCTCCACTTTTCTCAGCCAACCTAAAACCCTAACTGATCTATAAATTGTGATGATTGAGAAGATACGGTACATTTGGAAAGTATTCAGACCCCTTGACTTTTTCCACATTTTGCTACGTTACAGCCTTATTTTAAAATGGATTAAGTATTTTTTCCCCTCATCAATCTACGCACAATACCCCACAATGACAAAGCGTAAACTGGTTTTTAGAAATGTTTGCAAATGTATTAAAAAAACAAACAGAAATACATTATTTACACAAATATTCAGACCTTTTGCTACGAGACTCGAAGTTGAGCTCTGGTACATCCTGTTTCCATTGAACATCCTTGAGATGTTTCTACAACTTGATTGAAGTCCACCTGTTGTACATTCAATTGATTGGACATTATTTGGAAAGGCACACACCTGTCTATTTAAGGTCCCACAGTTGACAGTGCATGTCAGAGCAAAAACCAAGCCATGAGGTCAAAGGAACTGTCCGTAGAGCTCCGAGACAGGATTGTGTTGAAGCACAGATCTGGGGAAGCGTATCAAAATATTTCTGCAGCATTGAAGGTCCCCAAGAACACAATGGCCTCCATCATTCTTAAATGGAAGAAGTTTGGAACCACCAAGACTCTTCCTAGAGCTGGCCGTCCGGCCAAACTGAGCAATCAGGGGAGAAGGACCACGGTCATGGAGGTGACCAAGAACCCGATGGTCACTCTGACAGAGCTCCAGAGTTCCTCTGTGGAGATGGGAGAACCTTCCATAAGGAGAACCATCTCTGCAGCACTCCAACAATCAGGCCTTTATGGTAGAGTGGTCAGACGGAAGCTAATCCTCAGTAAAAGACACAAGACATCCCGCTTGGAGTTTTCCAAAAGGCACCTAAAGGACTCTCAGACCATGGGAAAAAAGATTCTCTGGTCTGATGAAACCAAGATTGAACTCTTTGACCTGAGTACCAAGCGTCACGTCTGGAGGAAACCTGGCACCATCCCTACGGTGAAGCAATGTGGTGGCAGAATCATGCTGTCGGGATGTTTTTTCAGGGGCAGGGACTAGGAGACTAGTTAGGATCGAGGGAAAGATGAACGGAGCAAAGTACAGAGAGATCCTTGATGAAAACCTGCTCCAGAGCACTCAGGACCTCAGACTGGGGTGAAGGTTCACCTTCCAACAGGACAACGACCCTAAGCACACAGCCAAGACAACGCCGGAGTGGCTTCGGGACAAGTCTCTGAATGTCCTTGAGTGGCCCAGCCAGAGCCTGGACATGAACCCGATCGAACATCTCTGGAGAGACCTGAAAATAGCTGTTCAGCGACGCTCCCCATCCAACCTGACAGAGCTTGAGAAGATCTGCAAAGACTAATGAGAGAAACTCCCCAAATACAGGTGTGCCAAGCTTGTAGCGACATACCCAAGACGACTTGAGGCTGTAATCGCTGCCAAAGGTGCTTCAACAAAGTACTGAGTAAAGGGTCTTAATACTTATGTAAATATGTTATTTCATTTATTTATTTGTATAAATTTGCACAAACAACGTGTTTTTGCTTTGTCATTATGGTGTATTGTGTGTAAGCTGATGAGGATTTTCTTTTAAATCCATTTTAGAATAAGGCTGTAACGTAATAAAATTTGGAAAAAGTCAAGGGGTCTGAATACTTTCTGAATGCATTGTATGCATGAAGATATTGTAGTGTAGACACCTTTCCTTTTACACATACCGACTACTGACAGGGTAGATCATCACATTATGGAAGGGTTCTCAATAATTCATAATGCCGCTGTCTCAACCTTATTCCAATGCCAACCTTGGCATACAGCAAGCAATATGATGTTTTCAAATGTGTGTGTTGTATTGAAATGATTGCAGCCAACAATTGCTATTAACTGGTATTGCAGAGGTATCCTCTCCTTCTCTCCTCCCTCTCTTTCGCCGTCTCTCATTTGGATGGTGTTGATGTGGAGGTCAGAGATAAAAGCTGGCCTGTGACAGATGTTCTGAACAGGATATCCTCCATGTAAGACGCCTCTGACATTGCTGAGACTGTTTGCCATGGTATGAACAACCGTCACGTGGAGCTACGGGCTCCCTCCTCTGCCTCTGCTCTCCTTATTCTCTCTCTCTCTCTCTCTCTCTCTGCTATTCCATCTATATATCTCTGTTCTCTCCTTTTCTCCCACCATCCTCAGACTTCTCCAAGATCCCACCACTCTACACACTGACCTCACGTTGTCTTACAGTGATGATAATACACACACAAGACATCAACAATGAGGTGTCATGTCACCATCAATACCCAGGTAATGAGCAAATGAGCCATGATAATTGAAGGAGCAGGTGGAGATATCACTGTAGCCTACAGCAAAGAACACTGACTCGAGAGTTGGAGGCAGCTGCAGTGCACCCCATTGGAGAACATCCTTTTAAACCTTAATCTCACAGGTAGAGCTGGGAGGTTTACATTAAAACAGGCTGTTCTTTATAGGAGGAATATTAAGTTTAGCAAATAGGGGAAGGAGAGAAGAGATCACTCTTTCCCTCTCAGCCGAGGATGGATGAACAGTCTCTCTCACACACTCATCTAGGAAAGTGACTATAAAAGCCAGCCTATCAGAGATATGTGGCACATACTACAGACGGTCCTCAGGAGGGGAAAACAATAGAACCTGAAAGGCACATTAAACGCAGCAAGCAGGACATAACGACTCAGCTAGGAGATTAGGAGAGGGGAAGAGTGGAAGGAGACAGAGAGGATCCCTGCCTGTCTCCCCACACCGCCCCCGACCCTCTGTGACTCCACCCTCCAAGAGAAATGACATATGGGGAAAACACCAGAGTAAAGAGCATGACACCCTCCGGGGAGAAGCGGGCAGGGCATGTCTGACTGAACAAACACAACCTGTGCATGAGCATCTGTGCACGACTGGTTTACACATGGCGGATGTGTGCGCGTGACTGTGTGTGTAATTATATTGTTAAGTATTCCTAACCCATCCTGTACAATGGAGGGAGAGAGACAGGGAGAGAGAGAGAGAGAGAGAGAGAGAGAGAGAGAGAGAGAGAGAGAGAGAGAGAGAGAGAGAGAGAGAGAGAGAGAGAGAGAGAGAGAGAGAGAGAGAGAGAGAGAGAGAGAGAGAACAAAGACAGAGAAATTGACACCATCCTCAGTCAGCCATACCTTGCGTCTGCGGTCCCTCGATCGATTCCTCTTCTTGTTCTTCTCCTCCTCCTTATCCTTCAGCTCCTGAGCTGCGAGCTCTGCTAGGTCCTTGTTCTTGCGTAGCTGCTTGGCGGCTTGCGCCATGGTGCCGCAGCTGCTATCGCCGTAGCTCCAGTCGTCACAGTAGCGGTCCCCGTCCCTGCCCCAGCCCAGGCTCTAACGACGGCTGTGGCTGCCACTGCGTGTGTGTGACGGTGGCGCTGGGAGCGCCTGTGTGTGTGTGAGCGGGAGCGCGGTGCTCTAGCGACCGAGCCCCCAGCAGCCACAAATGAGATGCTGCTAGTGTTACTGCTGCTGCTGCTACTCATCCAGTAAGGCTGTGTTGCACTGATATGCCTCCCCTCCCCCTCACCCAGCACAGACCAGTCACGCAGTCCTGGGCTCAGCACGGTGGGGATCCTGCTGCAGAGCTCCCTCTTTCTCCCTCCGTTATGTCCTCCTCTGCTTCTCTCTATCCTCCACTTCACTGACCAAGCTGCTGAGAACTGTGTGTGTAAAATACAATTGTAAGGGCACACGAACTGCAGATTCCTTCAAATAATTTTTGTCACCCCATGCTTCTTCTTGCCTCTTCCACGGTTCCACAATTCCCTGAAAGGAAAAGGACGCCAATCCTGCAGTATAGCAGAAATGTTGTTATTCTTCGATCAAATGTATAAACTGGGTGGTTCGAGCCCTGAATGCTGATTGGCTGACAGCCGTGGTATATCAGGTCATATACTACGGGTATGACAAACCATTTATTTCTACTGCTCTAATTACGTTGATTAGTAGTTTATAATTGCAATAAGGCACCTCTGGGGTTTGTTGTATATGGCCATTATACCACAGCTAAGGGCTGTGTCCAGGCACTCCGAGCCCTTAGCAGTGGCATATTGGCTATATACCACACCCCCTTGGGCATTATTGCTTAAATATACAGCCTTTTCTTGCTCTGCTCTAAAGTCTATTCTATATATCTTTGGGTTTTCAAAGATGTATAGACAATTGTTGGTATGTATTTCTCTGTGTGATTTATTGACATGGAGTAGTACACAAGCAGTAAGATGGGGCTGTGTTCACCCTAGCTAATCAGGTTCTGTTATGTTTTACAGTCAGCAACAGACAAGGAATAAACATCAAAAACATGTGTGTTTCATAAAAATTGCATGCACGTTGCCGCCCTGTCTTCTCCCTCTCCTTTTCACTGTAGAACAAATAATGAATCATTCCAGAACCAATAAGGACCTCACACAATCATTGATCGAGGGAAAAGAGAGCAAGGGCAAACATGGAAATGGAAGTAAAAGGCATATTCTAGTCGCTCCATTTATTTATATTCCAGTCACACTAAATGTAATCTCAGCGCTATATGTGGAATCCTTCTCAACGCCGGAGACATAGAAACAAAGGAATTACACTGACATCATGGTGGGGGTATCACGCTCTCTGCATAGTCTTAAGACAGCAGTCACCTGACCAGAAACACATTAGTCATATTTATTTATGGTTGCCATGAGCCAATATATCAGCACACCTGCATTCAACTGCCTGGCTTGAGAATGCAACTGAAATGATTTGCTCATTCCAGTTAGCCTACCCGAAAAATGAAGCATTAAATCAATACTGTGCATAGGGAACACATATTCAAATATATGAAACTGTGCATTCCTCAGTCAAGCATTTTTGTTTAAACAAGTAAATAAATAATTAATAATGTTTCCCATTAAGGACTCATAGATGAATAGGGGATGTCTCCCTGGTGACCAAGCAATTTATTTATTGAGTGTGTGTGTGTGTGTGTGTGTCTGTGTGTGTGTGTGTGTGTACAGTATGTCAATAAAACCTGCATTGATTTGGGGTCTTTCCATTCATCACTTCTTCATGTGTCATTCAATAGGGTACAAACTCCAACTACCACTACTGACACCAAGCAGGGAGGGAAATTCCGTTTGTGTGATTGACAGCTTTGGACTTTATTTTGACTGATGGTAATGGTCCCCAATCAACTGGAGGCAATAAACACTCCAAAATATGGTTCAATAGCCCCAGGAATAGAATGGGGGTTTATTCTGTGTTCAGCACAAATGTCAAATGGGAAATGACATACTAGGCACATCAATGTAGGCTAGGCAGTATTCCACTCTAACTGATGGGGCAGGTTCCAATTAAGTTTTTTCCCATGTGTCAAAAATGTCAATACCACTATGAGAATAGATGTTATACTTGCAAATAGTCTGGAATACAAAAATATGTATAATACTGCCACCTACTGAAATGTTGGTGAATGATATCCTATAAATATATTTTTTAATAATGACATAATGCATTTTAATCTACAACAATAAGACTACTGAACCTGTACTCATACCTCAATAGTGCAGACTAATGTTGTCAGATCACCGGAAATCAACATCCGACATTCCAATATTTAGATAGGCCAATACTGTAAGCTATAAGTTCTCATCTAACCAACAACGCTACAGCCCAAACATTTGGACCTGCTCTATTGATTTCAGCATGATATCGATGGAAGTGGTAAAAAAAAGTGTTGCATTAAACCTACCGCGTTGGCGACCCACTTGAATCAAAATGCAACACTTCAAAATGTACCTAGCTGTCTTCTACAAATTGTAGGCAACACATTATTACCAGATTCCGTGTAGTTTTTGATCTGTGTTAGTTTAAACAGAACACCAGGGTTTTGATGTGTGTGCAGTTTATAAGGTGCTCGTTTAAAAAAATGACTATTGTTGCACGTGTGTAGATAGTAGATTTTAGGTTTAGGTTTTCAATATATAACGAACTGTTTCTGCATATTGCTTATTGATTTGGACACCTACAGCACCAGGTGTCGCAGGAAGGCCAAGACTATCCTCAGGGACCCCAGCCACCCGAGCCATGGACTGTTCTCCCCGTTTCTATCACACAGACGCAGGCAGAATAGGAGCATCATGGTAAAAACTGTAAGACTGGCCAATAGCTTCTACCCCCAGACCATCAGGCTTCTACCCCCCACCTCAAAGGTCATTTTTTACCCTGCCCTCACCCCAATAGACATGTATTATGCTGAATAGTCACGACTAGTCACCTACTCCCCCTGCTGCTCCTCCTTTGGACATTTCCCTTCCCCTCTAATGGACGCTAACCCCCGTCACGCCCTGACCTTAGTATTCTTTGTTTTCTTTATTATTTTGGTTAGGTCAGGGTGTGACGAGGGTGGTATGTGTGTTTTTGTCTTGTCTAGGGTTTTTTGTATGTCTAGGTGTGTGTGTCTAGCCTAGTCTAGACATATGTAGGTCTATGGTGGCCTAGATTGGTTCCCAATCAGAGGCAGCTGTTTATCGTTGTCTCTGATTGGGGATCCTATTTAGGTTGCCATTTTCCAGTTTGGTTTGTGGGTTATTGTCTATGTGAAGTTGCATGTCTGCACTCATTGTTTATAGCGTTCACGTTCATTTTGTTAGTTTGTTTAGTGTTCTTCGTGTTCAGTTGTCTTCTATTAAAAATATGTATTCACATCACGCTGCGCTTTGGTCTCCTCACTACAACGAACGTGACCCCCCCCCATGGACCCCAATTATCATTGTATTTTTATCTATTTGTATTTTATTTCACTTTGTCCTGCATTGTTGGAGCTCGTGCCCTGTAATTACATCTGCAACCATGTGCATGATGTGACTATTAAACTCTCTAATGTCTAATCTAATCTCTAGACTGTGTTTTGACATTGGGCTATTTATCAAAATGGCTTGTCAACAGGAAGCAGCGACAATACATTTTCAATTTAAATTTTAAGAACATAAATGTAACTTTCAACCTTAATTTCCAATGGTATTGTACGATTGACTTATTTTGATGATAGCCTATTCCAATAACAGAAATGTCCTAAAAGGGTTTTCCCTGCCTACAAGGAGCTCTTAAAATTGTTGCAAAACAGGATTCAACATTGCTACCTAGTGGTATAAACGTGTCTCGTATTGCTACGGTGGGGTAGTAGTAGAGTAGTTTGTCACCACCACACCGTGAGATAACGGTTAGAAAACTTGCCAATTTACCAACAGACCGTGCACATTTGCCTTCTTGCCACTATAGGGGGTGCTGTTTCGCATTAGCATAATTTCCTCTACCGATTAAACGGCTTCCTACTCAATTCTTGCTCGTACAATATGCATATTATTATTATTATTGGATAGAATACACTCTCTAGTTTCTATAGCCGTTGGAATTTTGTCTCTGAGTGAAACAGAACTCAATCTACAGCACTTTCATGATAGGGAGTCAGATTTCAGACATCTTGGCCCCTGATCTGGAGTCAGTTTAAAGGTCCCTGTAAATGCTATGGAGAAACAGACACTTCTTACGTCTTCCCCTGGATGTCAGTACAGGATGACGCTTTGAATGGAGTCGATTGCGCAATCAGGGGATGTATAAAACAGCAAATACCGGAAGTAGCTTCCCTTTGCTGCCTGCGCCTGGCGCACGAAGGACGTCGGACTCGCCTCCTTCCAAGCTTTTGTTTAGCCAGTAATATTTCTCTGGTCATGTTTTTACTCGTTAGAGGTGTTAAAAACATCATAAGGTAGTTAATTTAAACCGTTTTATAGCAATTTATATCCGTTTAGTGCGATTTTGAGGCATTTATTTCTGAGACACTTTGAACCGCTGGGCACGTTTCCAGTTCATGCCGAACGTTAGTGGGCATTTCCACATGGCAAGAGGACAGCTTTCGACCAAAAGACGATTAGACCCAAGAAAGGATTCTTTGCCCAAGATTCTGATGGAAGAACAGCTCACAGTAAGAACAATTTATGATGATAAATCGTGTTTCTGTCGAAAAATGTTAAACGCTTATGCCGCCATTTTGTTTTGTATAGCTTCGCTTGGCGCAACCTGTATTGAAAAGTAAGGATAATTTAAAAAATGTAAATCAGCGATTGCATTAAGAACTAATTTGTCTTTCGATTCCTGTCAACCCTGTATTTTTTAGTCAAGTATATGATTAGCTTTTGATTAAACTAGATCACTCAAAGATGGCGACCGACATTTTCAGGCATTTTCAGGCTTTCAGGCATTTTCAGACATTTTCAGGCTTGTTTTGCTTGTTTTGCATTGTATAACCACGTTTTTTTATGGCTAAATATGCACATTTTCGAACAAACTCTATATGTATGTTGTAATATGATGTTACAGGAGTGTCATCGGAAGAATTCTGAGAAGGTTAGTGAAAAAATTAATATATTTTGGCGATGATAACGATATCGCTCTCTTTGGCTTGAATTCATGCTGGGGTAACGTTTGCATATGTGGTATGCTAATATAACGATTTATTGTGTTTTCGCCGTAAAACACTTAGAAAATCTGAAATGTTGTCTGAATTCACAAGATCTGTGTCTTTCCATTGCTATGTGCTGTGTATTTTTAAGAAATGTTTTATGATGAGTAAATTGGTAATACAAGTTGCTCTCTGTAGTAATTCTAGTCGCTTTGGTGAGATTTGTGATGGTGGCTGCAATGGCAAACTATGATTTATACCTGAAATATGCACATTTTTCTAACAAAACCTATCCTATACCATAAATATGTTATCAGACTGTCATCTGATGAGGTTTTTTCTTGGTTAGTGGCTATCAATATCTTAGTTTAGCCGAATTGGTGATAGCTACTGGTGGAGAGAAAAAATGGTGGACAAAGAAAAATGGTGTCTTTTGCTAACGTGTTTAGCTAATAGATTTACATATTGTGTCTTCCCTGTAAAACATTAAAATAATCTGAAATGGTGGCTTTATTCACAAGATCTGTATCTTTCATTAGGTGTCTTGGACTTGTGATTTAATGATATTTAGATGCTACTATTTAATTG
Source organism: Salvelinus fontinalis (assembly GCF_029448725.1). Taxonomy (NCBI): domain Eukaryota; kingdom Metazoa; phylum Chordata; class Actinopteri; order Salmoniformes; family Salmonidae; genus Salvelinus; species Salvelinus fontinalis. The sequence continues at coordinate 20,511,489 of NC_074685.1, read as the reverse complement.
TGACGCTATGCTAGCGATGCTAATCAGTGTGGGGGGGGGTGGGGGGTGATCCCGGATCCGGGGTTGAGGCTTGTTAGAGGTTAACCCTCGTTGAATTTATAAAAGCAGATGACTTAACATATGATTTCAATTTAATTGAGAAATGAGAGAGTAGCTTAAGAAGTAATTATTACTTTAAGTAAATGGCTTACATTTAGAAGCATTCAGCAGGTAAGCAAAGATGAGTGCCTGGTCAGCGAAAAGTAGCGTTTTACTGTTTCCCGCGACTGGGACTGGCAGGTGCACACGAGACAAACAGAAATTATGGTGGAATACAAAATCTTTATTGTTCTCTTAAAGTGACAAATTGGATGATCAAAACTACAATGCAAATAGATTGAAATGGGGGTGTTGAAGTCAAACAATCTATCCATGTGGAAGTCCTTTCATGTCCATTCAGGTCGGCACATGCTGGTCAGTATATGACCACTGTGGCATAGTCATGGCCTTGCTCAAACATGACTGAGTAGGATGGAGGAGCACCAGCATGGGACACGGGGGCATAGCACAAATCATCTTCACCTTCCTGTGATTGCAACAAAGGGATGAGGACAAATCACTATTTGAAAGAAAACATAAAATCATCAAATCCTTTCAATAAACCAAAATTCCAACTGTTATTCATTTATAACATGCTTATATGTTGTGTGCCAGCCCACTGTACTGTTTATGCACAGAAAACTAAAAAAGCACTATGTTGGCAAAGTAGAGGAAGAGCATGAGGCAGCTACATAAAAACATAATTATGTCATGGTATTGCCTTCTTTTCCTGTGGAGATTCTGCAGGATTTGTTGTGTCACTTGCTGTGTAAACAGAATCACAGAAATGTGCTGTTAATACGGGACTGTGGTAAATATCTCCATAATAATAGGCCTACACACGTACACTTCACTGTGGCATCATCATACATACTTGTTAGGGTAGGGTCTCCTTGCAATGTCTGGACACTGGACGATCTGAAAGACATGGATAGGTGAGATAGGCCTTCACATTTGAACGGTATGTTCTGTATGCTGTCATAATCATACTGTTCAACACACAACCAACAATATTCACCTTGTTATGACGAGGCGTCCGTTCCCTATGACAGTAAAACAATGGAATACATGAGTGATTCTGTCTGATCGGTTTGCTAATACTTTTATAAGGCTGTTAGATACCAGGTTCACACACTCTCTTTGCTTTCAGTGAGAGGAGACAGGTGATGCAGAATATGAATACTGCAAGTATAATTATGAATCCTATCAGGGCCATACATCGGATGATGTACTTAGTCAGCATGTCTGTAACAGAGAAAATTGTATTTTTGACCAAATGGATGAATGACCTAAATCAGGAATCTATGCATTACATTTCTCATGTAATCTTTCTTACTTGTGTTCCACACCACCACTGTGACATTTTTGCTGGGAGGTGAGTGGACGCCCTCCTCCTCTTCGTAATGACACTGGACGGTGACCTTTGACCACAGCCCTCTGGGCTTCCACCCAAGCAGCTCTGACCCCATTACTGAGAGGGAGCATTGGTTGTGGCTGGCATTTGAGCGATCAAGCGCCTTGAGTTTAGAATCCACATAGAACAAACACTGCTGACCCTCTACAAGGGCAGAGGACTTGCAGCTCAGCTCAACCACTTCAGTCAGGGTCACAAACTTCCGGCTTACTGCGATCTGGTGCTTCTTCTGGGTAATCCAAGTGTTTGTCTGATTCTTTGTCCCCTTGATTCCCTGTCCCCTTGACGGATGAGGAATGAGAGAGATAGTTGAGGAAAGAGAGAGATAGTTTAGGAAAGAGAGAGATAGTTGAGGAAAGAGAGAGATAGTTGAGGAATGAGAGAGATAGTTGAGGAAAGAGAGAGATAGTTGAGGAATGAGAGAGATAGTTGAGGAAAGAGAGAGATAGTTGAGGAAAGAGAGAGATAGTTGAGGAAAGAGAGAGATAGTTGAGGAAAGAGAGAGATAGTTGAGGAAAGAGAGAGATAGTTGAGGAAAGATAGGGATGATAACATCATAGTGAAAAAACTACAGTTTGTGTCCGTTCTAAAACTAATTCAAAATGCAAGATTATTCCCTTCTTTAGAGCTCAACATTTGTTTCCCAGCCATTGATAACCATGCAAATCACAAAAGTGCATCCCTAATGTTGAATGACTAAACAAGCAAGAGAAGGGGAGAAACGTACCTGCATCTGTTAACGGCAGCCCGACACCGGTACACTTATGACAACAGCCAGCTCAAAGTGCAGGGCGCGAAATTCAAAATATATATTTTTTAAATATTTAACTTTCACACATTAACAAGTCCAATACAGCATATTAAAGGTACACATCTGGTGAATCCAGCCAACATGTCCGATTTTTAAAATGTTTTACAGGGAAGACACAATATGTAAATCTATTAGCTAACCACGTTAGCAAAAGACACCACTTTTTTTAATCCAACAGTTTTTTACTCCATCAGTAGCTATCACCAAATAAGACCAATTCGACCAAATAAGGATATAAATAGCCACTAACCAAGAAAAAACTTCATCAGATGACAGTCTGATAACATATTTATTGTATAGCATATGTTTTGTTAGAAAAATGTGCATATTTCAGGTATAAATCATAGTTTACATTGCAGCTACATTCAGAAATTGCACCGAAAGCAGCCATAATATTTACAGACACCAACGTCAAATACCTAATTACTCATCATAAAACATTTCTGAAAAATACATAGTGTACAGCAATTGAAAGACAGGCATCTTGTGATTCCAGACAATATTTCCGATTTATCAAGTGTTTTACAGCGAAAACACAATATAACGTTATATTAGCATAGCCACAATAGCCAGAAACACAAGCAATTTCCCAGTAGCAAAAGTAAGCGATCGTAACAAACAGGCAAAAGATATATAATTTTTGACTAACCTTGATTTTCTTCCTCAGATGACAGTCCTATAACATCAGGTTATACATACACTTATGTTTTGTTCGAAAATGTGCATATTTAGAGCTGAAATCAGCGGTTATACATTCTGCTAACATAGCTACTATTTCCCACAACGTTCGGATATTTTACTGACACTTTTTCTGACACACATATTCTGACCAAATAGCTATTCATAAACATAACTAAAAAATACATGTTGTATAGGAAATGATAGATCCATCAGTTATTAATGAAATCACAGTGTTAGAATTCTAAAAATAACTTCATTACGATATGCAGCTTCGGTATAGCTAGAGTACCCAAAACGTTGGCCGCCCACGACTAGTACACAGTTCGACAGATATATGAAATAGCATCATAAAATGTTTCTTACTTTTGATGATCTTTCATCAGAATGTTGGACAAGGTGTCCTTTGTCCAGAACAGTCGGTGTTTGGATTTAGAACCTTCATTTTCCCTCTCGATTTAGGAAGCGCACGAGCCAAGTGACACGGATCTCTCCAACGTCAACAAAGTCAGAGAACGGAACACGGCAAAACTCCCGAAAATGTTTCAATAATCTGATGAAACTATATTGAAAAAACATACTTTACGATGATATGGTCACATGTATCAAATAAAATCTATGCCGGAGATGTTAGTCGTCCATAACGACAGCTAAACAGAAGGCAAATCCATGTCCCCTTTCGCGCGCTCCAGAAACAGGAAATGGACGGTCACGTCATACAAAGAGCTGTAATTCCACCTCAGACCAAGATAAACACGAAATTTCTTCTCTCACCGCCTCTTGACAACCAGGGGAAGGTGTATGAAGTATCATGCCCATGTATAGGCAGGAAGTTGAACAGAGCATCGATTTCTGACATTCCACTTCCTGGTCAGGAAGTGTGCTGCAGAATGACTTCTGCTTCACTCAGAGAAATAATTCAAACGGTTTTAGAAACTAGAGAGTGTTTTCTATCCAATAGTAATAATAATATGCATATTGTACGAGCAAGAATTGAGTACGAGGCCGTTTGAAATGGGCACCATTTAACTGGCTACTCAATACTGCCCCTTGCAGCCATAAGAAGTTTTAACTGTAGGTCAAGAGAGACTACAAGAAATGTAGTTCATTGTCAATCCAACAAAAGTACAATTAGGGATATTGTTATGAAAGTAAATTATTTAACATTTTATTATACAGTACAATAATGATATTATTAATAATACATAACTCACACATAAGGCACCAGCAGCACATTCATTGGATCATGGTTGAGAGTTCTTTGAACGTCCCAAACCTGCCACCTGTTATTATTATAATGCAAAGAGAGAAGTGAAACAGGATATATGGAAATAAGATTTGCTTACGGGGTCGACTATTTTCCCATGTCCTCAAAAATGTTTTTAGAAATATACACAGAAGCTGTTGGCTGTAGATAATGACTCAGGCAATGCCACAGTAGTGAGTGTGACACACTGTATTTTGTGTCTCTCCTCTCAACTTTTATGGTGAAACAAAAGCTCCCTTTGTGATGGTGCATAATTTTCATATACACTAACATACCTATAGCTGTCATAGGTTTTTTAATGTGCTCCAATTGTAGGTGTAGATAAGACTGATCTGGGTGGGCCCATTCTGTCCTAAGATCCGAAAACAAACATGTTACCTGTGTCGGGAGCACAGGGGTTATGAGAGTTAAGTTCATGCAAGATTTTGTTCTGGGTTTTCGAGATTAGGTTGGGCCTAACCAGGCCTAACTGGCAGGAACTGCTTGTAATTGCAAAAAATATATTTAAAATATTATTGAATTGCTGCAATTATCATGTGGGTTGCAATTGTCTCCAGTTGAAGCTTTGCACATTAATAGTTTACTTATAAATCAAGAAAGCTGTTCATTTACACATGCATCAAGTATACTTGTTCAAATGAATCATATCTTAAAACCTTTGCACATCTATTTATAGCCCAGTATGAGAATGCAATTGGTCTGAGAGGAACAGATACTGACAGACTACAGGAAGAGGTGGGATCCACAGAGTAGCAGATATTACCAACACCGATGAAACGGCCTACAGGGAGGAGGTGAGAGCCCTTGGAGTGTGGTGTCAGGAAAACAACCTCACACTCAAAATCAACAAAACAAAGGAGATGATTGTTGACTTCAGGAAACAGCAGAGGGAGCACCCCCCTATCCACATCGACGGTACAGTAGTGGAGAAGGTGGAAAGTTTTTAGTTTCTCAGCGTACACATCACTGACAAACTGAAATGGTCCACCCACAAAGAACGCAAGGTGATGAAGGCGCAACAGCTCCTCTTAACCCTCAGGAGGCTGAAGAAATTTGGCTTGTCACCAAAAACACTCACAAACTTTTACAGATGCACAATCGAGAGCATCTTGTCGGGCTGTATCACCGCCTGGTACGGCAACTGCTCCGCCCACAACCGTAAGGCTCTCCAGAGGGTAGTGAGGTCTGCACAACGCATCACCGGTGGCAAACTACCTGCCCTCCAGAACACCTACACCACCCGATGTCACAGGAAGGCCAAAAAGATCATCAAGGACAACAACCACCCGAGCAACTGCCTGTTCACCCCGCTATCATCCAGAAGGTGAGGTCAGTACAGGTGCATCAAAGCTGGGATCGAGAGACTGAAAAACAGCTTCTATCTCAAGGACATCAGACTGTTAAACAGCCACCACTAACATTGAGTAGCTGCTGCCAACATACTGACCCAAATATGGGTCAGCCACTTTAATAATAAAAAACTGGATGTAATAAATGTATCACTAGTCACTTTAAACAATGCCGCTTTATATAATGTTTACATACCATACATTACTCGTCTCATGGGTATATACTGTACTCTATACCATCTACTGCTTCTTGCCTATGCCGTTCGGCCATCGCTAATCCATATATTTATATGTACATATTCTTATTCATTCCTTTACACTTGTGTGTAAAAGGTAGATGTTGTGAAATTGTTAGATTACTTGTTAGATGTTACTGCATGTGTAACGGTTGATTTCCCCCTCTTCGTCTGAAGAGGAGGTGTAGGGATCGGACCAAAACGCAGCGAGGTATGAAGACATGAATGCTTTATTAAAGCCAGACGAACACGTAACACACTTGAGAAATTACAAAACAAAAAACGACGTAGACCGACCTGAACATATGAACTTACATAAACACGAAGAACGTACGAACAGGTACAGACTAGAACAAACGATACAGTCCCGTGTGGTACAAACACTAACACGGAAGACAATCACCCACCAACAAACAGTGAGAACAGCCTACCTTAATATGGTTCTCAATCAGAGGAAACGTCAAACACCTGCCCCTAATTGAGAACCATATCAGGCAACACATTGAACCCAACATAGAAACACATAACATAGACTACCCACCCAGCTCACGCCCTGACCATACTAAACAAATACAAAAACAACGGAAAACAGGTCAGGAACGTGACAGCATGGTTGGAATTAGAAGCACAAGAATTTTGCTACACTCGCATTAACATCTGCTAACCATGTGTATATGACCAAGAACATTTAATTTTATTTGATATGTAATACAGGAAGCAGATAGAGGAAATATAGAGGTAGTGTATCAACATGTGGAAGTAAAGTCACATACTGTAAGTAAACCTTGATAATAACAAAACATATTTTTTTAACTAAAAGTGGTGTAAAGTTAAGTAAAAATACTTTAAAGTAATACTTAAGTACCTTTTGGGGGTATCTATACTTTACTATTTATATTTTTGACTACTTTTACATTTAGTTCACTACAATCTTAAAACTTACGACGGTAGCGTCCCACCTCTTCAACAGCCAGTGAAACTGCTGGTCGCCAAATTTAAATACAGAAATACTCATTATAAAAATTCAGAAAACAAAACATATTTTACATAGGTTTAAAGATTAACTTCTTGTGAATCCAACCACGGTGTCAGATTTATGAATGTAAAAATGCCGTAAAAATGCTTTATGGCGAAAGCATACCTTACGATTATTTGAGAACATAGCCCAATAGACAAATCATTACAAACAGTAACCAGCCAAGTAGAACAGTTACACAAGTCAGAAATAGAGATAAAATTAATCCCTTACCTTTGATGATCTTCATATGGTTGCACTCAGCAGACATTAATTTACTCAATAAATGTTCCTTTTGTTCGATAAAGTCTCTTTATATCCAAAAAAACTCTGTTTTGTTCGCGCGTTTTCTTCAGTAATCCACATGCTCAAACGCAGTCAAAACAGGAAGACATAAAAATCCAAATTGTATCCGTAAAGTTCATAGAAACATGTCAAACGATGTTTATATTCAATCTTCAGGTTGTTTTTAGCCTAAATAATCGATCATATTTCAACCGGACAATAACGTCGTCAATTTAAAAGGTAAACAAGAAACGCACTCTCTCGGTCGCGGGCATGAAAAAGCTCTGTGACACTTTAGGGTCCACTCATTCAAACTGCTTTTACTTCCTAATTTTTCAGGATACAAGCCTGAAACAATTTCTAAAGACTGTTGACATCTAGTGGAAGGCATAGAAACTGCAATTTGTGTCCTAAGTCAATGGATACTGTAATGACATTGAATAGAAAACTACAACAAACAAAAAAACTACTTCCTGAATGGATTTTTCTCAGGTTTTTGCCTGCCAAATCAGTTCTGTTATACTCACAGACACTATTTTAACAGTTTTGGAAACTTTAGAGTGTTTTCTATCCAAATCTACTAGTTATATGCATATCATATCTTCTGGGCCCGAGAAGCAGGCAGTTTAATTTGGGCATGCATTTCATCCAAAATTCCAAATGCTGCCCCTTACCCTAGAGAAGTTAAGAAAATATTGTACTTTTTACTCCATACATTTTCCTTGACACCGAAAAGTACTCGCTACATTTTGAATGATTAGCAGGACAGGAAAATAGTCAAATTCACGCACTTATCAACCGAACATCCCTGGTCATCCCTACTGCCTCTGATCTGGCGGACTCACTAAACTGACATAATTTGTTTGTAACTGATGGCTGAGTGTTGGAATGTGCTCCTGGCCTTCCGTGAAAAAAATAAATAAATGGTGCATTCTGGTTTGCTTAACCTGTTGGGGATGGGGGCGCTGTTTAGACTATTTATGCTAATGTGGCTAATTTTTTAAACGGCTTCCCACAAAATCCTTGATCGTACAATATGCATATTATTATTATTATTGGATAGAAAACAGTCTATAGTTTCTATAGGAGTTGAAATTTTGTCTCTAAGTGGAACAGAGCCCATTCTACAGCAATTTCCCTGACATGGAGTCAGATTTGAGAAACGTTGGCCACTTTTCTGAAGTCATTTAAACGGGCACTGTCGTTGCTATGACTATACGGACACTTCTTACGTCTTCCCCTGGATGCCTTTACGTGATGACGATTCCAACGGGCTCGATTGCTCGTTCACAGGCACTACAAATGAAAAAAACCTTTAGCTAGCAAGTCTTTTCTTGCTGCGTAACGCGCGTGGAAGACACCGACCCTCTCCTGTTCCAAGCATTAGTTTAGCCTGTTATATTTCTCCGGTCATCTTTTCACTCGTTATAGGAGTTACAAACATCACAAAGTAGTTAATTTAAAGCGTTTTATAGCAATTTATATCCGTTTAGTGCGATTTTGGGACATTTATTTTTGCAACGATGTGAAAAGTTGGGAACGCTTTTCAGTTCATCCCGAACGTAGTTGACATTTCCACATGGCAAGAGGACAGCTTTCCACCAAAAGACGATTTCTCCCAAGAAAGGATCCTTTGCCCAAGATACTGATGGAAGAACAGCTCAAGGTAGGACATTTTTATTATGATAAATCGTGTTTCTGTCGAAACATTTTAGTGGCTTAGGACGCCATGTTTTTTGACGTAGCTTCGCTTGGCGCAAACTGTATTGAAAAGTAAGGATAAATTAAAAAATGTAATAACGCAATTGTATTAAGAATTAAATTGTCTATCAATCCCTGTCCACCCTATATTTTTTAGTCACGTTTATGAGTATTTATGTATAAGAGTAGATCACTGTCTAAGTGGCGCAAGGACAAATTCTGACCAGCTGAGTTACATTTCACATTGTCTAACCATGATTTTGGTGGCTAAATATAAACATTTTCGATCAAACTGTATATGCATGTTGTAATGTGATGTTACAGGAGTGTCATCGGAAGAATTCTGAGAAGGTTAGTGAAAAAATTAATATCTTTTGGCGATGTTGACTTTTATCGCTCACTTTGGCTAGAATCAATGCTGGGCTGCTAATTGCTATGTGCTAAGCTAATATAACGATTTATTGTGTTTTCGCTGTAAGACACTTAGAAAATCTGAAATATTGTCTGTATTCACAGGATCTGTGTCTTTCGATTCGTGTATGCTGTGTATTTTTACGAAATGTTTGATGATTAGTAGTTAGGTAAACACGTTGCTCATTGTAATTATTCTAGTCCATTTGTGATGGTGGGTGCAATTGTAAACTATGCCATATACCTGAAATATGCACTTTTTTCTAACAAAACCTATCCCATACCATAAATATGTTATCAGACTGTCATCTAATGAGTTTTTTTGTTGGTTAGGGGCTATAAATATCTTAGTTTAGCCGAATTGGTGATGGCTACTGGTGTTGGTGGACAAATAAAAGATGGTGGAATATGCTAATGTGTTTTTAGGTAATAGATGTACATCTTTACATATTGTGTCTTCCCTGTAAAACATTTTAAAAATCGGAAATGTTGACTGGATTCATAAGATCTGTGTCTTTCATTAGCTGTATTGGACTTTAATGTGTGAAAGTTAAATATTTTAAAAAAATATTTTTTTTGAATTTCGCGGCACTGGTTTTTCAGTGGGGGGGGGGGGGGTGTGCCGCTAGCGCCACGCTGATCCTAGACAGGTTAAGATAAGGCATTTGAAATGATTTATACTTTTACTTTTGATACTTAAGTATATTTTACACCAAATACTTAGACTTTTACTAGAGTAGAATTTTACTGGGTAACTTTTACTTTTACTTGAGTCATTTTCTATGAAGGTATCTTTATTTTTACTCAAGTATGACAGTTGACTACTTTTTCCACCACTGAAAACTAATATACACCAGACATGGTTAAAGAGAGAGATGTAGAGAGCGAGAGATCAGCAAAGGAGAGAGAGATGTAGAGATTTAACAAGCAAAGTTGGACATTTGTTCTACCTTCTTGTGGCTTTGAGTCTCTATTGACTCTTGTCAAGGAGGGAAATAGATTGGTGACTACTGATTGTTGACTGCTGACTAGATTGGGTAACTCAATTTAGGAAAATATTTATTTTACGTTTCAGACAAAGTTTATTTTTCATTTATTTAATCGAACCTAAAATGCAAATAGTTGAAGCTGCTTGTTTTCAGAAAGGAGTAGATATCTTTAGTCTTTGTTGTTGTGGCAGTATTTTTTTGTACTATGAGTAAATTATGATCCAATATGAAGAAAGAAAGAAAGATAGGATTATAACTGTAAACTATGTCAAAAAATGTTATCCAGTAAATGTTTCTTCTTCTATGATTCTGCTAAGAGGGCGTACTCTCCAGCTATTTCAAACTTGATCTTGGTGCGCCCAGGTCCATCTTGGTTACCGGTAGATTTCACTGTTGCATATTGAATACTAGCTCGGTCACCAGTTGATGTCACTGTAGCGTATTGCAGACTAGTGTCCTCTTCCTGTAAGAGAGAGCTCAAGTCACTTTGAGTTGTGTGCACGGTAGGGTTGTCATTGGTGCTATTGGCAAAATTGCTTGATATTGTGGAAGTAAAGTGCATATTAGGCTACTTCACACTGCACTGGTTCAAACCAACTCACCTCATCCCTAGACGGCTTTGTGATGACAGAATCTGTTTAAAATGAGAGAATGAGGGAAAATAAAACACTGAACAAAAGAAGATAAAGTTGGTGGTTTAGTTAACTCTCATACTCACAGACACAAGGTGGGGTTTGGTCTTGCTGCTCAGGTGGCCTTCTGTCGAGACAATGCCAGTCAGAAAGATATAGCATGAATAAAGAAAGAATTATGTGAATCTAAAATGAATACACCAGTCTTACCCTGTATTTACAGGCCTGCCTTGAACCCCTTCAAAAGATACAGAGAGAAAATGTAGCAATTTTGAAAATAACTCAAAGTAGCCTTTGGAACAAAATAAGAATGGGATATGAGAAGACCTATCTGAAAACACGCACCACACTTGCGTTGGAGAACACACAGCACAGACCCAGCTAGCAGAACCAGGAAAAGGGAACCAGCACCCAGACTGATGATGATGAGGAACCCTGGACCTAAAGAAACTGAATGAAGGCTCACTGACAGGGAGTCATCTATACAGTATAACCTGACCATACAATGACTAGTATGTTAATGCAAATAAGGCCTTATTAATAGCGACTATCGAGACACTTAACAGTTTATAGATGTTGGAAATGTATCAATACCTGTACATTTAGAAGCAGAGTCATTCACTAAACTTGCAATTTGAAGTTCTTAGGACTATTAACAGTTAATCTAAAACCAAACCAATGTTACTCACCTCTTCTTTGGGCTGTGACATTGCTGCTTGTCTTCTCCTGACCAGTTATGATTACACTGAACACTGATGGGGAACTAGTAGCTCCTGGAGGATTTACAACTGAAATAAATAAATATTGATATGTGTACAATAATAATATATTAGTCTTGCAATACAACAATAGACCGACAGAAGATTGACACATTTGAAATCACAGAAAATTATGGGCTCTAGTCTTCCTCACTGTCTATGGTGATACCGAGGGGTTCACTATGCTGTGATGTCACAGTATCTTCACCCTCTACAACCAGCTCCACAGCACAGGTGATGAAGATCTCTCCAGCACTGCTCCTCTTCCTCTGCAGTTCCTCTTCTGCCACTCTCCCCACACAGACATTGTCTTTGTAGGGTAGTTTTTTAAAGTGTGAATCACCATTGTTCAGATAAAAGTAGCATGAGGTGCCAGCCTTGGCCTCACATCGAAGATTGAGGTAATTCCCATTATTCCCCACATTAACTCTGGGCTTTCCAATTGGATCTGTCAGTAAATTGTGAAAGTAATTTATGAAGTCATTTAACAAGTGGGAAGTGTACTCTGGTAAACATGTGGTTTGGAGTACTTTAATACTGTCACTTACCACCCACATTAAGTCTTCGAGCGTCACTGGGTTTAGAGGTTTTGATCGTTTCACCTTGTCTGTTCTGTAGAATTACACAGCTGAGATCTACTTCAGTCTTGTTCCACTTTTTGAACTCATTCCATAACAACTTGAACTGGCAAGCACCTTGCTTGTAATCCACTTTTCTTATAGGTTTGGGGTCCTGATCTCTGTAGAAATTGCACTCTGTGCCTTCTGGTAACTCACAGCGTACTGTAACAGGTGTAGCTACATTGATGTACCCAGGGGAAAATACAATAGTGGGAGTGGGAACTGAATCTGTTTAGAGAAATAGAGAGAATCTATGAAATTGTGAGCGATAAGAATCTTGATTCAGAACGTATTTGTATGTGGAGTATGACTTCCTTGTCTCTCTATTTGCAACTAAATACATTTCTTAATAAAGATTTGGCACTTTAAGCATTGTGCTACTCTATTATGAAAGGTAGTGTACAAATTTGTCATCAAAAAAAATGTTTTATGCCTGAAATAAATCAATAGCTGTTGAGCTGGACAATTAAAGAAGTGACATTTGTTAATATGTACCTGCACAACTTCCTTTTACCGCAACACCGGCAACATCTTCGAACAAGGTAAAAACAACTTAGTGAGACATTTTACAAGCCTTACTATAAAGCATAATAAAGTGTCATACATACTTAGAACAAGTTATAAAGCATACATTAAGTAACATATTACCAAAACTTAAAATCATTGTAAAGAGATATTGATCCAAAGACCAAAATAATTGAATACTCACAAATGAGAAGAATATAAGACAAAGACATATTTTCCACTTCTTTCCGTCAGTGAAGTGAACTCCACACATAGATTGTGATGTGAGAACTGATGTGTGTTTGGTAGGACACAGAAAAACCTACAGAGGAGGATGTGGAGACTCACGTGTGATGTTGTGACAGATCACTAGTGACGCTGAAGAAAATGACCTTATATCTATTGACAACTAAGGGGCTGTGCATGTGGTCCACCCTACATTGAACTTACTGAAAATATAGGTAACTACAGCACAGATATTTCAAATATGAGAACTCTTGTGATTAATTGATCAAATAAACTTGTTGACTTTTTAAAGAGTTACTTTAAACTATACACACACAAATAAACAAAACCAAAGCTAAATACGCAGTAGCTTAACAGCAACATCACCCTAACAACTGCAAGGCAGGACACTAGAGATACGGGCCATAAACTTATATTTCTCCCTTAAGGTGACCTGACCTGACCTCAACCCCCCTCCGTCAGTAATCCATGGCTCTCTCCCTTCATCAATGCCGGGCACATTTAATCGCTTCCCTGCACTCAACACATTCCAAGCTTAATTGCAAACACTATATACCTTCCACCTATAACCATTAACTTCTGGTGTAGACCCTCTAAACCTCAGCACTCCATCAGTGACATGAATAAGTATACTTTTATATTCTCAGAACCCAACACAACACACACATTGACATGATCAAATGAGTTCAGTTACTGATCTATTGGGTTTATTTGAAGATGGACAATTTGATGGATAGTTTCTTGTTTGAGATTTTTCACCCCACGACTTTCACAGCTTTGTAATGGAGGTGACTAATGCTTCTTCAAATTAGGAAATGGCAGATACCTTGATCAATCTCTGTTTAGTTTACATAATACATATTTCCAGTCAGAGTAACCAGTCTGTGCCAACTAAGTCATGGCTTGGATTGCATCCATAGATCACATTACTTTTGTGTATTTTTGGCAAACTTAGTGTTTTGGAAGCAAATCCAAGCATTGAATAAATGCAAAACAGGAATCCAAATATATTTCAGTTGTTTTTTATTTCATCACCACCAATAAATTGTTTCACATTCTTTGGTAAACCACAGGAGGAAAGGTTATGGATTGTTCCTCAAATAATTAAGATTTCGGTGATAGTACTGGATAACATTGACATCAACTCCTTGTAGGACACACCAGTTTCTTTTTAAAGGTTGGACATATTTCTAATGTGAATCTTGCAATATATCCAAAAATTATACAACAGGCATGTTATTTATTTAAATTGTAGTATGATAGATCTTATTCTCATCCATCTGGGTTTGAGGGCTAGGGACAGAGTGTTAGGTTACCAGTTGCAGCACAATGGCTTATTGTAGCACATCTCAGCTTAGATCATGACCACAATTCCATTACTGTGTCTTTCCACACCTCTTCATGTTCTCTGACAAGTCATTTCTATTGATGGATATAGACATGAGCTTCACAGTATGAAGATATGTATAGCAAGCCGTTTGCGGTGTTGTTTGCAGGGGTGATGTTGGTGCCTTCTCCTCATCTCTAGAAATAGAAGTGTACCTGTATGATCAGTACTCTCACTGTGGTCACATCTACGTGACAAACAGACTCGACACACTCTGCTAAAGTTCAGGTACAACAGTGAACATCATGAGACATCGGACCGTTGAAGATCGTTGAAGACCTTTGAAACTCAACTGCTGTGTAAACTAAACACAATGCTGTCTCCTCTCAGAGTGCCTCCTCAACTTCCAAAGAAAATAAACATTTTCAACAAGATTTACAATATACTGTACAAGCTTTATTTCCACTGGAATACACAACATCCATGAGCAGAAAAAATGGAATTGCTGATAAAATTGCTGTATTTCAGACTTATAAACTCATTACACATGAAACACTTTGCATAATACAAAATACATTAACAAGCAGTGGGGAGTAAAGAGCATTGTTCTACACACACATATTGCAGCTTAGATGGGTTTTGGTCAAGACACAACAATTCACCAGCACATTCAAACAGATAATATAAAAACATGCATGAGTACATTTTGTTGAATATATAGACCACTCTTACCTCCGTTTGACATTGCCTTGCGGATCAACTTCAAAGATAAAAGTATGAGGAAAACAAATCATACGGGCAGGTTGTATAGCTAATAAAAGACATGACAAAAGCCTTCGGAACAACAAACAGATGTAGGATCTTAATTTGAGACAGTTTGCTACAGCAGGAAAATAATCCGGCAGCAACAGGAAATGTGAATTATTATGTGGAGGAAAATTAATGGATATTTTTGTTGGGTTTGATAGATTTATTTTAGGGCAAATCAAGTTTGAAAATTTCAAAGCGGAAATTACAAACTTTAGAAGCATTTTTAAATCTCAAATGCACTGCAAATTGGCATTTCCTGCTGTGCAGGTACATTCTCAGAAACAAAAGAGTAATCAAATGAAGTTCCTACATCAGTTACAATTTGTGTGAGTATGAGAAGGCGTGCACCACGTCTATACTGCCACTCTCTGTTGTCATCTATGCATAGTCACTTCAATTAACTCTACCTACATGGACATACTACCTCAACTAACCGTTGCCCCCGCACATTGACTCTGTACAGGCACCCCCCTCTATATATTGCTATTTTTTATTGCTCCTCTTTAATTACTTGTTACTTTTATCTCTTATTCTTATCAGTATTTTTTGAAACTGCACTGTCGGTTAGGGGCTCGGAAGTAAGCATTTCACTGTAAGGTCTACCTACACCTGTTCTATTCGGCGCATGTGACTAATATCATTTGATTTGATTTGATTTGAGAAGACACAGAACAAATTCCATCAGCAGAATGATAACATAGACAACAGCACGAAGACTGGTATACTGGTAGAAGGGGATTTCTGAGACAGATTCTGGAAGGGAAAGGGACATCACTATCAAAAACAGTATCTGAATAGGCACTTGCTGATGTATTTCAACAAACTGAGCTCACAATAACCATGTTTATTTAATACACCTTCTCCTTGGGTAGTTATACTACTGACTGACCTATCTTCTCCAAGTGAGATGGAACTGTTGGCTACAGGAGGATTTACAACCAAAATAAATAAAACAATGATATACACAGTATGTACAATAATTATATACAGTGTTAGTCTTGCAATACAGTAATAGACAGACAGAGGATTGTCATGATAATATTTTCACAGTTAATCTAAAACCAAACCAATGCTACTGACCTCTTCCTTCGGCTGTGACATTGCTGCTTGTCTTCTCCTGACCAGTTATGATTACACTGAACACTGATGGGGAACTAGTAGCTCCTGGAGGATTTACAACTGAAATAAATAAAATATTGATATGTGTACAATAATAATATATTAGTCTTGCAATACAACAATAGACCGACAGAAGATTGACACATTTGAAATCACAGAAAATTATGGGCTCTAGTCTTCCTCACCATCTATGGTGATGCCGTGGCGTTCACTATGCTGTGATGTCACAGTATCTTCACCCTCTACCACCAGCTCCACAGCACAGGTGATGAAGATCTCTCCAGCACTGCTCCTCTTCCTCTGCAGTTCCTCTTCTGCCACTCGCCCCACACAGACATTGTCTTTGTAGGGCTGTTTTTTAAAGTGTGAATCACCATTGTTCAGATAAAAGTAGCATGAGGTGCCAGCCTTGGCCTCACATCGAAGATTGAGGTAATTCACAATCTTCTCCACATAAACTCTGGGCTTTCCAATTGGATCTGTCAGTAAATTGTGAAAGTAATTTATGAAGTCATTTAACAAGTGGGAAGTGTACTCTGGTAAACATGTGGTTTGGAGTACTGTAAATCTGTCACTTACCACCCACATTAAGTCTTCGAGCATCACTAGGTTTAGAGGTTTTGATCGTTTCACCTTGTCTGTTCTGTAGAATTACACAGCTGAGGTCTACTTCAGTCTTGTTCCACTTTTTGAACTCATTCCATAACAACTTGAACTGGCAAGCACCCTGCTTGTAATCCACTTTTCTTATAGGTTTGGGGTCATGATCTCTGTAGAAATTGCACTCTGTGCCTTCTGGTGACTCACAGTGTACTGTAACAGGTGTAGCTACATTGATGTACCCAGGGGAAAATACAATAGTGGGAGTGGGAACTGAATCTGTTTAGAGAAATAGAGAGAATCTATGAAATTGTGAGCGATAAGAATCTTGATTCAGAATGTGTTTGTATGTGGAGTATCACTTCCTTGTCTCTCTATTTGCAACTAAAAATATATAGTTTTTAACAAAGATATGGCACTTTAAGCATTGTGCTACTCTATATTAGTTATGAAAAGTAGTGTACAAATGTGTCATCAAAGAAATAACTTTTTGCCTGAAATAAATCAATAGCTGTTGAGCTGGACAATTAAAGAAGTGACATTTGTTAATATGTACCTGCACAACTTCCTTTTACCGCAACACCAGCAACATCTTCAAACAAGGTAAAAACAACTTAGTGAGACATTTTACAAGCCTTACTATAAAGCATAATAAAGTGTCATACATACTTAGAACAAGTTATAAAGCATACATTAAGTAACATATTACCAAAACTTAAAATCATTGTAAAGAGATATTGATCCAAAGACCAAAATAATTGAATACTCACAAATGAGAAGAATATAAGACAAAGACATATTTTCCACTTCCTTCCGTCAGTGAAGTGAACTCCACACATAGATTGTGATGTGAGAACTGATGTGTGTTTGGTAGGACACAGAAAAACCTACAGAGGAGGATATGGAGACTCACGTTTGATGTTGTGACAGATCACTAGTGACGCTGAAGAAAATTACCTTATTTTCATTGACCACTAAGGGGCTGTGCATGTGGTCCACCCTACATTGAACTTCCTGAAAATATAGGTAACTACAGCACAGATATTTCAAATAGGAGAAGTCTTGTCATTAATTGATCAAATAAACTTGTTGACTTTTCAGAGAGTTACTTTAAACTATACACACACACAAATAAACAAAACCAAAACTAAATATGCAGTAGCTTAACAGCAACATCACCCTAACAACTGTTGGGTTCTATTTCTCAGAGTATAAAAACTCAACAGACATTATAAAAGCTTAACCATGTTTATTCTTCCCAATTAGACAAAAAACATTTTCACACAAGCACTGATATGTAACTGTTCCTCATAGGCTGAGTCTCCTTCATATCTGTACAAACATTGTTCTTTACTGCTAGGCAGGACACTAGTGATACGGGCCATGAACTTTTTTTTCTCCCTTAAGGTGACCTGACCTGACCTCAACCCCCCTCCATCACTAATCAATGGCTCTCTCCCTTCATCAATGTCTGCCGCATGCAATCACTTCCCTGCACTCAACACATTCCAAGCTTAATTTCACACACTATATACCTTCCACCTAAAACCAATAACTTCTGCTGTAGACCCTCTAAACCTCAGCACTCCATCAGTGACATGAATAAGTATATTTTTATATTCTCAGAACCCAACACAACACACACATTGACATAATCAAATGAGTTCAGTTACTGATCTATTGGGTTTATTTGAAGATGGAGAATTTGATGGAAAGTTTCTTGTTTGAGCTTTTTCACCCCACAACTTTCACAGCTTTGTAATGGAGGTGGCTAATGCTTCTCCAAATGAGGAAATGGCAGATACCTTGATCCATGTCTGTTTAATTTACATAATACATATTTCCAGTCAGAGTAACCAGTCTGTGCCAACTAAGTCATGGCTTGGATTGCATCCATAGATCACATTACTTTTGTGTATTTTTGGCAAACTTAGTTTTTTGGAAGCAAATCCAATTATTGAAGAAATGCAAAACAGGAATCCAAATATATTTCAAATGTTTTTTATTTCATCACCACCAATAAATTGTTTCACATTTTTTGGTAAACCACAGGAGGAAAGGTTATGGATTGTTCCTCAAATAATGCCTTCTGGTAACTCACAGCGTACTGTAGCAGGCGGAATAGCTACATTGATGTACCCAGGGGATAATAAAATGGTTGGGAACAGTGGGAACAGAATCTGTTAGAGCGAAAAAGAATCTTTGAAAACTTGAATTGTTCCTTGATTTAGAAGGTATTTTGCATGTGGAGTATCACTTCCGCATTTCTCTATTTGCAACTATAAAACGTTATTATTCAAGTCAAAATTCTTAAATAACTCCATAGTTGTACAAAACTTCTGTTGACAAGAAAGGCTAACATATGGAATGGGCTACTTAAAATATCTGTGTAAATAGATCATTGATAAAAAAATAAAAGTAATAATTGAAAACTCACAAATTAATAGAAGATAAGATCATATTTTCCACTTCCTTCCATCAATAAAAAGGAGAACTTACAGATTATAATGTGTAAAAAGTATATTTCCTTAGGACACAGAGCAACCTAGAAAGCAGGATATGGAGACTCATAAGTGATGTTGTGACAGATGACTAGTGATGTTGAACAATGCACCTTATTTTACTGACCACTAAAGGACTGTCCCTGATGTGCACCTTAATTGAATTTAGTGAAAATATAGGTAACTAGAGCATAACTATTTCAAATGGGAGAACCCTTGTGATTAAGATTTCATTGCTTGCCATTAAAGATTACTTTTCAAACAAGACAGTAACTGTGTACACCTTGCACATACAGTACACATACAAAAAAGTTACCCTAAATATACATTTTCATCATACACTCTTATCCAGAGCAACTTAGTGAGTGCATACATTTTCATTCACACTGGTACCCTGTGGGAATCAAACCCACAACCCTGGTGTTGCAAGTGCCATGCTCTACCACCTGAGCCACATAACAAAGACATGATCAAAATTAGTTCAGTAGCTTATTTATTGGGTTTTATTAGTAGTCGGACGTTATAGATATTTTCTGTTTAAGCACCCAGCTTCTCTCCAGCCATGTTACGCAGGTGACTAAAGTTTCTCCAAATGAGGAAATGACAGATACCTTGATCCCTGTCTATATTTTCAGTCAGTGTAACCAGTTTGTGTCAGGTAATGGCTTGGATTGCATGCATAGACCACATTACTATTGTGTATTTTTGGCTAACTTTTTTTTTTTTTTTGTTAATTCCAAGTATTGCAGATTTGTAGAGAAATGGAAAACAGGAATCAGAAGATAATTGAGTAGTTTTTCATTTAATGACCACCAATGAATTGTTAAATAAAAAAAGACATGTGGAAAGGTTAAACGTTGACTGTTCCTCAAATGACAGTTATGTATTGGTTAACATTGACAGCAACTCCTTGCAGGTTGCACCAGTTTCTTTTTAATGTTTGAAAATGTTTTAATTTTGTAATATATACAGCACGTACCATTAGTATGTTATTTATGTTAAATGATGGGTTTGAGGGCTAGGGACAGAGTGTTAGGTTACCAGTTGCAGCACAATGGCTTATTGTAGCACATCTCAGCTTAGATCATGACCACAATTCCATTACTGTGTCTTTCCACACCTCTGCACCTATGCATGTTCACTGACAAGTCGTTGTATATTGATGGATATAGACATGAGCTTCATATGATAGATGTATTGAGAGCCCTTTGTGGTGTTGTTTTTCAGGGGTGATGTTGGTGTAGACGTGGGTCACCCATTTCTACTCTGCCTTCTCCTCATCTCTATAGATAGAGCTGTATCTGTATGAGTGTAATGCATGCTCAGGGAGAAAAAGGTGTAGATTCACACGCAGAGCATGGCAAATGTTTACTAAGCTTTCACGGAAGGCAGGAATCGTGGTCACAGGCACGCAATGGTCAAACACAGGTAGGTAGTCAAAAACAAACAATACCTCACAACCATACAAACAGAAAGAACTGAAGTAAATTGGGAGCTGATGATGAGGTGAGAAACGAACACAGGTGAAATCAATGAACAAAAATGAAAGACAGGGCTACGTTCCAGAACACAAAGAAACAGGGCTACGTTCCAGAACACAAAGAAAAAGAACACAAGGTTGACAAAGAAAAGAAAAGCTGAACCTTACAATGAGCAGTACCCCCACTGTGGGGGTACTGCTCAGGTTCAGCTAAAACTCAGGTACAACAATGAACATCATGAGACAGACCGTTGAAACACAACTGCTGTGTAATCTAAACAACACAATTTCTCTTCCAGAGAAAAGAAACAACATTTCCAACAATTATTTACAATATACTGTACAAGCTTTATTTCCACTGGAAAACACAACATACAAGAGCAGAACAAAATGAAATGCTAATGAAATTGCTATATTTTACATATACAAACACATTACACATTAAACACCGTGCATAATATAAAAATACATTCACAAGGTGCATGGAAATTGCAACTTGTTCGAATTTTATAACTTCTACTCCTATTGACTTCTGGTTTATAAAAACATTGACAAATCATACTCTCCAGCCATATCTGAGCAAGGGTTGCCTTCCAGAGAGACATCAGAGATTGCAACATTCTCTGCTTCACGGAAACATGGCTCACTCCGGATACGTTAGAGTCGGTACAGCTACCTGGTTTCTTCACGCATCGCGCCGACAGAAACAAACATCTCTCTTGTAAGAAGAAGGACGGAGGTGTATGCCTTATGATTAACAAGTCGCGGTGTGATCATAAAAACATACAGGACCTCAAGTCCTTTTGTTCACCTGACCTAGAATTCCTTACAATCAAATGCCGACTGCATTATCTACCAAGAAAATTCTCTTCGATTATTATCACAGTCGTGTATATCCCCCCCAAGCAAACACCTCGACGGCCCTGAAAGAACTTCAATGGACTCTATGTAAACTGGAAACCACATGACCCGAGGCTGCATTTATTATAGTTGGTGATTTTAACAATGCTAATCTGAAAACAAGGCTCCCTAAATTTGATCAGCATATTGAATGCGCGACCCGGGCTGGCAAAACACTGGATCATTGTTACTCTAACTTCCGCGACGCATATAAAGCCCTCACTCGCCCTCCTTTCGGCAAATCTTACCACGACTCAATTTTGTTGCTCCCAGCCTATAGACAGAAACTAAAACAGGAAACACCCGTGCTTAGGTCTGTTCAATGCTGGTCCGACCAATCTGATTCCACGTTTCAAGATTGCTTCGATCACATGGACTGGGATATGTTCCGGATAGCGTCGAACAATAACATTGATGTATATGCTGATTCGGTTAGTGAGTTTATTAGCACGTGCATCGATGATGTTGTACCCACGGCGACAATTAAAACCTTCCCCAACCAGAAACTGTGGAAAGATGGCAGCATTCGCGCAAAATTGAAAGTGCGAACCACTGCTTTTAATCAGGGCAAGGCGACCGGACACATGACCGAATACAAACAGTGTAGCTATTCCCTCCGCAAGGCAATCAAACAAGCTAAGCGTCAGTATAGAGACAAAGTAGAGTCGCAATTCCACGTCTCAGACACGAGAGGTATGTGGCAGGGTCTACAGTCAATCACGGGCTACAAAAGGAAAACCAGCCCTGTCACGGGCCCTGATGTCTTGCTCCCAGACAAACTAAACAGCTTCTTTGCCTGCTTTGAGGACAATACAGTGCCACCGACATGGCCCGCTACCAAAACCAGCAGGCTCTCCTTCACCGCAGCCAGCGTGAGTAAAACATTTAAACATGTTAACCCTCGCAAGGCTGCCGGCTCAGACGGCATCCCTAGCCGCGTCCTCAGAGCATGCTGAGGAGCATGCTGGCTGGTGTGTTTACGGACATATTCAATCAATCCCTATCCCAGTCTGCTGTTCCCACATGCTTCAAGAGGGCCACCATTGTTCCTGTTCCCAAGAAAGCTAAGGTAACTGAACTAAATGACTATTGCCCATAGCACTCACTTCTGTCATCATGAAGTGCTTTGAGAGACTAGTCAAGGATCATATCACCTCTACCTGACCTGACACCCTACACCCACTCCAATTTGTTTACCGCCCCAATAGGTCCACAGACGACGTAATCACACTGCACACTGCCCTAACCCATCTGGATAAGAGGAATACCTAAGTAAGAATGCTGTTCATCGACTACAGCTCAGCACTTAACACCATAGTACCATCCAAACTCGTCATTAAGCTCAAGACCCTGGGTCTTGACACCGCCCTGTGCAACTGGGTCCTGGACTTTCTGACGGGACGCCCCCAGGTGGTGAGGGTAGGAAACAACATCTCCACCCCGCTGATCCTCAACACCGGGGCCCCACAAGGGTGTGTTCTCAGCCCTCTCCTGTACTCCCTGTTCACCCATGACTGCGTGGCCATGCACACCTCCAACACAATCATCAAATGTGCAGACGACACTACAGTGGTAGGCTTGATTACCAACATCGCCGAGACGGCCTACAGGGAGGAGGTGAGGGCCCTCGGAGTGCGGTGTCAGGAAATTAACCTCACACTCAACGTCAAAGGAGAAGGAGATGATGGAGGACTTCAGGAAACAGCAGAGGGAGCACCCCCCTATCCACATGGGCGGGACAGTAGTGGAGAAGGTGGAAAGTTTTAAGTTCCTCGGCGTACACGTCACGGACAAACTGAAATGGTCCACCCACACAGACAGCGGGGTGAAGAAGGCGCAACAGCGCCTCTTCAACCTCAGGTGGCTGAAGAAATGTGGCTTATCGCCAAAAACACTCACAAACTTTTAAAGGCGCACAATCGAGAGCATCCTGTCGGGCTGTATCACCGCCTGGTACGGCAACTGCTCCGCCCACAACCGTAAGGCTCTCTAGAGGGTAGTGAGGTTGGCACAATGCATCACCGGGGGCAAACTACCTGCCATCCAGGACACCTACACCACCGATGTCACACGAAGGCCAAAAAGATCATCAAGGACAACAACCACCCAAGCCACTGCCTGTTCACCCAGTTATCATCCAGAACGCTCGGTCAGTACAGGTGCCTCAAAGCTGTGACTGAGAGACTGAAAAACAGCTTCTATCTCAAGGCCATCAGACTGTTAAACAGCCATCACTAACATTAAGTGACTGCTGCCTACATACTGACTCAAATCTCTAGCCACTTAATAATAAAAAATTGGATGTAATAAATGTATCACTTGTCACTTCAAACAATACCACTTTATATAATGTTTACATACCCTACATTACTCATCTCATATGTATATACCATCTACTGCATCTTGCCTATGCCGTTCGGCCGTCGCTCATCCATATATTTATATATACATATTCTTATTCATTCCTTTACACTTGTCTGTATAAGGTAGTTGTTGTGAAATTGTTAGATTACTTGTTAGATATTACTGCATGGAACTAGATGCACAAGCATTAACATCTGCTAACCATGTGTATGTGACCAATAACATTTGATTTGAGTTGATTTGATCTATCCAACTTGAACTCCCCAGCAAGGCCACATCCTTATAGCGTCGTGCAGACTTGAGTTCTCTTCCTGTAAGAGAGCGAAAACATACCACAATGCACCATAAGCAGTGAACAGTTACACTATAATAGACTATAACCATAGTGGATAGTAAAGAGTATAGTTATACTCAACACACACCGTTTGCAGCTCATATGGGTTTTGCCAGTCAAGAGCAGTTTCCAGTACATTCAAACAGATAATATGAAAATGTGCAGTTAAATAAATAGATCACTCTCACCTCCTACTGTTATTTCCTCGTTCATCACCTTCAGAAACAAAAGTATGATGAGAGCGTAACTAACAGACCCTGGTTGTACAGCTGACAACAGCCTTTGGAACAACATACAAATTGGAGTATTTTTGAAGCAAAAGGCACTTGCCATGTCTACACCAGAGAAAACACAGGAGAGATTCCACCAGAAGGATGAGAACATAAAGACCGGCACGGAGACCGATGTAGAGGGGGATCCTTGAGGAAGGGTCTGGAAGGGAAAAGGACATCATGTATCATGTCCATTTCACATTAATGTTCATAATGTCCTGCAATTGTGAGCATCTATGTCTAAACCACCTAAATGTACATACCTTCTTCTTGGGTAGTTAGGCTGATGACTTCACTGACTGCCTTCTCCTCTCCAGGTGGGATGGAACTGAAATCTGCTATGGAACCTGTGGCTCCTGTAGGATTTACATCTGAAAATATTATTCAAATATGAACAATTATTCATCAGCCATGCACTGCAGCTGCAGCAATAGATAGATTTCACTGAAATGGATGGGGTCCTCACCATCTACGGTGATACTGAGGGGTTCACTGTGCTGTGATGTCACAGAATTCCCCTTTATCACCATTTCCACAGAACATGTGATGAAAATCTCTCCTGGGCTGCTCCTCTTCCTCATCGTCAGTAGCTCCTCTTGGGCCACTCTCCCCACACAAACATTGTCTTTGTAGGGTTGCTTTTTGAAGTGTAAGTCACCATTGTTCAGGTAAAAATAACATGAGGTGCCATGTTGAGCCTCACACCTGAGATTGAGGTACTTCCCTCTCTGCTCCACGTCAACACTGGGTTTCCCAATTGGATCTGTTTGAAAAATGTAAGATAATAGATACAATATGAGTGAACCCAGTGTGTTCTGGGTAACAATAACTGAACAAGTTCCCGAGGCCCTAATTTTGGCCCTAGGGTAAAATTGTCACTCACCACTCACATGAAGTCTTCGAGTGTCACTACGTTCTGAAGTTATCATTTTCCCTTCTCTTTTCTGTAGAATAGCACAGCTGAGATCTACTTCACTCTTGTTCCAGGTTTTGAACTCATCCCAGAACAATGTGAATTGGCAAACACTGTTGTAGTCCACTTTTCTTATTGGGGTTGGATCCTGGTCTCTGTAAAAATAGCACTCTGTACCTTCTGTTGATTCACAGCGTACTTTGACAGATCTAGCTGCATTGATGTACCCAGGGGATAATACAATGCTTGAAGTGGGGACAGAATCTGTTTGGATTTAAATATATAAATAGTGAGAATTCAAATTGTTAAAGCTGTCAATCGTAGACTGAAATCTATGTATGTTTCTGAAACTGTTGTGGCTAAATAATGTACATTTAGAGAACGAGTTGTAGAAACGGTATCACCAAACTGCTGTAGTGACAAATCGTATATGAAAGACAATAGCCTATCTCTAATATCCTTCCACAGCTAATGACATGATGTAATACATACCTGCATAACATTTTCTAACTGCAACACCGGCCACAACTTTAACAAGGATAACAGGAAGACATTTTAAACAAGGCATTTCAGTTAACATAAGATACACACCATACACTCTAAATATAAATGGATTGAAATAAGGGACAATTGAATACTCACAAATCATTAGAAAATAAGATGGAGACATATTTTCCTCTTTCTGCCATCAACGAATAAGATTCTGAGGTGAGAGCTGATCTGTGCTTAGGACAAAGGACAGCCCAAAGAGGATATGGATACTCTGGGCAGGTCTGAAGTCACGTTGAATTAGAGCTGGGCGATATGGACAACAATCCTTATCAGCATAAATGTACTGAATTATCACAATAATGGTAAATTGAACAATAAGTTTAGAACATAATGTGCACCACAGTAATTATTTTATATTACCCTGAAAACTACTAACGTAAACTCACGTAAACTCGTACATCGCCTTGGTCCGTACAATTGCCCTTATTTTAGCGCCCAAAAAACGTAATACTTCCAGATCAACTGTAAAGTCAATACCATTGTAAAGCACAATTTCTCCCCTTTCCAACAGAATCAATTACATGACCTAAACACTGCCCGTTTCTGCATAATTCAAGCAGGCAATGAGCCCCGTCGGGTGGGGAAGCGAAACTAATGCGTGATAGTGAGAAGGAGAGATGTCGTGTGGGAAAATTGCTTTTTTTCCCTCGATCTGTCCAAAATATCACCTTATTGCCTCTAAAATGTAAATTAAACACTATAAAGAGTTTATATAATGTGTCATTACATACCTATTTGAAGGTTTGTGTCGAATTTGAATCGGGTGTTTAGGGCGGTGCTAAAGTGATCTTAGAAGTAAACAGCGGCTTTGAGAATGATGATCGCATGCAATGATGATGCAAAAAATGACTAGGTATCCCCCCTTACCCCGTCACTGTCCATTTCTTGTTTTTAAAGGATGAGAGAAGTGCTACACCTGGTGGAAAGAGATTGTAAGACAGAAATAGTTGCTTTAGGTGTGCTGTACGTTACGACATGACACGTCCCGATGTAACAGACGATCCGTTTTTTCAACTTTTCTCCAATACTATAGAGCCATTACCATGTCGATCAACGCTTGAATAGAAACCTAGTTCACACCCCTGATTTTGAAGTCAACACAGTCGCTACAGTCCCATTAGTTTTCTTTGTAGCCTCGTTTGAATGTCGCGGTTACGCACATTTGTACGGAATGGGGTGAGTTTACGTTACTACTTCGAATGTTGTTGCTATCAATTGTCCTATTAATAATTAAACATATTTCATTTTAAACTTCAGATTTCTCTAGTAGGGCCCTATAGATCATTTATCGTAATGAACAATATCAGCTAAATGTCCACGATAAGTGTCAGTTTGGTTGGTGTCGATAATTTTAGGTTTATCATCCCAGCTCTACGTTGAAATGTATGACTTTTTTCATTGTCCACTAAATTGCTGCCCATGTAATGAACCCTCCATACTGCTTACTGAAACTATAGATGAACTGTAAATTGATGAGTAAATAACGCATTTTAACTAGTCAAAGGTCATTTATTGCATCCAAACTATTGTTTAGACACATTATTCAGATGGCTAATGCATCTCCAACAGAGAGAATTGAATAATCCATGGTGGGGGACCAAGGATATCTCTATGCCACCTTTACCATTGTGGATTCATTTGAACAGTTGAACTTATGATAAGTTACCAAGTCCAGATGTTCAAACTAACATACATGTTTCACATTTCAGGGACCCTGAACAGATTTCCAGTTTCAGAACAGAAATAATTAGAAGCAACTATGAGTAGCCATTATTTGAAAATCAGGATCTCAAAATCATGACATGGACTCGTACATCTTAAAATATCCCTTCTCATTGGACAAAATTATATATAAACAGATAATAAAACATCTGGTGGAGGGGCAGACCTATTGGCTATGCAGTTTCTGGTTGTCTGTAAAAAATAAATGGGTAATTGAAAATGTTGGCTTTTAAGAAGTGGGTATCTGGGTGTGTGCTTTCCAGTGCCTTCAGAAAGTATTCATACCCCTAGACTTATTCCACATTTTGACAGAACTACATAGTTCCTTGGTTGAGATGGGAGAACCTGCCAGAAGGACAACATTCTCTACAGCACTTCACCAATCTGACCTTTATGGGAGAGTGGCCAGACGGAAGCCACTCCCGCGAAAAAGGCACATGACCACATGCCTTTAGTTTGCCAAAAGACATGTGAAAGACTCTTAGATCATACCGCGAAAGATTCTGTGGTCTAATGAGACCAAAAATGTACTCTTTGGCCTCCATGGCAGCCCTTAGGCCGTTTTGGGCGCCATCTAAACTGCCACCGCCATTTAAGAAAACATTCTTGGAGTTCCCCCCTCACGCCAGGTTCCACCTTTGGGCCAGGGGTTGACAACATCATACAGCAGACTACAAAACTGCGCAAAGACAGAGAGACTTTGCAGAAGATCTTGGCAACTGTGTGTCCTAACGCCATCACTCAGAGGTATTTGATATTTAATAGGATCCCCATTAGCCACTACAAAAGCAGCAGCTACTCTTCATGGGGTCCACATGAAACATGACATAATACATAGTACAGAACATTATTAGTCAAGGACTGAACTACATACATTTACAACGTCACACATAGCCTACATATCAGTACATTCACATTATATTTAGGTCTAATACATAATACAGTGCAAATTACAATACAAGATGAATAAAATGGCTGTGTCTCTTCACAGTCCCCTTTGTGCAGTAAGGTGTTCTTTTATATGTTTTTTAATCTGGTTTTATTGCTAGCTTGAGTTTCCTGGGGGGGGCAAAGAGTTCCATGTAGTCATGGCTCTATTTAATACTGTGTATTTCCCAGCCTTTGTTCAGAACCTGGGGACTGTCAAGAGATGTGTGTTGTACCGATGAGTGTCCGCACTGTGTGCCAACTACTTGAACAGACAGTTCTGTACCTTCAACACATCAATATCTTGAACAAAAAACAATTGTGATGCAGTCAATCTCTCCTCAACTTTGAGCCAAGAGAGATTGATATGCATGTTACTGACACTTGCCCTCTGTGTACAGTGCATTATTTTCCCACATTTTGTTACGTTACAGCCTTATTCTAAAATGTATAAAACAAATGTCCCTCATCAATCTACACACAATACCCCATAATGACAAAGTGAAAACAGGTTTTTAGAAAATGTTTGCACATATAAAAAATATAAAAATGAATACCGTATTCAGACCCTATTCTATTAGACTCGACATTGAGCTCAGATGCATCATGTTTTCATTGATCATCTTTAAGATGTTTCTACAACTTGATTGGAGTCCACCAGTGGTAAATTCAATTGATTGGACATGATTTGGGAAGGCATATATGAGGTCCCATAGTTGACAGTGCACGGCAGGGCAAAAACCAAGCCATGAGGTCGAAGGAATTGTCCGTAGAGCTCCGAGATAGGATTGTGTCGAGGCACAGATCTGGAGAAGGGTACCAAAAAATGTCTGCAGCATTGAAGGTCCCCAAGAACACAGTGGCCTCCATCATTCTTAAATGGAAGAAGTTTGAATGCACTAAGACTCCTCCTAAAGCAGTCCTGGGAGAAGGGCGTTAGTCAGGGAGGTGACCAAGAACCCGATGCTCACTCTAACAGAGCTCCAAACTTCCTCTAAGGAGATGGGAGAGCCTTCCAGAAGGACAACCATCTCTGCAGAACTCCACCAATCAGGCCCTTATGGTAGAGTGGCCAGACAGAAACCACTCCGCTTGGAGTTTGCCAAAAGGCACCTAAAGAACTCTCAGACCATGAGAAACAAAATGATCTGGTCTGCTGAAATCAAGATTGAACTCTTTGGAGTTCTTTGGAATCCAGGCACTGCTCATCAGCTGGCCAATACCCTCCCTACGGTGAAGCATGGTGGTGGCAGCATCATGCTGTGGGGATGTTTTTCAGCGGCAGGGACTGGGAGACTAATCAGGATCGAGGGAAAGATGAACAGAGCAAAGTACAGAGAGATCTTTGATGAACACCTGCTCCAGAGCGCTCAGGACCTCAGACTGGGGGGAAGGTTCCCCTTCCAACAGGACAACAACTCTATGCACACAGCTAAGACAACTCAGGAGTGGCTTCGGGACAAGTCTCTGAATGTGGCCCAGCCAGAGCCCACACTTGAACCCGATCTGACATCTCTGGAGAGACCTGAAAATAGCTCTGCAGCAACACTCCCCATCCAACCTGACAGCTGTGCAGAGAAGAATGGAAAACTCCACAAATACAGGTGTACCAAGCTTGTAGCATCATACACAAGAAGACTCCAGGCTGTAATCACTGCCAAAGGTCCTTCAACAAAGTACTGAGTAAAGGGTCTCAATGCTTATGTAAATGTGATATTTATGTTTTTAATACACTTGCAAACATTTTTTTTAAATCTGTTTTTGCTTTGTTATTATGGGGTATTGTGTGTAGATTGATGAGGGGAAAAAACTATTTCATTCATTTGAAAATAAGGCTTCAATGTAACAAAATGTTGAAAAAGTCAAGGGGTGTGAATACTTTCCGAATGCACTGAATATCTAAGTGCGAAACGTGCTGATTTGTTCTGTACCAACTGCAATTTACCTATGTCCCTCTTTGCCACACATGACCACACAGCTGGACAGTAGTCCAGGTGCAATAAAACTATAGCCTGTAGGACCTGTCTGATTGACTGAGATGTCAAAAAGGCAGAGCAGCACCCTATCATGAACGGACCTCTTCCCATTTTAGCAACCATTGAGTCTACAGTATATGTTTGGACCATGACAGCTTGCTATCTAGGGTTACATCCAGCAGTTTAGACTCCTCAACTTGCTCAATCACCAGATTATTCAATAATAGATCTAAATTAGGTTTAGTGATTTGTCCCAAAAAATGATGCTTTTTGATTTGAGATATTTAGCAGCAGCCTATTGCTAGTTACCCATTCTAAAACTGATTGGAGCTCCATGTTAAGGGTGTCAGTTATTTATTTTACTGTTGCAGCCAATGTGTGTACTGTGTACCGTTGAGTTGTCAGCATACACAGACACACTGGTTTTATTCAAGGTCAGTGGAAGGGCATTAGTAAAAGTAGAAAACAATAATGTCCCTAGTCGGCTGCCCTGTGGTACACCACACTCAACTGAATTTGCATGATAGCTGGAAGACAGGGTCGAATGTCTCGAAAGCTCTCCAGCAACGTCTTGGCCCCCTCCTCCCCCGCCGAAACAGCAGGGGCCGGGAAATTGGTACCAGCGTTTTACACCCCGACGGCGCAAGGTCAGGCGTCGTGAACACCCTTACAGGCAGCAACACGCAGCTAAGAAGGTTGGGCACCAGCAGTCCACCTGATATGCTGGCGGTCGGCCTTGTCGACATCAACAAATGTTTAAAGGAGCTCAAGTTCAAGATGCTCTTGCCAGCGGGGGTGTTGCAGGCCATCTCGAGTGGCCTATGGTTCACCACGCTCGCCCTGAATGATGCGTACTTCCACGTTCATGAACTTCTTATATATTTTTTTAGAGACCATACTCTTAGAATGGCGAGTATAAGGGCATATTGGAAATTAGCTCCCAGGATGCAATTCTTCTGGCTTCCACAGGGTGTCAGCAGTCTATGTTCAAGGTTTCGGGCTTGTAACTTCCAAAATGAATAAGAAATATCAGTTTTAGTACAGGGACACAGTCTTGGAGACCACATGCACCTGCTAAAATCGGTTTCCTGTTGAACATACTTCTTTCCGTGGGAAATATTATAGTTTGATTACATTTTAGGGTATCTGGGGAGTAAATAGAAACTTATTTTGACCTGTTGAAACAAAGTTTAGGGGTATATTTTCTCGGATTCCTTTCTCTGCATGTTGAATGAGTGGATTACTCAAATCGATGGCGCCAACTAAACAGACTTTTTGGGATATAAAGAAGGATTTTATCTAACAAAACAACACTACACTACATGTTATAGCTGGGACCCATTGGATGACAAATCAGAGGAAGATTTTCAAAAAGTAAGTGAATATTTAATCGCTATTTGTGAATTTATGAAACTAGTGCCGGTGGACAAATATTTTGATGTGGGGCGCCGTCCTTAAACAATCGCAAGGCATGCTTTCGCTGTAATAGCTACTGTAAATCAGACAGTGCAGTTAGATTAACAAGAATTTAAGCTTTCAATCGATATAAGACACGTACTGTGTATGTACCTAAATGTTTAATATCCATCATTTGTATGATTATTTATATGAATTGTGCCCCCTCCAGTTTCACGGGAAGTTGTCCCGCTAGCGGGAAGCCTAGGCTTAAGAAGTTTTAATCAAAATCACTGGCTTGCGAATTCAAAGTTCTCCCTGGCGCCGTGTACATTCACAAAGTGCACGGACACAGTTCTAGCATCTATCACGTCCCAGGGCATTCTAGTGCTCAACTACTTGGCTGGTGTGTGCTCAAGTAGAAAAAATAGAAAAGTAGAAAAGATAAGTTTGCTACCTACCTTGACTGTTTCCGGCTTGGACGAGCCCTCTCCGTGTTAGAGTGCCAGAAGTTCCTCGGCCTACTCACTTCAGCTGCTCTGTTGATTCCGCTGGGCTTTCTTCACCTTCACTCCAGCGACGGTTCAACTCTCACCATCTACACCCGAGACGACACAGACATCGTCAGCTGTTAGTGACAAATGCATGGGTGAGGACTCTGTTGAAGTGGCACCCTCACTCCTTCCTGTCAGAGGGAGTTCACGACTCCATTTTCTCCTCCCTTCCTATAGGCAGAAACTCAAACAGGAAGTAACCGTGCTACGGACTATTCAAAGCTGGTCTGACCAATCGGAATCCATGCTTCAAGATTGTTTTGATCACGAGGACTGGGATATGTTCTGGGTAGCCTCTGACAATAATATTGACGAATACTGAGTTAATCAGGAAATGTATAGGAGATGTTGTACACACTGTGACTAGTAAAACCTACCCAAACCAGAAACCGTGGATAGATGGCAACATTCGGGCAAAACTGAAAGCGCAAACCATCGCATTTAACCATGGCAAGGTGATTAGGAATAGGGCTGAATACAAACAGCGTAGCTATTCCCTCCGTAAAGCAACAAAGTGGAGTCGCAATTCAACGGCTCAGACACGAGACATATGTGGCAGGGTCTACAAACAATCACGGCCTACAAAGGGAAAACCAGCCACGTCGTGGACACCAACGTCTTGCTTCCGGATAAGCCAAACACCTTTTTCGACCGCTTTGAGGATAACACAGTGTCACCGACGTAGCCAGCTACCAAGGACTGTGGGCTCTCCTTTTCTGTGGCCGACGTGAATAAGACATTTAAGCGTGTTAAACCTTGCAAGGTTGCCAGCCCAGATGGCATCCCTAGCCGCTTCCTCAGAGCATGTGCAGACCAGCTGGCTGGTATTTATGGACATATTCAATCTCTCCCTATCCCATTCTGCTGTCCCCACATGCTTCACGATGTCCACCATTGTTCCTGTACCCAAGAAAGCAAACGTTACTCCCTGACCGATAGTTACTGTCAGATGCTCTGACTCAACCTGGTCTCTCTTTTTACAGTCTCTGTGATTATGGCCTACTTTATTGCAGTGTTTACACGGTGCCTTACAATCTCTAGCATAATGACCCAGTTTGTGACAGTTAAAGCATCTATCTCCCCCTTTCTTTTGACTGTCTCTATCCACTTTTCTCAACTTTCTCCCTTTCTCTACCTCTATCCACTTTTTCAATAAGTTTGCTAAATCCTGTCCTCCTTTCTGTGCCTCTTCCTCTCTTCCTCCCTCAGCTCCCTGAGGACCAGCATATGGGAGAAGGGGTAACGGGACGGGCGGCACCTGATTCGGCTGCCTCCGTTTCATTACCACCACTTCGTCGTCTGGATTTTCCCTCTCCCCCTGGTCTGCAAGGGAGGGGTATAATTTGGGTTTAGGTGATGTCTCTGTGGGAGATGTGGGAGTCCTTTCTGTCTGCTCCTGTCTGCTCCTGGCTAACTCCTTAGTAGCCCCCTTTTTCTTGGCCCCCTCCGCTCTTTTTCTAGCTTCAGCCAGCCAAATACGAGCGGTGTCGTGCCCTTCTGTCCGTTGCTCCTCTACCTTGTCCCCACAAACTCTATATAGTTGTTTAATCATGGATTCCAGTTTTTCTATATTTAAACATCCGTCAAATTTGTTATTTTTCCTCCATTTCGGGCCAAAATAGATGTTCCTCTTAGCTTTTTCCTGCATATATTTCTCATCTCCCGTTAATTCCGGGATTCCCTTAGAGGATTTACTACCCATGTTTATTCAATTACTATTATGCTTATTCTCACAATCTATGTGTGTACTCACTCAATTACTACATTTATTTTGTAATATGTATTCTCACTTTCTATGGGTGTAACCTCCTTCCTCCTGTTTGGAATAATCAGACCTATTTTGCGCTCCTCTCCAAAATGTATTTCGACACGGGATCTATATTCATACAAATTATGTCCCCGACCTACTTTCTTGTAATTTTTATTATTATATTTCGCCTTCTACATTACGTTTTCCGCCTAATATTTTATTGACCAGTTATCGTTTAGGTCTCAATATTAGCTCCAATTCTCACAATCTATGTGTGTGTTTCTATAATCTGTTATTATATTTAAATCTCACTTACTCCCGTTAGTCCTAGACTAACGTAACTTACTTTACTTTATTTTGCCTTCTATATTACGTTTTACGGCTACTGTACTTCAACCAGTTTTACTTTTAGGTCTTACTGTTAGATACCGTACTTCAACCAGTTTTACTTTTAAGTCTTACTGTTAGATATTGTACTTCAAAATTTCTTAATTAGATCTGTGACCCAGTGACCCAACACTAACATAGATACATTTGTCTTAAACTTTCTCTACATTAGATTATATGGACGGTATACCCGATACAAATTTTACTTACTGTTAGTTTTACAGATAAAATCCTCACTCACATTTATCTTGATCAATGCTTTAATTTTTAGTAAGTTTAGAATTTAACCCCAAACTACTGAATAAAGATCACAGACCTTACCTTGCAGCTGAGAATTCAATGTTGGTTGGATTTCGTCACTGTTTTCTGTCGTGTACCAGTTTGCCACCGGCCTGAAATGGAACCTCAATTTCCAGAGGTCAGGTGTTTAACTTACAGATCTCCGATCCGTCCGTGCACGGTTTTCGCCGCTCCCATGGGACGACAGAAAACAGGTATTGAAATCTGGCTCGAAGGACCAAGCTGTCATGAGAATTTTCAATCCCAATGATAATAACAGTCAATCAATAGCTCTGACCAATCCCCGAGGTTTGTAAGACCATGGGTTTAATAATAATTTGTCAAAGACTCAGCTTATGCAAAAGGCTAGTACAGTTTATTCAGAGAAAGTTCTGAAGTCAAGAATACAAAAACATCAATTTTATAGCTGCGCACATACTTCCACACAAACAGTAGGTATCCTACGCACATACATACACACAAACAGTCCTTCTCCACAGTTCGCACCACTCACACCACTGTGTCCCTCCCCAGCCGACAGTTCCATTCCCCCGAGATTAGGGGGAATAGTCACGACTAGTCACCTACTCCCCCTGCTGCTCCTCCTTTGGACATTTCCCATCCACACTGGTTCAAACCAACTCACCACTGGTTCAAACCAACTCACCTCATCCCTAGACGGCTTTGTGATGACAGAATCTGTTTAAAATGAGAGAATGAGGGAAAATAAAACATTGAACAAAAGAAGATAAAGTTGGTGGTTTAGTTAACTTTCATACTCACAGACACAAGGTGGGGTTTGGTCTTGCTGCTCAGGTGGGCTTCTGTCGAGACAATGCAGTACAGTCAGAAAGATATAGTAGTGCATGAATAAAGAAAAAATTATTTGAATCTAAAATGAATACACCAGTCTTACCCTGTATTTACAGGCCTGCCTTGAACCCCTTCAAAAGATACAGAGAGAAAATGTAGCAATTTTGAAAATAACTCAAAGTAGCCTTTGGAACAAAATAAGAATGGGATATGAGAAGACCTATCTGAAAACACGCACCACACTTGCGTTGGAGAACACACAGCACAGACCCAGCTAGCAGAACCAGGAAAAGGGAACCAGCACCCAGAATGATGATGATGAGGAACACTGGAAGTGAAGAAACTGAATGAAGGCTCACTGACAGTGAGTCATCTATATAGTATAACCTGACCTTACAATGACTAGAATGTTAGTGCAAATAAGTCTTACTAATAGCGACTATCGAGACACTTAACAGTTTATAGATGTTGGAAATGTATCAATACCTGTACATTTAGAAGTGGAGTCATTCAATAAACTTGCAAATAGAAGTTCATAGGACTATAATCAGTTAATCTAAAACCAAACCAATGTTACTCACCTCTTCCTCGGGCTGTGACATTGCTGCCTGTCTTCTCCTGATCAGTTGTGTTTAAACCGGACGCTGATGGGGAACTAGTTGCTCCTGGAGGATTTACAACTGAAATAATTAAAACATTGATATGTGTAAATTAATAATATATTAGTCTTGCAATACAACAATAGACCGACAGAAGAAAATGATGGGCTTTAGTCTTCCTCACCATCTATGGTGATACCGAGGGGTTCACTATGCTGTGATGTCACAGTATCTTCACCCTCTACCACCAGCTCCACAGCACAGGTGATGAAGATCTCTCCAGCACTGCTCCTCTTCCTCTGCAGTTCCTCTTCTGCCACTCGCCCCACACAGACATTGTCTTTGTAGGGCTGTTTTTTAAAGTGTGAGTCACCATTGTTCAGATAAAAGTAGCATGAGGTGCCAGCCTTGGCCTCACATCGAAGATTGAGGTAATTCACAATCTTCTCCACATTAACTCTGGGCTTTCCAATTGGATCTGTCAGTAAATTGTGAAAGTAATTTATGAAGTCATTTAACAAGTGGGAAGTGTACTCTGGTAAACATGTGGTTTGGAGTACTTTAAAACTGTCACTTACCACCCACATTAAGTCTTCGAGCGTCACTAGGTTTAGAGGTTTTGATCGTTTCACCTTGTCTGTTCTGTAGAATTACACAGCTGAGGTCTACTTCAGTCTTGTTCCACTTTTTGAACTCATTCCATAACAACTTGAACTGGCAAGCACCTTGCTTGTAATCCACTTTTCTTATAGGTTTGGGGTCCTGATCTCTGTAGAAATTGCACTCTGTGCCTTCTGGTAACTCACAGCGTACTGTAACAGGTGTAGCTACATTGATGTACTCAGGGGAAAATACAATAGTGGGAGTGGGAACTGAATCTGTTTAGAGAAATAGAGAGAATATATGAAATTGTGAGTGATAAGAATCTTGATTCAGAACGTATTTGTATGTGGAGTATGACTTCCTTGTCTCTCTATTTGCAACTAAATACATTTCTTAATAAAGATTTGGCACTTTAAGCATTGTGCTACTCTATTATGAAAGGTAGTGTACAAATTTGTCATAAAAAAAAATGTTTTATGCCTGAAATAAATCAATAGCTGTTGAGCTGGACAATTAAAGAAGTGACATTTGTTAATATGTACCTGCACAACTTCCTTTTACCGCAACACTGGCAACATCTTCGAACAAGGTAAAAACAACTTAGTGAGACATTTTACAAGCCTTACTATAAAGCATAATAAAGTGTCATACATACTTAGAACAAGCTATAAAGCATACATTAAGTAACATATTACCAAAACTTAAAATCATTGTAAAGAGATATTGATCCAAAGACCAAAATAATTGAATACTCACAAATGAGAAGAATATAAGACAAAGACATATTTTCCACTTCCTTCCGTCAGTGAAGTGAACTCCACACATAGATTGTGATGTGAGAACTGATGTGTGTTTGGTAGGACACAGAAAAACCTACAGAGGAGGATGTGGAGACTCACGTGTGATGTTGTGACAGATCACTAGTGACGCTGAAGAAAATGACCTTATATCTATTGACAACTAAGGGGCTGTGCATGTGGTCCACCCTACATTGAACTTACTGAAAATATAGGTAACTACAGCACAGATATTTCAAATATGAGAACTCTTGTGATTAATTGATCAAATAAACTTGTTGACTTTTTAAAGAGTTACTTTAAACTATACACACACAAATAAACAAAACCAAAGCTAAATACGCAGTAGCTTAACAGCAACATCACCCTAACAACTGCAAGGCAGGACACTAGAGATACGGGCCATAAACTTATATTTCTCCCTTAAGGTGACCTGACCTGACCTCAACCCCCCTCCGTCAGTAATCCATGGCTCTCTCCCTTCATCAATGCCGGGCACATTTAATCGCTTACCTGCACTCAACACATTCCAAGCTTAATTGCAAACACTATATACCTTCCACCTATAACCATTAACTTCTGGTGTAGACCCTCTAAACCTCAGCACTCCATCAGTGACATGAATAAGTATACTTTTATATTCTCAGAACCCAACACAACACACACATTGACATGATCAAATGAGTTCAGTTACTGATCTATTGGGTTTATTTGAAGATGGACAATTTGATGGATAGTTTCTTGTTTGAGATTTTTCACCCCACGACTTTCACAGCTTTGTAATGGAGGTGACTAATGCTTCTTCAAATTAGGAAATGGCAGATACCTTGATCAATCTCTGTTTAGTTTACATAATACATATTTCCAGTCAGAGTAACCAGTCTGTGCCAACTAAGTCATGGCTTGGATTGCATCCATAGATCACATTACTTTTGTGGATTTTTGGCAAACTTAGTGTTTTGGAAGCAAATCCAAGCATTGAATAAATGCAAAACAGGAATCCAAATATATTTCAGTTGTTTTTTATTTCATCACCACCAATAAATTGTTTCACATTTTTTGGTAGACCACAGCTGTAAAGGTTATGGATTGTTCCTAAATAATGCCTTCTGGTAACTCACAGCGTACTGTAACAGGCTGACTAGCTACATTGATGTACCCAGTGGATAATACCATGGTTGGAGTGGGAACAGAATCTGTTTAGAGCGAAAGAGTATCTATGAAAACTTGAATTGTGCCTTGATTTAGAAGGTATTTTGCATTTGGAGTATCACTTCCATATTTCTCTATTTACTATCCTTAACTATAAATGTTAAGTCAAAATTCTTAAATAACTCCATAGTTTTACAAAACGTCTATCAACAAGAAAGGCTTTTGTGCCTCAAAGTGTCACGAATCCCGTTTCCTGAGTCTGTTTTTTGCCTGTGTTCTGTCCTGGAGTGTTTTTTCCGGCGTCCTGGAACGCACCCTGTCTGGTTGCCGGGCAATGTAGCCAGTTGGGAGAGTTCTGATTAACCGCACCTGTATCCCATCAGCTATCTGCACACCTGGTCCTGATCATCATCTCTCCTCTTCTTAAGCCCCGACCTGACATCCATTCCCTGCCGGATCGTTAGCCATGAACAGTATGTTGTGCCCACGAACCAGCCTCCAGTTGATAGAGTTTGTTTTGTTTTGTTTTGTTTTGTTGTCTTGTACGTCTTGCTTGCCTTTAACTTACTTCCGTTTGTTCTGTCTACAGCCATTCACCCGGAACCCATATCCCATCCCTGTCTGCTCGTCGCCAGTTTTTGTTTATCCCTTGGATCTGCCTATCCACTCCCATCAACACACCTCCGCTGCCCGCTCCGCCACCTGGAACTATCTACCTCCACGCTCTCATTTATTAATAAAAACTCACCATCTTCATACTCACCTTGTCCTGGTCTGCTTCTGGGTCCAATTTTGGTAAACCCTGACAGAACGATCCGGCCAGCGATGAACCCAGCGGACCTGGACTCCGTTTGCCATGCAATTACCCAGCAGGAGAAGATGTTGGGACAACACGGCGCTACACGAGATAGCGGGTTCAATCCGGGATTACAGCCGGGTGGCCGCTCCTCTTACTGCCTTGACGTCTTGTACCAGGAATTTCTGTTGGACTCCTGAGGCAGACCGAGCATTTCTGGACTTGAAGAGCCGATTCACCAACGCCCCGATTTCTCTCTCAACCTGACACTTCCCGTCAGTTTGTTGTTGAGGTGGACGCGTCTGATGTGGGGGTGGGCGCCATCCAGTCCCAGCGTAGCTCCACTGACGGTAAACTCCATCCCTGCGCCTTCTACTCTTGTCGTCTTTCACCAGCTGAGAGAAACTACGATGTGGGTAACCGGGAGCTTCTCGCTGTGAAGCTTGCCTTGGAGGAATGGCGTCACTGGTTGGAGGGAGCGGAGCAACCGTTTGTGGTTTGGACGGACCACAAGAATCTGGCTTACGTGCAATCGGCTAAACGTCTCAACTCCCGTCAGGCCAGGTGGGCGTTGTTTTTTGGACGTTTCAATTTTTCCCTGACGTTCCGACCTGGGTCGAAGAACGGCAAAGCGGACGCCTTGTCCCGGATGTTCTCCAAGACGGATGAGAGTGGGGCCAAGACTGAGACGATTCTTCCCCAGAACCTTGTCGTGGGAGCCGTTACATGGAGGTTTGAGGAGGATGTGATGACGGCCCTTCAGAAGCAGCCCGGCCCCGGTAACGGTCCACGCGGTCGGTTGTTCGTGCCTGAGTCGGTCCGTTCTGCTGTCCTTCAGTGGTCCCACGCCAGCAAGATAGCTTGTCACCCTGGCGTTGCTCGGACTATGGCGCTACTGCGCAGACGATTTTGGTGGCCTGCCATGGGAGAAGATACCCGGAGGTTTGTTGCCGCATGTCCTGTTTGTGCGCAGAACAAGAGTACCAATCGGCCCAGCTCTGGGCTTCTTCAACCCCTACCTATTCCTCGGCGACCTTGGTCGCATCTGGCCCTGGATTTTGTCACTGGATTGCCCTCTTCTGGTGGGAACACGGTCATTCTGACCATTGTGGACAGATTCAGCAAGTTTGCTCATTTTGTCCCTCTCTCCAAGCTTCCATCTGCCACGGAGACGTCCGAGATCCTTGTGAGGGAGGTTTTCAGGGTCCACGGATTGCCCAGTGACATTGTTTCTGACCGTGGTCCTCAGTTTACCTCTGCTGTCTGGAGATCCTTCTGTTTGGCCATTGGAGCTACAGTCAGTCTCACTTCTGGATTTCACCCACAATCTAATGGTCAGGCGGAGAGAGCCAACCAGAAGATGGAGTCCACGCTGCGTTGTCTTGTCTCCTCTGATCCCACCTCTTGGTCATCTCAATTACCCTTGGTCGAGTATGCCCATAATACCCTTCCTTCATCTGCTACTGGGATGTCCCCCTTCCAATGCCTGTACGGATACCAACCTCCCTTGTTTCCTTCTCAGGAGAGGGATCTCTCGGTTCCTTCTGTCCAGGCCCACATTCGTCGTTGCCACCGGACCTGGCATCGGGCCAGGAAGGTCCTCCTTAGAGTTTCTGACCGGTATCAGATCCAGGCGAATCGTCGCCGTATTCCGGCTCCCGCTTATACCATCGGAGATAAGGTTTGGTTGGCTACACGGGATCTTCCTCTACGGACTGAATCGAGGAAACTGTCACCAAAGTTCATTGGTCCGTTTGTGGTGGAGAGAATCATTATCTGATCTGATCCCAGCCGGCGACCCTAAACAACGACGCAGTAAAAGGGGCAAAAGAAGCGGTCTTCTGGTCAGGCTTCGGAGACGGGCACATCGCGCTCCACTCCCTAGCATACTACTCGCCAATGTCCAGTCTCTTGACAACAAGTTTAATGAAATCCGAGCAAGGGTAGCATTCCAGAGAGACATCAGAGACTGTAACGTTCTTTGCTTCACGGAAACATGGCTCACTCGAGAGACGCTAACGGAGTCGGTGCAGCCAGCTGGTTTCTTCACGCATCGCGCCGACAGAAACAAACATCTTTCTGGTAAGAAGAGGGGCGGGGGTGTATGCCTTATGATTAACGAGACGTGGTGTGATCATAACAACATACAGGAACTCAAGTCATTCTGTTCACCTGATTTAGAATTCCTCACAATCAAATGTCGACCGCATTATCTACCAAGGGAATTCTCTTCGATTATTATCACAGCCGTATATATTCCCCCCCAAGCAGACACATCGATGGCCCTGAACGAACTTTATCTGACTCTATGTAAACTGGAAACCACACACCCTGAGGCTGCATTCATCGTAGCTGGGGATTTTAACAAGGCTAATCTGAAAACAAAACTCCCTAAATTCTATCAGCATATCGATTGTACTACCAGGGCTGGTAAAACCTTGGATCAATGTTATACTAACTTCCGCGATGCATATAAGGCCCTCCCCCGCCCTCCTTTCGGAAAAGCTGACCACGACTCCATTTTGTTGCTTCCAGCCTACAAACAGAAACTAAAACAGCAAGCTCCCGCGCTCAGGTCTGTTCAACGCTGGTCCGACCAATCTGATTCCACGCTTCAAGACTGCTTCGATCACATGGATTGGGATATGTTCCGCATTGCGTCCAACAACAACATTGACGAATACGCTGATTCGGTGAGCGAGTTCATTAGAAAGTGCATTGACGATGTCGTACCCACAGCAACGATTAAAACATTCCCAAACCAGAAACCGTGGATTGATGGCAGCATTCGCGTGAAACTGAAAGCGCGAACCACTGCTTTTAACCAGGGCAAGGTGACCGGAAACATGACCGAATACAAACAGTGTAGCTATTCCCTCCGCAAGGCAATCAAACAAGCTAAGTGCCAGTATAGAGACAAAGTAGAGTCGCAATTCAACAGCTCAGACACAAGAGGTATGTGGTAGGGTCTACAGTCAATCACGGATTACAAAAAGAAAACCAGCCCCGTCGCGGACCAGGATGTCTTGCTCGCAGACAGACTAAATAACTTTTTTGCTCGCTTTGAGGACAATACAGTGCCACTGACATGGCCCGCTACAAAAACCTGCGGGCTCTCCTTCACTGCAGCCGAGGTGAGTAAAACATTTAAACGTGTTAACCCTCGCAGGGCTGCAGGCCCAGACGGCATTCCCAGCCGCGTCCTCAGAGCATGCGCAGACCAGCTGGCTGGTGTGTTTAAGGACATATTCAATCAATCCTTATCCCAGTCTGCTGTTCCCACATGCTTCAAGAGGGCCACCATTGTTCCTGTTCCCAAGAAAGCTAAGGTAACTGAGCTAAACGACTACCGCCCCGTAGCACTCACTTCCGTCATCATGAAGTGCTTTGAGAGACTAATCAAGGACCATATCACCTCCACCCTACCTGACACCCTAGACCCACTCCAATTTGCTTACCGACACAATAGGTCTACAGACGACGCAATCGCAACCACACTGCACACTGCCCTAACCCATCTGGACAAGAGGAATACCTATGTGAGAATGCTGTTCATCGACTACAGCTCAGCATTTAACACCATAGTACCCTCCAAACTCGTCATCAAGCTCGAGACCCTGGGTCTCGACCCCGCCCTGTGCAACTGGGTCCTGGACTTCCTGACGGGCCGCCCCCAGGTGGTGAGGGTAGGTAACAACATCTCCACCCCGCTGATCCTCAACACTGGGGCCCCACAAGGGTGCGTTCTGAGCCCTCTCCTGTACTCCCTGTTCACCCACGACTGCGTGGCCATGCACGCATCCAACTCAATCATCAAGTTTGCGGACGACACTACAGTGGTAGGCTTGATTACCAACAACTACGAGACGGCCTACAGGGAGGAGGTGAGGGCCCTCGGAGTGTGGTGTCAGGAAAATAACCTCACACTCAACGTCAACAAAACAAAGGAGATGATTGTGGACTTCAGGAAACAGCAGAGGGAGCACCCGCCTATCCACATTGACGGGACAGTAGTGGAGAAAGTGGAAAGTTTTAAGTTCCTCGGTGTACACATCACAGACAAACTGAATTGGTCCACCCACACAGACAGCGTTGTGAAGAAGGCTCAGCAGCGCCTCTTCAACCTCAGGAGGCTGAAGAAATTCGGCTTGTCACCAAAAGCACTCACAAACTTCTACAGATGCACAATCGAGAGCATCCTGTCGGGCTGTATCACTGCCTGGTACGGCAACTACTCCGCCCACAACCGTAAGGCTCTCCAGAGGGTAGTGAGGTCTGCACAACGCATCACCGGGGGCAAACTACCTGCCATCCAGGACACCTACACCACCCGATGTCACAGGAAGGCCATAAAGATCATCAAGGACAACAACCACCCGAGCCACTGCCTGTTCACCCCGCTATCATCGAGAAGGAGAGGTCAGTACAGGTACATCAAAGCAGGGACCGAGAGACTGAAAAACAGCTTCTATCTCAAGGCCATCAGACTGTTAAACAGCCACTACTAACATTTAGTGGCCGCTGCCAACATACTGACTCAACTCCAGCCACTTTAATAATGGGAATTGATGGAAATTATGTAAAAATGTATCACTAGCCACTTTAAACAATGCCACTTAATATAATGTTTACATACCCTACATTACTCATCTCATATGTATATGTATATACTGTACTCTATATCATCTACTGCATCTTGCCATCTTTATGTAATACATGTATCACTAGCCACTTTAAACTATGCCACTTTATGTTTATATACCCTACAGTACTCATCTCATATGTATATACTGTACTCTATACCATCTACTGCATCTACTCTATACCATCTACCGCATTGCGTATGCCGTTCTGTACCATCACTCATTCATATATCTTTATGTACATATTCTTTATCCCTTTACACTTGTGTGTATAAGGTAGTAGTTGTGGAATTGTTAGGTTAGATATTACTTGTTGGTTATTACTGCATTGTCGGAACTAGAAGCACAAGCATTTCGCTACACTCGCATTAACATCTGCTAACCATGTGTATGTGACAAATAAAATTTGATTTGATTTTACCAACTGAG
Organism: Salvelinus fontinalis; assembly: GCF_029448725.1. Taxonomy (NCBI): domain Eukaryota; kingdom Metazoa; phylum Chordata; class Actinopteri; order Salmoniformes; family Salmonidae; genus Salvelinus; species Salvelinus fontinalis. The sequence goes on along the minus strand of NC_074685.1, from coordinate 20,466,501 downwards.
CCACTTAACAGAGACATCATCAAAATGAGTTCAGTAACTGATTTATTGGGTTTAATTAGTAGGCGGATGTTATAGATATTTTCTGTTTAAGCACCCAACCCTCTCCAGCCATGTTATGGACTAGGGAGAGGCGAAGGTCGAGAGCCATGCGTCCTCCGAAACACGACCCTGCCAAGCCGCACTGCTCTCTTAACCCGGAAGCCAGCCGCACCAATGTGTCGGAGGAAACACCATCCAGCTGGCGACCAAGTCAGCTTGGAGGTGCCTGGCCACCATAAGGAGTCTCTAGAACGCAATGGGACAAGGAAATCGGGCCAGCCAAACCCTCCCCTAACCGGACGACGCTTGGCCAATTGTGCTGCACCACTCGGGAGGACCTGGTCTCTATAAAAGTTGCTTGCCGAAAATCAACTTCAGACATTCCAAAATATAGATAGGCCAATACTGTGTGCATTCTATAAGTTCTCATCTAACCAACAATGCTACAGCCCAAACGTTTGACCCTGTTCTATTGATTTAAGCATGATATCGATGGAAGTGGTTGTCATGAGAATTTTCAATCGCAATGATAATAACAATCAATCAATAGCTTTGACCAATCCCCGAGGTTTGTAAGACCATAGGTTTAATAATAATTTGTCAAAGACTCAACTTATGCAAAAGCCTAGTACAGTTTATTCAGAGAACGTTCTGAAGTCAAGAATACAAAAACATCCATTTTATAGCTGCGCACATACTTCCACACAAACAGTAGGTATCCTACGCACATACATACACACAAACAGTCCTTCTCCACAGTTCGCACCACTCGGTGTCCCTCTCCAGCCAACAGTTTCATTCCCCCGAGATTAGGGAGACCTTGAAGTACTCCCTGTCCTCTCCCAAGTCTCTCAGAGGCCTAGCCAGGTCGGTTCAAAAACAGTTTTAATTGTTCTTCGGTATTTTACTACACACACACACAATCCTGAGCTACGCCTTGCTCAGACAGTCTGGGTTTTTAAACTATACAGATACATTGTTTTAACCTAATTCTGACTAAAACTACACACATCATCAGAATATAATTTTATGATTCTAATCAATTTCATACAATTATATGGTTTCAGGGTGGAATATTCTAATCATTAATTTAAACATATAAATTCCATTATCAGTGGTAAAAAGAATTAGTGTTACATTACACTTACCGCATTGGCAATCCACTTGAATCAAAATACAACACTTCAAAATGTAGCTAGCTGTCACGCCCTGGCCTTAGTATTCTTTGTTTTCTTTATTATTTTAGTTAGGTCAGGGTGTGACATGGGGAATGTTTGTGTTTTGTCTCGTCTTGGGTGGTTATATGGTAAAGGGGGTGTTGGGTTTAGTGTATGGGGTTGTGGTTAGTGAATATGTCTAGGTAAGTCTATGGTTGCCTGAGTGGTTCTCAATCAGAGACAGCTGTCTTTCGTTTGTCTCTGATTGGGAGCCATATTTAAGGCAGCCATAGGCATTATGTGTTTGTGGGTAATTGTCTATGTAGAACGTTTGTTGCTTTTGTATTGCACTTACGTTTGTAGCTTCACGGTCGTTTGTTGTTTTGTTTAGTTTTGTTTTAAGTGTTCGATTCGTGTTTCACTCGTCTCAAATTAAAGAGATGTATTTTTCACACGCTGCGTCTTGGTCCACTCATTATCCTCAAGACGATCGTGACACTAGCTGTCTTCTACAAATTGTAGGCAACACATTATTACCAGATTCCGTGTAGTTTTTGATCTGTGTTAGTTTTAACAGGACTTGCAAACTTATCTCCCCCTCACGCAATTGATTTCAATGTAATATCAATATGAGTGATTGGAAAATAAGTGTTACGTTTCTCTTTCTGTTTTGGTGACCCCCAAACCAAATTGCCTCACTCCAAAATGTAGCTGACTGTCTTCTGCAGGTTGTTCTCTAACCAGTGATGTAAAAAGTATCTACAGTTTCCATGTGTTTTTTAGTTGTGTTAGTTTCAACAGCGCTACAACCTGATCCCCCCCCACCTAATCGATATCAGTGATTTCTTGCCACTTGTCCAAACACCTGGGTTTTGATGCGTGTGCAGTTTATAAGGTGCTCGTTTAAAAAAATACAAGTAAGATGATTACTGTTGTTGCACTTGTGAAGATAGTAGATTTTAGGTTTAGATTATAAATATATAACGAACTGTTTCTGCATATTGCTTATTGATTTGGACACCTACTGCACCAGGTCTCGCAGGAAGGCCAAGACTATCCTCAGGGACCCCAGCCACCCGAGCCATGGACTGTTCTCCCTGTTTCTATCACTCAGACGCAGGCAGCATAGGAGCATCATGGTAAAAACTGTAAGACTGGCCAATAGCTTCTACCCCCAGACCATCAGGCTTCTACCCCCCACCTCAAAGGTCATTTTTTACCCTGCCCTCACCCCAATAGACATGTATTATGCTGAATAGTCACGACTAGTCACCTACTCCCCCTGCTGCTCCTCCTTTGGACATTTCCCTTCCCCTCTAATGGACGCTAACCCCCGTCACGCCCTGACCTTAGTATTCTTTGTTTTCTTTATTATTTTGGTTAGGTCAGGGTGTGACGAGGGTGGTATGTGTGTTTTTGTCTTGTCTAGGGTTTTTTGTATGTCTAGGTGTGTGTGTCTAGCCTAGTCTAGACATATGTAGGTCTATGGTGGCCTAGATTGGTTCCCAATCAGAGGCAGCTGTTTATCGTTGTCTCTGATTGGGGATCCTATTTAGGTTGCCATTTTCCAGTTTGGTTTGTGGGTTATTGTCTATGTGAAGTTGCATGTCTGCACTCATTGTTTATAGCGTTCATGTTCGTTTTGTTATTTTGTTATTTTGTTTAGTGTTCTTCGTGTTCAGTCGTCTTCTATTAAAAATATGTATTCACATCACGCTGCGCTTTGGTCTCCTCACTACAACGAACGTGACACCCCCCCCCCCCCCCCCCATGGACATTTATCATTGTATTTTTATCTATTTGTATTTTATTTCACTTTGTCCTGCATTGTTGGAGCTTGTGCCCTGTAATTACATCTGCAACTATGTGCATTATGTGACTATTAAACTGTCTAATCTAATCTCTAGACTGTGTTTTGACATTGGGCTATTTATCAAAATGGCTTGTCAACAGGAAGCAGCGACATTACATTTTCAATTTACATTTTAGGAACATGAATGTAACTTTCAACATTAATTCCAATGGTATTGTACGATTGACTTATTTTGATAGCCTATTCCAATAACAGGAATGTCCTAAAAGGGTTTTCCCTGCCTACAAGGAGCTCTTAAAATTGTTGCAAAACAGGATTCAACATTGCCACCTAGTGGTATAAACGTGTCTTGTATTGCTACGGTGGGGTAGTAGTAGAGTAGTTTGTAACCACCACACCGTGAGATAACGGTTAGAAAACTTGCCAATTTACCAACGGACCGTGCACATTGAGTAGACTTAACCCTCGTTGAATTTATAAAAGCAGATGACTTAACATATGATTTCAATTTAATTGAGAAATGAGAGAGTAGCCTAAGAAGTCATTATTACTTTAAGTAAATGGCTTACATTTAGAAGCATTCAGCAGGTAAGCAAAGATGAGTGCCTGGTCAGCAAAAAGTAGCATGCGCTATGTTACTGTTTCTTGCGACTGGGACTGACAGGTGCACACGAGATAAACAGAAATTATGGTGGAATACAAAATCTTTATTGTTCTCTTAAAGTGACAAATTGGATGATCAAAACTACAATGCAAATAGATTGAAATGGGGGTGTTGAAGTCAAACAATCTATCCATGTGGAAGTCCTTTCATGTCCATTCAGGTCGGCACATGCTGGTCAGTATATGACCACTGTGGCATAGTCATGGCCTTGCTCAAACATGACTGAGTAGGATGGAGGAGCACCAGCATGGGACACGGGGGCATAGCACAAATCATCTTCACCTTCCTGTGATTGCAACAAAGGGATGAGGACAAATCACTATTTGAAAGAAAACATAAAATCATCAAATCCTTTCAATAAACCAAAATTCCAACTGTTATTCATTTATAACATGCTTATATGTTGTGTGCCAGCCCACTGTACTGTTTATGCACAGAAAACTAAAAAAGCACTATGTTGGCAAAGTAGAGGAAGAGCATGAGGCAGCTACATAAAAATGTCATGGTATTGTCTTATTTTCCTGTTGTAAGGGAGTGTAACTGGTGGCAGGGACGTCAGGCGCAGGAGAGCAAAACTGGGTAATCAACGGAACAGTTTTATAAATAAATCCACCGGAAACCAGAACAAACAAATGGGTACAAAACCCGTCACGCACCAGAGAAAATGTGCACATGCACTTACAATAAACAATTCCATACAAAGACATGGGGGGAACAGAGGGCGCCGCCTGATCAAGGAGAGGAACCGACTTCGGCGGAGGTCGTGACACCTGTGGAGATTCTGCAAGATTTGTGTCACTTGCTGTGTAAACAGAATCACAGAAATGTGCTGTTAATACGGGACTGTGGTAAATATCTCCATAATAATAGGCCTACACACGTACACTTCACTGTGGCATCATACATACTTGTTAGGGTAGGGTCTCCTTGCAATGTCTGGACACTGGGCAATCTGAAAGACATGGATAGGTGAGATAGGCCTTCACATTTGAACTGTATGTTCTGTATGCTGTCATAATCATACTGTTCAACACACAACCAACAATATTCACCTTGTTATGACGAGGCGTCCGTTCCCTATGACAGTAAAACAATGGAATACATGAGTGATTCTGTCTGATCGGTTTGCTAATACTTTTATAAGGCTGTTAGATACCAGGTTCACATACTCTTTGCTTTCAGTGAGAGGAGACAGGTGATGCAGAATATGAATACTGCAAGTATAATTATGAATCCTATCAGGGCCATACATCCGATGATGTACTTAGTCAGCATGTCTGTAACAGAGAACAATGTATTTTTGACCAAATGGATGAATGACCTAAATCAGGAATCTATGCATTACATTTCTCATGTAATCTTTCTTACTTGTGTTCCACACCACCACTGTGACATTTTTGCTGGGAGGTGAGTGGAAGCCCTCCTCCTCTTCGTAATGACACTGGACGGTGACCTTTGACCACAGCCCTCTGGGCTTTCACTCAAGCAGCTCTGACCGCATTACTGGGAGGGAGTACTGTTTGTGGCTGGCATTTGCGCGACCAAGCTCCTTGAGTTTAGAATCCACATAGAACAAACACTGCTGACCCTCTACAAGGGCAGAGGACTTGCAGCTCAGCTCAACCACTTCAGTCAGGGTCACAAACTTCAGGCTTACTGAGATCTGGTGCTTCTTCTGGGTAATCCAAGTGTTTGTCTGATTCTCCTTGTCCCCTTGAAGGATGAGGAATGAGAGAGATAGTTGAGGAAAGAGAGAGATAGTTGAGGAAAGATAGGTATGATAACATCATAGTGAAAAACTAGTTTGTGTCCGTTCTAAAACTACTTCAAAATGCAAGATTATTCCCATCTTTAGAGCTCAACATTTATTTCCCAGCCATTGATAACCATGCAAATCACAAAAGTGCATCCCTATTGTTGAATGACAAAACAAGCAAGAGAAGGGGAGAATCGTACCTGCATGTCACGATCGTCTTGCGGTGAGAGAGAGGACCAAGGCGCAGCGTGTGAAAAATACATCTTCTTTATTTGGAAGACGAAAAAAAAAAAAACAGACGAACGTGAAGCTATGAAAGAACTAAGTGCACACATGCAACATAGAACATAGACAATTAACCACAAAACCCCAATGCCTATGGCTGCCTTAAATATGGCTCTCAATCAGAGACAATGAACCACAGCTGCCTCTAATTGAGAACCAACCTAGGCAGCCATAGACATACAAACACCTAGACAAGACACTGACCCATTTAACATACAAAACCCCTAGACAATCCAAAACACATGCATTCCCCATGTCACACCCTGACCTAACTAAAATAATAAAGAAAACAAAGATAACTAAGGCCAGGGCGTGACACTGCATCTGTTAACTGTAGGTCAAGAGAGACTACAAGAAATGTAGTTCATTGTTTTTCCAGCAAAAGTACAATTAGGGATAATGTTATGAAAGAAGTAAAACATTTTACATTTTATTACACAGTACAATAATGATATTATTAATAATACATAACTCACACATAAGGCACCAGCAGCACATTCATTGGATCATGGTTAAGAGTTCTTTGAACGTCCCAAACCTGCCACCTGTTATTATTATAATGCAGAGAGAGAAGTGAAACAGGATATATGGAAATAAGATTTGCTTTCGGGGTCAACTGTTTTCACATGTCCTCAAAAATGTTTTTAGAAATATACACAGGAGCTGTTGGCTGTAGATAATGACTCAGGCAATGCCACAGTAGTGAGTGTGAGAGTGACACACTGTATTTTGTGTCTCTCCTCTCTACTTTTATGGTGAAATTAAAGCTCCCTTTTGTGATGGTGCATAATTTTCATATACACTATCATAACTATAGCTGTCATAGGTTTGTAATGTGCTCCAATTGTAGTTGTAGATAAGACTGATCTGGGTGGGCCTATTCTGTCCTACGATCTGTAACAAACATGTTACCTCTGTCGGGAGCACAGGCGTTTTGAGAGTTATGTTCATGCAAGATTTTGTTCTGGGTTTTCGAGATTAGGTTGGGCCTAACCAGGCCTAACTGGCAGGAACCACTTGTAATTGCAAAAAATATGTTAAAAATATTATTGAATTGGGGACTCCCGAGTGGCGAAGTGGTCTAAGGCACTGCATCGCATTGTTAGCTGTGCCACTAGAGATTCTGGGTTCAAGTCCAGGCTCTGTCTCAGCAGGCTGCGACGAGGAGGCCCATGGGGCGGCGCACAATGGACCCCGTGTCGTCCGGGTTAGCGAGGGTTTGGCCGGCAGGGATATCCTTGTCTCATCGTGCACTAGTGTAACCGATGTGAAATGGCTAGCTTGTTAGCGGTGGTGCGTGCTAATAGCGTTTCAATCGGTGACGTCACTCACTTTGAGACCTTGAAGTAGTGGTTCCCCTTGCCCTGCAAGGGCCGCGGCTTTTGTGGAGCGATGGGTAACGATGCTTCGTGGGTGACTGTTGTTGATGTGTGTAGAGGGTCCCTGGTTCGCACCCGGGGCGAGGGGACGGACTAAAGTTAAACTGTTACATTGATGCTGTTGACCCAGATCACTGGTTGCTGAGGAAAAGGAGGAGGTCGAAAGGGGGTGAGTATAACCGATGTGAAATGGCTAGCTAGTTAGCGGTGGTGCGCGCTAATAGCGTTTCAATCGGTGACATCAGTCGCTTTGAGACCTTGAAGTAGTGGTTCCCCTTGCTCTGCAAGAACCGTGGCTTTTGTGGAGCGATGGGTAACGATGCTTCGTGGGTGACTGTTGTTGATGTGTGCAGAGGGTCCCTGGTTCCCGCCCGGGGCGAGGGGACGGACTAAAGTTAAACTGTTACATTGGTGCCGTGACCCGGATCAACAGCATCAATGTAACAGTTTAACTTTAGTCCGTCCCCTCGCCCCGACCCGGGCGCGTTCCAGGGACCCTCTGCACACATCAACAACAGTCACCCATGAAGCATCGTTATCCATCACTCCACAAAAGCCGAGGAAGAGGAACCACTACTTCAAGGTCTCAAAGCGAGTGACGTCACCGATTGAAACGCTATTAGCGCGCACCACCGCTAACTAGCCAGCCATTTCACATCGGTTACACTAGCGACTCCTGTGGCGGGCCGGGCGCAGTGCACTCTGACACGGTAGACAGGTGTACGGTGTTTCCTCCGACACATTGGTGCTGCTGGCTTCCAGGTTGGATGGGCATTGTGTCAAGAAGCAGGCTTGGTTGGGTTGTGTTTAGGAGGACGCATGGCTCTCGTCCTTCGCCTCTCCCGAATCGATATGGGAGTTGCAGCGATGAGACAAGACTGTAACTACTACCAATTGGGGAGAAAAAAGGGGTAAAAAAATAAATAATAATAATTTTATTAAATTGTTGCAATTATCATGTGGGTTTCATTAGTCTCTAGTTTTGCACACAAATAATTTACTTATACATCATGAAAGCTGTTCATTACAAATGCATCAAGTATACTTGTTCAAATGAATCACATCTTAAAACCTTTGCACATCTATTTATAGCCCAGTATGAGAATGCAATTGGTCTGAGAGGAACAGGAACAGACTACAATAGGTGGGGTCCACAGAGTAGCAGATAGTAGCAGATATTATCAACAAAAATGTTTTTATAAATATACACAGGAGCTGTTGGCTGTAGATAATGACTCAGGCAATGCCACAGTAGTGAGTGTGACACACTGTATTTTGTGTCTCTCCTCTCTACATTTATGGTGAAACAAAAGCTCCCTTTTGTGATGGTGCATCATTTTCATATACACTAACATACCTAAAGCTGTCATAGGTTTTTTAATGTGCTCCAATTGTAGGTGTAGATAAGACAGATCTGGGTGGGCCTATTCTGTCCTAAGATCGGAAAACAAACATGTTACCTGTGTCGGGAGCACAGGGGTTATGAGAGTTAAGTTCATGCAAGATTTTGTTCTGGGTTTTCGAGATTAGGTTGGGCCTAGCCAGTAGCAGATATTACCAACAATGACGAGACGGCCTACAGGGAGGAGGTGAGGGCCCACGGAGTATGGTGTCAGGAAAATAACCTCACACTCAACATCAACAAAACAAAGGAGATGTTCGTGGACTTCAGGAATCAGCAGAGGGAGCACTCCCTTATCCATATCGATGGGACAGTAGTGGAGAAGGTGGAAAGTTTTAAGTTCCTCGGCGTACACGTCACGGACCAACTGAAATGGTCCACCCACACAAACAGCATGGTGAAGAAGGCGCAACAGCTCCTCTTAACCCTCAGGAGGCTGAAGAAATTTGGCTTGTCACCAAAAACACTCACAAACTTTTACAGATGCACAATCGAGAGCATCCTGTCGGGCTGTATCACCACCTGGTACGGCAACTGCACCGCCCACAACCGCAAGGCTCTCCAGAGTGTGGAGCGGTCTGCACAACGCATCACCGGGGGCAAACTACCTGCCCTCCAGAACACCTACACCACCCAATGTCACAGGAAGGCCAAAAAGATCATCAAGGACAACAACCATCCCAGCCACTGCCTGTTCACCCCTCTGTCATCCAGAAGGCAAGGTCAGAACAGGTGCATCAAAGCTGGGACCGAGAGACTGAAAAACAGCTTCTATCTCAAGGCCATCAGACTGTTAAACAGCCATCACTAACATTGAGTGGCTGCTGCCAACATACTGACTCAAATCTCTAGCCACTTTAATAATAAAAATTTGATGCAATAAATGTATCACTAGTCACTTTAAACAATGCCACTTTATAAAATGTTAACATACCCTACATTACTCATCTCATATGTATATACTGTACTCTATACCATCCACTGAATCTTGCCTATGCCGTTTGGCCATCGCTCATCCATATATTTATATGTACATATTGTTATTTATGTCACGCCCTGACCTTAGTTCCTTGTTTATGTCTCTATTTTGGTTTGGTCAGGGCGTGAGTTGGGGTGGGCATTCTATGTCTGGTGTTCTATGTTGTCTATTTCTTTGTGTTTGGCCATGTGTGGTTGTCAATCAGAGGCAGCTGTCTATCGTTGTCTCTGATTGAGAACCATACTTAGGTAGCCTGTTCCCACCTGTGTTTGTGGGTAGTTGTTTTCTGTTTTGTGTATTGCACCTTGCAGAACTGTCCGTTTGTCTTTTTGTTCAAGTGTTTGTATTTATTAAAAGTATTATGAATACTTACCACGCTGCACCTTGGTCCTCTTCTCCTTCTCCCGACGACGTTCGTTACAATTCATTCCTTTAGACTTGTGTGTAAAAGGTAGTTGTTGTGAAATTGATAGATTACTTGTTAGATGTTACTGCATGGTTGGAACTAGAACTAGAAGCACAAGAATTTCGCTACACTCACATTAACATCTGCTAACCATATGTATGTGACAAATAAAATGTGATTTGATATCTAAATCAGGAAGCAGTGAGAAGAAATATGGAGGTAGTGTATCAACATGTGGAAGTAAAGGCACATACTGTAAGTAAACCGTGATAATAACAAAACACATTTTTTAAACTAACAGAGGTGTAAAGTACTTAATGTAAAATACTTTAAAGTAATACTTAAGTAGCTTTTTGGGGTATCTATACTTTACTATTTCTATTTTTGACTACTTTTACTTTTAGTTCACTACATTCTTTAAGAACATATTGTACTTTTTGCTCCAAACATTTTCCTTGACACCCAAAAGTACTCGTTACATTTTGAATGATAAGCAGGACAGGAAAATAGTCAAATTCACACACTTATCAACTGAACATCCCTGGTCATCCCTACTGCCTCTGTTCTGGCGGACTCACTAAACTGACATGATTTGTTTGTAAATGATGAGTGTTGGAGTGGCCTTCAGTAAAAAAAGAAAAAATGGTGCATTCTGGTTTGCTTAATATAAGGAATTTAAAATGATTTATACTTTTAATTTTGACACTTAAGTATATTTTAAACCAAATACTGAAAGACTTTTACTCAAGTAAACTTTTACTGGCTGACTTTTACTCTTACTTGAGTCATTTTCTATGAAGGTATCTTTACTTTTACTCAAGTATGACAGTTGACTACTTTTTCCACCACTGAAAACTAATATACACCAGACATGGTTAAAGAGAGAGATGTAGAGAGCGAGAGATCAGAAAAGGAGAGAGAGATGTAGAGATGTAACAAGCGAAGTTTGACATTTGTTCTACCTTCTTGTGGCTATGAGTCTCTATTGACTCTTGTCAAGGAGGGAAATAGATTGGTGACTACTGATTGTTGACTGCTGACTAGATTGGGTAACTCAATTTAGGAAAATATTTATTTTACGTTTCAGACAAAGTTAATTTTTCATTTATTTCATTTAACCTAAAATGCAAATAGTTGAAACTGCTTGTTTTCAGAAAGGAGTAGATATCTTTAGTCTTTGTTGTTGTGGCAGTATTTGTTGTACTATGAGTAAATTATGATCCAATATGAAGAAAGAAAGAAATATAGGATTATAACTGTAAACTATGTCAAAAAATGTTATCCAGTAAATGTTTAATCTTCTATGATTCTGCTAAGAGGGCGTACTCTCCAGCTATTTCAAACTTGATCTTGGTGCGCCCAGGTCCAACTTGGTTACCGGTAGATTTCACTGTTGCATATTGAATACTAGCTGGGTCACCAGTTGATGTCACTGTAGCGTATTGCAGACTAGTGTCCTCTTCCTGTAAGAGAGAGCTCAAGTCACTTTGAGCTGTGTGCACGGTAGGGTTGTCATTGGTGCTATTGGCAATATTGCTTGATATTGTGGAAGTAAAGTGCATATTAGGCTACTTCACACTGCACTGGTTCAAACCAACTCACCTCATCCCTAGACGGCTTTGTGATGACAGAATCTGTTTAAAATGAGAGAATGAGGGAAAATAAAACACTGAACAAAAGAAGATAAAGTTGGTGGTTTAGTTAACTCTCATACTCACAGACACAAGGTGGGGTTTGGTCTTGCTGCTCAGGTGGCCTTCTGTCGAGACAATGCAGTACAGTCAGAAAGATATAGCCGTGCATGAATAAAGAATAAATTACGTGAATCTAAAATGAATACCCCAGTCTTACCCTGTATTTACAGGCCTGCCATGAACCCCTTCAAAAGATACAGAGAAAAAATGTAGCAATTTTGAAAAAAACTCAAAGTAGCCTTTGGAACAAAATAAGAATGGGATATGAGAAGACCTATCTGAAAGCACGCACCACATTTGCATTGGAGAACACACAGCACAGACCCAGCTAGCAGAACCAGGAAAAGGGAACCAGCACCCAGAATGATGATGATGAGGAACCCTGGACCTGAAGAAACTGAATGAAGGCTCACCGACAGTGAGTCATCTATACAGTATAACCTGACCATACAATGACTAGTATGTTAATGCAAATAAGCCTTATTAATAGCGACTATCGAGACACTTAACAGTTTATAGATGTTGGAAATGTATCAATACCTGTACATTTAGAAACAGAGTCATTCACTAAACTTGCAATTTGAAGTTCTTAGGACTATTAACAGTTAATCTAAAACCAAACCAATGTTACTCACCTCTTCCTTGGTCTGTGACATTGCTGTTTGTCTTCTCCTGACCAGTTATGATTACACTGAATGCTGATGGGGAACTAGTAGCTCCTGGAGGATTTACAACTGAAATAAATAAAATATTGATATGTGTACAATAATAATATATTAGTCTTGCAATACAACAATAGACCGACAGAAGATTGACACATTTGAAATCACAGAAAATGATGGGCTCTAATCTTCCTCACCATCTATGGTGATATCGAGGGATTCACTATGCTGTGATGTCACAGTATCTTCACCCTCTACAACCAGCTCCACAGCACAGGTGATGAAGATCTCTCCAGCACTGCTCCTCTTCCTCTGCAGTTCTTCTTCTGCCACTCTCCCCACACAGACATTGTCTTTGTAGGGTAGTTTTTTAAAGTGTGAGTCACCATTGTTCAGATAAAAGTAGCATGAGGTGCCAGCCTTGGCCTCACATCGAAGATTGAGGTAATTCACAATCTTCTCCACATTAACTCTGGGCTTTCCAATTGGATCTGTCAGTAAATTGTGAAAGTAATTTATGAAGTCATTTAACAAGTGGGAAGTGTACTCTGGTAAACATGTGGTTTGGAGTACTTTAATACTGTCACTTACCACCCACATTAAGTCTTCGAGCGTCACTGGGTTTAGAGGTTTTGATCGTTTCACCTTGTCTGTTCTGTAGAATTACACAGCTGAGATCTACTTCAGTCTTGTTCCACTTTTTGAACTCATTCCATAACAACTTGAACTGGCAAGCACCCTGCTTGTAATCCACTTTTCTTATAGGTTTGGGGTCATGATCTCTGTTGAAATGGCACTCTGTGCCTTCTGGTGACTCACAGCGTACTGTAACAGGTGTAGCTACATTGATGTACCCAGAGGAAATTACAATAGTGGGAGTGGGAACTGAATCTGTTTAGAGAAATAGAGAGAATCTATGAAATTGTGAGCAATAAGAATCTGGATTCAGAACGTATTTGTATGTGGAGTATGACTTCCTTGTCTCTCTATTTGCAACTAAAAACATATTGTTTTTAATAAAGATATAGCACGTTAAGCTTTGTGCTACTCTATTGTGAAAAGTAGTGTACAAATTTGTCATCAAAAAAATAACTTTTTGCCTAAAATAAATCAATAGCTGTTGAGCTGGACAATTAAAGAAGTGACATTTGTTAATATGTACCTGCACAACTTCCTTTTACCGCAACACTGGCAACATCTTCAAACAAGGTAAAAACAACTTAGTGAGACATTTTACAAGCCTTACTATAAGACGTAATAAAATGTCATACATACTTAGAACAAGTTATAAAGCATACATTAAGTAACATATTACCAAAACTTAAAATCGGTGTAAAGAGATATTGATCCAAAGACCAAGATAATTGAATACTCACAAATGAGAAGAATATAAGACAAAGACATATTTTCCACTTCCTTCCGTCAGTGAAGTGAACTCCACACATAGATTGTCATGTGAGAAAACTGATGTGTGTTTGGTAGGACACAGAAAAACCTACAGAGGAGGATATGGAGACTCACGTGTGATTTTGTGACCGATCACTAGTGACGCTGAAGAAAATGACCTTGTTTTCATTGACCACTAAGAGGCTATCCATGTGGTCCACCCTACATTGAACTTACTGAAAATATTGGTAACTACAGCACAGATATTTCAAATATTAGAACTCTTGTGATTAATTGATAAAATAAACTAGTTGACTTTTCAAAGAGTTACTTTAAACTATACACACACAAATTTACAAAACCAAAATTAAATATGCAGTAGCTTAACAGCAACATCACCCGAACAACTGTTAGGTTCTAATTCTCATAGTAAAAACTCTCAGACATTATGGAAGCTTAACCAAGTTTATTCTTCCCAATTAGACAAAAAACATTTTCACACAAGCACTGATATTTAATCATTCCTCATAGGCTGAGTCTCCTTCTACATATCTGTACAAACATAATTCTTTTCTGCTAGGCAGGACACTAGTGATATGGGCCATGAACTTTTATTTCTCCCTTAAGGTGACCTGACCTGACCTCAACTCCCCTCCATCACTAATCCATGGCTCTCTCCCTTCATCAATGTCTGCCGCATGCAATCGCTTACCTGCACTCAACACATTCCAAGCTTAATTGCACAAACTATATACCTTCCACCTAAAACCAATAACTTCTGATGTAGACCCTCTAAACCTCAGCACTCCATCAGTGACATGAATAAGTATATTTTCATATTCTCAGAACCCAACACAACACACACATTGACATGATCAAATGAGTTCAGTTACTGATCTATTGGGTTTATTTGAAGTTGGACAATTTGAAGGACAGTTTCTTGTTTGAGCTTTTTCACCCCACGACTTTCACAGCTTTGTAATGGAGGCGACTAATGCTTCTCCAAATGAGGAAATGGCAGATACCTTGATCCATGTCTGTTTAGTTTACATAATACATATTTCCAGTCAGAGTAACCAGTCTGTGCCAACTAAGTTATGACTTGGATTGCATCCATAGATCACATTACTTTTGTGTATTTTTGTCAAACTTAGTGTTTTGGAAGCAAATCCAAGCATTGAAGAAATGCAAAACAGGAATCCAAATATATTTCAGTTGTTTTTTATTTCATCATCACCAATAAATTGTTTCACATTTTTTGGTAAACCACAGGAAGAAAGGTTATGGATTGTTCCTCAAATAATTAAGATTTCGGTTATAGTACTGGATAACATTGACATCAACTCCTTGTAGGACGCACCAGTTTCTTTTTAAAGGTTGGACATATTTCTAATGTGAATCTTGCAATATATCCAAAAATTATACAACAGGCATGTTATTTATTTAAATTGTAGTATGATAGATCTTATTCTCATCCATCTGGGTTTGAGGGCTAGGGACAGAGTGTTAGGTTACCAGTTGCAGCACAATGGCTTATTGTAGCACATCTCAGCTTAGATTTACATTTACATTTAAGTCATTTAGCAGACGCTCTTATCCAGAGCGACTTACAAATTGGTGCATTCACCTTATGACATCCAGTGGAACAGCCACTTTACAATAGTGATTATCCTACTTTCAATTTGCTTCATGAAGATATTGCACTTTATCCATTTGAACAATCTGAGCCCCCTTATCTGCTGGTTTAATCACTATATTCTGATTGCTGTTCAATGTTTTGAGAGCTTGATTTAGTTGATTTGTAAGGTTAAAGTGATGTACAGGTCTGGTTCTGAATTGTGAAAAGGAAGCCACATCCCTACGTGTAAGAGTCTGTATAGTTTCTGACACTGACTCCAACTGAGGTTTCCAATGTGAGGGGTTTGGAAATAGTATATGAAGAAAATCTGTTTCACAATCAAAATGATCTTATAACTTCAATCTTCTATGATAGACGTGTAGATCCCTCCGGAGCTCCCTGCAGTTCACCTGTTTAGGAGTTGGTATGAAAGTCAGTCCTCTTTCTAGAACCTCACTCTCGGCTTTGTTGAGCCCAATGGGACATTGCTGGTCTTGACCTCAAATCATTTGTGAAGTGGTATGGTACCACCCTGCATACCACTGCTGGCTTGCTTCTGAAGCTAAGCAGGGTTGGTCCTGGTCAGTCCCTGGATGGGAGACCAGGTGCTGCTGGAAGTGGTGTTGGAGGGCCAGTAGGAGGCACTCTTTCCTCTGGTCAAAACAAAGATCCCAATTCCCCAGGGCAGTGATTGGGGACACTGCTCTGTGTAGGGTGCCGTCTTTCGGATGGGACGTTAAACGGGTGTCCTGACTCTCTGAGGTCATTAAAGATCCCATGGCACTTATCGTAAGAGTAGGGGTGTTAACCCCGGTGTCCTGGCTAAATTCCCAATCTGGCCCTCAACCACAATTCCATTACTGTGTCTTTCCACACCTCTTCATGTTCTCTGACAAGTCATTTCTATTGATGGATATAGACATGAGCTTCACAGTATGAAGATATGTATAGCAAGCCGTTTGCGGTGTTGTTTGCAGGGGTGATGTTGGTGCCTTCTCCTCATCTCTAGAAATAGAAGTGTACCTGTATGATCAGTACTCTCACTGTGGTCACATCTACGTGACAAACAGACTCGACACACTCTGCTAAAGTTCAGGTACAACAGTGAACATCATGAGACATCGGACCGTTGAAGATCGTTGAAGACCTTTGAAACTCAACTGCTGTGTAAACTAAACACAATGCTGTCTCCTCTCAGAGTGCCTCCTCAACTTCCAAAGAAAATAAACATTTTCAACAAGATTTACAATATACTGTACAAGCTTTATTTCCACTGGAATACACAACATCCATGAGCAGAAAAAAAAGAATTGCTAATAAAATTGCTGTATTTCAGACATATGAACTCATTACACATGAAACACTTTGCATAATACAAAATACATTAACAAGCAGTGGGGAGTAAAGAGCATTGTTCTACACACACATATTGCAGCTTAGATGGGTTTTGGTCAAGACACAACAATTCACCAGCACATTCAAACAGATAATATAAAAACATGCATGAGTACATTTTGTTGAATATATAGACCACTCTTACCTCCGTTTGACATTGCCTTGCGGATCAACTTCAAAGATAAAAGTATGATGAAAATAAATCATACGGGCAGGTTGTATAGCTATTAAAAGACATGACAAAAGCCTTTGGAACAACAAACAGATGTAGGATCTTAATTTGAGCCAGTTTGCTACAGCAGGAAAATAATCCGGCAGCAACAGGAAATGTGAATTATTATGTGGATGAAAATGAATGGATATTTTTGTTGGGGTTGATAGATTTCTTTTAGGGCAAATCAAGTTTGAAAATTTCAAAGCGGAAATTACAAACTTTAGAAGCATTTTTAAATCTCAAATGCACTGCAAGTAGGCATTTCCTGCTGTGCAGGTACATTCTCAGAAACAAAAGAGTAATCAAATGAAGTTCCTACATCAGTTACAATTTGTGTGAGTATGAGAAGGCATGCACCACGTCTATACTGCCACTCTCTGTTGTCATCTATGCATAGTCACTTCAATTAACTCTACCTACATGGACATACTACCTCAACTAACCGTTGCCCCCGCACATTGACTCTGTACAGGCACCCCCCTCTATATATTGCTATTTTTTATTGCTCCTCTTTAATTACTTGTTACTTGTATCCCTTATTCTTATCCGTATTTTTTGAAACTGCACTGTCGGTTAGGGGCTCGGAAGTAAGCATTTCACTGTAAGGTCTACCTACACCTGTTCTATTCGGCACATGTGACTAATATCATTTGATTTGATTTGATTTGATTTGAGAAGACACAGAACAAATTCCATCAGCAGAATGATAACATAGACAACAGCACGAAGACTGGTATACTGGTAGAAGGGGATTTCTGAGACAGATTCTGGAAGGGAAAGGGACATCACTATCAAAAACAGTATCTGAATAGGCACTTGCTGATGTATTTCAACAAACTGAGCTCACAATAACCATGTTTATTTAATACACCTTCTCCTTGGGTAGTTATACTACTGACTGACCTATCTTCTCCAAGTGAGATGGAACTGGTGGCTACAGGAGGATTTACAACCAAAATAAATAAAACAATGATATACACAGTATGTACAATAATTATATACAGTGTTAGTCTTGCAATACAGTACTAGACAGACAGAGGAATGTCATGATAATATTTTCACAGTTAATCTAAAACCAAACCAATGTTACTGACCTCTTCCTTCGGCTGTGACATTGCTGCTTGTCTTCTCCTGAACAGGTTTGATTACACTGAACACTGATGGGGAACTAGTAGCTCCTGGAGGATTTACAACTCAAATAATTAAAACATTGATATGTAATAAATTAATAATATATTAGTCTTGCAATACAACAATAGAAAGACAGAAGATTGACACATTTGAAATCACAGAAAATGATGGGCTCTAGTCTTCCTCACCATCTATGGTGATACCGAGGGGTTCACTATAGTGTGATGTCACAGTATCTTCACCCTCTACAACCAGCTCCACAGCACAGGTGATGAAGATCTCTCCAGCACTGCTCCTCTTCCTCTGCAGTTCTTCTTCTGCCACTCTCCCCACACAGACATTGTCTTTGTAGGGTAGTTTTTTAAAGTGTGAGTCACCATTGTTCAGATAAAAGTAGCATGAGGTGCCAGCCTTGGCCTCACATCGAAGATTGAGGTAATTCACAATCTTCTCCACATTAACTCTGGGCTTTCCAATTGGATCTGTCAGTAAATTGTGAAAGTAATTTATGAAGTCATTTAACAAGTGGGAAGTGTACTCTGGTAAACATGTGGTTTGGAGTACTTTAATACTGTCACTTACCACCCACATTAAGTCTTCGAGCGTCACTGGGTTTAGAGGTTTTGATCGTTTCACCTTGTCTGTTCTGTAGAATTACACAGCTGAGATCTACTTCAGTCTTGTTCCACTTTTTGAACTCATTCCATAACAACTTGAACTGGCAAGCACCTTGCTTGTAATCCACTTTTCTTATAGGTTTGGGGTCATGATCTCTGTAGAAATTGCACTCTGTGCCTTCTGGTGACTCACAGCGTACTGTAACAGGTGTAGCTACATTGATGTACGCAGGGGAAATTACAATAGTGGGAGTGGGAACTGAATCTGTTTAGAGAAATAGAGAGAATCTATGAAATTGTGAGTGATAAGAATCTTGATTCAGAATGTGTTTGCATGTGGAGTATCACTTCCTTGTCTCTCTATTTGCAACTAAATACATTTCTTAATAAAGATTTGTCACTTTAAGCATTGTGCTACTCTATTGTGAAAAGTAGTGTACAAATCTGTCATCAAAAAAAATAACTTTTTGCCTGAAATAAATCAATAGCTGTTGAGCTGGACAATTAAAGAAGTGACATTTGGTATATGTACCTGCACAACTTCCTTTTACCGCAACACCGGCAACATCTTCAAACAAGGTAAAAACAACTTAGTGAGACATTTTACAAGCCTTACTATAAAGCATAATAAAGTGTCATACATACTTAGAACAAGCTATAAAGCATACATTAAGTAACATATTACCAAAACTTAAAATCGGTGTTAAGAGATATTGATCCAAAGACCAAAATAATTGAATACTCACAAATGAGAAGAATATAAGACAAAGACATATTTTCCACTTCCTTCCGTCAGTGAAGTGAACTCGACACATAGATTGTGATGTGAGAAAACTGATGTGTGTTTGGTAGGACACAGAAAAACCTACAGAGAAGGATGTGGACACTCACGAGAGATGTTGTGACAGATCACTAGTGACGCTGAAGAAAATGACCCTATTTTCATTGACCACTTTCATTGACAACTGTCCATGTGGTCCACCCTACATTGAACTTCCTGAAAATATAGGTAACTACAGCACAGCTATTTCAAATAGGAGAAGTCTTGTGATGAATTGATCAAATAAACTTGTTGACTTTTCAGAGAGTTACTTTAAACTATACACACACAAATAAACAAAACCATCACCCTAACAACAGCTAGGCAGGTGTCACGCCCTGACCTTTGTTATCTATGTTTTCTGTATTATTTTGGTTAGGTCAGGGTGTGACGAGGGTGTGTTTTTGTATTGTCTAGGGTTTTTGTATGTCTAGGGGTGTTTGTAAGTCTAGGCATATTGTAGGTCTATGGTGGCCTGAATTGGTTCCCAATCAGAGGCAGCTGTTTATCGTTGTCTCTGATTGGGAATCCTATTTAGGTTGCCATTTTCCCGTTTGGTTTCGTGGGTTCTTGTCTATGTGTAGTTGCCTATTACAGCACTCTTTTTTATAGCTTCACGTTCGTTTTGTTATTTTGTTTAGTTTGTTCAGTGTTCATTCGTTTAATAAATAGAATGTACGTATACCACGCTGCACCTTGGTCTCCTCAATACGACGAACGTGACAGCAGGACACTAGTGATACGGGCCATAAACTTTTATTTCTCCATTAAGGTGACCTGACCTGACCTGACCCCCCTCCATCACTAATCCATGGCTCTCTCCCTTCATCAATGCCTGCCACATGTAATTGCTTCCCTGCACTCAACACATTCCAAGCTTAATTGCACCCACTATATACAGTTGAAGTTGGAAGTTTACATACACTTAGGTTGGAGTCATTAAAACTCATTTTTCAACGACTCCACAAACTTCTTGTTAACAAACTATAGTTTTGGCAAGTCGGTTTGGAAATCTACTTGGTGCATGACACAAGTAATTTTTCCAACAATTGTTTACAGACAGATTATTTCCCTTATAATTCACTGTATCACAATTCCAATGGGTCAGAAGTTTACATACACTAAGTTGACTGTGCCTTTAAACAGCTTGGAAATTTCCAGAAAATTATGTCATGGCTTTAGAAGCTTCTGATAGGCTAATTGACATAATTTGAGTCAATTGGAGGTGCACCTGTGGATGTATTTCAAGGCCTACCTTCAAACTCAGTGCCTCTTTGCTTAACATCATGGGAAAATCAAAAGAAATCAGCCAACACCTCAGAAAAAAATTGTAGACCTCCACAAGTCTGGTTCATCCTTGGGACCAATTTCCAAACGCAAGTATAAACACCATGTGACCACGCAGCCGTCATACCGCTCAGGAAGGAGACGCATTCTGTCTCTTAGAGATTAACGTACTTTGATGCGAAAAGTGCAAATCAATCTCAGAACAACAGCAAAGGACCTTGGTGAATATGCTGGAGGAAACAGGTACAAAAGTGTCTATATCCACAGTAAAACGAGTACTATATCGACATAACCTGAAAGACAGCTCAGCAAGGAAGAAGCCACTGCTCCAAAACCGCCATAAAAAGACTACGGTTTGCAACTGCACATGGGGACAAAGATCATACTTTTCGGAGAAATGTCCTCTGGTCTGATGAAACAAAAACAAGACTGTTTGGCCATAATGACCATTGTTATGTTTGGAGGAAAAAGGGGGAGGCTTGCAAGCTGAAGAACACCATCCCAACCATGAAGCACTGGGGTGGCAGCATCATGTTGTGGGGGTGCTTTGCTGCAGAAGGGACTGGTGCACTTCACAAAATAGATGGCATCATGAGGAAGGAACATTTTGTGGATATATTGAAGCAACATCTCAAGACATCAGTCAGGAAATTAAAGCATGGTCGCAAATGGGTCTTCCAAATGGACAATGACCCCAAGCATACTTCCAAAGTTGTGGTAAAATGGCTTAAGGACAACAAAGTCAAGGTATTGGAGCGACCATCACAAAGCCCTGACCTCAATCCAATAGAAAATTTGTGGGCAGAACTGAAAAAGCGTGTGCGAGCAAGGAGGCCGACAATCCGAACTCAGTTACACCAGCTCTGTCAGGAGGAATGGGCCGAAATTCATACAACTTATTGTGGGAAGCTTGTGGAAGGCTACCCGAAACGTTTTACCCAAGTTAAACAATTTAAAGGCAATGCTACCAAATACTAATTGAGCGTATGTAAACTTTTGACCCACTGGGAATGTGATGAAAGAAATAAAAGCTGAAATAAATAATTCTCTCTACTATTATTCTGACATTTCACATTCTTAAAATAAAGTGGTGATCCTAACTGACCTAAGACAGTGAATTTTTACTTGGATTAAATGTCAAGAAATGTGAAAAACTGAGTTAAAATGTATTTGGCTAAGGTGTATGTAAACTTTAGACTTCAACTGTAACTTCCTCCTATAACCATTAACTTCTGGTGTAGGCCCTCTAAATGTCAGCACTCCATCAGTGACATGAATAAGTATATTTTCATATTCTCAGAACCCAACACAACACACACATTGACATGATCAAATGAGTTCAGTTACTGATCTATTGGGTTTATTTGTAGTTGGACAATTTGATGAATAGTTTCTTGTTTGATATTTTTCACCCCACGACTTTCACAGCTTTGTAATGGAGGTGACTAATGCTTCTCCAAATGAGGAAATGGCAGATACCTTGATCCATGTCTGTTTAGTTTACATAATACATATTTCCAGTCAGAGTAACCAGTCTGTGCCAACTAAGTCATGGCTTGGATTGCATCCATAGATCACATTACTTTTGTGTATTTTTGGCAAACTTCGTTTTTTGGAAGCAAATCCAAGCATTGAAGAAATGCAAAACAGGAATCTAAATATATTTCAGTTGTTTTTTATTTCATCATCACCAATAAATTGTTTCACATTCTTTGGTAAACCACAGGAGGAAAGGTTATGGATTGTTCCTCAAATAATGCCTTCTGGTAACTCACAGCGTACTGTAGCAGGCGGAATAGCTACATTGATGTACCCAGGGGATAATAAAATGGTTGGGAACAGTGGGAACAGAATCTGTTAGAGCGAAAAAGAATCTTTGAAAACTTGAATTGTTCCTTGATTTAGAAGGTATTTTGCATGTGGAGTATCACTTCCGCATTTCTCTATTTGCAACTATAAAACGTTATTATTCAAGTCAAAATTCTTAAATAACTCCATAGTTGTACAAAACTTCTGTTGACAAGAAAGGCTAACATATGGAATGGGCTACTTAAAATATCTGTGTAAATAGATCATTGATAAAAAAATAAAAGTAATAATTGAAAACTCACAAATTAATAGAAGATAAGATCATATTTTCCACTTCCTTCCATCAATAAAAAGGAGAACTTACAGATTATAATGTGTAAAAAGTATATTTCCTTAGGACACAGAGCAACCTAGAAAGCAGGATATGGAGACTCATAAGTGATGTTGTGACAGATGACTAGTGATGTTGAACAATGCACCTTATTTTACTGACCACTAAAGGACTGTCCCTGATGTGCACCTTAATTGAATTTAGTGAAAATATAGGTAACTAGAGCATAACTATTTCAAATGGGAGAACCCTTGTGATTAAGATTTCATTGCTTGCCATTAAAGATGACTTTTCAAACAAGACAGTAACTGTGTACACCTTGCACATACAGTACACATACAAAAAAGTTACCCTAAATATACATTTTCATCATACACTCTTATCCAGAGCAACTTAGTGAGTGCATACATTTTCATTCACACTGGTACCCTGTGGGAATCAAACCCACAACCCTGGTGTTGCAAGTGCCATGCTCTACCACCTGAGCCACATAACAAAGACATGATCAAAATTAGTTCAGTAGCTTATTTATTGGGTTTTATTAGTAGTCGGACGTTATAGATATTTTCTGTTTAAGCACCCAGCTTCTCTCCAGCCATGTTACGCAGGTGACTAAAGTTTCTCCAAATGAGGAAATGACAGATACCTTGATCCCTGTCTATATTTTCAGTCAGTGTAACCAGTTTGTGTCAGGTAATGGCTTGGATTGCATGCATAGACCACATTACTATTGTGTATTTTTGGCTAACTTTTTTTTTTTTTTTGTTAATTCCAAGTATTGCAGATTTGTAGAGAAATGGAAAACAGGAATCAGAAGATAATTGAGTAGTTTTTCATTTAATGACCACCAATGAATTGTTAAATAAAAAAAGACATGTGGAAAGGTTAAACGTTGACTGTTCCTCAAATGACAGTTATGTATTGGTTAACATTGACAGCAACTCCTTGCAGGTTGCACCAGTTTCTTTTTAATGTTTGAAAATGTTTTAATTTTGTAATATATACAGCACGTACCATTAGTATGTTATTTATGTTAAATGATGGGTTTGAGGGCTAGGGACAGAGTGTTAGGTTACCAGTTGCAGCACAATGGCTTATTGTAGCACATCTCAGCTTAGATCATGACCACAATTCCATTACTGTGTCTTTCCACACCTCTGCACCTATGCATGTTCACTGACAAGTCGTTGTATATTGATGGATATAGACATGAGCTTCATATGATAGATGTATTGAGAGCCCTTTGTGGTGTTGTTTTTCAGGGGTGATGTTGGTGTAGACGTGGGTCACCCATTTCTACTCTGCCTTCTCCTCATCTCTATAGATAGAGCTGTATCTGTATGAGTGTAATGCATGCTCAGGGAGAAAAAGGTGTAGATTCACACGCAGAGCATGGCAAATGTTTACTAAGCTTTCACGGAAGGCAGGAATCGTGGTCACAGGCACGCAATGGTCAAACACAGGTAGGTAGTCAAAAACAAACAATACCTCACAACCATACAAACAGAAAGAACTGAAGTAAATTGGGAGCTGATGATGAGGTGAGAAACGAACACAGGTGAAATCAATGAACAAAAATGAAAGACAGGGCTACGTTCCAGAACACAAAGTAACAGGGCTACGTTCCAGAACACAAAGAAAAAGAACACAAGGTTGACAAAGAAAAGAAAAGCTGAACCTTACAATGAGCAGTACCCCCACTGTGGGGGTACTGCTCAGGTTCAGCTAAAGCTCAGGTACAACAATGAACATCATGAGACAGACCGTTGAAACACAACTGCTGTGTAATCTAAACAACACAAATTTCTCTTCCAGAGAAAAGAAACAACATTTCCAACAATTATTTACAATATACTGTACAAGCTTTATTTCCACTGGAAAACACAACATACAAGAGCAGAACAAAATGAAATGCTAATGAAATTGCTATATTTTACATATACAAACACATTAAACACCGTGCATAATATAAAAATACATTCACAAGGTGCATGGAAATTGCAACTTGTTCGAATTTTATAACTTCTACTCCTATTGACTTCTGGTTTATAAAAACATTGACAAATCATACTCTCCAGCCATATCTGAGCAAGGGTTGCCTTCCAGAGAGACATCAGAGATTGCAACATTCTCTGCTTCACGGAAACATGGCTCACTCCGGATACGTTAGAGTCGGTACAGCTACCTGGTTTCTTCACGCATCGCGCCGACAGAAACAAACATCTCTCTGGTAAGAAGAAGGACGGAGGTGTATGCCTTATGATTAACAAGTCGCGGTGTGATCATAAAAACATACAGGACCTCAAGTCCTTTTGTTCACCTGACCTAGAATTCCTTACAATCAAATGCCAACTGCATTATCTACCAAAAAAATTCTCTTCGATTATTATCACAGTCGTGTATATCCCCCCCAAGCAAACACCTCGACGGCCCTGAAAGAACTTCAATGGACTCTATGTAAACTGGAAACCACATGACCCGAGGCTGCATTTATTATAGTTGGTGATTTTAACAATGCTAATCTGAAAACAAGGCTCCCTAAATTTGATCAGCATATTGAATGCGCGACCCGGGCTGGCAAAACACTGGATCATTGTTACTCTAACTTCCGCGACGCATATAAAGCCCTCACTCGCCCTCCTTTCGGCAAATCTTACCACGACTCAATTTTGTTGATCCCAGCCTATAGACAGAAACTAAAACAGGAAACACCCGTGCTTAGGTCTGTTCAACGCTGGTCCGACCAATCTGATTCCACGTTTCAAGATTGCTTCGATCACATGGACTGGGATATGTTCCGGATAGCGTCGAACAATAACATTGATGTATATGCTGATTCGGTGAGCGAGTTTATTAGCACGTGCATCGATGATGTTGTACCCACGGCGACTATTAAAACCTTCCCCAACCAGAAACTGTGGAATGATGGCAGCATTCGCGCAAAATTGAAAGTGCGAACCATTGCTTTTAATCAGGGCAAGGCGACCGGACACATGACCGAATACAAACAGTGTAGCTATTCCCTCCGCAAGGCAATCAAACAAGCTAAGCGTCAGTATAGAGACAAAGTAGAGTCGCAATTCAACGGCTCAGACACGAGAGGTATGTGGCAGGGTCTACAGTCAATCATGGGCTACAAAAGGAAAACCAGCCCTGTCACGGGCCCTGATGTCTTGCTCCCAGACAAACTAAACAGCTTCTTTGCCTGCTTTGAGGACAATACAGTGCCACCAACACGGCCCGCTACCAAAACCAGCAGGCTCTCCTTCACCGCAGCCAGCGTGAGTAAAACATTTAAACGTGTTAACCCTCGCAAGGCTGCCGGCTCAGACGGCATTCCTAGCCGCGTCCTCAGAGCATGCTGAGGAGCATGCTGGCTGGTGTGTTTACGAACATATTCAATCAATCCCTATCCCAGTCTGCTGTTCCCACATGCTTCAAGAGGGCCACCATTGTTCCTGTTCCCAAGAAAGCTAAGGTAACTGAACTAAATGACTATCGCCCCATAGCACTCACTTCTGTCATCATGAAGTGCTTTGAGAGACTAGTCAAGGATCATATCACCTCTACCTGACCTGACACCCTACACCCACTCCAATTTGTTTACCGCCCCAATAGGTCCACAGACGACGTAATCAAACTGCACACTGCCCTAACCCATCTGGATAAGAGGAATACCTAAGTAAGAATGCTGTTCATCGACTACAGCTCAGCACTTAACACCATAGTACCATCCAAACTCGTCATTAAGCTCAAGACCCTGGGTCTTGACACCGCCCTGTGCAACTGGGTCCTGGACTTTCTGACGGGACGCCCCCAGGTGGTGAGGGTAGGAAACAACATCTCCACCCCGCTGATCCTCAACACCGGGGCCCCACAAGGGTGTGTTCTCAGCCCTCTCCTGTACTCCCTGTTCACCCATGACTGTGTGGCCATGCACACCTCCAACACAATCATCAAATGTGCAGACGACACTACAGTGGTAGGCTTGATTACCAACATCGCCGAGACGGCCTACAGGGAGGAGGTGAGGGCCCTCGGAGTGCAGTGTCAGGAAATTAACCTCACACTCAACGTCAAAGGAGAAGGAGATGATGGAGGACTTCAGGAAACAGCAGAGGGAGCACCCCCCTATCCACATGGGCGGGACAGTAGTGGAGAAGGTGGAAAGTTTTAAGTTCCTCGGCGTACACGTCACGGACAAACTGAAATGGTCCACCCACACAGACAGCGGGGTGAAGAAGGCGCAACAGCGCCTCTTCAACCTCAGGTGGCTGAAGAAATGTGGCTTATCGCCAAAAACACTCACAAACTTTTAAAGGCGCACAATCGAGAGCATCCTGTCGGGCTGTATCACCGCCTGGTACGGCAACTGCTCCGCCCACAACCGTAAGGCTCTCTAGAGGGTAGTGAGGTTGGCACAATGCATCACCGGGGGCAAACTACCTGCCATCCAGGACACCTACACCACCGATGTCACACGAAGGCCAAAAAGATCATCAAGGACAACAACCACCCAAGCCACTGCCTGTTCACCCAGTTATCATCCAGAACGCTCGGTCAGTACAGGTGCCTCAAAGCTGTGACTGAGAGACTGAAAAACAGCTTCTATCTCAAGGCCATCAGACTGTTAAACAGCCATCACTAACATTAAGTGACTGCTGCCTACATACTGACTCAAATCTCTAGCCACTTAATAATAAAAAATTGGATGTAATAAATGTATCACTTGTCACTTCAAACAATACCACTTTATATAATGTTTACATACCCTACATTACTCATCTCATATGTATATACCATCTACTGCATCTTGCCTATGCCGTTCGGCCGTCGCTCATCCATATATTTATATATACATATTCTTATTCATTCCTTTACACTTGTCTGTATAAGGTAGTTGTTGTGAAATTGTTAGATTACTTGTTAGATATTACTGCATGGAACTAGATGCACAAGCATTAACATCTGCTAACCATGTGTATGTGACCAATAACATTTGATTTGAGTTGATTTGATCTATCCAACTTGAACTCCCCAGCAAGGCCACATCCTTATAGCGTCGTGCAGACTTGAGTTCTCTTCCTGTAAGAGAGCGAAAACATACCACAATGCACCATAAGCAGTGAACAGTTACACTATAATAGACTATAACCATAGTGGATAGTAAAGAGTATAGTTATACTCAACACACACCGTTTGCAGCTCATATGGGTTTTGCCAGTCAAGAGCAGTTTCCAGTACATTCAAACAGATAATATGAAAATGTGCAGTTAAATAAATAGATCACTCTCACCTCCTACTGTTATTTCCTCGTTCATCACCTTCAGAAACAAAAGTATGATGAGAGCGTAACTAACAGACCCTGGTTGTACAGCTGACAACAGCCTTTGGAACAACATACAAATTGGAGTATTTTTGAAGCAAAAGGCACTTGCCATGTCTACACCAGAGAAAACACAGGAGAGATTCCACCAGAAGGATGAGAACATAAAGACCGGCACGGAGACCGATGTAGAGGGGGATCCTTGAGGAAGGGTCTGGAAGGGAAAAGGACATCATGTATCATGTCCATTTCACATTAATGTTCATAATGTCCTGCAATTGTGAGCATCTATGTCTAAACCACCTAAATGTACATACCTTCTTCTTGGGTAGTTAGGCTGATGACTTCACTGACTGCCTTCTCCTCTCCAGGTGGGATGGAACTGAAATCTGCTATGGAACCTGTGGCTCCTGTAGGATTTACATCTGAAAATATTATTCAAATATGAACAATTATTCATCAGCCATGCACTGCAGCTGCAGCAATAGATAGATTTCACTGAAATGGATGGGGTCCTCACCATCTACGGTGATACTGAGGGGTTCACTGTGCTGTGATGTCACAGAATTCCCCTTTATCACCATTTCCACAGAACATGTGATGAAAATCTCTCCTGGGCTGCTCCTCTTCCTCATCGTCAGTAGCTCCTCTTGGGCCACTCTCCCCACACAAACATTGTCTTTGTAGGGTTGCTTTTTGAAGTGTAAGTCACCATTGTTCAGGTAAAAATAACATGAGGTGCCATGTTGAGCCTCACACCTGAGATTGAGGTACTTCCCTCTCTGCTCCACGTCAACACTGGGTTTCCCAATTGGATCTGTTTGAAAAATGTAAGATAATAGATACAATATGAGTGAACCCAGTGTGTTCTGGGTAACAATAACTGAACAAGTTCCCGAGGCCCTAATTTTGGCCCTAGGGTAAAATTGTCACTCACCACTCACATGAAGTCTTCGAGTGTCACTACGTTCTGAAGTTATCATTTTCCCTTCTCTTTTCTGTAGAATAGCACAGCTGAGATCTACTTCACTCTTGTTCCAGGTTTTGAACTCATCCCAGAACAATGTGAATTGGCAAACACTGTTGTAGTCCACTTTTCTTATTGGGGTTGGATCCTGGTCTCTGTAAAAATAGCACTCTGTACCTTCTGTTGATTCACAGCGTACTTTGACAGATCTAGCTGCATTGATGTACCCAGGGGATAATACAATGCTTGAAGTGGGGACAGAATCTGTTTGGATTTAAATATATAAATAGTGAGAATTCAAATTGTTAAAGCTGTCAATCGTAGACTGAAATCTATGTATGTTTCTGAAACTGTTGTGGCTAAATAATGTACATTTAGAGAACGAGTTGTAGAAACGGTATCACCAAACTGCTGTAGTGACAAATCGTATATGAAAGACAATAGCCTATCTCTAATATCCTTCCACAGCTAATGACATGATGTAATACATACCTGCATAACATTTTCTAACTGCAACACCGGCCACAACTTTAACAAGGATAACAGGAAGACATTTTAAACAAGGCATTTCAGTTAACATAAGATACACACCATACACTCTAAATATAAATGGATTGAAATAAGGGACAATTGAATACTCACAAATCATTAGAAAATAAGATGGAGACATATTTTCCTCTTTCTGCCATCAACGAATAAGATTCTGAGGTGAGAGCTGATCTGTGCTTAGGACAAAGGACAGCCCAAAGAGGATATGGATACTCTGGGCAGGTCTGAAGTCACATTGAATTAGAGCTGGGCGATATGGACAACAATCCTTATTAGCATAAATGTACTGAATTATCACAATAATGGTAAATTGAACAATAAGTTTAGAACATAATGTGCACCACAGTAATTATTTTATATTACCCTGAAAACTACTAACGTAAACTCACGTAAACTCGTACATCGCCTTGGTCCGTACAATTGCCCTTATTTTAGCGCCCAAAAAACGTAATACTTCCAGATCAACTGTAAAGTCAATACCATTGTAAAGCACAATTTCTCCCCTTTCCAACAGAATCAATTACATGACCTAAACACTGCCCGTTTCTACATAATTCAAGCAGGCAATGAGCCCCGTCGGGTGGGGAAGCGAAACTAATGCGTGATAGTGAGAAGGAGAGATGTCGTGTGGGAAAATTGCTTTTTTTCACTCGATCTGTCCAAAATATCACCTTATCGCCTCTAAAATGTAAATTAAACACTATAAAGAGTTTATATAATGTGTCATTACATACCTATTTGAAGGTTTGTGTCGAATTTGAATCGGGTGTTTAGGGCGGTGCTAAAGTGATCTTAGAAGTAAACAGCGGCTTTGAGAATGATGATCGCATGCAATGATGACGCAAAAAATGACTAGGTATCCCCCCCTTACCCCCGTCACTGTCCATTTCTTGTTTTTAAAGGATGAGAGAAGTGCTACACCTGGTGGAAAGAGATTGTAAGACAGAAATAGTTGCTTTAGGTGTGCTGTACGTTACGACATGACACGTCCCGATGTAACAGACGATCCGTTTTTTCAACTTTTCTCCAATACTATAGAGCCATTACCATGTCGATCAACGCTTGAATAGAAACCTAGTTCACACCCCCGATTTTGAAGTCAACACAGTCGCTACAGTCCCATTAGTTTTCTTTGTAGCCTCGTTTGAATGTTGCGGTTACGCACATTTGTACGGAATGGGGTGAGTTTACGTTACTACTTCGAATGTTGTTGCTATCAATTGTCCTATTAATAATTAAACATATTTCATTTTAAAACTTCAGATTTCTCTAGTAGGGCCCTATAGATTATTTATCGTAATGAACAATATCAGCTAAATGTCCACGATAAGTGTCAGTTTGGTTGGTGTCGATAATTTTAGGTTTATCATCCCAGCGCTACGTTGAAATGTATGACTTTTTTCATTGTCCACTAAATTGCTGCCCATGTAATGAACCCTCAATACTGCTTACTGAAACTATAGATGAACAGTAAATTGATGAGTAAAGAATGCATTTTAACTAGTCAAAGGTCATTTATTGCATCCAAACTATTGTTTAGACACATTATTCAGATGGCTAATGCATCTCCAACAGAGAGAATTGAATAATCCATGGTGGGGGACCAAGGATATCTCTATGCCACCTTTACCATTGTGGATTCATTTGAACAGTTGAACTTATGATAAGTTACCATGTCCAGATGTTCAAACTAACATACATGTTTCACATTTCAGGGACCCTGAACAGATTTCCAGTTTCAGAACAGAAATAATTAGAAGCAACTATGAGTAGCCATTATTTGAAAATCAGGATCTCAAAATCATGACATGGACTCGTACATCTTAAAATACCCCTTCTCATTGGACAAAATTATATATAAACAGCTAATAAAACATCTGGTGGAGGGGCAGACCTATTGGCTATGCAGTTTCTGGTTGTCTGTAAAAAATAAATGGGTAATTGAAAATGTTGGCTTTTAAGAAGTGGGTATCTGGGTGTGTGCTTTCCAGTGCCTTCAGAAAGTATTCATACCCCTAGACTTATTCCACATTTTGACAGAACTACATAGTTCCTTGGTTGAGATGGGAGAACCTGCCAGAAGGACAACATTCTCTACAGCACTTCACCAATCTGACCTTTATGGGAGAGTGGCCAGACGGAAGCCACTCCCGCGAAAAAGGCACATGACCACATGCCTTTAGTTTGCCAAAAGACGTGAAAGACTCTTAGATCATACCGCAAAAGATTCTGTGGTCTAATGAGACCAAAAATGTACTCTTTGGCCTCCATGGCAGCCCTTAGGCCGTTTTGGGCGCCGTCTAAACTGCCACCGCCATTTAAGAAAACATTCTTGGAGTTCCCCCCTCACGCCAGGTTCCACCATTGGGCCAGGGGTTGACAACATCATACAGCAGACTACAAAACTGTGCAAAGACAGAGAGACTTTGCAGAAGATCTTGGCAATTGTGTGTCCTAACGCCATCACTCAGAGGTATTTGATATTTAATAGGATCCCCATTAGCCACTACAAAAGCAGCAGCTACTCTTCATGGGGTCCACATGAAACATGACATAATACATAGTACAGAACATTATTAGTCAAGGACTGAACTACATACATTTACAACGTCACACATAGCCTACATATCAGTACATTCACATTATATTTAGGTCTAATACATAATACAGTGTAAATTACAATACAAGATGAATAAAATGGCTGTGTCTCTTCACAGTCCCCTTTGTGCAGTAAGGTGTTCTTTTATATGTTTTTTTAATCTGGTTTTATTGCTAGCTTGAGTTACCTGGGGGGGCAGAGAGTTCAATGTAGTCATGGCTCTATTTAATACTGTGCATTTCCCAGCCTTTGTTCAGAACCTGGGGACTGTCAAGAGATGTGTGTTGTACCGATGAGTGTCCGCACTGTGTGCCAACTACTTGAACAGACAGTTCAGTACCTTCAACACATCAATATCTTGAACAAAAAACAATTGTGATGCAGTCACTCTCCTCAACTTTGAGCCAAGAGATTGATATGCATGTTACTGACACTTGCCCTCTGTGCACAGTGCATTATTTTCCCACATTTTGTTACGTTACAGCCTTATTCTAAAATGTATAAAACAAATGTCCCTCATCAATCTACACACAATATCCCATAATGACAAAGTGAAAACAGGTTTTTAGAAAATGTTTGCACATATATAAAAAATATATAAAAATGAATACCGTATTCAGACCCTATTCTATTAGACTCGACATTGAGCTCAAATGCATCATGTTTCCATTGATCATCTTTAAGATGTTTCTACAACTTGATTGGAGTCCACCAGTGGTAAATTCAATTGATTGGACATGATTTGGGAAGGCATATATGAGGTCCCATAGTTGACAGTGCACGTCAGGGCAAAAACCAAGCCATGAGGTCGAAGGAATTGTCCGTAGAGCTCCGAGACAGGATTGTGTCGAGGCACAGATCTGGAGAAGGGTACCAAAAAATGTCTGCAGCATTGAAGGTCCCCAAGAACACAGTGGCCTCCATCATTCTTAAATGGAAGAAGTTTGAATGCACTAAGACTCCTCCTAAAGCTGGCCGCCCGGCCAAACTGAGCAGTCCTGGGAGAAGGGCGTTAGTCAGGGAGGTGACCAAGAACCCGATGCTCATTCTAACAGAGCTCCAAACTTCCTCTAAGGAGATGGGAGAGCCTTCCAGAAGGACAACCATCTCTGCAGAACTCCACCAATCAGGCCCTTATGGTAGAGTGGCCAGACAGAAACCACTCCGCTTGGAGTTTGCCAAAAAGGCACCTAAAGAACTCTCAGACCATGAGGAACAAAATGATCTGGTCTGCTGAATTCAAGATTGAACTCTTTGGAGTTCTTTGGAATACAGGCACTGCTCATCAGCTGGCCAATACCCTCCCTACGGTGAAGCATGGTGGTGGCAGCATCATGCTGTGGGGATGTTTTTCAGCGGCAGGGACTGGGAGACTAATCAGGATCGAGGGAAAGATGAACAGAGCAAAGTACAGAGAGATCTTTGATGAACACCAGCTCCAGAGCGCTCAGGACCTCAGACTGGGGTGAAGGTTCCCCTTCCAACAGGACAACAACTCTATGCACACAGCTAAGACAACTCAGGAGTGGCTTCGGGACAAGTCTCTGAATGTGGCCCAGCCAGAGCCCACACTTGAACCCGATCGGACATCTCTGGAGAGACCTGAAAATAGCTCTGCAGCAACACTCCCCATCCAACCTGACAGCTGTGCAGAGAAGAATGGAAAACTCCCCAAATACAGGTGTACCAAGCTTGTAGCATCATACACAAGAAGACTCCAGGCTGTAATCACTGCCAAAGGTCCTTCAACAAAGTACTGAGTAAAGGGTCTCAATGCTTATGTAAATGTGATATTTATGTTTTTAATACACTTGCAAACATTTTTTTTTAATCTGTTTTTGCTTTGTTATTATGGGGTATTGTGTGTAGATTGATGAGGGAAAAAACTATTTCATTCATTTGAAAATAAGGCTTCAATGTAACAAAATGTTGAAAAAGTCAAGGGGTGTGAATACTTTCCGAATGCACTGAATATCTAAGTGCGAAACGTGCTGATTTGTTCTGTACCAACTGCAATTTACCTATGTCCCTCTTTGCCACACATGACCACACAGCTGGACAGTAGTCCAGGTGCAATAAAACTATAGCCTGTAGGACCTGTCTGATTGACTGAGATGTCAAAAAGGCAGAGCAGCGCCCTATCATGAACGGACCTCTTCCCATTTTAGCAACCATTGAGTCTACAGTATATGTTTGGACCATGACAGCTTGCTATCTAGGGTTACATCCAGCAGTTTAGACTCCTCAACTTGCTCAATCACCAGATTATTCAATAATAGATCTAAATTAGGTTTAGTGATTTGTCCCAAAAATGATGCTTTTTGATTTGAGATATTTAGCAGCAGCCTATTGCTAGTTACCCATTCTAAAACTGATTGGAGCTCCATGTTAAGGGTGTCAGTTATTTATTTTACTGTTGCAGCCAATGTGTGTACTGTGTACCGTTGAGTTGTCAGCATACACAGACACACTGGTTTTATTCAAGGTCAGTGGAAGGGTATTAGTAAAAGTAGAAAACAATAATGTCCCTAGTCGGCTGCCCTGTGGTACACCACACTCAACTGAATTTGCATGATAGCTGGAAGACAGGGTTGAATGTCTCGAAAGCTCTCCAGCAACGTCTTGGCCCCCTCCTCCCCTGCCGAAACAGCAAGGGCCGGGAAATTGGTACCAGCGTTTTACACCCCGACGGCGCAAGGTCAGGCGTCGTGAACACACTTACAGGCAGCAACACGCAGCTAAGAAGGTTGGGCCCCAGCAGTCCACCTGATATGCTGGCGGTCGGCCTTGTCGACCTCAAAATGTTTAAAGGAGCTCAAGTTCAAGATGCACTTGCCAGCGGGGGTGTTGCAGGCCATCTCGAGTGGCCTATGGTTCACCACGCTCGCCCTGAAGGATGCGTACTTCCACGTTCATGAACTTCTTATATTTTTTTTTAGGGACCATCCTCTTAGAATGGCGAGTATAAGGGCATATTGGAAATTAGCTCCCAGGATGCAATTCCTCTGGCTTCCACGGGGTGTCAGCAGTCTATGTTCAAGGTTTCGGGCTTGTAACTTCCAAAATGAATAAAAAATATCAGTTTTAGTACAGGGACACAGTCTTGGAGACCAGATGCACCTGCTAAAATCGGTTTCCTGTTGAACATACTTCTTTCCGTAGGAAATATTATAGTTTGATTACATTTTAGGGTATCTGAGGAGTAAATAGAAACTTATTTTGACCTGTTGAAACAAAGTTTAGGGGTATATTTTTTAGGATTGTTTTCTCTGCATGTTGAATGAGTGGATTACTCAAATCGATGGCGCCAACTAAACAGACTTTTTGGGATATAAAGAAGGATTTTATCTAACAAAACAACACTACACTACATGTTATAGCTGGGACCCATTGGATGACAAATCAGAGGAAGATTTTCAAAAAGTAAGGGAATATTTCATCGCTATTTGTGAATTTATGAAACTAGTGCCGGTGGACAAATATTTTGATGTGGGGCGCCGTCCTTAAACAATCGCAAGGCATGCTTTCGCTGTAATAGCTACTGTAAATCAGACAGTGCAGTTAGATTAACAAGAATTTAAGCTTTCAATCGATATAAGACACGTACTGTGTATGTACCTAAATGTTTAATATCCATCATTTTTATGATTATTTATATGAATTGTGCCCCCTCCAGTTTCACGGGAAGTTGTCCCGCTAGCGGCTTAAGAAGTTTTAATCAAAATCACTAGCTTGCGAATTCAAAGTTCTCCCTGGCGCCGTGTACATTCACAAAGTGCACGGACACAGTTCTAGCATCTATCACGTCCCAGGGCATTCTAGTGCTCAACTACTTGGCTGGTGTGTGCTCAAGTAGAAAAAATAGAAAAGTAGAAAAGATACACACCTACCTTGACTGTTTCCGGCTTGGACGAGCCCTCTCCGTGTTAGAGTGCCAGAAGTTCCTCGGCCTACTCACTTCAGCTGCTCTGTTGATTCCGTTGGGCTTTCTTCACCTTCACTCCAGCGACAGTTCAACTCTCACCATCTACACCCGAGACGACACAGACATCGTCAGCTGTTAGTGACAAATGCATGGGTGAGGACTCTGTTGAAGTGGCACCCTCACTCCTTCCTGTCAGAGGGAGTTCACGACTCCATTTTCTCCTCC
This sequence comes from Salvelinus fontinalis, assembly GCF_029448725.1. NCBI lineage: Eukaryota > Metazoa > Chordata > Actinopteri > Salmoniformes > Salmonidae > Salvelinus > Salvelinus fontinalis. Next base: position 20,430,066 of record NC_074685.1, on the reverse strand, counting down.
CTTCCTATAGGCAGAAACTCAAACAGGAAGTAACCATGCTACGGACTATTCAAAGCTGGTCTGACCAATCGGAATCCATGCTTCAAGATTGTTTTGATCACGAGGACTGGGATATGTTCTGGGTAGCCTCTGACAATAATATTGACGAATACTGAGTTAATCAGGAAATGTATAGGAGATGTTGTACACACTGTGACTAGTAAAACCTACCCAAACCAGAAACCGTGGATAGATGGCAAAATTTGGGCAAAACTGATAGCGCAAACCATCGCATTTAACCATGGCAAGGTGATTAGGAAGAGGGCCGAATACAAACAGCGTAGTTATTCCCTCCGTAAAGCAACAAAGTGGAGTCGCATTTCAACGGCTCAGACACGAGACATATGTGGCAGGGTCTACAGACAATCACGGCCTACAAAGGGAAAACCAGCCACGTCGTGGACACCAACGTCTTGCTTCCGGATAAGCCAAACACCTTTTTCGACCGCTTTGAGGATAACACAGTGTCACCGACGTAGCCAGCTACCAAGGACTGTGGGCTCTCCTTTTCCGTGGCCGACGTGAATAAGACATTGAAGCGTGTTAAACCTTGCAAGGCTGCCAGCCCAGATGGCATCCCTAGCCGCTTCCTCAGAGCAGGTGCAGACCAGCTGGCTGGTATTTATGGACATATTCAATCTCTCCCTATCCCATTCTGCTGTCCCCACATGCTTCATGATGTCCACCATTGTTCCTGTACCCAAGAAAGCAAACGTAACTGAACTAAATGACTATCGCCCCGTAGCACTCACTTCTGTCATCATGAAGTGCTTTGAGAGACTAGTCAAGGATCATATCACCTCTACCTGACCTGACACCCTACACCCACTTCAATTTGCTTATCGCCCCAATAGATCCACAGGCACCACAATCGCCATCACACTGCACACTGCCCTATCCCATCTGGACAAGAGGAATACCTATGTAAGAATGCTGTTCATTGACTATAACTCAGCATTCAATACCATAGTACCCTCCAAGCTCATCATTAAGCTTGGGGCCCTGGGTCTGAACAATGCTCTGTGCAACTAGGTCCTGAACTTCCTGAAGGGCAGCCCCCAGATGGTGAAGGTAGGAAACAACACCTCCACTTCGCTGATCCTCAACACAGAGGCCCCACAAGTGTGCATGCTCAGCCCCCTCCTGTACTCCCTGTTCACCCATGACTGTGTGGCAACACACGCCTCCAACTCAATCATTAAGTTTGCAGACGACACACCAGTAGTAGGCCTGATTACCAAGAATGATGAGACAACCTACATGGAGGAGGTGAGGGCCCTGGGAGTGTGGTGCCAGGAACATAACCTCTCACCCAATGTCAACAAAACAAAGGAGCTGATCGTGGAGTTCAGGAAACAGCAGAGGGAGCACCCCAGTATCCACATCGATGGGACCGCAGTGGAGAAGGTGGAAAGCTTCAAGTTCCTCAACATACACATCACTCACAAACTGAAATGGTCCACCCACACAGATAGTGTGGTGAAGAAAGCGCAACAGCGCCTCTTCAACCTCAGGAGGCTGAAGAAATTTGGCTTGTCACCAAAAACACTCACAAACTTTTCCAGATGCACAATCGAGAGCATCCTGTCTGGCTGTATCACCACCTGGTACGGCAACTGCTCCGCCCTCAACCATAAGGTTCTCCAGAGGGTAGTGAGGTCTGCACAACGCATCACCGGAGGCAAACTACCTGCCCTCCAGGACACCTACAGCACCCGATGTCTCAAGGCCATCAGACTGTTAATAACCTCTACTTCATCCCCCTCCCGGATCCAGGATCCTCCTCATCAAAAAAGCTGACTAGCATAGCCTAGCCTAATGGGACAGGGATATCATATAATATAATTTTCATGAAATCACAAGTCCAATACAGCAAATGAAAGATAAACATCTTGTGAATCCAGCCATCATTTCCAATTTTTTAAATGTTTTACAGCGAAAACACAATATATATTTCTATTAGCTAACCACAATAGCCAAACACACAACCACATATTTTCACCATGTTTCCACCGCATAGGTAGCTTTCACAAAACCGACAAAATAGATATAAAATTAGTCACTAACCAAGAAACAACTTCATCAGATGACAGTCTTATAACATGTTATACAATACATTTATGTTTTGTTCGAAAATGTGCATATTTGAGGTATAAATCATAGTTTTACATTGCAGCCACCATCAAAAATAGCACCAAAGCAGCCAGAATAATTACAGAGAGCAACGTGAAATATATAAATACTCATCATAAAACATTTATGAAAAATACATGGTGTACAGCAAATGAAAGATAAACATCTTGTGAATCCAGCCAATATTTCCGAATTTTTAAGTGTTTTACAGCGAAAACACAATATAGAATTATATTAGCTTACCACAATAGCCAAACACATAACGGCATTTATTCACCGCAAAGGTAGCTTTCGCAAAAAACAGCAAAAGATATAAAATTAATCACTAACCTTTGGACAACTTCATCAGATGACAGTCTTATAACATCATGTTATACAATACATTTATGTTTTGTTTGAAAATGTGCATATTTATAGCTACAAATCCTGGTTATACATTGTGAATATGTAGCAACGATTCACCAGAAACTCCGGAGACACTCACCTAATCTGACCAAAGAACTCATCATAAACTTTACATAAAAATACTTGTTGTATGGCAAATGAAAGATACACTGGTTCTTAATGCAACCGCTGTGTTAGATTTAAAAAAATAACTTTACCATAACATACAGCTTGCGTTATTGTGAGACAGTGCTCACCAACACGGCGGAGAATAGGAGTCAACATTTTACACAGAAATACGAAAGAACATCATAAATGTTTTCTTACTTTTGCTGAGCTTCCATCAGAATGTTGTACAAGGAGTCCTTGGTCCAGAATAAATCGTTGTTTGGTTTTAGAATGTCCATTTCTTCTGTCGAATTCGTGCCACAATGCTAGCCAAGGTTGCTAACATTCCATCCTCTCTTGGCGCAAAGAACGGAAAACTCCAAAAGTCCCAATAAACGTTGAATAAACTGATAAAACTCGGTTGAAAAAACCTACTTTATGATGTTATTATCATATGTATCAAATAAAATCAGAGCCGGAGATATTCGCCGTTTATACCAAACGCTTTTCAGAAGATAATGTCGAGGTCCCTCGCGCGCCGTCGAAGACAAAGCAAATACCGGACCTGTCACTCCAAAAGCTCTTGTTCGGCCTCAGATCAAGCTAGACACCCCATTCCACCTTCCACCCGTTGACATCTAGTGGAAGGCGTATGAAGTGCATGCATATTGATAAATAAAAGCCAGTTGAATAGGCAGGCCCTGAAACAGAGCCTCGTTTTCAGATTTTTCACTTCCTGTATGGAAGTTTGCTGCAAAATGAGTTATGTTTTACTCACAGATATAATTCAAACAGTTTTAGAAACTTGAAAGTGTTTTCTATCCAATAGTAATAATAATACGTATATTGTATGATCTAGAACAGAGTACGAGGCCGTTTCATTTGGGCACGATTTTTTCCAAAGTGAAAACAGCGCCCCCCTATTGACAAGAAGTTTTAACTCTATTCCTTTACTTTAAATGTGTGTGTATTGTTGTGAAATTGTTAGATATTACTTGCTAGATATTACTGCCTTGTTGGAGCTAGAAACACAAGCATTTCGCTACACCCGCAATATCACCTGCTACACATCTGTATGTGACCAATCAAATTTGATTTGGAGAGCACAGGGGGACCTGTTTGCATCTCAGAAGTACACTCGTTGCCCCAGCTGGTTCTCGGTGTCGGGCCTTCCAGGCCCTGAGTCTGGATGCTCTCGCTAACGATTGGCTGGCTACGACACTTTGTGTTCCCACCATTTCCTATGGTGGGAACACAATCTATGCTAGATAAGGTCAGCTTAATGGGCCACCTGCTGCTCCTCATAGCCCCATATTGGCCGAGAGGACCATGGTTCAGCCTCCTGTTGTCCCTCCTGTCGGGGACCCCATGGCAGCTACCGCAGAGACCCGACCTGCTCTCTCAGGCTCAGAGGACACTGTGGCATCCGGACCTGCACCCGCTCTAGCTTTGGGCTTGGCCTCTGAGAAGTGTAAATGGGCCAGTCTAGGCATTCAGGACAATGTGGTGAACATGCTGCTGAACGTCAGGGCTTCCTCCACCAACGCGTCATATCAGATGCTGTGGGACATATTCTGTACTTGGTTTGAGGGTCATAATGTTGCCCCCGAGTCGTGTGATGGACAAACAGTTAAAAAATGTTTTACAATCACTGCTTGATGCGGGCTGAGCGGAGTCCACTTTGAGTGTATTTAGCCGCAATCTCTGCATGCCATGATGACGGCCTAGAGGGACCCATAGGTGGCCACCTATTGCTCTCCGAGTTAATGAAGGGAGTTCGACATCTGCGTCCAGCGAAGGCCCGTTCGGTGCTAAGCTGGGACCTTGACATGGTGCTGTTAGCAGTTACTAAGCCACCCTTCGAGCACCTGGGGTTAATGTCTTTGAAGCACCTGGGGTTAATTTCTTTGAAGCACCTATCCATAAAGGTGGAATTCCTGTTGCCTATTACCTCCACTAAGAGGGTCAGTGAATGTCATGCTCTTTCGGTGAGTGTTATCCACTGGCCTAACCCCTCTTTCTTGCCAAAAGTCCTGTCTGACAGGCATGTGAATCGGCCCTTACATTTGTCCGCATACGCCCCTCCCACGGCTGCAAGTGAGCTACAGTATGTGCTGTGCCCGGTGAGGGCATTGGACACTTGAGTTACACAGACAAAGACAATATGATCAGCTGTGCTTTTGCTATGGTCAGAGAGTTCTGGGGAAGAGCCTATCGAAACAGAGATTCTCAAATTGGATTGTGGACACTACCTACAGCATCTCAGCTGGCCGGGCGGCCTCTGCCACCTGCTGTAGTGGCGCATTCTGCTAGAGGAGTAGCTACATCGTGGGCCCTGCTCCAAGGAGTTCCCCTTGATGACATTTGTGCCTCGGCCAGTTGGGCATCGTCTAGCACCTTTGCTAGGTACTACCGAGTCAATATTTCCGCCGCCAATGAGGTCGGGATGGCCATGTTGGGTATTGTCTCCACTTCCCTGGATGGGGACGGAGGGACACAGCAATCATGACTGCCCTGAGCTCAGTCCTATGAGACTTTGCTCTTTGCTTGGCCATGACTACTTCACCGATTCATCTGGAATTGTGATATCATATTGGAGCGATCCAATATAATGCTGCATAACGAAGGTTACGTATGTAACCACGGTTATGTGAGCTATTGGATCCCTCCAATCCTTGTGCCTCGGAAAAGACACGAGGTGGAAGTAGTGTGACGGCAGCTATTTAAGGGGGTCAGCCACAGCCCTACCCGGTACACGGGACTAGTCTGAAATCCTTACTCGGAATGTATCCTGCTGCACGGAAGGATATGATATCGATACAGCCACTCCCCATCTAAATTAACAGAGCTTGAGAAAATCTGCAAGGAATAATGTGAGAAAATCCCCAAATCCAGATGTACAAAGCTGATACAGACATACCCAAGATGACTAAAAGCTGTAATTGCCACCAAAGGTGCTTCTACAAAGTATTGACAGGGTTGTTAATACTTATGTAAATTAGATATTTCTGTATTTCATTTTCAATAAATTTGCTAACATTTCTAAAAACATGTTTTCACTTTGTCATTATGGGGTAATGTGTGTAGATAGGTGAGGGAAATGTAATGAATCAATGTTGATTTCAGGCTGTAACAACAAAATGTGGAATAAGTCAAAGGGTATGAATACTTTCTGAAGGCACTGTACACCGCTGTAAGAAATTATCATGCACACAATGTTTTCTGAGAAGTCGTTTCATATGAGATGTGTTGAAAGCCTTTTGAGCTTAATTGTGGTTAAGTCAAAAACAGTTTATGCTGCTTTGTTAGCGTCTCGTCTCTGGAAATACACGAGTGTGAGTGAACGATCAGTACACCCCCCACGTGGTCACTTCTACTTGACAAACCGAAGCACAAACAATCAGGCATCAAGCGACATCAGCCAGTTTAGTTACTGTTAGTTACTTTAACATCACACTGTGTCCCCACAAACTAGTGGTTAGAGTTTACCCCCATCTCTACGATCCCCCTTCTCCATGCCGAACCTCTGTTGTTTCTCTAACTCACACAATCTTTCAGCCCCATCTACTGGGCAAAAATGGTACCAGCCATCCAAGGACTAGTACAGTGATGATCCCTTCTGATTGTGGCTATTTCTTCCTCCATATCAACATAATCCAGGATGGGGAGAAAAAGCCCCTCAACTGCCTGAAAGCTGAAATGAACTAACTTGTATTTCCTTAGGAAAACAGAACCACAAATTGCAGCATAAAATGGGAATGCTGTAATACAATACATGTATTGAATTTATTCAAAACAGAGTTACATATTAAAAACTGTACAGAATAGGAAAATTGTATACCAGTATGTTAAAACTAATCTACACAATCTTCACATTAAATCACTGTTTATTTGTCACATGCCCAGAGTACAGAAGGTGGAATGGCACAGTGAAATGCTTACTTTCAGCTTTCCTCAACTGTGCAGAATAAATGTCAAGTAGCAAAACTATCAATATACAAAGTAGATAAAAAAATAGTAATAAAATAAGAAAAGCGTTAAAAAAAGACAAGGTAATAAAAGAACACGGGTATTTACCCTTATATACAAACAATGTGAAGCTTCAAATGGATCATGTCTTAAAACCTATGCACATCTATTTCTTGCCCAGTAAGATATTACACCATTCATCTGAGAAGAACAGATGGCGTCAGAATACATGAAGAGCAGAGAGTGGCAGATATGTAAATCAGGAAGCAGAGAAGGGATGTGGAGGAAGTTCATCAACAGGTGGAAGTACACTTGAACTAGTACAACGCAGCATGGTCACATCCCCACATTTAGACCGCCTTGTTGAAATAATGAAGCATTTGCATCTATTTCAAATAAGAGAAAGGTGAAATGTAGAGCACTGAATATAACCACTTTTCTGAGAAATTAATATGTTGTAGTAGGTTTCCTTTCATACTTACAGATAACTTCTTTGTTCTGGTTCCATTGGGATCTGTTGAGACAATTTACCCAGTACATTTAGATATGACACTGTATAATGATGTGTATGAAGACAAATATAAATGTAATTACAATACAAATAGATCACTCACTTACCTATTTGCAGACCAGTCTTGTTGATCACCTTCAGAAATAAATATGAAATGATAATAGATTAAACCAGCCCTGATTTTACATGTATAATACACAAATAACTCAAAATAGACATTGGAACAAATTAAGCCTTGAAGTATCAGTATTTGAATGCATGTACCTCGCTTGTACCGGAGAAAACACAGGACAGATACAACCAGCAGAATAAGGCTAAAGGCCCCAACACTCAGACTGATGTAGAGGGGGAACTCTGAGGACTCTAAAGGGGGAGATGACTTTCAGATCAAGTTGAAATTGTTTGTTGAATTAGATTAAACAGTACAGCACATTAGCAACAGAATCAGTCAATGTTATCTTGAAATGCTCTTAGGTGGGTGGGTCTATCAACAGTAAGTTTACTCACCTTCTCCATTAGTTACACTGGTTTTGTTGGTACTGAATGTTGATAAGGAAGTAGTGGGCCCAGGATAGTCTATCATTGGAGGAAGAATATGACATATGCATCAGTATTGCAATACAGACAGTTGATTGTCATGTTAGATTGCACAATCATTTAATTGATGGTCTCACCATCTATGGCAATCTTGAACGGTTCACTATGCTGTGATTTCACAGTATCTTCACCCTCCATTACCAGCTCCACAGCACAGGTGATGAAGACCTCTCCGGCACTGTTCCTCTTTCTCAGCAGATCCTTTTCCGCCACTCTCCCCACACAGACATTGTCTTTGTAGGGCTGACTTTTAAACGGGACGTCACTGTTGTTCAGGTAATAGTAGCATGAGGTACCAGCATGCTTGGCCTCACACCGAAGACTTAAGTAAGTTCCTGTATTTTCCACAAAAATCCTGGGTATTCCAATGGAATCTGTTTGTAAATTAGGGGAAAGATTATGTAGTCAATCAAGCAAATGTGATACTGCATGGTAATAAAATGGTCACTTACCACTTACATGAAGTCTTCGAGCGTTGTAAAATGTTGGGATTATTTTTTCTTCTCCCTTCTGTAGAATAGCACAGCTGAGATCTACTTCAGTCTTGTTCCACTTTTTGAACTCATTCCAGAACAATATGAATTGGCAAACACCGGAATTCACTTCTCTTATTGGGTTGGGGTCGTGGTCTTTGTAGAAGTGGCACTTTGTGCCACCTGTTGACTCACAGCGTACTATGACAGGCATAGCTACATTGATGTACCCAGGGTCTAACACAATGGTGGGAGTAGGGACTGAATCTGTTTAGAGTTAAAGAGAGAAACTATGAGAACACATTTTAATTGTTAGAAATAGAATGATTCAGGAAATATTCTTGTGGTAATACATTACATACCTGCACAACCTTCTTTAACTGCAACAGCAGCCATACCTTTAAACATGGCAAAACATTTAAAAAAGGCTTTTATGTGAAGTCCTACATATTAAACCTACATCATCTAAATGAATTACTCTGTTACAATTAATTCATATTATTAAAATAATAGATAATTGAATACTCACAAATGAAGAGAAAATAAGATGGAGACATCCTTTCAACTTGTTGATGTTAATGAAGGAGTGAACACAGTTAGATGATGAAGTGAAAAAAACTGACAGCCTATGTTTAGGAGGCAGAACAACCTAGAGGCGCGGATCATTTACAAACAGGGCTCCCGAGTGACGCAGCGGTCTAAGGCACTGCATGTCAGTGCAAGAGGCATTATTACAGTCCCTGGTTCAAATCCAGGCTGTGTCACATCTGGCCATGATTGGGAGTCCCATAGGGTGGCGTACAATTGACCCAGCGTCGCCGGGGTTTGGCCAGGGTAGGCCGTCATTATAAATAACAATTTGTTCTTAACTGACTTGCCTAGTTATATAAAGGTACACTTTTTTATTAAATATGGAAACTGGCAGCCTATGTTTAGGAGGCAGAACAACCTAGAGAAGCAGATATGGAAACTGGCCAGGTTACAAATTACACTTTAGAAAACACGAATAGGCTACTGCACCCTTTCTGGAAATATAGCCAATTATGACAAACCAGAGAGCTGTTTACAGTTTCTGTGAAGATTCAACAATTTGTAATTGGCTAATATCCCTTTAAAAATGTATTGCCTACTCATTGGACAGTTTAAAGACACACTCCAGCAATTTTTTTACTGTTCCTGTTGAAAAACAATAGAGCAATAGAGGACAAAAGAGTTAAGGTCCACCCCCCACGTGTGCCATGTCATGTCATACCTGGACCACCTATTGAGATGTGCTTTTTGTGAAGTAAATGAGGTAAAAATTAGACTGGGGTAGGTCTTTAAGGTATGTTGTTTGGCATGTTTGGCAAACATTTTAAACTACACGAAAACCTACTGTTCAGGTAATCGGTCTACTTTAAGTCTTACTTTCTTGAACAAAGGTAGTAGCACACTTCCATGACCAAACAATTCACATGTACAGTGCCTTGCAAAAATATTAACCCCCCTTGGCATTTTTCCTATTTTGTTGCCTTACAACCTGGAATTAAAAAAGATTTTGGGGGGGGTTTGTATCATTTAATTTACACAACATGCCTACCACTTTGAAGATGCAAAATATGTTTTATTGCGAAACAAACAAGAAATAAGACCAAAAAAAACAAACTTGAGCATGCATAACTATTCACCCCCACAACATCAATAGTTTGTAGAGCCACCTTTTGCAGCAACTACACCTGCAAGTCTCTTAGGATATGTCTCTATAAGCGTGGCACATCTAGCCACTGGTATTTTTGCCTATTTTTCAGGGCAAAACTGCTCCAGCTCCTTCAAGTTGGATGGATCTTTAAGTCATACCACAGATTCTCAATTGGATTGAGGTCTGGGCTTTGACTAGGCCATTCCAAGACTTTTAAATGTTTCCCCTTAAACCACTCGAGTGTTCCTTTAGCCGTATGCTTAGGGTCATTGTTCTGCTGGAAAGTGAACCTCCGTCCCTGTCTCAAATCTCTGGAAGACTGAAACAGGTTTCCCTCAAGAATTTCCCTGTATTTAGCACCATCCATCATTCCTTCAATTCTGACCAGTTTCCCAGTCCCTGCCGATTAAAAACATCACCACAGCATGGTGGTGGCAGGATAATATTCTCGGTGTGATGAGAGGTGTTGGGTTTGTGCCAGACATAGCATTTTCCTTGATGGCCAAAAAGCTCACTTTTAGTCTCATCTGATCAGAGTACCTTCTTCTATAAGTTTGGGGATTCTCCCACATGCCTTTTGGTGAACACCAAATGTGTTTGCTTTTTTCTGGCCACTCTTCCATAAAGCCCAGCTCTGTGGAGTGTATGGCTTAAAGTAGTCCTATGGACAGATACTCCAATCTCTGCTGTTGAGTTTTGCAGCTCCTTTAAGGTTATCTTTGGTCTCTTTGTTGCCTCTCTGATTAATGCCCTCCTTGCCTGGTCCATGAGTTTTGGTGGGCGGCCCTCTCTTGGCAGGTTTCTTGTGGTGCCATATTCTTTCCATTTTTTAATAATGAATTTAATGGTGCTCTGTGGGATGTTTCGGATATTTTTTTATAACCCAACCCTGATCAGTACTTCTCCACAACTTTGTCCCTGACCTGTTTGGAGAGCTCCTTGGTCTTCATGGTGCTGCTTGCTTGCTGGTTCCCCTTGCTTAATGGTGTTGCAGACTCTTGGGCCATTCAGAACAGGTGTACATATACTGAGATCATGTGACAGATCATGTGACACTTAGATTGCACACAGGTGTACTTTATGTAATTAATTATGTGACTTCTGAAGGTAATTGGTAGCACCAGATCTTATTTAGGGGCTTCATAGCAAAGGGGGTGAATACATATGCATGCACCATTTTTCAGTTTTTAATTTCTTAGAATGTTTTTAAACAAGTTATTTTTTTCATTTCACTTCACCAATTTGGACTATTTTGTGTATGTCCATTACATGAAATCCAAATAAAAATCCATTTAAATTACAGGTTGTAATGCAACAAAATAGGAAAAATGTCAAGGGGGTGAATACTTTTGCACGGCACTGTATGTTATCATTATCATGCATGGCTCTAATGCAATTATTTTGACAGACTGATGTGTAAGGTTAATGTGTAGGGGACCCATCAGTCTGCCTTATGACACTTGTGGCTCATCTAGCCCTAGCTTATGACTGCAGTTCCATACTTTAACCTTCCACCTCTATATATATTCAAAGCCCTTCGGTTGTGGTTGGTCTTGACTTGTGTTCTCGTCTCTGGAATTAGACATGTGTGTGAATGATCAGTAACCCTAGTGTGGTCCCTTATGTGCTCACCTGAATAGCAACAGGAAATACAAGCTGGTTGATGCTCAGCTACAAGTGTCCTGTGTGGCTCAGTTGGTAGAGCATGGCGCTTGCAACACCAGGGGTGAGGATTTGAATTCCCACGGGGACCAGTATGGACAAAGAAAATATGAAAATGTATGCACTCACTACTCTATGCCACTCTGGATAAGTGTCTGCTAAATAAAGTTAATGTAGTGCAAACGCAGAAAGAAAAGTAATTGCCAAGTAAATGGTTACAGAATATCTGATTTACCATCCTCTTACTTGTTTGTCTCTCCAAACCATGTGTTTTGCCCCATCTACCAGGTCCACTGCTAGGCAATGTTCCCTTGAATTTTTTCGGGCACTGAGCAGACGTTTGTTTTGTGAGCAGAAACGTGAACATAGTGAGAATTTTGTGCAACTTCCAGCACGTTTACAGTGAACACGTGTACCCTTACAGTTTTAGACAGTAGCCAATAGGCTATTGTGGCCATTTGAGCATAATGTAGGCCTACCAACAAAACCAATTGAGCAATTTCCATGTCATTTTCACATGGAAATAGCTTGTGATTTCTATGATATAGACTACAGTCGCATATGTGGTGTTCAATGCAGGCCTACATTGCAAACTAATGGGGCAAACTCAGTGAAGTTCAATCTCTTGCATCTCAGCGCTGCAGAGACTCTTCCTGACTGCGAGGAAGTCTTGGAGGGGCACAGTTTAGAGGAAACATTACTGGTACAGTAGGACTACCAATCACAGATTCTTGAGATTTACTTTGTTACTCTGCAATTCCATGAACCCATGTGTTGTCCCTATTTCTTCATTCATATCTCAATGTCTAGCCAAAGACTAGGGAGCAGAAAGTGCTTTTTGAACCATGATATGTGACTGGCCATTGGAAAGCAGATCACAGAACAGAAACACATGGGAGTGCTGGAGTAAATGTTATTTATTTTAGAAGTAAAAACAGAAAATACAAAATAAAAACACAATAACGGTACAACATGACAATTGAAATTGATTGGTAAAACATGTGGCAAAAATTATCTATAGTCTTTATGCATTCAAGGCTTTTCTGAACCAAATAACCAACTATTGCCACATTCAGCCCATTTGGTGGGAGGGTTGGTGGAACTATTGTAATTCTCAATGGATGTAAAAACAGACTTTGTTTGCTTGCTGTTTGAGGTGAATAAAACATTACTTTGAGAACCCCAAGTTTTGAGATTACAAATGGTCATAACCATATTAAAATCAGGCCACAACCCTCCCACCAAATGGGAGCAAACATACCACAAAGACCGTTGAAGCACTGTGCGCTCCGTTGTGGGTAAACGTGTCTTTCAGTACAAACCGCCACACAACGTAGCAAAACGTTTAATAAACTGAACACACTATGACTCTTCCTGACTGGTTGAAATGTCCATATTTGAAAGGGCTTCATCCAATGGAAGAGAGGGGGAGTCCTCCTTGGCCAATAGGTTGTTCTTGCGTAGTTGACAGGCCTGCTGGTAGGGTGGGCGAATGGGGGGCTGGGTGGGGGGCGTGTACTTGTATTCCTTGCTGGCATCCAACTATGAAGCAAAATAATATTTAGTTTAATGTGCACAGCACAAAAGTTTCATATGAAGTAAGGCTGTCTCTGACAAAAACAAATGTTGGTTGACTGAAAGTCGCCTGTTCTTTCGACCAATCGTTTGCTAAACATTTTTAAACCTGTATTATTCCATATAAAGACACACCCTATGTGTTGTAATAAAATCAACTAGATACATTGAGCTTGTCTGATGCTTTAAGATTAGTTTGATGCCTCAAGAGGGCACTAGAGATCTAGATAACCAGAAGATAAAAACCTTAACCTGACCCAACTATTCTCCTCCCACTCCTGCTGGCTTTCGCAGATTCTACCATTACTCTCCTGAAGTTGGCGGTAATAGGCTACATGGGGAGTCTGCAACCTTTCTCATGTGGAATGCTAATTTATCTTACAATTTCTACCGATCTGCATGCGAGTTATGGTTTTCATATGCAGATTTTCGTGAAATAACCTAAAAAGTTACTTCTATTGCAAACTATCTAAAAATAGCCTACATAAAGCCAACAAATAAAAAGCTTGCAGCTAGAAAATATCCAGGAGAAAAAAAAATCCTATAAATCACATTGGCTACACATGGCCTGTCTGCAACGAACTGTACCAACTATTAACTTGGGTCCGGCCCGAAAATATTCTGGGCCCTCAGTTTCCCGCGTCAGTGAGCTCTGGACAGACACAGCTATAGGCGATTTGCACAAGGGATTAGAAGCAGTGCTTGACTTGGGTAGGAACTCACCAGAGCTGAGTACAGCACCTCAAATTGTATACTGCTTGAGCTCCTGTTCCTCTTAAAGGACATTAGCTCAAAAGTATTGTGGAGCTCTTGCACCTAAATATAAACTGTACCAGCACCCAAAATGAGTACCGGAATCTATTTCAGTCCAAGTCCAACAATGATAAGCCTATTTTATGACGTTTCCACTGGATCAGAGCATGACATTTTTCAATTCCACGCTGAGTGGTTATCAAAAGGGAGAGAGCGAGAGAGATTTTTTCAAATACATTGAGGAACTATTGTAATTCTCAATGGATGTAAAAACAGACTTTGTTTGCTTGCTGTTTGAGGTGAATAAAACATTACTTTGAGAACCCCAAATGGAGACAGGTAGGCTATGGGCCCACTTCTATGCGTGCTCGTCCTTCATTAAAATAAATTAACGTAACCAAAGTAACAAACATTGTAGATTAGAAATGATAGGAATGAACAGTAAATGTACTACTGGTGATATATGTAATGGGGAGTTGATATACACTAACAATCAAATGCAAACAATTCACACAAGGAAGTTGTGAAACAATGAAGGTGCACAAATTGGCGGGAGAGAGCGCAGTCTGGAGAGAGAAGTGCATTGTGCATCTGGGCGTATGTTCAATCCGACGTCTGCATTGGCCATGAAGCATTTACGGTGATATGGCCTCAGCAGAAGGCAGGGCATTCATACTGTTGGGTTCTAGCTTGAAATATACTTATTACTGCATTGGAGCAAGACAGACAAGCATTTTGCTACACCCGCAATAACATCTACTAAACACATGTATGTGACCAATAGAATTTGATTTCACCACACTAGAATGATTACTTCACATGTATAATGAATGTATATGTTGGGGTCAATGGAGGGTGGATAAGAACTAGGTGTATGGAAAGTTACTTAGTATGACAAGGGGCGAGGCAGGAAGTTTACATTCTGTCAAACATGTTACTGTTAAATCTCATGGATCCTATAGGAGGAAGGCAAAGGGCAACAGTCTGGTTTCAGTCACTGATAAGGTAGGACAGCCATGGATTAAGGAGAAGTGAGGAATTCGGTCCGAGGTCAGATGAAATGAGAAGGAACAGTACTGTTACGGAGGTTCTAGCAGGAGGTGGGGCCATTACTACACCAGTGAGAGCAACCAATTAAGTTCCTGAATAGCAACAGAGATGTATTGGCTATCTAGATGTACAAGGAGTTGACTCCTCCTAGTAGGAGGGTATAAATATATGTGCTTGGGTAAACATGTCTTTACGCTGTTTGACCCAGTGGGTGAATAAACTTGGCTTGAGCTTTTACTAGTTGTCCGTGAGTTTTTGACTCTGCTTTTTCAGAACCTAAGAATACTTATTGCGCTTCACGGAGCAGTGCAGAGCTGTTGTCACGGAAGTGAGTTTGTGCTTATACAGGATGTACCGCCGCCACCTACTGTCAACCATGTCAATGTGGACATGTTAAAACATTTGGGAGGCGTATGGTGATGCAGTACAGAGCTCGATTTGACCTCTGTATACCTCCGCAATTGCATCACACCCTCCATATGGATCCTCTGACCACATTTTCGAATCAAACATAAATTGGCTTTTAGTTTAGGCCTCCGCAATGGATTAGTTCACTGAGATGGGCGCAAATACAGTGCCTTCGGAAAGTATTCAGACCCTTCAAGTTTTCCACATTTTGTTAAGTTAAAGCCTTATTCTAAAATGTATTACATCGTTTCCCCCCTCAATCTACATACAACACCCCATAATGACAAAGCAAAAACAGTTTATTTTTTAAATATAAATTAGCAAAAAGAATGTACTTAAATATTACATTTACATACGTATTCAGACCCTTTACTCAGTACTATGTTGAAGGACCTTTGGCAGTGATTACAGCCTTGAATCTTCTTTGGTATGACACTACAAGCTTGGCACACCAGTATTTGGCAGGGATGCAAACTGGTGAGGGCCCAAAAAGGTGACACTTTTTTTTGCCTGAAACATGCTAAAAAAAATCCCTGCTAGGGGGAAATGCAGGTTTTAACTAATTAAAACAACAAAGAATATGATATACATGATCAGTTTCCGTGTGTAAAATAAGTGGTTAATATGAACCTAACTCACAGGTAAAAAAAATATATATATGAAAAAAGCAATCCAATGTTATTTGTTGCCTAGACTTTACTGCAAATGACACTCAAGTCTTGAGAAAAAAACAATACACTAATGTTACTGTCAAGTTCAACACAACAAAAACAATATATTTGGGCTACACTGCACATTATTACATTGTACACTTTTCTGCCTGTGGACAT
Source organism: Salvelinus fontinalis (assembly GCF_029448725.1). Lineage (NCBI taxonomy): Eukaryota > Metazoa > Chordata > Actinopteri > Salmoniformes > Salmonidae > Salvelinus > Salvelinus fontinalis. Next base: position 20,413,896 of record NC_074685.1, on the reverse strand, counting down.
CTGTTCTACAATGTGCCAGCAGAACATGATACCCTTTGTAGGCATAATTGATCTCTTTCAGGCAGAGTATACACCTGGCATACCCCTTTTTATCCACCGTATTGAAAAAGTGAGAAATAGGGAAAGTGTGTGGTGTTCCTTTCAAATCTATAGTGGCATCCAGCTTAAGCCAGGCCCAGCTCCAGCTACACTTGATCCCTGAATGCACTAATCCACTAAACAAGCAACTCCTCATTTTCACCTAAATCTCTCATTCGGACAATTAACCACATACTGTAGAGGGAAAACAGTTAACAGATAGTGGTTAGTCGTTAGCTAGTTAACATTTCACACAGATTGCCAGGGTCCAGTAAGCAACTAACGTGTTATAACTTGAGGAACGCAAGTAGTCGTATACCAGTAGCCACAAATCAAATGTTATTCGTCACATACACGTGTTTAGCAGAAGTTATTGTGGGTGTAGTGAAATGCTTGTGTTTCTAGTTCCGACAGTGTAGTAATATCTAACAATACACACAATCTAAAGTAAAGGAATGGAATTAAGAATATATACATCATTTGGACGAACAATGTCAGAGAGGGATAGACTAATCAAATTGTAGAAACATCAAGGATGATCAATGGAAACAGGATGTACCTGAGCTCAATTTCAAGTCCCAAAGGACTTGAAGGGTCTGAATACTTACGTAAATAAGGTATTTCTGTCATTTATTTTGAATACATTTGCAAACATTTCTAAAAACGGGTGTTTTCGCTTGGTCATCTTGGGGTATTGTGTGTAGATTGATGAGGAAAAATATTGAATACATTTTAGAATAAAGCTGTAACGTAACAAAATGTGAGAAAGGTAAAGGGGTCTGAATACTTTCTGAATGCACTGTATACACAAGAGTGTGCAAAGCTGTCATCAAGGCAAAGGGTGGCTACTTTGAAGAATCTCAAATCTATTTTGATTTGTTGAACACATTTTTGGTTACTACGTGATGCAACGTGTTATTTCATAGTTTTGACGTCTTCACAATTATTCTACAATATAGAACAGTACAAATAAAGAAAAACCCTGGAATGAGTAGGTGTGTCCAAACTTTTGACTGGTACTTTATGTATGTATGTATGTATGTATGTATGTATGTATGTATGTATGTATGTATGTATGTATGTATGTATGTATGTATGTACACTACCGTTCAAAAGTTTGGGGTCACTTAGAAATGTCCTTGTTTTTGAAAAGGCACATTTTCTGTCCATTAAAATAACATCAAATTGATCAGAAATACACTGTAGACATTGTTAAACTTGTAAATGACTATTGTAGCTGGAAACTGCTGATTTTAATGCAATATCTACATAGGCGTACAGAGGCCCATTATCAGCAACTCATGTGTTCCAACGGCACGTTTGTGTTCCAACGGCACGTTTGTGTTCCAACGGCACGTTTGTGTTCCAACGGCACGTTTGTGTTCCAGCGGCACGTTTGTGTTCCAGCGGCACGTTTGTGTTCCAGCGGCACGTTTGTGTTCCAGCGGCACGTTTGTGTTCCAGCGGCACGTTTGTGTTCCAGCGGCACGTTTGTGTTCCAGCGGCACGTTTGTGTTCCAGCGGCACGTTTGTGTTCCAACGGCACGTTGTGTTAGCTAATCCAAGTTTATCATTTTAAAAGGCTAATTGACCAATAGAAAACTATTTTGCAATTATGTTAGCACAGCTGAAAACTGTTGTTATGATTAAAGAAGCAATAAAACTGGCCTTCTTTAGACTATTTGAGTATCTGGAGCATCAGCATTTGTGGGTTCGATTACATGCTCAAAATGGCCAGAAACAAATAACTTTCATCTGAAACTCGTCAGTCTATTCTTGTTCTGAGAAATTAGGCTATTCCATGTGAGAAATTGCCAAGAAACTGAAGATCTCGTACAACGCTGTGTACTACTCCCTTCACAGAACAGAGCAAACTGGCTCTAACCAGAATAGAAAGAGTGGGAGGCCCCGGTGCACAACTGAGCAAGAGGACAAGTACATTAGAGGGAACAGATGCCGGGATGCTGGCCTTCTAGGAAGAGTTCCTCTGTCCAGTGTCTGTGTTCTTTTGAGCATCCTAATATTTTCTTATTACTGGCCAGTCTGAGATATGGCTTTTTCTTTGCAACTCTGACTAGAAGGCCAGCATCACAGAGTTGCCTCTTCACTGTTGATGTTGAGACTGCTGTTTTGCGGGTTAAAATAACAAATAACATAAATTTGATGTTATTTTAAAGGACCAAAAAATATATATTCTATCAAAAACAAGGACATTTCTAGGTGACCCCAACCATTTGAATGGTAGTGTGTGTGTGTGTATATATTTGTTACTGCTCGACTAAAACAATCTCTGTCGACCAACAGCCTAATAACCAAACAATTGATCCATCGACTAATTGGGATCAGACCTAATATGAAGTATCTTATCTATGGAGTAACAGCTTTGAGACTAGTAAAGAAAAGCATTGGTCTACAATACATGTATCAGCAGAGACATGTATCTGAATATCAATACCTGGAGAGGGTAGGTCCGGTCCGAGTCAAAGGCACTCAGGTCTCCACAGGCCAAGAAAGGAACTATGATTCTGTTTGGTCCCTCCAGCTGGTTAAAATCGACATCTGAAACAGCCAGAAACAAACTTGAGTACCAGTGTATAACATGACAGTATTATATGGAGTTGGAACATGGGAAACATTACTGTGTTGTTACCATATGAGTGATCCAGTAGAGGATTGGACATGTTGGGCACATATCCTACTGGAGGAGAGTAATTCTGACACATCACAAATGCCTCTGTAGAAGTGAGAGAAAGAAACAAACAAATATTAGTCTCAAGCAGCCCATCGCCTACTTAATTCTTCAACCCTTCTGTCAAAACCAGGCATTTGAAAGGAAACCATTTATGATCCAGTGTGTGAGCAGTGTCAGCTGTGGTCTCCAGCTCACCTATGCTCGAGTTCCTGCTGCTCCGGGGCTTGGCACAGGTCACACTACTGAAGAATATCTTAAGCTGGGAGTACAGGAGGGTCACGTCCTTCCCCCGGAATATCTACACAGTAACCACAGCATAAGATAACTTCCACATGACATAGGCTTCTTAGCTCCTTTCCCTCCACAATAAAAAACAAACAAGTGCAGAACTTGTTACATTAACACACATGTACATTGTAATAGTGTTGGTATTATTCATTTTGTATTGTAGATATGTAGTAGAGGTTGACCGATTACGATTTTTCAACGTCGATATTGATTATTGGAGGACCAAAAAAAGCCGATACCGATTAATCGGACGATTTATATATATATATATGTATATATTAATATATATTTGTAATAATGACAATTGCAACAATACTGAATGAACAATGAACACTTATTTTAACTTAACATAAAACAAATAAAATCAATTTAGTCTCAAATAAATAATGAAACATGCTCAATTTGGTTTAAATAATGCAAAAACAGTTGGAGAAGAAAGTAAAAGTGCAATATGTGCCATGTAAAAAAGCTAACGTTTAAGTTCCTCGTCCAGAACACATGAAAACTGGTGGTTCAATAATCCCAGTTACGAAGTTTTAGGTTGTAGTTATTATAGGAATGATGGCGCGTCGACTATTTATCTCTATACCATTTGTATTTCATATATCTTTGACTATTGGATGTTCTAATAGGCACTTGCCAGCCTAATCTCGGGAGTTAATAGGCTTGAAGTCATAAACAGCGCTGTGAATCAAGCATTGCTAAGAGCTGCTGGCAAACGCAGTAAAGTTTGAATGAATGCTTACGAGCCTGCTGCTGCCTACCACCGCTCAGTCAGACTGCTCTATCAAATATCAAATCAGAGACTTAATTATAATATAAAAAACAAAGAAATACGAGCCTTTGGTCATTAATATGGTCAAATACAGAAACTATCATTTCGAAAACAAAACGTTTATTCTTTCAGTGTAATACGGAACCGTTCCGTATTTTATCGAACAAGTGGCAACCCTAAGTCTAAATATTGCTGTTACATCGCACAACCTTCAATGTTATGTCATAATTATGTAAAATTCTGGCAAATTAGTTTGCCATGAGCCAGGCGGCCCAAACTGTTGCATATACCCTGACTCTGCGTACAATGAACGCAAGAGAAGTGACACAATTTCCATAGTTAATATTGCCTGCTAACATTAATTTATTTTAACTAAATATGCAGGTTTAAAAAAATATACTTTTGTGTATTGATTTTAAGAAAGGCATTGATGTTTATGGTTAGGTATATTCGTGCAACAATTGTGCTTTTATCTCGAATGAACTTTTGTTAAATCATCACCCGTTTGGCAAAGTAGGCTGTGATTCGATGATAAATTAACAGGCACCACATTGATTATATGCAACGCAGGACGAGCTAGTTAACCTAGTAATATAATCAACCATGTGTAGTTAACTAGTGATTATGTGACGATTGATTGTTTTTTATAAGATAAGTTTAATGCTAGTTAGCAACTTACCTTGGCTCCTTGCTGCACTCGCGTAACAGGTGGTCAGCCTGCCACGCAGTCTCCTCGTGGAGTGCAATCGGCATCCAAAATTGCTGATTACCGATTGTTATGAAAACTTGAAATCGGCCCTAATTAATCGACCATGGTGATTAATCGGTTGACCTCTAATATGTAGTGGTGTAATAATGTTATATGATGTACTATTTTATCTTTTGTTTTATGTCTGATGTAAGTGCCTTAATGTGTTTGGACCCCAGGAAGAGTAAATGCTGCCTTGGCAGTAACTAATGGGGGTCCCTAATAAATACAGATACAAACAAGTCCTCATCCAACATACAGCCTACCTTTGCAACAAACGTTCCTCCAGGTTTCAGGACGTGTGTTGTAATGTTTAGGGCCTGAGACGGGATATTTAGAAATTGATTACAAAGGATAAACAAAGATAACTGATCAGCCATTTGTGATTCAACTCAATATTACACAGTGTTGCAGTGTGATACTCACAGCCAATAGGAGCTGAGCTTGGATGTACTCATCCACATCATGGAGTCCTGTCACTATGTAGACAAGCCAGAAAATGACCAATAAGGAAGAGCCATACGCATAAAGTGCAATGAAGAAAACACAACAAACCCCACAGTGGCAACTAAGAGAAGAGTATGCAACTAAATGCAAGAGGACACAAACAAAACTGAAACCAGAGGGAAGAGAAGACTCTCACACTCACCATCTGGGGCTCCATCACACACTACCAGGTCTGCAGGCTGTCCTTCAAAATGCCTGATTATCTCCAGGGCAGTGGAGATCTAAAGGAAATAGATATATTTGACCCGCCAGCTTTGTTGATATACAGTTTGAGAATCTGATCCAAATCTGTCATACAATGTCTGCATTCCAAACCAAACACTTATCATCCCCTTTCCTCTGCCCTTGATGACTTGCACTTCCTTCTCTGAAAGGAATCAGGCCAATACTGCAACGAATTCAGTGTTCCAGAATAGTGTTGGTATAATAGTTTCTCTATAAGTCCATGTGGAACAGGACAGACATGTCCCAGTTACCTTAGTGATGTCCCCCTGGATCTGTGTCACCCCAGGGAGAGGAGCCATGGCCTGCAGGTCCACTGCCACTATTTTTACCTCCTCACTCTTCTCCTCCTTTCCTCTGTCAAACCGTCAGATAGATTTACAATATTAGTGTTATGCACACTATTCCTTAACACCCCATACTAATAGATGCCAACTATGCTTCAAGTAGAATGTATTTAACTAGGCAAGTCAGCTAAGAACAAATTCTTATTTACAATGACGGCCTACCCCGGCCAAACCCGGACGACACTGGGCCAATTGCGCGCCGCCCTATGCGACTCCCAATCACAGACAGATGTGATACAGCCTGGATTTGAACCAGGGACTGTAGTGACACCTCTTTCACTGAGATGCAGTGCCTTGGACCACTGTGCCACTCGGGAGCCAAGGAAAGGAAAAATATTGAAACCAACCTGAGTTTACGGCTCAGGACCTGGCTCCAGCTGCCTGGGGCAGCACAGAGGTCGACTGCCCTTTTTACACCTGGGAGGGAGAAATGGATGTCAATGTCATATACAAGTAACATCAGAAATGGATGATCAAACTCATCTCCCTTATCCTTTGGCATAATGTTATATTTTACAACGACCATACCCAAAAACATATGCCATTGATGTCTGATGTTGACCTAGGGTAAAACACCCATGGCCAGAAAAGTTAACCCAAGGGGCCTTCTTGCCTTTGAACAGGCCAAACTCCTCATCCAGCTGCAGTAGTTTGAAGGCGCTCCTGGCCCTCCAGCCCTCCTCCTTGGCAAGACGGTAGTAGATATCCCGTTTGTCTTTGGAGGAGCGGCCCATCTTCACCTGCACAGCAAAACAGATTTCAGTCACATTAGGTTATTTAGTCCAGAGCAGTTTAGATGTCAGTAACATAAGACTAGACCAGAGCCCTTTATTGCAACATGATAAGTCCTATTCCTTTCAGGTGAAGTTGACTTAGCTAAGTTTGCCGCTAGCTAAAAGTCTAGCAATCCCAAGCTAAAAGCCTATTTATGGAACCGTTTGCTTAGCTTCCTGACAAGCTAGCAAACTGAAAACGTGCTAGATGAGTTCGCATTCACTTGCAGACAAACACATATAAAAGTTCAGGACTAATGTGGAAGGGAAATATGTTTATTGTGTGCATACTCACACTTTTACTTCCTCGCTGTGCTTTACTCACGTAAATATTGACGCTGTAAGGACCCAACATAGTTGCCTCGTTAACGCCTGTACAAAATTCTAAGCATTAATCTTCAGTCGATGGTCAAGGTAGCTACTTTTTTCTAATTACTGTACACCGTCGAAGATTGAGCTATAGAGAAAGTAAAAATGAACTAAAAAATGATATTTCCCATGTATACTGTAACTTGCTATGTGTTCGATTTATGCTACTGCCACCATGAGAAAAGGTGAGCAAAATGTCTGCACAATTTTTTTTATAGGATTTTATTTAATCATTGGATACTGTTATGAGGAGTACTGGTCACATAGTCAGATATGGGCAGTATGTCTGTTACATGTATTTGAAATAGGTATTTCAATTACTTCTGAGTATTTTGTCATTTATATTACACTGTGCTGAACTCCAATGTATTTTGTAACAAGATACTTTCAAGAGCTGTAATTTGTATTTTTTACATTTTCACCATTTTGTGACCCCTTTCACCCTGCATTGGTATCAGAAGTCTGATGGCACTATGGTGTGATAAGACTGTCTGCGAAATTAACGAAATATACATGTATATCAGAGGAGGCTGGTGGGGGAGCTATAGAAGGACGGGCTCATTGTAATGACTGGAATTAAATACATTAAACGTATCAAACACATCAAACATATGGAAACCACATGTTTGACTCTATTCCATTTATTCCATTCCAGCCATTACAATGAGCATGTCTCCTATAGCTCTTCCCACCAGCCTCCCCTGATCTATATGCAGAAATGAACAATTGCAACGCAATCTGAGTATTATTCTAATGAGCTCTGCCCCGAATCAAGGCCAATAATAATACCCAGTATGTTTTGTAGTTCATTTTGGTATGTTAATTTTCACACATACAGTAACATTTTGGTAATTTAGCAGACACTCTTACCCAGAGTGACTTACTTCAACTAATGTAGATAAACAACATTATAAACCGGGTGGTTTGAAACCTGAATGCTGATTGGCTGACAGCCGTGGTATATCACACCGTGTATTTCTGTATTTTTTGTTGTTTATTTTCATACATTGATCTTTATGGTATTTTGTAATTGTATTTTGTGTTGTATTTTGTCATTTTTGCCCATCCCTGAAAAGTCCAACATTAGTGTTTATTTTTCAGGTGATTCAACACTATAGCTCTAGGTGGCACTAAAATCATAAAGAGTAGGCTACAAACAGTCTATCAGAGGTAGGACACATCACCTATTACAAAACAATTAAATAACATTTGCTGTAACAAATGCCGCCATATACAACATCCAACAAAACATACAAACATACAAATACAACATATAGGCTTACAAAATATTGCCAAATTTGAAAATGAATGTGCCAAGCGATGGGAGAATCCACCAGCATAGGAATGAACCTACACAAATGTTTTGGCCATTAGTTCAGCTCTATGGGTTCTTGCTGCCAATTATCCATTGCTTTCCAACATATTGTTTTAGCTTGGTTCAGTTTATCTGCGCAATTGATGGAAATCCATAAATTACTGAATTGATGTTAGGTTCATTTGCATTGTCTTCTGGGAAATTAGTGTTTTAACTGAGGCAGCAGAGCATTGGGCCAGTAACCGAAAGGTCGCTGGTTCGAATCCCCGAGCCGACAAGATGTAAAAATCTGCTGTTTTTTCCTTGAGTAAGGCGGTAAACCCCCAACAACAATTAGGTATCCCCTTTCCCCTAACTCAAAGACATAATCTCAGTGTTCCTTTAACTCTGGTGCTGCTCTTGACCACTTGTCCATTAGGAGCCATTAATCATTACAGTCTGGCCGTGGTGTAGCCACTCTGTGAGTGTCAAAGTGCTTGGGGGCAAAAATCCCTTGGCAGACGCTCAGAATGTATCTCAGAGTCACCCCTGTCGAAGCCAAGATCTCAATACTGCAGTGCTGCTTCCTGTCAAGGAGAAGAATAATGCAAGCTTTCTCTCTTTCTGTTTGAAATGCTGATGAGAGGACTATCGCCATGCGCTGGGATTCTGCATCACTTGTAACCCTGTTTCCTTTTTCATTGTTAAAGCATTTTTTGTGGAGCCTGTTATACATATGTATGAGTCTGTTACCCCGTCATCACCCCCACAGTTTATGAGAAAACCATCCATCCAAGGTGTCAGGGGCTTGCAGGGTGAAATAAGATTTTCTTGGACAAAGTATAGGCCCGCGTTGCAGAGTGGCAGTGCCTGTTATCGAGTGACTTCTCCCTTGTCCTGCCAGGAAATGTGCTGACCTCTGAGGGTTAGATTACCCTGCCTCCCCAGAACAGCTCCAGAGCACTTGAGTACAAGGCCCACGTCGTTGCCTGCAGATCAATATGCATTGAGTTGCCTTTTTACAAGAGGTACATTACTGTAAATGTGTTTGCTTTGCAGTGATTCTGCAAATGGGGACTACATTGTTCCATAGATTAAGCCGGAATCTATCTGAGGTATCTTTTATCAATTGGACCTGATTGACACTTAAGGATATAACAAATAGGGCATGATGGGATATCAAACCTAACCCCTTGCTGACTTCTCTGGTGCATATGTGCCCAAAAATATGATCTGTAATCCCAGATAAGTATGACATTAGATTCAAACATAATGGTATACCTCTGTAAATCTCCTATTTCCCTTGTTCTGAAGAGGCTCCCCTGCTGCTCTCTGCCATTATTTAGATGTGCGGACACACAGACGTGCATCCTGGGATAGATCTACTCTACAGAGCTCTCAGTCACAGACCAAGGCCTCTGAAGTCTGCTGGCTTTGAAGGATTGAGTGGATACCTTTTTATCATTGCTCCTGTAATAACTCCAAATCTGTTCCTCCTCTCTTGATGGCTCCATCCTCCTCGCTGAGAAAATTTAAGCATGGCCTCTTCCCAGGCTTATTATTCTCCCCTTTCCAGACTAGTTTTATATGACATCACATTAAAGAGCTAAGAATGATGGCTGGGGAGGGCTGGGGTTGTTAAATCCATAGGTGAAGGAGGGGATTAGTGAGAGAGCAAGTGGTTAGATCAGTTAGCGAATGTTCAGATGAGTGAGTGAGTTTGTGAGTTGTTAGTCTTTAGATAAGTAATTGTGAGTTACTGAACGAGGGTATAGGCAAGTGACTAACAAAGGTTTTGAATAACCCAAAATCTGCAAGGTAGACTTACTCTGTGTATTTTTTTGTATAACTTAAGTGCACTGCAGCATTGAGCCACTGAAGGACACAGTGAAACTCTTGTCTCCTCTCTTCCATCCTCCCCATCATTGCAGACAGACAGAGGGGAAAGGAGGGGTGTTAGAGAGTTTGGGAAAGGGAGGGGTGCAGAGAGTTTTTGGAAGGAGAGAGATTGTGCAGCACTGCAGAAACTGGGCGTTGGCTATACATTAGGAGCGATGAAAAATAGAAACGAGGTAGAGCGAAAGAAAGAAACAAGCGAGAGGTGCAGGAACATAATATACTGTATGTTATTTTGAGAAGGCTTAGAGGACGGGCAGAAGAGAGGGAGTGTCTGTCTGTCTGGTTGAAATTGAAATAATGGATAAAGGGAAAGTGAAACTAAATAGGAGAGGATAGGAAGGTTTTACCAACAGGTTATTGCACGAATGTTGATTAAAAGTTAAAAACATTGCTAACCAGGAAAGAAAATCAAATGGTGCAAATGTGTCAACATTTGTATGAATGAGTATTACGTTATTCCGTGTTGACTTTTTTGTTAGCAAAATATATTGCTGCTTTTCAGCTCAAAGTAAATAATGACCATTTCATGAGTTGCGTTAAGAAAATTAAAGTGCTTGTGAGTGTCAGGTTTGTGTGTGTGTGTGTGTGTGTGTGTGTGTGTGTGTGTGTGTGTGTGTGTGTGTGTGTGTGTGTGTGTGTGTGTGTGTGTGTGTGTGTGTGTGTGTGTGTGTGTGTGTGTGTGTGTGTGTGTGTGTGTGTGTGTGTGTGTGTGTGTGTGTGTGTGCCAATGAGTGAGTTTGAGTTTTGCTCTTAGCCCAGCACAGGGAAACAGCTGCTTCATTCTCTATCAATGCCAAGGAAGAAGGCTAGAGCACCAGCTCTCCCTTCTCATTTCATATGAATCAAATAAAATAACATTTTATTAGCCACATGCGCGGAATACAACAGGTGTAGACCTTACAGTGAAATGCTTACATACGAGCCCCTAACCAACAATGCAGGGTGGGTGAGGCAATGCAAATAGTCTGGGTAGCCATTTGATTAGATGTTCAGGAGTCTCATGGCTTGGGGGTAGAAGCTATTTAGAAGTCTCTTGGACCTAGACTTGGCTCTCCGGTACCACTTGCCGTGCAGAGATGCATTATTGGCTGTTCAGTTGTGGAGGAGGAGACTCAGCCTTGGAGAAAGGGTTAAATATCAGTACTTGTGTGAAATGTTTTTTGTCTGAATTACAGCTGTATCGACCCTTTGAGAATAATTTAACTTGGTTAAACTTCTCTAGTGTCCATGAGTTATTTACTCAAAATTAGAACCTTACAGTCCTTAGCTTATTGATGAGCTATGAGGGCACTATGGTGTTGAACACTGAGCTGTAGTCAATGAATAGCATTCTCACATAGGTGTTCCTTTCGTCCAGGTGGGAAAGGGCAGTGTTGAGTGCAATAGAGATTGCATCATCAGTGGATCTGTTGGGGCGGTATGCAAATTGGAGTAGGTCTTGGGTTTCTGGGATAATGGTGTTGATGTGAGCCATAACCAGCCTTTCAAAGCACTTCATGGCTACAGACGTGAGTACTACGGGTCAGTAGTCATTTAGGCAGGTTACCTTAGTGTTCTTGGGAACAGGCACTATTGTGGTCTGCTTAAAAATTGTTGTTATTAGAGACAAGGAGAGGTTGAAAATGTCAGTGAAGACACTTGCCAGTTGGTCAGCGCATGCTCGCAGTACATGTCCTGGTAATCCATCTGGCCCTGCGGCCTTGTGAATGTTGACCTGTTTAAAGGTCTTACTCACATCGGCTGTCTTCCGGAACAGCTGGTGCGCTTATGCATGTTTCAGTGTTATTTGTCTCGAAGCGAGCATTGATGTAGTTTAGCTCATCTGGTAGGCATGTGTCACTGGGCAGCTCTCGGCTGTGCTTTGCTTTGTAGTCTGTAATGATTTGCCAGCCCTGCCACGTCCGACGAGCGTCAGAGCCGGTGTAGTACGATTCGATCTTAGTCCTGTATTGGCGCTTTGCCTGTTTGATGATTCGTCGGAGGGCATAGTGGGATTTCTTATAAGCTTCTAGGTTAGAGTCACGCTCCTTGAAAGCACCAGGTCTAGCCTTTAGCTCAGTGCGGAGGTTGCCTGTAATCCATGGCTTCTGGTTGGGGTATGTACGTACAGTCACTGTGGGGACGACGTCATCGATGCACTTATTGATGAAGCCAATGACTGATGTGGTGTACTCCTCAATGCCATCAGAGGAATCCCGTAACATATTCCAGTCTGTGCTGGCAAAACAGTCCTGTAGCGTAGCATCTGCTTCATCTGACCACTTTTTTATTGATCGAGTCACCGGTGCTTCCTGCTTTAATTTTAGTTTGTAAGCAGGAATCAGGATATAATTATGGTCAGATTTGCCAAATGGAGGGCGAGGGAGAGCTTTGTATGCATCTCTGTGTGTGGAGTAAAGGTGGTCCAGAGTTTTTTTACCCTCTGGTTGCACATTTAACATGCTGGTAGAAATTTGGTAAGACGGATTCAAGTTTCCCTGCATTAAAGTCCCCGGCTACTAGGAGCGCCGCCTCTGGGTGAGCGTTTGCTTATGACGGAATACAGCTCATTCAGTGCGGCCTTAGTGCCAGCATCAGTCTGTGGTGGTATGTAGACAGCTACGAAAAATACAGATGAAAACTCTCTAGGTAGATAGTGTACCCTACAGCTTATCATGAGATAATCCTCGAGACATCCTTAGGTATTGTGCACCAGCTGTTATTTACAAAAATACATAGTCTGCTGCCTCTTGTCTTACCAGACGCCGCTGTTCTATCCTGCCGATACAGTGTATAACCTGCCAGCTGTATGTTGATAATGTCGTCGTTCTGCCAAGACTCTGTGATGCATGAGATATTACAGTTTTGAATGTCCCATTGGTAGTTTAATCTTTTGCGTAGGTCATCAATTTTTTTTCCAAAGATTGCACGTTTGCTAGCAGAGTGGAAGGAAGTGGGGGTTTATTCGATCGCCTACGGATTCTCAGATGGCAGCCCGCCCTCTGGTCCCCTTTTCTCCGCCTTCTCTTCACGCAAATGACGGGGATCTGGGCCTGTTCCCGGGGAAGCAGTATGTCGTTAGCGTCGGGCTCGTCAGACTCGTTAAAGGAAAAAAAGGATTCTGCCAGTCCGTGGTGAGTAATCGCAGTTCTGATGCCCAGAAGTTATTTTCGGTCATAAGAGACTGTAGCAGCAACATGTACGAAATACGTTAAAAAATAAGTTACAAACAACGCAAAGAAACAAACCAAAAAACACATTTGGTTAGGAATACGTAAAACATCAGCATGTGCTCCGGCGCCATCTCCAGCTTCCTTATGCAGCTGTAGCAGGATTGTGTCTGGGTACCACAGCACATTTTAAACCAGGGGTTATTAACTGAGTTATAGATCATGTTCACATCATACATTAAAAATGCATGTTTTACTTGGTTTGCTTGTTACTCACATGGATATGTATAGGAAATGCACTTGTTGGGCTTTCAGGAAAACCCTGAATTACCTACAGTGCAATAGGAAAGTGTTCAGACCCCTTGACTTTTTCCACATTTTGTTACATTACATCCTTTTTATCAAATGGATTAAATTAATGTTTTTCCTCATCAATCTACACACAATACCTCATAATGACTAAGTGAAAACAGGCTTTTATAATGTTTCCATAACTATTAACCTTTGCTATGAGACTTGAAATTGAGCTCAGGTGCATCCTGTTTCCATTGATCATCTTTGAGATGTTTCTTCAACTTGATTGGAGTCCACCTGGGGTAAATTCCATTGATTGTACATGATTTGGCAAGGCATATATGAGGTCCCACAGTTGACAGTGCATGTCAGGGCAAAAACCAAGCCATGAGGTCGAAGGAATTGTCCGTAGAGCTCTGAGACAGGATTCTGTCAAGGCACAGATATGGGGAAGGGTACCAAAAACATTCTGCATAATCGAAGGTCCCCAAGAACACAGTGGTCTCCATCATTCTTAAATAGAAGAAGTTTGAAACCACCAAGACTCTTCCTAGAGCTGGCCGCTTGGCCAAACTGAGCAATCGGGGGAGAAGGGCCTTGGTCAGGGAGGTGACCAAGAACCCGATGGTCACTCTGACAGAGTTCCAGAGTTCCTCTGTGGAGATGGGAGAACCTTCTAGAAGGAGAACCATCTCTGCAGCACTCCAACAATCAGGCCTTTATGGTAGAGTGGCCAGACGGAAGCCACTCCTCAGTAAAAGGCACATGACAGCCCTCTTGGAGTTTGCCAAAAGGCACCTAAAGGACTCTCAGACCAAGAGAAACAAGATTTTCTGGTCTGATGAAACCAAGATTGAACTCTTTGCCCTGAATGCCAAGAGTCACGTCTGGAGGAAACCTGGCACCATCCCTACGGTGAAGCATGGTGGTGGCACATCATGCTGTGGGTATGTTTTTAGCGGCAGGGATTGGGAGACTAGTCAGGATCGAGGCAAGATGAACAGAGCAAAGTACAGAGAGATCCTTGCTGAAAACCTGCTCCAGAGCGCTCATGACCTCAGACTGGGGTGAAGCTTCACCTTCTAACAGGACAACAACCCTAAGCACACAGCCAGGACAACGCAGGAGTGGCTTCGGGACTAGTCTCTGAATGTCCTTGAGTGGCCCAGCCAGAGCCCGGACTTGAACCCGATCGAACATCTCTGGAGAGACCTAAAAATCGCTGTGCAACGACGCTCCCCATCCAACCTGACAGAGCTTGAGAGGATCTGCAGAGAAGAATGGGAGAAACTCCCCAAGTCCAGGTGTGTCAAACTTGTAGCGTCATAACCAAGATGACTCGAGGCTGTAATCGCAGCCTAAGGTGCTTCAACAAAGTACTGAGTAAAGGGTTTTAAAACGTTTTATTTTTTAAATGTAACCTTCATTTAAGTAGGCAAGTCAGTTAAGAACAAATTCTTATTTACAATGACAGCCAAAACCGGGCGACGCTGGGCCAATTGTGCGCCGCCCTATGAGACTCCCAATCACAACCGGTTGTGATACAGCCTGGATTCAAACCAGGGTTTTCTCTAGCACTGAGATGCAGTCCCTTAGACCGCTGCGCCACTCGCCACTACTTACAGTACCAGTCAAAAGTTTGGACACACCTACTCATTCATGGGTTTTTCTTTATGTTTTATATTTTCTACTTTGTAGAATAATAGTGAAGACATCAAAACTATGAAATAACACACATAGAGTCATGTAGTAACCAAAAAAGTGACAAACAAATCAAAATATATTTTATATTTGAGATTCTTCAAAGTAGCCACCCTTTGCCTGGATGACAGCTTTGCACACTCTTGGCATTCTCTCAACCAGCTTCATGAGGTAGTCACCTGGAATGCATCTCATTTAACACGTGTGCCTTGTTAAAAGTTAATTTCTGGAATTTTTTTCCTTCTTAATGTGTTTGAGCCAATCAGTTGTGTTGTGACAAGGTAGGGGTGGTATACAGAAGATAGCCCTATTTGGTAAAATATGTGTTATTTCATAGTTTTGATGTCTTCACTATAATTCTACAATGTAGAAAATAGTAAAAATAAAGAAAAACCCTTGATTGAGTAGGTGTGTCCAAACCTTTGACTGGTACTGTATGTAAATGTATATATTTTTGGGGGGCCCAAATATCTAAAAACCTGTTTTTGCTTTGTCACTATTGTGTATAAATTGATGAGGGGGAAAAAAACATTTTCATCAATTTTAGAATAATGCTGTAACATAACAAAATGTGGAAAAAGTCAAGGGGTCTGAATACTTTCCCGAATGCATTGTAGACAGAATGGGCATAGGAGCAGAGGGAGGGAAGGAGAGAGGGAGGCATTGTGCCCAGATAGAGATGACTCACCACATTTGGAGAGGCTCAGAAGCAGCGCCCTGGCACCAGAGTCATACCTCCCACTGACACTCTAACCTGGTCTCCGCCCAATCTTTACCCCCACTGTCGTCCCCACCCCCAGGTGAAAACATCTGATTTATTCATCTTGTAAAACCCATATGATGAAATAAGGACAAACTCATTACTTACGGATTCACATTTATTCAGATACACCATATACAGTAACATCAGCAGAATCTAATCAAACTTTTACATTGCCCCACTCTGGGAGAATGTCATACAATTTATAACAGGCGGGGGGACATTTATTAGTTCAGAAATACCATACAGTAAACCAACCATACTGTAGCTCTTGTAACATTCGTAACAGGACAGAAGGGTCTTTCAAATTAGTTTACTGGCATGTCAGTAGAAAGGAACTCTACTATAGCTCAGTCAGTCAGTGGCCCGAATATTAGAGCGGCATCAGTGTTAGGGACAGGAAATCATGCAGATGTAAGTGACTGGTGACTTATTGTCATACATATTTGATGAAATGAGACAGAAACTGCAGTTACTGGCTAAATGGCTGCTAGCAGTGTGTGTGAGGTCTTCAAATCTAAAGGAGAGCCCGGCTCATCAAAGCCAACTGGACCAGATACATAATCTTTACTATTACCTTTGTGAAATGACTTGGAGATCGAGACACACAAACAGATTCTAGTAACCATTGCCCATTGTTTCTGGTAGTCTGTGAATTAAAGCATAAAGCTGTTTGGTAGCTACACCCCCTCGGTTGCCACATTTACTTTGATGCCCAAAACAGAACCGTGTTGTAATGCTCCGTCTCTGGATACCAGGGAATAGTCTAGGCCTTTTCAACCTATCTTAGTCCCTTTGTCAGAAGGGAGAGGGTGTGAATGTGCCAAACCTTCCGCTAAGAATAGAATGGAAAACTAGCCTTTTCTCCAAAGGATATGAAGGTAGAAATACCCAAATTGATGTTTTCTTGTTACTCGAGGTTGTGCTTACGTTTGTTTTTGTCCCACCCACACAACCATATAATCAACATTTTTTACTCTTTATTATTTATTCCACTTTCATTTCATCATCACACATACAAGGCCAGAATGTTGCTATGATGCCCCTGCTTCAAATAACATTAAACATGCAAACAGAAAATGCGCACACAAACACACTACCGTGATGGTTGACTCTTTCCTTACCCTGTGACTTCTTAGCTTGTAAATGTGCTTGTGCGCCTTATGAGTTTGCATTTCATATGACATCATTTAAATAAGGGGCCACAGAAAGATATCATCAATATTTCCTTCACATAGTCAGTGGTGAATCAGTGTTGTTGCAGTCTGTCAGTGATGCTTCCCTTACAGGGAGGAAACAGCAGTATGCTGTCCACTGAGAGACAGTGTAGTACCCAGTTACATTCATTTTTAGCTTTGTCACAAAGGATCCAACAGACAAGCAGATTTCAAACTGATTTTGCAATGCTGTGATATCAACATTTTAAAACAATAACACTGTATACAGATATGCGTTAAGAGTAATGCACAGGATTCAACCTTCAGAAGTCTTTAAGAAATAATCTGCCCATTGAGTTATACATTCAGCTAGATTTAACTCTGCATTTTCAGAAGTACTTTCTCTACTGCTGTGTATTACATACTGGAGTAGAGAAACCTGCACTGTGTGCGACCGATCCAGCAGCAGAGGGCAGTGTGGAAACACACACGCACCTTCTTAAAGCAAAGATAGCTCTCCAGTGTAGCAAAAGAAGCTGCACCATAATCAATTACTCCCCGACTCCTGCACCAAACATCAGGCAACCTCCCTGCATACGCAGCACATTTCTCTGGAAGAGAGGGAGTAGCCAACACCAGAGTGCTTACAGTATTAAACAGCTTGTTTAATGTATCCACTGAGTCACAGGTGATACAGGTACACATTACACCAAATCCTTCGAAACAATGCTTTATTGTCTCGTTTACACAGAGGCAGGTTAATTCAGATCCTCTCCCCACAAGTGTCATGTGGGATGAGGGATTGTTTTCTGTGTCTGGGACATTGCTACAGTAGGCGTGTCCCTGCTGAAAAAAAACAGCTTAGACCAGCATAGGCTGGTGACCAGCATTCATTGTATTTTCACTAATAACCAGCCTTCGTTGTGTTTTCACTAGTGACCAACCTTCATTGTGCTTTCGCTGGTGACCAGCTTTCACTGTGTTTTTGCTGGTGACCAGCTTTCACTGTGTTTTTGCTGGTGACCAGCCTTCGATGTGTTTTTGCTGGTGACCAGCCTTCGATGTGTTTTTGCTGGTGGCCAGCCTTCACTGTCTTTTGGACACACCTGCGTACCAGCATATGCTGGTCACCCACAAAACCAGCATCAAGTCACATTATGCTGGCTTGCAAAGTGATGTCTAATTCCTATAAGTGATGTTACGTTTGATACCAGAGCTCTGGAGAATGTGTGGAAATCGCAAATCGGTTTACTTAAAAGCAATGGGTCGATGCCTGTATCACTTTATCAGATGCACGTCCGAAGCTTCGTTTGATCATGTGCTTTTTCTAACCGTGTGTTGCAAAATGCAGTATCCCACTGATTTCGCCATGACCAGTAGCTTAGCAGGTAGAGTAGGGAACATTGGAACAGTGAGGGTATGGGGTTGAATCCTGGTAAAGGCACACTATTTTGACAATTGTTTTATGAGAAACCACACATTATTCGCATTGATGTTCAAATAATTAATTGAATTTAGTATAAGTTTCTGTCTTAATCATCCTAAATAATGCCATACAGTCACAGTTTTTGAAAAAGGGAAAAAAAGGGAAGCATTATGCAAACCTGGTATTCTAACTGATTGTAGGCTAATAACGCCAACAAACTAAATGCTGCACCATGGAGTTTTGAGGAAAACAGTGGGGAAAACATACAGTAACACCATCAAACGTTGATACTTATTGCTGACCGGCAGATGTCACTAATATACATTGTGAACCGATAATGAAGATCAGAGTAATGAACCGTTTTCGGGCACAATTTGGTGAACCCTCCAATGCCTTCAGAAAGCCTTAGTTTCCTATCGGTCTCCAGCCTGAGTGGGTATATCCAGCAATTTGAATTTATATTCACCCATAATGTGCATTCAGAATGACTGACAGGGTCAGAATGTTTTATGAATGAGACTATCTAAATAATTGAAACTGGAACAATCATTTCAGTAACGGGTGCAATAAATTCAACTACCAGATTGGATTAGTTTAGAAAATGTTTGTTATTTATCCTTGTGTAGCTTAAGATAAATTAATTGATTAATGAATCATGCAAGAACATAGATATTGAAACAAACAATTCTAAAAATCTAACCGCAAAAGAGCATGCTAGAAAATATGATAATGATGGGTGTGGTTTTGCAGACCAGCCTGACCAGCTAGCTCAGGGTTAGGCAACCCTGATCCTGGAGAGCCTCAGGCACTTCATGTTTTTGATTTAACCAACCTGGAAGACCAGGTGTGTTGAATTTATGCAATTTACTGAACTGATCAATTAGCTCAGTTGGTCAGGTGGGGTGCCTAGTTGGGGAAAAATACCCACGGCTCTCCAGGAACAGGGTTGCCTACCCCTTTGCTAGACCAGCATACGCTCTTAACAGAAAAAGGTTCTTAAGGGGTTCTTTGTCAGGGTTAGGAAGGGTTCTTTTCTGCTGTGATGGTTGTGAAGAACCATCCTGTTCTTTCCCTTTCCACCATGTTTTCCTTTTATGCCATGAAATGCTACTGTTAAAAAGTAACTGTTACAGTACACAACAGGCTACTGGTTGCAGTGAAAGTATGGTAAACAACAACCAGTTAATGTATTTTTACAGCTGAATTAAGGTGTTATTGCTGTAATGGAAGTTGGGATTTGAATTTACTTTATTGGTTGCTAAAGACCTGAATTTCCTGTTACACCACCAGGTCTGTGCGAATGACAGAGATTGGCTACAGATATAATGGAAAGAATAGTATCAGCAGTTTGCAAAATCTTTCCCAGAATCAAGTCAATAATAATTATTGCCAGATTATCTGACAACACTAACATACAAATAGCAGTGCTCAGGGACATTTTATGTAAAGTGTGCATAAATGCTTTGGTGATTTGAACTTAAACGTTTTTGGGTGGAAGTGCATTAATGTTTCAGGAGTGCCACTAGTTACATCTTTATTACCAAAAATATATATCCACACACTCTCAAAATTAGGGTACAAAAACGTTAAAGGTACACAAGGAACCTTCAGAGGTACAGCGAGATAGTCACATGATACTGGCCTGTTCCTTTTAGGATACCCAACAAACAGGTGTGATCATTCTACAGTGGTCCCTGCAGCGTACGCTCAAACCGGTGTGATTAGAACGCTTATTTAGTTTTGATTGATGCAACAGTCAGCATTTAAGATAGCCACACTGTTTCTTTCACAGAAACATTTTGCACAAACACAGTCCTTACAAAGTTATGTCCTGAATGTCCTAGCGCTAACTGATAAAAGATTGACATAACACAAGCTGTCATATTTAGAGAACTCTCAGCGGACAGAAACCACAATATGAATTAGCTAATAGCAGTTACTATTTATAAATCATCACATCACGGTTGAGCTCAACATTGATCGAAATAATTTAGTAAAACACTTTCTAGAAATCAAAAGTAATCCGATGATGATGAGTTTGTGCGTGCCGCCATATTTGTTTTTTCGGGTCTACCATAGATAATAAGAAAAGACAAGATAAGTTTGGTCTGTTCGCAGTATGCATGTTGAAGGGGGGGTGTCGTCTACGCAGTGGTGGGCCGTCAGGGCCTGCAAGGCCTTCTCTGCTGGCCTAAACATCATCAGAATATAATTATTTTTTAAATATATTTTCCCACAAATATGTATTAAATTATTCCCCAGAGTAAGAGTTATACTCTTCATTTCATAGCTTTCCTCTTGGTTGCACTGCTTCCAGCCCCAGGTTGAGATTTTGAGGGCTGGTCTTTATGTTAGATCTTTTATCCAATCATATTCAGCCATCATGTGTTGCCAGGGGTCTAAAATCTGCCCTCAGGCCTTCAGAATCAACAGTGCGGGCGCTTGTAGCTTATAGTGAATGGAAATGAAAATTTAGTGTCAACAAATCAGCTTTAGAGTTGGCTATTGTACGCCTTCTGGCTGGCTCCAGTGTTACACAGGAGCCAGCTAGCAGGCGTAGTGCGTGTACGTCTTTTGATTGGATTACCAATATTGAGAGGCAGGTCCTATGGAGATCTAGGAAACTGAATTTGATAAGCAAATTAATTCGCGTACTACTAAGCTGTTTTTTCAACCCACAATGGCGGAAGGAGGAGAAGATATCGATTTGGTCGAGGATATAATTATAACGCCATTCTCAAGACGAACTTTTCAAGAAAAGTTAGACATTGTAAGGAGAGGTCGCCCGACGCCACAAAGCCTGTCACAGGTGGGAAAGTGCTTCGTTCGCTCGCCACTTTCAAAGTTTCAACTACGAGCGCTGTCAATGGCTCACAGGCTCCGAGAAGCACTGCAAACTGTACTGCTGGGAATGCCTATTATTTGCAAGTGATCGATTTGGTGTTTGGAGCCACACTGGCTTTGCAAACTTGAGTTGTCTAACCAAGGCAGCAACGAGACACCAAAGTACGTCTGGGCACTAAAAAGCAATGGTGCTATTGAAAACTTTTGGGGACACCGGAGTGGATCTACAGCTCAAAGAACAAACGCGCAGGGCAACAGAGCTGCACAATGAAAAGGTGAAGGGAAATATTGAAAAGACTCATTGATTGTGTCATGTTTTTGGGTAAACACTGTTTACACAAAAATGTCAATTTGTCAATTTCAAGGTGACGCAACACCTGGTTATACTGCGTTTCTGTCTAAATGTATAGTTTCTAGAGCCATGGCATCATAATGAGGTGGATTAATTCGGGTGGGATTGTGTAGTACCTCACTGAAGGCCCAGGCCCCAGGCCCACGGCACGCCACTGCGTCTACGATCATTCACATCCCTTCATTCACTTCTGGAAGTTTACTCGAAAGATAAGTGAACCATTCCTTCACCTCATTATAACATCTTTGGTCTGACAGAAATTTACGTGACACCCAGAATGCATTGTATAATGTCAACAAACATGGCACCACACATAGCTGGCAAATAACTTAGCATTAGCTCATTGTAATCAATACAACAAAATACCCCAAAAGTATTTTACACACATCATAAGTGTCCATTACAATCTATGCAATAATCTGAATGCATTGCTTCTATAATCATAACAACCGTTTTCAGCTGTGCTAACATAATTGCGAAATGGTTTTCTAATGATCAATTAGACTTTTAAAATGATAAACTTGGGTTAGCTAACACAGCGTACCATTGGAACACAAGAGTGGTGGATGCTGATAATGGGCATCTGTACGCCTGTAGATATTCCACCAAAAAATCTGCCATTTCCAGCTACCATAGTCAATTACAACATTAACAATGTCTCCACTGTATTTCTGATCAATTTTATGTTATTTTAATGGACAAAGAAATTGCTTTTTTTTTCAAAAACAAGGACATTTCTAAGTGACCCCAAACTTTTGAACTGTAGTGTACATACATACATTCAGTGCCAGTCAGAAGTTTGGACACACCACTCATTCCAGGGTTTTCCGAATATTTTTACTATTTTCTACATTGTAGAATAATAGTGAAGACATCAAAACTATAAAATAACACAAATGGAAACATGTAGTAACCAAATAAGTGTTTAACAAATCAAAATAGATTTTATATTCTACAAAGTAGCCACCCTATGCCTTGATGACAGCTTTGCACACTCTTGGCATTCTTTCTCTTTGCTTATTTGCTCTTTGCTCTTCTGTATACCACCCTACCTTGTCACAACACAACTGATTGGCTCAAATGCATTAAGAAGGAAAGAAATTCCACAAATTAACTTTTAACAAGGCACACGTGTTAATTGAAATGCATTCCAGGTGACTACATTTGCATACCACACCAATAGATCCACAGACAATGCAATCGCCATCACACTGCACACTGCCCTATCCCATCTGGACAAGAGGAATACCTATGTAAGAATGCTGTTCATTGACTATAGCTCAACCTTCAACACCATAGTACCCTCCAAGCTTATTATTAAGCTCGGTGCCCTGGGTCTGAACCCCGCCCTCTGCAACTGGGTACTGGACTCCCTGACGGGCAGCCCCCAGGTGGTGAAGGCAGGAAACAACACCTCCACTACACTGATCCTCATTTTGGGGAGTTTCTCTCATTCTTCTCTGTAGATCCTTTCAAGCTCTTGTCAGGTTGGATAGGGAGCGTCGCTGCACATCTATTTTCAGGTCTCTCCAGAGATGTTAGATTGGGTTCAAGTTCGGGCTCTGGCTGGGCCACTCAAGGACATTCAGAGATTTGTCCAGAAGCCACTCCTGCATTGGCTTGGCTGTGTGCTTAGGGTCGTTGTCCTGTTAGAAGGTGAACCTTCACCCCAGTCTGAGGTCATGAGTGCTCTGGAGCAGGTTTTCATCAAGGATCTCTCTGTACTTAGCTCCGTTCATCTTTCCCTCGATCCTGACTAGTTTCCCAGTCCCTGCCGCTAAAAACATCCCCGCAGCATGATGCTGCCACCACCATGCTTCACCGTGGGGATGCTATTGGCCAGGTGATGAGCGGTGTCAGGTTTCCTCCAGACGTAACATTTGGCATTCAGTCCATAGGGTTCAATCTTGGTTTCATCAGACCAGAGAATCTTTTCTCATGGTCTGAGAGTCTTTTAGGTGCCTTTTGGCAAACTCCAAGCGGGCTGTCCTTTGCCTTTTACTAAGGAGTGGCTTCCATCTGGCCACTCTACTGTGTTGTTGGGGACCTTCAATGCTGCAGATATGTGTTGTTACTCTTCCCAGATCTGTGCCTCGCCACAACCCTGTCTCGGAGCTCTACGGACAATTCCTTTGACCTCATGGTGTGTTTTTTTCTCTGACCTGCACTGTCAACTGTGGGACCTTACATAGACAGGTGTGCTCCTTTCCAAATTGTGTCCAATCAGTTGAATTTACCACAGATGGACACCAATCAATTTGTAGAAACATATCAAGGATGTTCAATGGAAACAGGAATCACCTGAGCTCAATTTTAAGTCTCATAGCAAAGTGTCTGAATACTTATGTAAGTAAGGTATTTCTCTTTTTATTTTTTATAAATTAGCAAAAGTTTAAAAAAAACTGTTTTCGTTTTGTCATTGAGGGGTATTGTGTGTAGATTGAGGGTTGTTTTTTATTTAATCCATTTTAGAATAAGGCTGTAACGTAACAAAATGTGGAAAAAGTGAAGGGGTCTCAATACTTTCTAAATGCACTGTATAACATTCTATTGGTTGCAAGAATTCTGTATAATAAATTAAATTGAAAAACACTAAGTTTTGAATACAGCGTCGTTTTGTGTATCAGTTCATAAACCATGTGCCATGGAAACGGTAAATCGAAAATCTCTTCACAACTATTTTGCGATCTATATGGCACAGCTGTCAATTTTTTGGTACTCAAATGAAACTGGTATACTTTCTTATTTATCACAATTTTCCTTAACCAATTTAGTCTTTAATGTAGTGCCTACAGACAAGTTCTTTACTTTCTCCCCCTTCCACTTGCCTCTTCCATTTTTGCGGTAATACTGAAATTAGTTGGTTTTAATTTTGAAGAGGAGACATTTCCATATTGTTTTGTTTGCTGCATGTGTGACTCCACCAGTACTATTTATATAATTTACAAAAACTATACAATTATTATATTTGAGTTTAACTGTAGTATTTGTTCTGTCTTTTCTGGTGATTTAAACTGAAATTACAATGACCTTTCTATGGCTTGTTTTAAAAATAGCGATATTTTGGAGATGATTTCATTTTCAAATAACCGAAAGTGATAGTTGTAATTTGAATAAAGGGAAAAAGGCCATTCTTGAACATGGGGTGAGACATTCTTACTTGTCACGTTCCTGACCTTATTTGCCTTTGTTTTACTTTGTTTAGTTGGTCAGGACGTGAGCTGGGTGGGTAGTCTATGTTAGGTGTTTCTATGTTTAGGTTCATTGGTATTAGCCTTATATGGTTCTCAATCAGGGACAGGTGTTTGACGTTTCCTCTGATTGAGAACCATATAAAGGTAGGCTGTTCACATTGTTTGTTTCTGGGTGATTGTCTTCCGTGTTTGTGTCTGTGCACCACACGGGACTGTTTCGTCTGTTCGTTCGTTTTGTGTAGTCTGTACCTGTTCATGTGTTCTTCGTGTATATTTAAGTTCTCAAGTTCAGGTCTGTCTACGTTCGTTTTGTTGTTTTGTATTTTCTGAGTGTTTTCCGTATTCGTTTTTTTCCTTAATAAATATTCATCATGTCTGCATACAACGCTGCATTTTGGTCCGACCCTTACTCCTTCTCCTCATCCGAGGAGGAGGAATTAGACAGTCGTTACATTACTAATCTGCTAGAGAACCAGTTCGGATTTAAGTATATATTTTGTATGACTGAAGCCTTTAGTGAGAGATCTAATGCTTTAATATTGAATCATTTCTGCCCTCTGAATTCATATTCACTATGATATATTGTTTGTTTTACTGTTATACAGTATCTGTGTTGTTGCATGTACAATGATTGTTTAACACAACTCAGGATAAGACCCAGATGCAGACAGTTCAAATCTACAATGTTTATTACAAAACAGGGGCAGGCAAAAGGCAGGCAGGGGTCGGTGATCGAAACAGGGGGCAGGCAAGAGGCAGGCAGGGGTCGGCGGTGATCGAAACAGCATTAAAAAGGAGCAGAACAGCAGGCAGGCTCAGGGCAGGCTGAATGGTCGGAACCGGGAGGACTAGAACACAGATACTGGAAAATTGGAAAACACGCTGGTAAGACTTGACAAGACGAACTGGCAACAGACCAACAGAAAACAGAGGTATAAGTACACAGGGGATAATGGGGGGGAATGGGAGACACGTGGAGGGGGGTGGAGACAAGCACAAGAAAGGTGAAACAGATCAGGGTGTGACATTGGTTGATTATTTGTATGCTACACATAGATAAATAGCATACACTTTTCTTAACTTCTTAGAGCTAGGGTCTATTTTCCTGAATTTCTGCCTGACTGACGTGCCCAAAGTAAACTGCCTGTTACTCAGGCCCAGAAGCCAGGATATGCTTGTAAATGTTGACATAACAAAATATGCTAGTCAAGGCGGTATCTTTTTGTGTCTGTAAAATTAATAATGCGAGAAATGTTGGTGGACACGTTTTTATGCGCATATATTGATATAATAACCATCAAATCGAAGTAAACATGGAGTCAACTGATGACATGTTGTGTGGTACTCCCTCTACGACTCGTCGGTAAAGCATGCAGTTTATTAGGCTACAGATTAAATCAATTATGATGAACTTCACATGAAAGCCAGTTGCCAAATGAGGATTATACTTTTATATTCGTCGCTACATCCATCGTAACAAATGTAATATTGATGAGCAATTCCCCCTAACCACAACTTCTCACCTGAATAAATGTTTTCAGAATTTGAAGGGGTTGGGCAAAGGCTGAAATTGGGGTTGAGAGTTACGCTTTATATCTCCTTCCCTCTCTTTCATCTCTTGTTAACGAATCCCCTCCCTCCAGAGTTGGGCTTCATGGCTTGCGCGCACACCCACACACACAAAACACACACACACAATAAGGGAAAAAACCACACCCTTAGCTACCTGCAGTCTTACAGTGTCCCAGGCTGGCTCACACACACACACAGGGGCGTGTTACATCTGGAAGAGATCATTACCCACCAAAATATACTCACACTGAGCAATGCCAGCACACATCACACAGCTTTTCCAGCAGAAAATAAAAACACAGACGAAGCACATGCTGACACAGACAGATGCATGTCCACAGAATAGTCACATAAATACAGAAAGAGAGATGCACACACATACAGACAGAAAGACACTCAGATGTAATGAACTCCTAAAGAGCTGTATCTTTGTGTGCTACTATTGACTCATTCAGAGTCTGGTTTAGAGTCAGCACAACTAGAGGAAATATGGACAGATAGAGCATATGGGTTTGTCTCATGCTAGTGTTGACCCAGAGTGTCTGACACCAGACTGTAAGAAGGTTATGACAAAGTCAAATCGCTTTTGATCATCAATTGCTGGGCCTTAAATTAAAGTTGTCTCTGTCCTGTAGATCTAGAATGTAGAGTACAGACACAAACCTGGCAGGAGAGAGGGAGAGGGAAAGAGGTGCAGGGGAGGGGGAATGCAGAGGAGAGTCGGGGGATGGGTGACTCTGCAGAAAAATCTGTGTGTCAGTTTACTGATCTCCAGCAAATTGCCAGAAATAACAGAGCAATATAGATGTAGAGGGAAGAGTGACATGAAGAAGAGGAGAAATGGAGGCGAATGGAGAGGCCGGAAGATGAGGAGTGGAAGATGGATAGAGAGGGAGGGAGAGGAGGAGATACACCCACACAGAGTATGAGTGAGGGAGACAGAGGGTTAGATTAAATGGAAAAAATATGCAAGAGTTGGGGAGATGTAAATGATAATATGTGAATGCATTATAGCCATATTCTATTCTAGTCACACACACTGTAGGGTTAATCTTTTCACTCTGCTGGTGGTTGGGCAGCCATTCACATCCTCCCCTGATGAAAAATACAGCTGACATCAGCACACAATGCTTTTAGCCTCAGCATCAGGGCAAGACCTTGTCAGTTTGAAAGTGTGTGTGTGTGTGTGTGTGCGTGTGCGTGTGCGTGTGTGTGTGTGTGTGTGTGTGTGTGTGTGTGTGTGTGTGTGTGTGTGTGTGTGTGTGTGTGTGTGTGTGTGTGTGTGTGTGTGTGTGTGTGTGTGTGTGTGTGTGTGTGTGTGTGTGTGTGTGTGCGTGTGTGTGTGTTAGAGCAGGTGCGTGCTTGTAGCTCAATATGTTTCTCTGTTTCCTCAGTAACCATGACTTTCAGGTTGATACAGACTCCTTGCAGCATAGGCAGCTAAAAGGATAGCCCCATCAAAGATCCCATAAAGCCCCTTTCGGCACTTCACATGGTGGGCTACGACTACAAACAAGGGGTCTCAATGCCAGGGTTCCATAGATAAATGGGGCGTTACTGTAGTAGTGTACAGACAAATACATCTAAAGTGAGTTGGATAAATAATCTGTAGAATGGCTAGGCGTAATGACCTGGAGTGTCATTCCCATGTCCTTATGGGTGTTGGAGGCTTCCATTGTCAGCGATTGGGTTCAGAGATGTAGCGGAGTCAGGCGCAGGACACAGGTTTGAGCAAAACAACTGAGTTTACTCACAAAAAGGCAACCAATATTCCAATAAGGAAAATACAGACAGAATAACAAAACACACGAACCACTACGACACCAACAATCATGGACAGGACAGAAAGGTATGCCAGAGGGTTAAATAAGGAACATGATATGGGAATTGAAACCAGGTGTGTGTAATACAGACAAAACAAAACGAAAATGAAACATGGATCGGTGGTGACTAGAAAGCCGGTGACGTCGACCGCCGAACACCACCCGACTTCGGCGGAAGTCGTGACATCCATGCCATCTCTGTTCCCAGGACAAAGAACCATACCACAGCTCCTTCAAAGGGGGTCAATGAGGCGGCTTCAATATGGCTTCCATGCTGAGTGTCTCATAAAGATATTATTTAGGGTCATAATAATCTCTGTGGATATGATATGGGTGGTTGGCTGAAGGGCTCCATCTCTATCACATGCAGGGATATGGATGTTGTTGGGATGGAAACGTTCACAATGACACAAGGTTGTCGTCGCTGGATGGATGTGCCTATAAGTGGTTATTGCAGTCTAAATACAACATACTATTTTACTGCTAGCTAAGTGAAGCAACACTTCAAGAGTTTCTCCGTTTTGAAAAGTCCTCCCCTGGGATGGGAACTAGGCAACGGTTTCATTTGTGTGGTTAAATCCTTAGAGGACCATCTAGAGTATAACGTCAACGTGCTGCATCGGCCTTATGCTACTCACACATTCAGAGAGGGAGGGAGAGAGAGCTGCTGATGCATTGCAGATAAACTGCAGATCCTGGATAACCCCTCCCCTCTCATTTCCCATGGACCCTTCCGCCCAAATGCTCGATATGGCATCATCACTGCCTCCCCACCCTCACCCTGCATACAGCTCAGCTCCCCAGAGCTTCTGACTCTCCAACCACCCCCACCCCTCCTCCTCCCCAACACACACACCCCATTCCAGTACAGTATGGTGCTGCCTCACGCCTTATCCCAGGTTACGTCCCCCTCTCCCCATACTAGTAAGCAATAACCAGCCACGCCTATCTATGATATTCACTACGACATTCAGCTCACAGCTCTGCTCAGAGATTTGCTCACAACTCACATCAATTATTTAAGTTGGATATGTTCCTCAGAGATGTACTACATATTTATGTTGATTTATCAAACTAGGACATTTACCTTTACAATGATGCCAATACCTGCATCACAAAACTGGGTGGTTGGGATATTAGAATTGGGATGATATTTGAGGTTTATTTCAGAACATGACCATCCAGTCCTGAAGTGCAACAGGACATACCAACCTACTGGGGTAATATTGATGGAGTTTATATACCAAATCCAATGAAGGAAACCTTTATGGCAACAAAGCTGCTCACTAAGGGTAAGTATGCCCAGGCAAACAGATGGATACACATGTCTGAGTTGACAGACAAGCAACTATGTTATCATTGTGAACAACAGAGGACAAAGGATGGCGACTGAGAGCAAGATAGCTGGTAAGCGTGACAGGGATAGAGGGAGATAAAGGTGGGGTTTGGTGGAGAAGGAGAAAGGGATATAAATTAGAGAGAGCGATGCGGAGATGGAGACAGAGACAGACCGAGAAAGAGACACAGACAGAGCGAGAGAGAGGACAAAGGGGGCGATGCTCCAGCTGGTATTTTTGAACAACCTGTATGGCTGGCTCTGGCTGTGATGGTCTGTCCACCTATCAGACCGTGTCTGTCCTCTAACTCAGTCCACCCCTGCAGCGCACGTACACATACATATAACACACACACACTCAATATAATTTCCAATTACACGTAGTCTCACTTCCCTATTCACCTATGAACATTCCTTACACCGTACCAACACACAAACATTGACTGATTGATCGCTAACTCCCTATTCATAAAACATCTGTCTCTATATGGGAGCACTGACAAAGGAAGTCATTTTTCTCTTTATGCTAATACAGTACCTTTTAATTTATCAAATTGATAGGCTCTTTAAAGAAAAAGTCTGAAATGGATACTCGTAAAAAAAAATAGATTAATTAAAGATATAGACAGCTACATGTACATTAGAAGCCAAGGCAAAATAAACTGCTCTTTTCCACTTTTAAACCCATCAATTGTGTGTACATTCCATACGGGACCAGAGATGGGTGTGATTAGAACTTTTCTCTGTCCTCATATCGGTACCCTGTTGGTATGTTGCTGACTTCATACACACACACAGTCTACTGGGCTTTGAAAAGGTATAGGCTATGCATCACTGCTGTACATCTCTATAAGTATCTCTCTCTCTCTCTCTCCCTCCTCTCTCTCTCTTCCTCCTTCTCTCTCTCTCTCCCTCCCTTCCACTTCGCTCTCTCCCTCCCTTCCGCTCTGTCTCTCATAGGCTACGTTTATACAGGCATCCCAATTTGGATCTCTTTCAACTTATTGGTCTTTTAACAATAATTGGGCTGGCTGTGTAAATGCAGCCTATCTCTCCCTCACCTCTCTGCATGTGCCATAGTCTCTCTGTGTACATGAATAAAACATGAAGTGTAGAGTAACTCCCACCCTGGGAGTTCTGTAGATCTCTGTCCCTCTGCCACGCCCTATTAGCTCTTCAGGGGTTTCTCCGTTTTGAAACGCAGATCAATCACCCCAATACTTCTATTGATTACCTATATATCCAATGCCCTCTCTTCTGCTTACCTTTCCCCTCCTAACCAGAGGGATTCAGATACTCTCATAGTGCTTTTGCTGTGCTATATTTGAATGAATGTAGTCACTCATGCATCAAATATGATAAAGGACTGTGCAGAGACATGCATAATGGAATATGAGGGTGCACTGAGTTTGTGAGATCTTGTTCGGCTACAAGATGCTTCGTAACATACCTTTATTGATAGGAACAGATTAATTCATACGATAAGTGATGATAGCAGATAAGACTTGAATCTAAGTGGATCTATATCAGGTCTCCTCCCTGTCTGAAGCTGAGTCTGCAGGGATGGTGGCCAGCGGAAAGTAGGGGGATGCGAAGAGGAGAGCTCTGCAGGCTGGGCTGGGCAGCTTGCACTCTGTTCACAGCCTGCTTCTGCTGCAGTGCCACTTAAAAGTGCTCCAAGCCTTCTGCAGTGCGTGTGAGCCCCAGACTGAATTTAAACAACAACCCTTTCTCTAGCCCCTCCATGCATCACATCACACCACCCCTAGCTGTGCCAGACAAAAGCACCTTGAAGGTTGAGTGGCTGGCCAATTGTACCTGTGTGGTGATCAGTGGCAACCCATCATTCAGAGCAGATGGGGCAGAGCCTCACCTGTTTTGAGCCCTACATTTTTAGCTAATGGCTTGCCTGTTATGCATGTTATTTTGGCATTAATAAATCAAATCAAATCAAATGAAAGTTTATTTGTCACGTGTGCCGAATACAACAGGTGTAGACCTTACAGTGAAATGCTTAATTACAGGCTCTAACCAATAGTGCAAAAAAGGTATTCGGTGAACAACAGGTAAGTAAAGAAATAAAACGACAGAAAAAGACAGGCGATATACAGTAGCGAGGGTACATACAGACACTGATTAGTCAGGCTGATTGAGGTAGTATGTACATGTAGATATGGTTTAAGTGACTATGCATATATGATGAACGGAGAGTAGCAGTAGCGTAAAAGAGGGGTTGGCGGGGGGCACACAATGCAAATAGTCCGGGTAGCCATTTGATTACCTGTTCAGGAGTCTTATGGCTTGGGGGTAAAAACTGTTGAGAAGCCTTTTTGTCCTAGACTTGGCACTCCGGTACCGCTTTCCATGCGGTAGTAAAGAGAACAGTCTATGACTGAGGTGGCTGGGGTCTTTGACAATTTTTAGGGCCTTCCTCTGACACCGCCTGGTGTAGAGGTCCTGGATGGCAGGAAGCTTAGCCTCAGTGATGTACTGGGCCGTACACATTTCCCTCTGTAGTGCCTTGCGGTCGGAGGCCGAGCAATTGCCGTACCAGACAGTGATGCAACCAGTCAGGATGCTCTCGATGTTGCAGCTGTAGAACATTTTGAGGATCTGTTTCCTGAGGGGGAATAGGCTTTGTCATGCCCTCTTCAAGACTAATACGTGTCACATATCAGTTTGCAAACAATGTAAAAAATATATATACTGTAAATTTGAGTTAATAAAGCCGCATAATGTAGGTATTCACAGTGCTTTCTGTGGTGGTGGGGCAGCCAGAGGAAAATAAGGAAAATAAGGAGCGTACTGTAGGTGTTGGGAATATTCTCTAGTTGCGCTGTGATTGGCTCAGTGTTCTGTCACTCATGAGGACACTACGTCACTGCAGAGTCTAAGGGTAGAACTCAAAAATTCAAGCCCCTTGGTTGCTGCCATAGAGTTACATTAGTGTCCATCCAAGAAGGCTCAAGGTCATTGGCCACAGATAAAATTATGTCAAATCACGTTATATCTACAGTAGCTTTGACTGGACTGATCATACTTTCAAAATCTTAGCTAGCAGTCATCATCATGAATCAAGTCGTCAATCTACTGGCAAATCCTTTTCAATCCTTGTCATATGAAGAGAAATAATGAAGAGAAATTATAGATAAAACATATCGGTGATCATCGGCCATTGGACATAAACATTACACAGCAAGTTGGAGTTGGAGTAGTGGATGCGACCACCCAGGCACTTGGAGTCAAGGAGGGCTTGGATGGAATAAGCCGGTGCACCGTCTACGTCAAACGGGGGGGGGGGGGTGCCGAGGTGCGCCACAGGAAGATGGAGAGGGCTGTACCTCACAGGCTTGAGGAGGGACACATGGGAGGATGAGGAGATCCGGTAATTGCGGGGCAACTGGAGACGGCAGGTGACAGGATTGATGCGGTGTGACCAATGAACTGGGGACTAAACTTTTTGCAGGGGTCACGAAGCCGGATGTCCCGGGTAGAGAGCCATAGACGTTGCCCAGGGTGGAAGAGTGGAGTAGGTCGGTGACACCGGTCAGCGAACCGTTTCTGGCAGATGTATGCCTGATGGAGGTGTCGATGTGCGGTCTCCCAAACCTGCTCGCTCCGTCGAATCCACTCATCGACGGCAGGCACAGTTCGGCTCGGTCTCCCATGGGAATCCGAGAAAACACTGAAAAGAAGTAAGATGGAGTGAGGAATGCACCAGGGAGTTCTGTGCGTATTCAGCCCAGGCTAGATAGCGACTCCACTCGTGTGGTTGGTGAGTGCAGTGTTTCTTCCCTATTTCCTGATTCAGGTGTTCCGTTTGCCCGTTGGTTTGGGGATGGTATCCGGAGGATAGGCTGATGGAGACCCCCGGTCGCAGAAGGCTCGCCACACCCTGGAGACGAACTGGGGTCCCCAATCCGAAACGATGTCTTCTGGGATCCCAAACAGATAAAACACCCGGTGGACCGTGCACTCGGCCATTTCCATGGTATTAGGTAGATGCGGAAAGGGGATGAGTTGGCACATCTTCGAGAACCAGTCCACTACAACTAAATAGTCATGAAGCCCGAAGAGTCTGGCAGATCCGGAAGTAAACCAATGGCGATGTGAGAACATGGTCTGTGTGGTGTAGGTAAAGGCTTGAGCTTACCGACAGGTAGTTGGCGAGGGCTCTTTGCCCATGCACAGATGGGACAGGAGAGAATGTAATCTTGGATGTCTGCTGTTTGGGATGACCACCAGAACTTGCGTGTCAGTAGCTCTGTGGTCCGGGTGATTCCGGGATGGCCAGAACTCAGCGAGGTATGGCACCACTGCATTAGTTTTGGTCTGACGGACGCCGGAACGTAGGTCTTGCCTGCAGGGGTGTTGAGAGGTGCTGGGTCGTGGCGTAGGGCCTCTTGGACGACTGATTGGATTTCCCACTGTATAGTTCCCACGACGCAAGACGGAGGCAGGATGGGCTCGGGAGCTGGATTAGAGGAAGGGGAGTCAAATAGACGGGACAAGGAATCAGCCTCACATTTTTCTTGCCGGGCAGATAGGTGACGGTGAAGTTTAAGCAGGTGAAGAAGAGTGCCCAGAGAGCGTATCTGGGGTTGAGCCTCTTAGCACTTCTTAAGTACTCCAAATTGCGGTGGTCGGTAAGGACAAGTAATGGGTGATGAGCTCCCAGCTTCATGGCGAGAAGCTCTCGGTTCCTGACATCATAGTTCCTCTCAACGGGTGACAGTTTCTTGGGAAAAAAGCCACATAGATGTAATTTGGGAGGTGTCCCGACCCGCTGAGAGAGAACCGCTCCTACGCGGACCTCGGAAGCATCCACCTCCAGAACAAAAGGAAGGATGCCTAAGGATGGGTGCAGAGGTGAAGAGGCGTTTTAAGGTCTCAAATGTAAGGGCGGTGTCGGTCCATTGGAGGGTACGGGTTGGTGAGAGCTGAGAGAGGAGCGGTTGTGCTGCTGCAGTTTCGGATGAACCGGTGGTAGTAGTTGGAGAACCCTAGGAACCATTGTAGTTCCTTTACGGTGGTAAGTTTGGGCCAGTTGAGCCCGGCCGTAACTTTGCCTTCATCCATGTGGCCCCTCCTGGTGTCTGCATGAACCATAGGAAGGTTACTGTAGTAACGTGAAAGGCAATCTTCTCAGCCTTGACATAAAGATGGTGGTCCTGTAGTCATTTGAGGACCTGTTGCACATTCTGTACATGTGCTGCAAGGGATTGAGAGTAGATCAAGATAGTTATACTAGCTCGCTCATGTCTTAATCGAAATTACGGATTGCTTCTTATCCGCTTGTCGTCCCCTTCTGCCGTAGTTTATACATCTAAATTGTCATTAGAAACCATATTTCTTTAAGCAAGTCAGCCATATAAACTATTTTTTTTAAGCAGTAAATGAGGCTGAATGAACTGTTTCGCTGCCAGACAAGGCTCCGTTGATAGCCAGGTGTAGCAGTGGTACGATGTTGGGACTGCTGTTGGGACAGCTTTATATAGGCCCTAACAGTTTGTGGGCACCGTTTGTCACCGTTATAGTGCAATTAATGTATTGTTTAGTGTTGTGTTATGTTTTACCCCACCAAGACTCACATGCTAAAATTGCCACTGGTGGTGATGTACATGTTTAAAAGGCTGAGACCAGCAGGAGAGCAGAGAGAGAAAGAGGCAACAGAGGCCAGGTGTCCTCTAGGTCACAAGGATCAGCCAGGAGAACGTGAGTATAGGGTTGTATACATCGCTTAAGTTAACTCAGCCACAACAACACACATTCACACACATTCAGTTAGGATGAGAGAATCACTTGTATGTAGTGGGGCATGGTAACTATCTCTCCCTCTCTTTCTCTCTCTCTCTCTCTCTCTGAGATAAACACAATCTGAAATTGTCTGAGCTCTCAAACGCGTTAGGGCTCACTCCACAGAGCTAACTGTTGCGATGGGAAAACAATGAGTGAGATAACAGAATACAGATGGGTGATAAGTGACAAGTGTCTAATTAAATCTCAGAGATGGGAATAACTTATTCTTCCCTTTTAACTGTGGTATAAAACAAGGGTTTTTAAAGGCGACTGGAGAATCTGAATCAATTCTGACAAACAATTTAAATCTTATTGTGGGTAATAATGTTCTGGGAGGCAAAAATAGCCTTGCCGTTTGCCAAAAATAGTCTTGCTGGTTTTCATAGGATGAGAAAAAAGAAGAAACCCGCACACTGCTCTTGCTAGTGTCACTGCTCTTTATTAAGTGATACTAGCAAGAGCAGTGTGCAGGTTTCTTATTTTTTCTCATGTTATTCAATTCTTACCATGTGCCTGCAACAAAGATAGCTCAGATGTGCAAGTGCCTTTTGAATTTTTTTTCACTGGTTTTCATAGGCTGAAATACTGTTGGCCAAAACCAGAGGCAGCCATTTTGTTGCATTACCTGCATCAGTTGCAGGGTTTGCAATGACCTCAGTTACCTCTGAAATGGGTAGAGCAGGACTGAATGGGAATCAATAAGACTGACAACAGACTGCAGCCAATCAGATCTGTCAACCAACACTGCAGCTTCACTCCTTAGAGAAGGCATCTCAATGCAGGGAGGAGATAGCAGTCTCTCTATCCCATGTGCTCTCATCCGCAACCCAAAGACTGTAACTTATGCATTGTATTCTGTATCTTTTTGTGAAACCATATTAATCAAAGTGTTTCCCATCATTGTTAGAGTTGGACAGATAGAGTTACAAAGCCATTCTGAGGAATGTAATTATAGAAGAAAACGAAGTTGCCGTTTGGATGCCTCTTCATCACTACAGAAATGCTTAGGTTTGAAATGGCTTAAAATAAAAGGGCAAATTTGTCCATAACATATTATGATATGCATTATGAAGGTGATATATACTATTGAATGGGGTAAATTACTTGCATATAAGCACAGGCTGATCATAACTGTAATCTATACCAATAGCTGTCAATAACTACAACTATGATTAATGTTTCAACATTTCCTGAAAGTAGCAAGTGGTCACATAAATGCATCATATTGATTGAACAAACCCCCTCATGGTAGTCTCACTTTATACTTCATCGGTAGGTCACTGATGGTAATCCCTTTGATCTTGGGAGGTTTCCTGTCAAGAAGTAATCAATCACCTATTATTGAAGACTTAGTACAAGCAAAACATCAATATAGGATATTGGTTCGGCTTTGCACATGTTCATAGGCAAATATACATTATTAATTCAATTAATTTAATGATCAATCATTCTGTTCAATTTGAGAGAAACATTTTCAACACTTTTCAAACACTTGAAAAGGACGGTAATGGTGTTTTGCTGCATTAAGACGCTGTCCATGGCGCTGATATTGGATTCTGGCGAACTGGTGCTGTCCATGGTGCCGATCTTGTTATCGCTCTAAATTGCATCGGTAAAATGATCATTTCTGGTATAACCTTTTTTGCTAACTAATAATAGGGGAAATAATAATTAACATGGGTCATTGAACTGCTCCATAAGTTATATTTCCATGCATAGTAATGCTGCACGTTGGCTGGTTGAATTAGCAAATGCAGAGATGCATGTATAATTTTCTCTCTTATTCTAATGTTCAATATTTGGAGGAACCTCTATATTCCCTCTGTGACAAGAGACAAATGATAAACACATTAACGTCAAGGACACATAGGCTATCCCAAACATCCTAATGATAATCACCCCGTTTCCTTTTTTCTCCCTATGTGTGATCATTCCTCTGCTTTTCAAACGGCCACCCACGAACCCTCACACACTCAAGTAGTTTCACTTACATAGAGTATGAAGGGTTGAGACATGGCCCTCCCCCTTCGTTCGATCAATGGGCCAGTAAAAACAGCCTCTGCCTTGTTAGCGATAAGCTTCTCCTATATAAAGGACAGCCGGTGAGACTAAGAATGTTGTGAGCGCCATCCACCCCGCACCTGCAAACACATACTCGCCATACTCCTCCACCTCGCACACCTTCCCTTCCATCTGCACACGCAACCCCTGGTCTGGCCGGATGAGTTACCACCCGGTGGACACGATAGGGAGTCCATTCAGGAGAAGTATGGATAGTAGGACCACCTACGGCCGCTCCACTGGCACCCCCTCCAGCGGGTTCCGTTCTCAGTCCTGGTCCCGGGCAAGCCCAGGCTCCACGATGACCTCCTCCTACAAGAGGACCGTCAATATGCCGGTAGCCAGAGCGTACAGCTCCACACTCCTCAGCTCCGCCGACAGCGTTGATTTCAATCAAACGAACGGAGACTACAAGCGCTCCAACGAGAAAGAGCAGCTCCAGGGGCTCAACGACCGCTTCGCCGGTTACATCGACAAGGTGCACTACCTGGAGCAGCAGAACAGCCAGATCGAAGAGGAGATCCAGACGCTGCGGCAGAAGCAGGTGTCGCAATCCCAGCTAGGGGATTTATACGACCAGGAACTCCAGGAGCTGCGCTCCATGCTGGAGCAGATTCACCACGATAAAGCGCAGATCCAGCTCGACACGGACCACGTCGAGGATGACATCCAGAGAATTAGGGACCGCTTAGATGAGGAAGCCCGCATCAGGGATGAGACGGAAGGCATCATCCGGGCGTTGAAAAAAGATATGACCGACTCTGATTTGGTGAAGTCAGAGTTGGAGAAGAAAGTTCAGTCACTGCATGACGAGATTGCCTTTATCCGCAACAACCACGAGGAAGAGGTGAGCGACCTGTTCGCCCAGGTGCAGGCGTCGCAGGTGACCATGGAGAGGAAAGACATCCAGAAGACGGACATCACCGAGGCGCTCCGGGAGATCCGCACCCAGCTCGAGGGCCACTCCAACCAGAACCTGCAGCAGGTGGAGAACTGGTTCATGTGCCGCTATTCCAAGCTCACTGATGCTGCGGAACAAAACAAAGATGCAATCAAGTCCGCCCGTGATGAGATAGCAGACTACCGCCGCCAGCTTCAGTCCAAGACCGTGGAGTTAGAGTCCGTCCGTGGAACCAGGGAGTCACTGGAGAGGCAGTTGAATGACATCGAGGACCGACACAACAGCGACTTGTCCAGCCTGCAGGTAATGATGAGACCCGCTCTAGGCATTATTTTCATACAGAAACCCCCAGCCACAGGCTTAATGGTGAAGTATTCTATAAAGTTGTATTCTTTGTGTAAAGAGAAGCAATGTAGTGGAGAGAATAAATTAAATAATAAGATATGTTTTTCGTTGATTTTAAATTGAGAATATTATCACGACACCTTTGAGGTTTTTATTCTTATTTTAAATGTAGGTCTACTTATAAGGAGAGTCCCCTACTTTGATAGAGAGAAAGACACACTCTTGCATTGTGTCCCCACATATTGTATTAGTTTGATTTTGAACGAACTAAATGTTTTATTATGTGGGCCCTAAATGCATGTGTTTTAACTAGGCTATAAACTCTGCACAATGGTGGTGTCTGCGCTTTTGCTTTAGATAGCCTAAATGGCACAATGCTGACATCTTATGGACACAGATTTAACATCTCCAAATGTTGGAGCATTAGGCTACGCATAAGCTGCGACACTTGGTGCACGTCAGGACATTATAGGGTTGGGAAGACATAATGCAGCAGACTGTTTTTGTAAATGATTTTTTCGTTGCTGAGCCAGAGACTCCGGGCCCTTGAAACACAGTGCTGTTCACTGCGTCAGAATACATTATTTAACACAACAACAGTCCAACCTATCCAATTATTTGCACTTTCACTTTTCATAAATGAGACAGGAGGACTTCACAATTTCAATTGTTATTGCAATTATATTTTATTGGAATCTCAAAGTGCTGTTTCAAATGTAGGCCTATACAAGTTTAAATGTGCTTGTGAAGTAATTACCAGGATCACAAAATATGACATTGTATTTTTGATAGTTTTCTTATGATGTTTAGAAAGCAGTGTCCTTATGGAGAAATGTGTCCTCCCTACACCAAAAATAAATAGCCAAGTATTATTTCAGAGTTCCATATAGGCATAAGAAATAATAGCTCTTAACCAGCTTGTGTCTCTCGGTCTTGTTCTCTGCAGGAGACCATCCACCAGCTGGATAATGAGCTCAAGGGCACGAAGTGGGAGATGGCGCGCCATCTGCGTGAGTACCAGGACCTGCTCAATGTCAAGATGGCCCTCGACATTGAGATTGCTGCATACAGGTACACTGCGACGACAGAGCGCTAATTAGGCCTAACATTGGAAAAACTTTTTTTAAAATATATGTTTACTCATTTCAAAACAAAATAGCTAATTCAGCATGTTTAATAAACACATAAAGATCTAATTTATATATAGAAACTACATTTTTATATTAGGCCTAAACTATATCTCATGTTCTACTGTTCTTGCAGGAAACTCCTAGAAGGTGAAGAGACCCACTTTAGCACTTTCCCTTACCGCCACACCGTCACCTCCTCTAAGAAGTCCAAGTATGAGCCTCCCAAACTGAAAGTTCAGCATAAGTTTGTAGAGGAGATCATCGAGGAGACCAGGGTAGAGGATGAGAAGGATGAGATGGACCAGGCCCTGGATAAGATAGCCCAGGAGTTTTCTGCTTCTCTGGAGGCAGAGGCAACAGATGACGGAGAGGATGAGGGAGAAGAGGGAGGAGAAGAAGCAGAGGGAGAAGAGGGAGAAGGGGGAGAGGGTGAATCAGAAGAGGTTGTAGCCTCCACTGAAGCCCAAGTTAGCTCCAGCACACCTGCAGGGGAGGAAGAGGAGGACAAAGAAGGTGGCGATGAAGAGGAAATGGGAGAAAAAGAAGAAGAGGGTGAGAAAGGAGAAGAGGGTGAGGATGAGGGTGAGAAGGGAGATGATACAGAAGGTGGTGATGAGGGAGAAGGAGAGGGGGAATTAGAGGAGACAGTCCTGTGCTCTAAAGCCCCAGAATCAAAGGCCTCTCCTGACAAAGAGAAGGCTGGAGAGAAGGAGGGAAGCGGAGGAGAAGAGGAGACAGGAGAGGGAGAGGGAGAAGTGAAGGGTGATGATCAAGATGAAGATGCAGGTAGTGACAAAGGATCCAAAGATGGAGATGATAAGGATGAGGAAGATGAGAAGAAAGGAAAGGATGAGAAAGAAGACGAAACAGATGAGAAGGCAGCTGTAGCCAAGACAGAGTCTCCCAAAACAGAATCCCCCAAGAGTGAGGCCCCAAAAGTTGAGGTCCAGAAATCTGAGGCCCCAAAGCCCTCCAAGCCAGACTCCCTAAAAGCTGAATCCCCAAAGGCTGGGTCTCCCAAGTCTGAGTCACCAAAAGCTGGATCCCCCAAAAATGAATCCCCCAAAGCTGTAACCCCCAAATCTGAATCTCCAAAACCTGGCTCCCCCAAATCTGAATCGCCAAAACCTGCTGGATCCCCCAAATCTGAATCCCCAAAACCTGCTGGATCCCCTAAATCTGAATCACCAAAACCTTCTGGATCCCCTAAATCTGAATCCCCAAAACCTGCTGGATCCCCTAAATCTGAATCCCCAAAACTTGCTGGATCCCCTAAATCTGAATCCCCAAAACCTGCTGGATCCCCTAAATCTGAATCTCCAAAACCTGCTGGATCCCCTAAATCTGAATCCCCAAAACCTGCTGTATCCCCTACTTCTGAATCCCCAAAACCTGCTGGATCCCCTAAATCTGAATCCCCAAAACCTGCTGGATCCCCTACTTCTGAATCTCCAAAACCTGCTGGATCCCCTAAATCTGAATCCCCAAAACCTGCTGGATCCCCTACTTCTGAATCCCCAAAACCTGCTGGATCCCCTAAATCTGAATCCCCAAAACCTGCTGGCTCCCCCAAATCTGAATCCCCAAAACCTGCTGGCTCCCCCAAATCGGAATCCCCAAAACCTGCTGGCT
Source organism: Salvelinus fontinalis (assembly GCF_029448725.1). Taxonomy (NCBI): domain Eukaryota; kingdom Metazoa; phylum Chordata; class Actinopteri; order Salmoniformes; family Salmonidae; genus Salvelinus; species Salvelinus fontinalis. The sequence continues at coordinate 20,372,428 of NC_074685.1, read as the reverse complement.
CCCCCAAATCTGAATCCCCAAAACCTGCTGGCTCCCCCAAATCGGAATCCCCCAAATTAGGATCCCCCAAGGCAGAGTCCCCTAAGGGTGAGGCCCCCAAACCAGAAGCTCCAAAGTCAGAGGCCCCCAAGGCTGCAGAAGAGAAAGTAGACAAAAAGAGTGATTCAGAGGAAGAGAAAAAGATAGAAAAGAAAGACGCAGCCATGAACGGAGATGTGGAGAAGACTGCCCCAGAGGACAAGGACAAGAAGGATGAGGGTGGGAAAGAGGCAGAGGAGAAGGATGTTATCTCAAATGGAGTGGACGAGAGCCCCACTAAAGATGACCCCGACCAGAAAGATGATCCAAAGGACCAGAAGGTGGTCATCACCAAAACAGTGGAGACCATCACCACTGGAGAGGACGGGGCCAAGCATGTCACCAAATCGGTCACTGTCACCGAGACTGTGAAGGAGTCTGAGGATGTGATGCAGGAGAAGACAGTCTCCAGCAAGAAGATGGAGAAACACTCTTCCCAGTCCGTCAAGGTGGTGACTGAAACTGAGTAACTGCGCCCCATCCAACCCACTCAGGAGGAACAAAGACGACACGACAACAAGCAATCAACCCAGAACTAACATAACAAAGAAATCATAGAGCTAGAGCGATGTAATAAAGATAACCACTCTCAAACATACAGAAAAGCAACGAGAGAAGCCATATGATGTGACAAAGCTAAAGTTTAAAAAATGCATGTTGAGAGAAAGCTTTAAATGGGTTTTGCTGCAGATTATATCAGGAAAATGTGGTAGTGGGACAGATTATTAATTGTCTTTATTTTCCCCTGCAGTTCACGGGAGGGCTCACGGGTGGGAGCGTCTGCATGCTAGCTCAGGGAGGGAGTCCCCTCCGCTCTAACCTGTATGTATGGATGGAAGGGTTACAGTTTAGATGCATACTGTATGTGGGTGGGAGAGTGATAGAAATGTATGTTAATTCAAATGTTAATTCAAAAGGGGTGCCTGGGTTGGTGGGTCCACTTTAGAGATACATGTTCAAAAGGACTAGCCTTTTTATGTGAAGATACCAACTGAGCCAAAAATACAATCGTCTACAACACAATATAGTGAAGAATAAGAAAGTCGATGGTGCAATGTACTGATGATCATAAACATACAGTACCCGAAGCAACTAAAGCATAAAGAACCTTGAAGAAACTCTGAGCCTTAAACATGCGTTTTATCAGTATCTATTATGTTTACCTAATGAGTGCAATTCAAAATAAATATGTAAATGCGCACACATACATTCTTGTATGCATAGGATGGACTTGAATTTAAATAGCGAACATAAATGAGGTGCTACAGTTTGCAATCCCATGTCTTTACTCATCATGAACTATTTCCCAGCAGCATTTGCTCAATAAATGTCATACTGAAATACAAATATGGTCTCTTGTTCCTTTATGCAATTGTCCTGTCATGTCCTTTCACTTGTTCATTTACAGTAGCTGTCTCACCCCAACATGCACACTATTCTATTTCTTCACCTGCTTTCATAGGGGTGGGACTGCATGCTTCATGATCTTTTGTAGCCTAGAAATTATACAAAACCACATCACCATCCAGAGGCTGTCCTCTACAGATATTTAAACTTACACTGTAATATGTGCATACCATCAAAGAATGAGCCACCAACCATAATATAAACGATGCACCCATGGCATTTTCATGCAAATAGCATTTTATTATAGCACTTGATTTATCAAATCAAACTTTATTTACATAGCACATTTCTTACCAAAAACAATGCAATTCAAAGTTCAATTCAATTCACTTACATAAATAAAATAATACAAAGATAAAAACAATACATTTCTAGACAAATATAAAATTAAGATAAACAAATATAAAATTAAGATAAACAAATATAAAATTAAGATAGATAAATATCAAATGAAGATAGACAAATGTAAATTTAAGATAGATAAATTAGGATAGTAAAACAATATGGAATAAATTAGGATAGTAAAACAATATGAAATAAATTAGGATAGTAAAATAATATTAAAACAACAGTGAACATGAGAGAGTAATATGAGATACTGTATTTTGATTGAGAAATGTTTATGCAGTGTTTCAGCAAATAGCTACATTATTTGAGAACAACATCAACTACATTGTTAAACATGATTTTAAACTATACACATTTCATTCAAAGTATTTTACATGACAAGTTAAACAATTGAGTGATAGGTCCTTCGGAGATTTAGCAACATTAAAGCAGACAGCAACCCGATTGTAACTTGGAATTCAGCACCACCGGAAAATGGACAGCGACCATCTCAGGAAAATTCCATGAAGAGGTTTCTTTGAAATGTAGCCTATCACTCACTCACAGTGAATGAATCCACATTATAATGCTAGAGGGATAGTTGGTCTGATTCTATCCCACAAAGCACGAAAACACCTGGGGTGTTACATATTATTTTTTGTTCCTAAAACTTTCATAACAAAATATTCTATCTAACATTAAAAAAAGATTATGACATACAGTGCCTTCGGAAAATATTCAGACCCCATTACTTTTTTCACAATTTATTACGTTACAGACTCATTAAAAAAATTGATTAAATAAAAAAAATCCTTAGCAATCTACACACAATACCCCATAATGACAAAGCGAAAACATGTTTTTAGAAATGTTTGCAAATGTATTGAAAATAAAAAACAGAAAACATTATTTACTTAGGTATTCAGACCCTTTGCTATGAGACTCAAAATTGAGCTCAGGTGCATCCTGTTTCCATTGATCATCATTGAGATGTTTCTACAACTTGGAGTCCACCTGTTGTAAATTCAATTGATTGGACATGATGTGGAAAGGCACACAACTGTCTATATAAGGTCCCACAGTTGACAGTGCATGTCATAGCAAAAACCAAGACATGAGGTCGAAGGAATTGTCCGTAGAGCTCTGAGCCAGGATTGTGTCGAGGCACAGATCTGGGGAAGGGTACCAAAACTTTTCTGCAGCATAGAAGGTCCCGAAGAACACAGCGGCCTCCATCATTCTTAAATGTTTATTTTTTTTATGTTTATTTTTTTTTTTACCGTTATTTTACCAGGTAAGTTGACTGAGAACACGTTCTCATTTGCAGCAACGACCTGGGGAATAGTTACAGGGGAGAGGAGGGGGATGAATGAGCCAATTGTAAACTGGGGATTATTAGGTGACCATGATGGTTTGAGGGCCAGATTGGGAATTTAGCCAGGACACCGGGGTTAACACCCCTACTCTTACAATAAGTGCCATGGGATCTTTAATGACCTCAGAGAGTCAGGACACCCGTTTTACGTCCCATCCGAAAGATGGCACCCTACACAGGGCAGTGTCCCCAATCACTGCCCTGGGGCATTGGGGTATTTTTTAGACCAGAGGAAAGAGTGCCTCCTACTGGCCCTCCAACACCACTTCCAGCAGCATCTGGTCTCCCATCCAGGGACTGACTAGGACCAACCCTGCTTAGCTTCAGAAGCAATCCAGCAGTGGTATGCAGGGTGGTATGCTGCTGGCCGCAGCAGCATACCACCCTGGAAGAAGTTTGGAACCACCAAGAGCTGGCCGCCCGAACAAACTGAGCAATCGGTGGAGAATGGTCTTGGTCAGGGAGGTGACCAAGAACCCGATGGTCACTCTGACAGAGCTCCACAGTTCCTCTGTATTTTTTTATTTACCTCGGAACCGGAATCCCCCAATATAAGCTAGCCAGCTCACTAGCTACTAGCTAGTAGTCAGCTAACCTTTAGCTCGGAAAGCTCTCACCAGTTTGTACAACGCGACTCAAACCGGACCTATTTTCTCTCCATACCCTCGGATTCTTACCGCAAGCTCTGAACCTTTCACCTGGAACATCGCAGCTAGCTAGCTGCAATCCGAGTGACTACTCCTGGCTAACGTCTGTCCCAAAGCAAGCCCCAATTAGCCTGGAGCTAGCCCATGCTAGGCCCATTCTCCCGGCTAGCTGAAGAGGCCCATCAGCCACTCCTGGGCTTCAATACCCGGACCCGTTCTACTGCCGGTACGGGGCCCGCTAGCTGTCTAGAGCATATTGGACTGTTAGCTGAATAGATCCATCGGCCAATTTCTTGGGCCACTATACCTATTTTGCCTATTGGACTTGGACCCCTCTGCTACTCGGAACCCTACTAATCCATCATGACTGTTCTATCGACGTCACCGCACGCAGAGGCTAAATCATAATTTCCTCCGTCGAGACGTCCCTCTAAGAACCTTCTGCTATTTTGCTAGCCCCGGCCTGCTAGCTGTCTGAATCACTGTGTCTCCAGCCAGCCCAACCACTCACTGGACCCCTATGATCACTCGGCTACGCATGCCTCTCCCTAATATCAATTTGCCTTTTCCATTACTGTCCTGGTTAGTGATTATTGTCTTATTTCCCTGTGGAGCCTATAGCCCGGCTCAATATGCCTTAACCTACCATTTAGTTCCACCCTCATAGATATCATCCTAACCAACTTGCCCTCCAAATACACCTCTGCTGTTTTCAACCAAGATCTCAGCGATCACTGCCTCATTACCTGCATCCATAATGGGTATGAGGTCAAACGACCACCTCTCATCACTGTCAAACGCTCCCTAAAACACTTCAGCGAGCAGGCCTTTCTAATCGACCTGGCCAGGGTATCCTGGAAGGATATTGACCTCATCCCGTCAGTAGAGGATGCCTGGTTATTCTTTAAAAGTGCCTTCCTCATCATCTTAAATAAGCATGCCCCATTATATATTTTTTTAACCAGGAACAGATATAGCCCTTGGTTCTCTCCAGACCTGACTGTCCTTGACCAGCACAAAAACATCCTGTGGCGTTCTGCATTAGCATCGAATAGCCGACGTGATATGCAACTTTTCAGGGAAGTTAGGAACCAATATACACAGGCAGTTAGGAAAGCTAAGGCTAGCTTTTTCAAGCGGAAATTTCCATCCTGTAGTACAAACTCAAAAAAGTTCTGGGACGCTGTAAAGTCCATGGAGAATAAGAGCACCTCCCCCCAGCTGCCCACTGCACTGAGGCTAGGAATCACTGTCACCACCGATAAATCCACTATAATTGAGAATTTCAATAAGCATTTTCCTACGGCTGGCCATGCTTACCACCTGGCTACCCCTACCCCGCTCAACAGCCCTGCACCCCCCACAGAATCTCGCCCAAGCCTCCCCCATTCTCCTTCACCCAAATCCAGATAGCTGATGTTTTGAAAGAGCTGCAAAATCTGGACACCTACAAATCAGCCAGGCTAGACAATCTGGAACCTCTCTTTCTAAAATGATCTGCTGAAATTGTTGCAAACCCTATTACTAGCCTGTTCAACCTCTCTTTCATATCATCTGAGAAACCCAAAGATTGGAAAGCTGCCGCGGTCATCCTCCTCTTCAAAAGGGGAGACACTCTAGACCCAAACTGCAGCAGACCTATATCTATCCTACCCTGCCTTTCTAAGATCTTCGAAAGCCAAGTTAACAAACAGATTTCCGACCATTTCGAATCCCACCGTACCTTCTCCGCTATGCAATCTGGTTTCAGAGCTAGTCATGGGTGCTCCTCAGCCACGCTCAAGGTCCTAAACGATATCATAACCGCCATCGATAAGAGACATTACTGTGCAGCCGTATTCATCGACCTGGCCAAGGCTTTCGACTCTGTCAATCACCACATTCTTATCGGCAGACTCAACAGCCTTGGTTTCTCAAGTGATTGCCTCGCCTGGTTCACCAACTACTTCTCTGATAGAGCTCTGTGTGTCATATCGGAGGGCCTGTTGTCCGAACCTCTGGCAGTCTCTATGGGGGTGCCACAGGGTTCAATTCCTTGGCCGACTCTCTTCTCTGTATACATCAATGATGTCGCTCTTGCTGTTGGTCCACTTCTACGCAGACGACACCAATCTGTATACCTCTGGCCCTTCTTTGGACACTGTGTTAACTAACCTCCAGACGAGCTTCAATGCCATAAAACTCTCCTTCCATGGCCTCCAACTGCTCTTAAATGCAAGTAAAACTTAATGCATGCTCTTCAACCGATTGCTGCCAGCACCTGCCTGCCCATCCAGCATCACTACTCTGGACGGTTCTGACTTAGATTATGTGGACAACTTCAAATACCTAGGTGTCTGGCTACACTGTAAACTCTCCTTCCAGACTCACATTAAGCATCTCCAATCCAAATGTAATTTAATAAGCATCCTTCATGCATGCTGCCAAACATACCCTCGTAAAACTGACCATCCTACCGATCCTTGACTTCGGCGATGTCATTTACAAAATAGCCTCCAACACTCTACTCAACAAATTGGATGCAGTCTATCATAGTGCCATCCGTTTTGTCACCAAAGCCCCATATACTACCGTTCACTGTGACCTGTACGCTCTCGTTGGCTGGCCCTCGCTTCATACTCGTCGCCAAACCCACTGGCTCCAGGTCATCTACGTCTTTGCTAGGTAAAGCCCCGCCTTATCTCAGCTCACTGGTCACCATAGCGCACCCACCCGTAGCACGTGCTCCAGCAGGTATATCTCACTGGTCACCCCCAAAGCCAATTCCTCCTTTGGCCGCCTTTCCTTCCAGTTCTCTGCTGCCAATGACTGGAACGAACTGCAAAAATCACTGAAGCTGGAGACTCATATCTCCCTCACTAGCTTTAAGCACCAGCTGTCAGAGCAGCTCACAGATAACTGGGCCTGTACATAGCCCATCCAACTACCTCATCCCCATACTGTATTTATTTATTTGTCTTGCTACTTTGCACCCCAGTATCTCTACTTGCATATTCATCTTCTGCACATCTACCATTCCAGTGTTTAATTGCTATATTGTAATTACTTCGCCACCATGGCCTATTTATAGCCTTACCTCCCTTATCCTACCTCATTGGCACACACTGTATATAGACTTTTTCTATTGTATTATTGACTGTATGTTTGTTTATTCCATGTGTAACTATGTGTTGCTGTATGTGTCGAACTGCTTTGCTTTATCTTGGCCAGGTTGCAGTTGTAAATGAGAACTTGTTCTCAACTACCCTACCTGGTTCAATAAATGTGAAATAAAATATTGAAGATTGAACTCTTTGGATTGAACTCTTTGGCCTGAATTTCAAGTGTCACGTCTGGAGGAAACCTGGCACCATCACTACGGTGAAGCATGGTGGTGGCAGCATCATGCTGTGAGGATGTTTTTCAGTGGCAGGGACTGTGAGACTAGTCAGGATTGAGGCAAAGGTGAATGGGGTAAAGTACAGAGAGATCATTAAGGAAAACCTGCTCCAGGGCGCTCAGGACCTCAGACTGGGGCGAGGGTTCACCTTCCAATAGGACAACGACCCTAAGCACACAGCCAAAACAATGCAGGAGCGGCTTCAGGACAAGTCTCTGAATGTCCTTGAGTGTCCCAGCCAGAGACAGAACCTGATCAAACATCTCTGGAGAGACCTGAAAATAGCTGTGCATCAAACTCTCCACATCCAACCTGACAGATCTTAAGAGGATCTGCAGAGAAGAATGGGAGAAACTCCCCAAATACAGATGTGCCAAGCTTGTAACATCATACCCAAGAAGTCTTGAGGTTGTAATTGCTGCCAAAGGTGCTTCAACAAAGTACTTAGTAAAGGGTCTGAATACTTATGGAAATGTGATTTTTCAGTTTATTTGTATTTTTGTGGCAAAAATGTCTAAAAACCTGTTTTTCCTTGTCATTATGGGGTGTTGTGTGTAGATTGATGAGGGGGATTTAAAAAAATACATTTTAGAATAAGGCTGTAACCTAACAAAATCAAGGGGTCTGAATACTTTCCGAAGGCACTCTATATCAAAATAAGAACATCTTAGAAATGTCGGCCTGTAGGCTACGACTGCAAAGGAACTATATGAGCTGCACTTCCATTGCTGGTCCTCACATTGCATGTCCTCACATGACCCAGACTGTACTGCACCTGCGGACTCGCTTGTTGGTGACAATGCTTTGCTACCTCAGAGCAATTTCAACCCCTTTCATCAGTGGACATTGCCAAATAGCATGAATAAAAACAGACTAAAGTAGCCATAGAAGCAGTGGGATATCAAATGTGGCTCTTTCTAATGTCAATGTCACGTACAGCTTCCACCCTAGTAGCTTAGAATTTTTACAACTGATATATCCACACCTCTGCAATGCAGGTGTTGGTTAATACTACCTAGTTTATTCTTTAGTGCTGTCTCTGGATGACTCTACTGATTGCTGTACCTCTTCCACTCAGGATTTTAGCCAGCCCTCACGTAATGTGCTTATGGAAGCAACTAAATTGCCAAGAGTCATAAAATTAGCACCACAGTACTTCAATGTCTTAAAAGCAATAAAAACCTCAGATGTTATCGTTCTCAGCCCCTAATAACAATGCCATCACTGTCTGAAGATCATCCCGTTCCTCAGCATCTGTTTCTCAGACACACTGGACCTGAGCTGCGTAGCTGATGAAGCATCTGATGTAGACCATGCCAGATTAGTGCAACAGCACAAAAAAATGTCAGGCCCCTGCTAGTGCATCGTGATGCGTCGTGACAGAGAGATGAATGGTTGTGTTCATAAGATGGCTTTGCACCAGTGGCATTCAAAGTCTGGGTCGCGACCCCTAGTGGTGTCGTGGGGTAACTGCACTGGGGTCGCCAAAACGTTTCAACAATTTTTTTTGAGGAACAAAATATTAAAACTGCAGATTATTGGATGGGACAATATACAAAACAAATGTGAAAGATAGTTTCAAAGATATAGTTTTAAAAAGTAAATGTATTTATTTATTAGAGATTCAAATGCATTGAATTTAAGCTTATTTGTTGATGTAAAAATCGAAACTTACCGATTTTAAGGTTGTGTCATTAGATTTGGGATGTGGTGGGGTCGCAATGAATTATTGGGGGAAAAATGGGGTCCCCAGAAATTCTGGCTGAAAAAATGGGGCCCCTGCTGAAAAGTTTGAGTACCGCTGCACTCTACACGGTCTAAAGGAGATCTGACAGGCTATTGAGCATAGTAAACCATCATGTTAATGTCTTCTTACAAACAGCTTATATTTAATAGATAGTTTGTTCAACATTTGTAAACAGTTTGTAAATCATGACAACTAACCTGTTAATGGATTGATTGATTAATTAATTAATTGAGGCTGGACCTGCTGTAAGCAGGCCATTACATGCACTCAATTTGTGGTTAACTATGTGATCATGTTTTTAAGCACACCTTCAATTAAAGGTTTATATATTCAATATATTCAACAACTCATCCTTGTTGTTGAGTTGAAGAGATCTGACATAGAAATGATACATATTGTTAATTGAGTTATTATTTAGCATGAAGCACAAAAACAATAAATTACACACTCTTCATTTGAATAGTATTTATTCAGTCATCCGAAACCACACTCTCGCAGACTTGCACACAGGCACAGCACACACATTCTTACACACACACACTCAAGGAATTGTGTGACCAGACTTTAATTGACTTTTTATGATCTTTGCAAGCAGTGATTTTATGCAGTAGTGCACTAAAATATGTATTGTATTGAGCACCTTGTTAACAAGCACACTGAAGTCATTAATGTTGTGTATTTCTGCTGTTTGTCGAGCTGGGTTTTTTATTAGACTGTCTTCTGGCTTGTGGAGTCTTGGGCCACAAACTTACTTTTTAGCCTTTGGTTTTTCAGATTGGTCTTTCTTTTCTTCGGCAGGTTGTTCACTCTTTCCCACGGTCTTGGATATCTCTGGTTCATCTTTCTCTTCTTTGGTGTCTGCTTTGTCATCTTTTTTCTCCTCACTTTTAGCTTCAGCTTGATCCTCTTCCTCTTTATCACCCCCTTCTTTATCATCTCCCCCCTCTTTCTTTCCCACCTCCTCTTCCTCGCCTTCCTTTCCCTCCTGCTCCCCACCCTTGTCCTTATCTTCCTTTTTCTCTCCGTCCTCCTTTGCAGTTTCTTCCTTCTCTTCCACCTCATCCCCAGCTATGACCAAAACATTTTATAATTGTGAATAGTGGAATAATTGTGTCAGTAGACTGCATTGTAAAAATGTTAACATCTAAGCAATGCACGACAACAATAGAAAATATTCTTTGAGGGATAATACTAATACTAACCTTCTTCTCCGTCCTTAGCATCCTCCCCATCTTCCTTCTCCACCTCGCCTCCCTCATCTCCATCTTCCTCCTTCTCCTCTCCCTTTTCCTCCTTCTCCTCTCCACCCTCTTCCTCCTTCTCCTCTTCCTTCTCTTCCTCCTCCTCTTCCTCCTCCTCCTTCTCCTCCTGTGGTAGGCTGGCAGAGTCCTGCTGGGCCAGGCTGGCAGAGATGACGTCATCTCCAGAGGTGAATGAGGAGCTGAGGAAGCGTGAAGTCGTCAGGTAGGGGGCGCCAGAGCTTAGGCTGGCCTGCATGGAGAACATAGAGCGGCCAAAGGAGGGTGTGGCCGACAGGGTGTGGCCGTAGACACTGGACATACCCCCGGACACGCCCACACTGAAACGAGACTCCTCCCCCTCCAGCAGCTTCCTGGAGAAGTAAAGTATCATGGGGCATATATACTTTCTGAGTTAAAGGACAAAAGGTTTTCCTTGACCTGGACTTGCATTAGTATTATTACGTTATATTTATTTAAGTTGAACCTCTGGTCAATGCTCCTCATAGCATCCTACCTGTAGGCAGCGATCTCAATGTCAAGGGCCATCTTAACATTCAGCAGGTCCTGGTAATCCTTCAGGTAGCGAGCCATCTCCTGCTTTGTGGCTCCCAGCTCATTCTCCAGCTGGCCAATAGTATCCTACAGGAAAAGTTTAGAGGTAATGTGGTGGATAATTCTTACATAGTTCTTACAGCAGGTTACAAGTTCAGGTAAACTGCCCAAAATTTTGAGTGTGACTATTAAAATGCACATTTGATGCAATATAATATTTTTTCCCCTTCTACATTACTAAATCAGTTCCACTTTGCACAAATTATTCAAAACATTATTGGTGTCTTGTATTCTGATGAAGTAATTTATCTATTGATAAACAGTTTCTAAACATGCAATTAAGAAACACATTCACTATTAGATTGCATTCCTTCTGAGGTATTTGCTTGAATATAGATATAAATTCGTCCTGCAGTACCACTCCCACAGTACCAGTATAAATCCGTCCTGCAGTACCACTACTGACCTGCATGCCATTGATCTCAGCACTCTGCTTGTCCTCCATGTCATGCAACTGTTTCTCCAGAGACTCATTGAGACCCCTGCAGGCATCGATCTCCAGCAGGCGGGACTGGAGCTGCCGGCGGTACTCCCCAGCCTCGTCCCTGGAGCTCCTCACTGCATCGCTGTGCTGGGCCACGCTCTCCGTCAGGGAGCCCACCTTCCCACGGAACCACTCCTCAGCAGACTGCATGTTCTTGGCTGCCAGCCTCTCGTACTGGGCTCGGATGTCCCTCAGAGCCCCGGACAGGTCCGGCGTGGTTGCCTCCATCTCCACAGCCACCTGGGCCCCCAGCTGGGCCTGGGCCTGGAGCTCCACCACCTCCCCCTCGTGGAGCCTCTTGAGGAAAGCCAGCTCGTCCAGCAGGGTCTCCACCCTCTTCTCCAGCTCGGTCCTGGCCAGGGTGGCCTGGTCGGCACCACGCCGCGCATCCAGCAGCCTTCCCTCCGCGTCCTCGCGGGCCACCACCTCCTCCTCGTAGCGGGCCTGCAGGGCACTCAGGGCTTGCCCCAGACGTTCCCTCTGCCCCAGGGCGGCCTGCTGCTCCCCACGCGCCTCCTCCACGGCAGCCCTCAGAGCCCGCGCCTCCTGCTCATACAGGGCCCTCAGACGGGAAGGCTCCCCATGCCTCTGCCTCAGCAGCATCAGCTCAGCCTCTAGCGCACGGTTCTGCTGCTCTAGCTCCCGCACTCGGTCGATGAAGCCGGCGAAGCGGTCATTGAGCTCCTGCATCTGAGCCCTCTCCTGGGTCCTTACCGTGCGGAACTCAGAGCTCACCTGGGCCGCCTGGCTCAGCTCCAGTTCCACGGAGGAGGAGGAAGCCGGGGATGAATGCAGAGCCCGTCCAGGAGAGGAGTACTGCAAACGGGAGCTCACAGAGGACAGGGGAGAGGTGTGGATTGAGTAGGCCGAGCGTGACCTCCCCCTGGTCACCACCCCTCGGGGGGCTCCCTCCACATACCAGCGGCGGTAGGAGGAGGAGGAGTAGTACGGGTCAAAGCCGAGGGTACTCATGGCTGTGCTGGGAGGACAGGCTGCTTTGTCTGGCTCTGTGTGAATATGTCTGTAGGGCTCCGGTGAAGAACCCAGACTGATGCTGCTGCAGTGGCTCCAGCTTTTATAGCAAAAGGGAGAGCTCTGACGCAAGCAGTTTCCCAAACTCTGACTACGCGGGATCGAAAGACTAACACTGCAACGGAGAGAGAGGGAGAGTGAGAGAAAGAAAAGAAGGAAGGAGAGAGAGGGGGAGGGAAGGAAGGAGATATAGAGATGGCGAGAGATGGAGAGGGAAAGAGAGAGGGGGCAGATGAAAGAGAGATGTTTGTGTTTTTGCGGGTAGAACAGAGGTTAACATGTTTTTAGTTGCTCTACAGTGTTTCTGTCATACACAGTAACCTTGACTACTAATATTCACAAGTTAATCTACAGAAAAGTAGAGTCAGATAGCTAAAGCCTCTGGCTAGTGAAGTACAGTATATTATCTGCACTGTACCTGCACCGATAGAAAAAATGAATAGTCGCATGAGATGACTTGAGTTTGTACTCATTTGAATGTAGGTCCTGCAGTCCTCTCTGCAGGGGAAGAGAATGGGCTGTCCTGATTCTACAGCAGCTTTTGTGTTCCTATTATACACAACTTGTAATCATACAGTGACACAGCACCTCCCCTGCTGGCCAATAGGAGAAATACACCCATGACCTCTGAAAACCTGCAATGACAAACACAGAACACACAGTAGGATTGTATTTGGTCAAATACATGGTCAAATATGCGATGAATCTCAGAGTGCTTATTTACTTATACGTCATAGCTGGTAAGCTACTTTTTGGTGCCTGTGGATACTTCTTCTGTAGGGGAGAGTGGGGTAAGTCATGCTAAAGGGTTAGCTGAGCCACCCTTTGTTTCTAGGAAACCATACACAAAATGAATAATGTGACCAAATATTTAGGAAGAGGTCATAATTTCATGGAGTCTGTGAAGGAAGAAACCACATGTAAGAAGTGGTAAGCAAGTTAGCTACAAAAAACGGATTTTCACAAAGTCAAATAAATGTATTGCGTTATATGTTTCATGATGCTTGTATCTAACCCAAAGTAGATTGTTCTAAGACTGTTTTATACATCAGTTGGGTCTCTATAAGCTTCAATATGAGATCTTGAACCTAGCATGAAAGTGCATTATTGTAGCTGTGTGAGCTAACATAGCAGAAATGTTTGCTTTGGGGTAAGTTGTGCCATTTGGCCAGTGGAAAATTGAGCCAATGGCTCCACATACCCTATACAAATGATGATCACATTTTGTCAGTTTTATGCAAAGCATTTTTGCAATTTGTCATGCACATTTTATTTGTACAGAGCAGACATCATCATGCCCCGTGTATACAAATGTAAAAGAAGCAGGGGTCTAGCCCCCACTTAAAGTTCTTGAAAGAACAGCCAATGAAGTTAGAGCCCTTTCGAGCAGCAGCAAGGGATGAAAAAATTGACCGAATGACACTGAAGAGGTACATTAACAAAAAATAAAACATTTACTTGTGTGGAAGAAAGCCTTTGATAGAGTAGCACAGGCACACAGGGCTTGTTCGACATTGCAGCCGACTGATCTACAAATCACCTTGCATCGTAAATAACTACTCATTATTATTTGTAGATCAGTCATGGATTTGATTATCTCATGGAGTCTGAGCTTGCTAAACTGATTATTTCCAAGGATACACAACATCCTGAAATATACAGTGGGTCTCATAAGTATTCAACCCCATTTTATTGCGTTACAAAGTGGGATTTAAAAATATTTTATTATGAGTTTTTTGTCATTTATCTACATAAAATACTACATAATGTCAAAGTAAAAATACAATTTGACATCTTTACAAATTAATAAAAATATAGTCGTTGGATAAGTATTCACTCCCTTTGTTCAGACAAGCCTACATTTGTTTAGGAGTACATTTTGACTTTACAAATCACATAATAAGTCCTTCTGGTCCTTCTGAACTGAGCTGCAGGAAGAAACTGCTCAGAGATGTCACCATGAGGACATTGGTGATTTTAAAACAGCTACTGAGGATGGAAAACTGAGGATGGATCAACAACATTGTAGTAACTCCGCAATAATGACCTAAATGACAAAGTGAAAAGAATTTTAAAAATACACAGAATAAATGCAAAACTTTATTTGGGGGGCAAATCCAACACAACACATCACTGAATAACTGACTCTTATTTTCAAGCATTGTGGTGGCTGTATCATGGTATGTGTATGCTTGACATCAGCAATGACTGAGTCGTTCTTCTGTATAAAAATTAAAAGAATGGAGCAAAATCCATGAGGAAAACCTGACTTAGTCTGCTTTACACCAGACACTGGGAGAGAAATCCACCTTTCAGCCGGACAATAACCTGAAACACAAGGCCAAATCTACACTGGAATTACTTAACAAGAAGACAGTAAATGTTCCTGAGTGGTCAAGTTACAGTTTTGACTTAAATCTGCTAGAAAATCTATGGTAAGACTTAAAAATTGCTGTCTAGCCATGATCCCCAACACCTTGACAGAGCTTGAAGAATTTTGAAAAGAATAATGGGCAAATATTGAACAATCCAGGTGTGCAAAGCTCTTAGAGACTTACCCAAGAAGACTCCCTGCTGTAATCACTGCCAAAAGTGTTCCTGCCATGTATTGACAGAGCGGTGAATACTTATCTAATCATGGTTTATTAGTGTCTTATTTTAATATTATCTTAAAATAATATTGGAATTTTTCTTCTACTTTGACATTACAGAGTATTTTGTTTAGATTGTTGGAAAAAAATTAAATTGAATCCACTTTGTAACACAATAAAATGTAAAGAAATCCAATAGGACTGAATACTTATGATACGCACTGTATGTAGAAATATTTTGTTAAAAAGAATACTAGATACTAAATGTAAAAAATGGCTCAACATACCCCACTCTCCCCTATCAGGTGCTGTAATGCTAATGTGTTTAAATTATGTCTGTGAAGATGTGTTTCTATTTTTGTAATGATAATGTATTGGTTTGATTATTATACGGAATGGGTTATATTCATTCAAATAGATTTTCATGATCACTTTTGCTGGAAGGGACATAGAGGGCTTTGAAGTTAAACTTCATGTTAATTCCCTAACAAGAAAAACAGTTTCATCTTTCAGCTGAAGCGTGAAGAGGGAACCATGACTGGTCAAAAAAACTGCTGCCTGCATGCCCCCCTGCCTGCTTGACTGCTGACACACACTTCCTCCTATTCCTCCTCCTCTTCCTCCTGAGGTGGAAGGGAGGGGAGGGGGGAGGGGACACCTTTGATACTGTCCAAGACGGTTGACTGACAGACTGGATAGCAGAGTGACCAGTAGTTTACAGTATGCGGATCTGGTCAAAGAGCAGGCTGGTATGAGTCTGTGTTTGGATGCAGTATACTGTGTATTTTGGCTGTACTTATTGAGATGAGTGTATGAATTTGAGTGTGTTTGTATGTATTTTGCTGACAATGCAATGACAATGTTTAGTGTAGGTGTGGGGTACTGCCGCAAGCTGACTCATCAGTACAGTCGTGCTCACCCAGGACCCCCCCATCCCCTCCACACCACCCTCCTCTCCTCTCTCACTCCCCTCTCTTTCAACTGCACAATTATTCTGTCCTACTATATTCACCTACTTTCTCTTTCTTGCTCTTTCTTATTCTCTCTCTCTCTCTCTCTCTTTCACTGCAGCATCCTCAGTCTTTATCTCTCTTTGTGATTTGTCAATCTCTCTGCCCTTTTTTGTGATATATGATACACAGTTTGGCTTCATGCCTAGAGTTCCATTAATTTTGTATGTGGTGATATTGTATTTCTCTCTATTCTCAATGTGGCTCATATTTTCGATTGGTAGCAGCGGGCATTGATTTAGCCCTAAAGTTTGGCCTCAGTCAGTTTAATGCAGAATCAGTATTTTAACCTGAACTGGTCCCAGAGTTAAGAATTTCTCTAGGGTAGGGGGCAGCATTCGGAATTTTGGATGAAATGCATGCCCAAATTAAACTGCCTGCTTCTCGGGTCCAGAAGATATGATATGCATATAACTGGTAGATTTGGATAGAAAACACTCCAAGGTTTCCAAAACTGTTAAAATAGTGTCTGTGAGTATAACAGAACTGATTCGGCAGGCAAAAACCTGAGAAAAATCCATTCAGGAAGTCGTTTTTTGGGGGGTTTTGTAGTTTTCTATTCAATGCCATTACAGTATCCATTGACTTAGGTAAGAGCAGTCTGAATGAGTGGACCCTAAAGTGTCAGAGAGCTTTTTCATGCGCGAGACCGAGAGAGTGCGTTTCTTGTTTACCTTTTAAATTGACAACGTTATTGTCCGGTTGAAATATGATCTATTATTTAGGCTAAAAACAACCTGAGGATTGAATATAAACATCGTTTCTATGAACTTTAAGGATATAATTTGGATTTTTTTGTCTTCCTGTTTTGACTGCGTTTGAGCCTGTGGATTACTGAAGAAAATGCGCAAACAAAACGGAGGTTTTTGGATATAAAGAAACTTTATCGAACAAAAGGAACATTTATTGAGTAAATGAATGTCTGCTGAGTGCAACCATATGAAGATCATCAAAGGTAAGGGATTAATTTTATCTCTATTTCTGACTTGTGTAACTGTTCTACTTGGCTGGTTACTGTTTGTAATGATTTGTCTAGTGGGCTATGTTCTCAAATAATCGTAAGGTATGCTTTCGCCGTAAAGCATTTTTTAAAATCTGACACCGTGGTTGGATTCACAAGAAGTTAATCTTTAAACCTATGTAAAATATGTTTTGTTTTCTGAATTTTTATGAGTATTTCTGTATTTGAATTTGGCGCCCAGCAGTTTCACTGGCTGTTGAAGAGGTGGGACGCTAACGTCTCACGTACCCAAGAGAGGTTAAGTGGATGGTAGGATTGGTTTGAAACCTTGCTGCATTTCTACATGAATTGAATTTCAAACATCCCAAATAAGTATTTTCCAACTGTACTTACTATAACTATGATTCAGGGGTGGCAGGTAGCCTAGTGGAGCATTGGGCCAGTAACTGAAAGGTTGTTGGATCGAATCCCAATGTTGACAATGTAAAAATCTGTCGTTCTGCCCCTGAACAAGGCAGTTAACCCATTGTTCCCCGGTAGGCTGTCATTGTAAATAAGAATTTGTTCTTAACTGACTTGCCTAGATAAATAAAGGTCACATTTAAAAACATATTGTGGAGGACTACAGTTGTCCTGTGAAGATCAAACAGTGGTTGTACTGGGATGACACAACAGTGGTACTGTAGGCCTGATTACCAACAATGATAAGTCAGCCTACAGGGAGATGAGGGCCCTGACGGAGTGGTGCCAGGAAAATAACCTCTCCCTCGACATCAACAAAACAAAGGAGCTGATTGTGGACTTCAGGAGACAGCAGAGGGAGCATGCCCCCATCCCCATCGAGGGGGCTGCAGTGGAGAAGGTGAAAAGCTTCAAGTTCCTCTGCGTACACATCACTGACAATCTGAAATGTCCACAACCCCAGGGCTCTCCAGAGGATTGTGTGGTCTGGCCAACTCATCACTGGGGCCCACCCTGCCTGCTCTTCAGGACATCTACAGCACCCGGTGTCACAGGAAGGCCAGGAAGATCCTCAAGGACCTCAGCCAGCCAAGCCAAGGCCTGTCACCATCCAGAAGGCGAGGTCAGTACAGGTGCATCAAAGCTGGGACCAAGAGACTGGAAAACAGCTTCTATCTCAAGGCCATCAGACTGTTAAATAGTCACCACTAACCGGCCTACACCCAGTACTCTGCACTGAACTTTAGTTACTGTCACTAGCCGGCTACCTGCCCCGATGTGCAGTACATGGTCATGGAACACTGGTCACTTTAATAATGTTAACATACTGTTTTACACACTTCATATGTATGTAATGTATTCTAGTCAAGGCCATCCTATTTAACTAATATACTATTCTTCAGATATACTAAATATTCTACCCATATACTGTCCACATTTTCTATGTATCCCATCACATATATATATATTTATATGGAAATATTAGGATGTCCAGAGTATATATACAGTATATATATACAGTATATATATATATATATATATATACAGTATATATATATATATATATATATATATATATATATATATATATATACTGTATATATATATATATATATATATATATATATATATATATATATATACTGTATATATATATATATATATATATATATATATATATATATATATATATACAGTACCAGTCAAAAGTTTGGACACACCTACTCATTCAAGAGGTTTTCTTTATTTTTTACATTGTTCTACATTGTAGAATAATAGTGAAAACATCAAAACTACGAAAGAACACATATTGAATCATGTACAGTAGTAACCAAAAAAGTGTTCTACAAATCAAAATATATTTTATATTTGAAATTCTTCAAAGTAGTCACCCTTTGCCTTGATGACAGCTTTGCACACTCTTGGCATTCTCTTAACCAGGTTCATGAGGCAGTCACTTGGAATACAGTTCAATTAACAGGTGTGCCTTGTTAAAAGTTAATTTGTGGAATTTCTTTCCTTCTTAATGCGTTTCAGCCAATCAGTTGTGTTGTGACAAGGTAGGGGTGGTATACAGAAGATATACCTATTTGGTAAAAGACCAAGAACCAAGATAGCCCATGTAATGCTTTGTAGGTTAGCAGTAAAACCTTGAAATCAGCCCTTGCCTTAACAGGAAGCCATTGTAGGGTGGCTAGCACTGGAGTAATATGATCAAATTTTGGGGTTCTAGTCAGGATTCTAGCAGCCGTATTTAGCACTAACTGAAGTTTATTTACTACTTTATCCGGGTAGCCGGAAAGTAGAGCATTGCAGTAGTCTAACCTAGAAGTGACAAAAGCATGGATACATTTTTCAGCATAATTTTTGGACAGAAAATTTCAGATTTTTGCAATGTTACGTAGATGGAAAAAAGCTGTCCTTGAAACAGTCTTGATATGTTCGTCAAAAGAGAGATCAGGGTCCAGAGTAACGCCAAGGTCCTTCACAGTTTTATTTGAGACGACTGTACAACCGTCAAGATTAATTGTAAGATTCAACAGAAGATCTCTTTGTTTCTTGGGACCTAGAACAAGCATCTCTGTTTTGTCCGAGTTTAAAAGTAGAAAGTTTGCAGCCATCTACTTCCTTATGTCTGAAACACAGGCCTCCAGTGAGGGCAATTTTGGGGCTTCACCATGTTTGATTGAAATGTACAGCTGTGTGTCATCCGCATAGCAGTGAAAGTTAACATTATGTTTTCGAATTGCATCCCCAAGAGGTAAAATATATAGTGAAAACATTAGTGTTCCTTGAGGAACACCGAAATTTACAGTTGATTTGTCAGAGGACAAACCATCTTTCCGATTTGGTCCTGCCGTACATACCTACACGTACGCACGCTACGGTCACAAGACGCAGGTCCCCTAATTGTCCCTAGAATTTCTAAGCAAACAGCTGGAGGCAGGGCTTTCTCCTATAGAGCTCCATTTTTATGGAATGGTCTGCCTACCCATGTGAGAGACACAGACTCAACCTTTAAGTGTTTATTGAAGACTCGCCTCTTTAGTAGGTCCTATGATTGAATGTAGTCTGGCCCAGGAGTGTGAAGGTGAACGGAAAGGCACTGGAGCAACGAACCACCCTTGCTGTCTCTGCCTGGCCGGTTCCCCGCTCTCCACTGGGATTCTCTGCCTCTAACCCTATTACAGGGGCTGAGTCACTGGCTTACTGGTGCTCTTCCATGCCATCCCTAGGAGGGGTGCGTCACTTGAGTGGGTTGGCGCCCCCCCTTGGGTTGTGCCGTGGCGGAGATCTTTGTGGGCTATACTCGGCCTTGTCTCAGGATGGTAAGTTGGTGGTTGAAGATATTCCTCTAGTGGTGTGGGGGCTGTGCTTTGGCAAAGTGGGTGGGGTTATATCCTGCCTGTTTGGCCCTGTCTGGGGGTATCATCGGATGGGGCCACAGTGACCCGTTCTGTCTCAACCTCCAGTATTTATGCTGCAGTAGTTTATGTGTCGGGTGGCTATGATCAGTCTATTATATCTGGAGTACTTCTCCTGTCTTATCCGGTGTCCTGTGTGGATTTAAGTATGCTCTCTCTAATTCTCTCTTTCTCTCTTTCTTTCTTTCTCTCTCTCGGAGGACCTGAACTCTAGGACCATGCCTCAGGACTACCTGGCATGATGACTCCTTGCTGTCCCCAGTCCACCTGGCCATGCTGCTGCTCCAGTTTCAACTGTTCTGCCTGCGGCTATGGAACCCTGACCTGTTCACCGGATGTGCTACCTGTCCCAGACCTGCTGTTTTCAACTCTCTAGAGACAGCAGGAGAGGTAGAGATACTCTCAATGATCGGCTATGAAAAGCCAACTGACATTTACTCCTGAGGTGCTGACCTGTTGCATCCTCGACAACTATTATGATTATTATTATTTGACCATGCTGGTCATTTATGAACATTTGAAGATCTTGGCCATGTTCTGTTATAATCTCCATGTTCTGTTATAATCTGGCACAGCCAGAAGAGGACTGGCCACCCCTCATAGCCTGGTTCCTCTCTAGGTTTCTTCCTAGGTTCTGGCCTTTCTAGGGAGTTTCTCCTAGCCACCGTGCTTCTACACCTGCATTGCTTGCTGTTTGGGGTTTTAGGCTGGGTTTCTGTACAGCACTTTGAGATATCAGCTGATATAAGAAGGGCTATATAAATACATTTGATCTGATTTGATTTTAAACGACAGTCCGTCAATATTTTAAGATATGAAGGTTAGTCAATCGGGAACATTTCAAGAACTTTGAAAGTTTCTTCAAGTGCAGTCGCAAAAACCATCAAGCGCTATGATGAAACTGGCTCTCATGAGGACCACATCAGGAAAGACAGACCCAGAGTTATTTATTTATTTAAGCTTTATTTAACTAGGCAAGTCAGTTAAGAACAAATTCTTATGAACAATGATGGCTTACCAAAAGGCAAAAGGCCTCCTGCAGGGACGGGGGCTGGGATTAAAAAAAAAAAAAAAATATAGGACAAAACACACATCACGACAAGAGAGTCACCACAACACTACATAAAGAGACCTCTGCTGCAGAGGATAAGTTCATTAGAGTACCCAGCCTCAGAAATTGCAGCCCAAATAAATGTTTCACAGAGTTCAAGTTACAGACACATCTCTACATCAACTGTTCAGAGGAGACTGCGTGAATCAGACCTTCATGATCGAAATTCTGCAAAGAAACCACTACTAAGGGATAAAGGATAACAAGAAGAAGAGACTTGCTTGGGCCAAGAAACACAAGCAATGGACATTAAAAAATTGACATTAAACCGGTGGAAATCTGTCCTTTGGTCTGAAGAATCCAAATGTGAGATTTTTGGTTCCAACCGCCGTGTCTTTGTGAGACGCAGAGCTGGTGAACGGATGATCTCTGCATGTGTGTTTCCCACCGTGACGCATGGAGGGGGAGGTGTGATGGTGTGGGGGTGTGGGGGTGCTTTTCTGGTGACACTGTCATGATTTATTCAAGGCACGCTTAACCCTTATGGCTACCACAGCATTCTGCAAGTGATACGCCATCCCATCTGGTTTGCCCTTAGTGGGACTATCATTTGGTTTTTCAACACGACAATGACACAACAGGGCTATAAGGGTTATTTGACCAAGAAGGAGGGTGATGGAGTGCTGCATCAGATGACCTGGCCTCCACAATCACCCGACCTCAACCCAATTGAAACGGTTGGGATGAGTCAGACCACAGAGTGAAGGAAAGGAAGCCAACAAGAGCTCAGCATATGTGGGAACTCCTTCAAGACTGTTGGAAAAGCATTCCAGGAGAAAATGGTTGAGAGAATGCCAAGAGTGTGCAAAGTTGTCATCAAGGCAAAGCGTAGCTACTTAGAAGAATCTACAATCTCAAATATATTTTCAATTTGTTTAACACGTTTTTGGTTACTACATGATTCCATATGTGCTATTTCATAGTTTTGATGTCTTCACTATTATTCTACAATTAGTCAAAATAACAAAACTCTGGGTAGGTGTGTCCAAACTTTTGACTGGTACTGTATATATATATTTATACTCCGGACATCCTAATATTTCTATATATCTTAATTCCAATATTTTACTTTTTAGATGTGTCTGTATTGTTGTGTATTGTTAGATATTACTGCACTGTTGGAGTTAACAACACAAGCATTTCACTACACCTGCATGTACACTACACTACACCTGCTATGTGTATGTGACCAATAATAAGTACAGTTTTGATTAAGTGTTCTTTGGAGTATGTACAGTTCTGTAGTGTGTGATGTGTCATGCCCTCAGTGGTATTCAAGCCCTATAGCTGCCCCCAATGTCACCCCATGTTTTTTTTAAACTTTATTTAACCTCACTAGGGTAGGGGGCAGCATTCGGGAAATTTGGATTAAAAGTGTGCCCAAAGTAAACTGCCTGCTACTCAGGTCCAGAAGCTAGGATATGCATATAATAGATTTGGATAGAAAACACTCTAAAGTTTCCAAAACTGTTAAAATAATGTCTGTGAGTATAACAGAACTGATATGGCAGGCAAAAACCTGAGGAAAATTCATCCAGGAAGTGCTATTATTTTGAAATGTCTCTTTTCCATTGAAAGCCTATCCACCATACAAATACTTATGACGCAGTTCACGATCTCTATGGCTTCCACAACATGTGGCCAGTCTCATGTGGCCAGCCTTTAGGCATTGTTTCTTTCTTTCGCCTTTCTTGTTTCTCCTTTTCTATTGATGAAGCTTTTGTCCGGTTGAAATATGATCGATTATTAATGACAAAAACAGGATTGATTATAAACATCGTTTGACATGTTTCTATGAACTTTTATGGTACTTTTTAGATTTTTCGTCTGTCTGTCTGTGACCGCGCTTTGTTCCAATGGATTACTGAACAAAACGCACCAACAAAACTGAGGTTTTTGAATATAAAGAGGGACTTTATCGAACAAAATGAACATTTATTGTGTAACATGGAGTCTTCGGAGTGCAACCACATGAAGATCATCAAAGGTAAGTGATACATTTTAACGCTCTTTCTGACTTTTGTTACTCCTCTTCTTGGCTGCGAACTGTTTGTAATGATTTGTCTGCTGGGGGCTGTTCTCAGATAATCGCATGGTTTGCTTTCGCTGTAAAGCCTTTTTGAAATCTGACACCGTGGTTGGATTAACAAGAAGTTATATGTATAACATTTTTATGAGTTTTTCTGTTTTTGAATTTGGCGCTCTGCAATTTCACTGGAGGTTGGCCAGGTGGGACGGTAGCATCCCACACCCCCTAGGGAGGTTAACTAGGCAAGTCAGTTAAGAACAAATTCTTATTTACAATGACGGCCTACCCCGGCCAAACTCAGACAATGCTGGGGCAATTGTACACCGATCTATGGGACTCCCAATCACAGCTGGTTGTGATATAGCCTGGATTTGAACCAGAGTGTCTGTAGTGACACCTCTAGCACTGAGGTGCAGTGCCTTAGACTCCTGCACCACTCGGGAGTCCAGAATGCTTTAGTCTGTTTTTCCCTAGTCACTACTACCTCATTGCATGGTATAGTTGTATCAGTAATGGTTTTGGATAAAGATATAAAGTGCAAGGCCAGAGTTAGATAACTAACTTTCATTGATGTGGCTGTTCCTCTCAGACACTCTACAGACTCTTTACAATGCCTCAGGAGCAGCAGCTTACTCTGATCTTTACACTTTTATTCCACAGAGTTTAAAAGTCATGTTGCTATTTTGGCTCAATCCCTGACCTCTGCCCTTCCCAGCTGGGACATGTCCCTCTAGCCCACGGGAGGCCCTGCCCTATTGGCTGAGCCTGGCTGCCAATCAGAAAGTGATGTGCCCTCATTGGTGGGGAACAGTGGAAAACCGGCAGCTACACAGGGCCACATTCCAGGGTGCTATAAAAGGTGTGGTAAGAGTCGCTTGGGGCTGTTGGTCTCAGAGTCTGTGTACTATAAGGGAGGGCTGTGTTTCCTGTGTTTGGTAAAGGAACTTAAACATGACTACCGCCCATAAGTTGGTGATCGTCCGTCATGGCGAGAGTGAGTGGAACCAGTACAACAAATTCTGTGGATGGTTTGATGCCGACCTTAGCGAGAAGGGCCTGGAGGAGGCCAAGAGTGGTGCTAAGGCCATCAAGGAGGCTGGCATGAAGTTTGACATCTGTCACACCTCTGTGTTGAAGCGCGCCGTCAAGACCCTGTGGACCATCCTGGAAGGCACAGACCAGATGTGGCTGCCCGTGTGCCGCACATGGCGCCTGAACGAGCGCCACTACGGCGGCCTGACAGGTCTTAACAAGGCAGAGACAGCCGAGAAGCATGGAGAGGAGCAGGTCAAGATCTGGCGTCGCTCCTTCGACACCCCCCCTCCCCCAATGGAACACAACCACGCCTACCACAAGATCATCAGTGAGGTAGGAGGACTGGTGGTGGAGTATTGGTGGTGCTAGTACTACACAAAACACACCTGTGATTCAAGTTTTAAGTGTGTGATTGATGATATAGAATAATAACTTTGAAAAGTAAAACGCCCCTAGAATATGCACAAGTTTTACAAGGAAACGGGATAACATCAGGATATCTATGACTTGCTCAGGAGAACCTACAAGACTAAGACCTGCAGGTCTCATTTGAAGTAAAACACCATTGACTGATTGGAACAGCATTGAATTAAATTCTGACTTCTCATGTATAACTACTTGTATGAGCCTAAACATGGACTGTACAACTGCAACATGTAACACTTGAGTTACTAAGTAAGCTCTGCCAGGTTTAATTTGCAGACCTCTAGTATGTTACATCACACTTGTCAGCACCTGCTGTTGTGAAGATACATTTGAGCGGTGTAACCCAACATGATGATACATTTGAGCAGTGTAACCCAACATGATAATACATTTGAGCAGTGTAACCCAACATGATAATACATTTGAGCAGTGTAACTCAACATGATAATACATTTGAGCAGTGTAAACCAACATGATAATACATTTGAGCAGTGTAACCCAACATGATAATACATTTGAGCAGTGTAACCCAACATGATAATACATTTGAGTAGTGTAACCCAACATGATGATACATTTGAGCAGTGTAACCCAACATGATAATACATTTGAGCAGTGTAACCCAACATGATAATACATTTGAGCAGTGTAACCCAACATGATAATACATTTGAGCAGTGTAACCCAACATGATGATACATTTGAGCAGTGTAACCCAACATGATAATACATTTGAGCAGTGTAACTCAACATGATGATACATTTGAGCAGTGTAACCCAACATGATAATACATTTGAGCAGTGTAACTCAACATGATGATACATATGAGCAGTGTAACTCAACATGATAATACATTTGAGCAGTGTGACTCAACATGATAATACATGTGAGCAGTGTAACCCAACATGATAATACATTTGAGCAGTGTAACCCAACATGATAATACATGTGAGCAGTGTACCCCAACATGATGATACATGTGAGCGGTGTAAGCCAACATGATAATACATGTGAGCGGTGTAACCCAACATGATGATACATTTGAGCGGTGTAACCCAACATGCTGTTCTGTCCTCCCACCAGTCAAGGCGCTACAAGGGCTTGAAGCCTGGTGAGCTGCCCACATGTGAGTCCCTGAAGGACACCATTGCCCGCGCCCTGCCCTACTGGAACGATGTCATCGCACCTGAGATCATAGCCGGCAAGAACGTCATCATCGCTGCCCACGGCAACAGCCTCCGCGGAATTGTCAAGCACTTAGAGGGTGAGTATTATGGGCTGCTGTGTTAGCTGGACACAGACAGAGAGCGAGGGTGGGGGGGAGGGGGGAAAGGAGAGGGGAGGACATGGAGAAAGAGTGGTACAACTAACATAGGAGATGAAAAAACACAAGGCAGGAGGGAACATGGAATCGCTTGGAAATGAGAGGCAGTACTTGAGGGGAAAGGTTAGAGATAATGTTTCACAAGGCATGTCCAGTATGGCATGGAGTCAAACATCACTCACAACACAGATCTAACAGATGCATAGCCACTGCACAGATTGAAGCAGGGATCTAGCCTGCCTTGAGGTTCTTGAGAGAGCAGCCAAGGAAGTGAATAAAGAGAAGAAGTCCATTTGAGCAGCAGCAAGAGATTTTAAAAACATTGACTGAATGACACTGAAGAGGTACATTGACAAAAAATGAAAACGAACATGCACCTGTGTAAAAGAGAGGCTATAATAGAGTAGCAGAGGCACACGAGGTCTTATCTGATGACCTGGAGTCTGCCTGAGCTTGCTAAGCATGTCGAGAATCTCGTTGACCAGTTTCATGGGCTTAGTAGCCTCAAATGCAGAGAACTTGCCTATGAATGTGTACATCGAAACAATATTCCTGTCCCAGACAACTGGTCAAGAAATGGAAGGGTAAGTGATATTGAACAGAGATCTACTGTATATGTTAAGACATACAATATACCACACCCCCATTCCATGAATTAAACTTTGACCTACCAGCACCATCACCCACTGTCACAGGACATCATCACCTAGCGTCACAGGACACCTTCACCCATTTACCACAAGGCGGCTCAACTTACCACATACCCTGCACAAGCTGTTTTCAAAACTGTTATGTTTACATGAATTCTGATTCCACACAACATCCTGAAATATATGTAGATATCTTTGTTAGAAATAATATTATGTTTCCCTTGACATAGTGATGCTGAATGTAAAAATGGCTCAATTTACCCCACTCTCCCCTACACTGATGTAGGGGCTGGCTGTACACAGTAAATTCCTAATAGGCTGTTGATTGTTTGTGGGTCACTGAGAATGTAACAGCTGGACCCATAGGCATGGTACATCACAAGCACCCAGTCACATACATAGAGTACACACACACATTCCCAGATTACCAGCAATCTATAAATAACTGTCTCTCTCCCTGGAGCTCAGACCAACACAGTGGAAAAGGCCAT
The DNA here is from genome assembly GCF_029448725.1 of Salvelinus fontinalis. Taxonomy (NCBI): domain Eukaryota; kingdom Metazoa; phylum Chordata; class Actinopteri; order Salmoniformes; family Salmonidae; genus Salvelinus; species Salvelinus fontinalis. The sequence continues at coordinate 20,345,084 of NC_074685.1, read as the reverse complement.
GGGTGCGGTCCCGTTACGGGCACGACCTTTCTGCAGAAAGGTTTTGCATTCTCTAGGAGTGGTGGGACCAGGGTAATGCAGACAGGGTTTCAGAGGGAGAGGGAGAGACACGAGGGCAGAGGGAAGGCTCAGGGAAAGGGCAGAGGGAACAAGCTACTTATTTCCCCCTGAAAGAGGAGTGTGGATGACCTCACCTGTTTTATTTTGTAAAGAGAGATGTGTAGTGGGTACTAGCTAAGAAATATACCAGCCTTCAAGGATCTGTACTTAACATCCATAGAAAGGATTTCCCATCCACTGGGAATACACGTCAAATACAGTGCCTAATGTGAATTTCCTTGTACATGAATGATCAGTCTGGATTTCCCACCCTATCCTCTGTTCATTCCTAACACATCTGTCTGTCTGTCTCAGGCATGTCCGACGCTGCCATCATGGAGTTGAACCTGCCAACAGGTATACCCATCGTGTATGAGCTGGACGTGAATCTGAAGCCGGTCAAACCCATGGCTTTCCTGGGAGATGCCGAGACTGTGAAGAAGGCCATGGAGGCTGTGGCTGCCCAGGGCAAGGCTAAGAAGTAAGCTAGCCTGGACACGTCAAGAGGAGGGAGAGAAAGTGACTGTCCCCCCCATCCCTTACTATCATCCACCCCCTCCATCTCCCCATTCACCTGCAGTCCATTCCATCCTGGGATAAATGCTCTCTTTGGTTGTGGAAATATGCCCTGTGTAGCCCCCTGTATCTGAGAGTGAACATCATAAAACCCAAATATGGTGTGATTGTTCCATAGATCAGTGTAGGTGGTACCGGTACTGCACAAGTCTTGTCCACTCACACAAACACATAGACTCTTGTGGAGTGTCACATTCCCACTGTAGGATTGGTGAAGCCGTGTGTTAAGGCACCACAATCTGACACAACAAATAAAGAAACCACCTTTTTGTCTACACCGGTTTCTGCTTTTATCTTTCTTCCCCTGGGTTCTGATGTTTTTCCTCCTATTAAATTTGGGCCTAATCTTTTTCAGTCTCTTCCTCTCTCACTTCCCCTTTTCTCTTCTCTTCTACTCCTCCATTACCTGCTCTTCCTCCTCTCCCTCCATGGGTAATTCAGTGGTATCATGACGGCAGCGGCGGGGCTGTGTAATCTTATCCAGGGGGCAGAGCGGAGTGTGGCAGGGAGGAGAGAGGAGGGTCACTGAGTTTGTTTTGGCAGCATTCCCATGGTGCAGGAGCACTTCATCTGACTCTGTCCCTCTCCTCAGTACAGACAGAGTATGCTGGCTCAGGGCCAGGGCCACTTTTAGCAGGGGGTAGGGGAGAAGGTGTGGGTGAGGTTGGGTGTGGGTGGATGGGTGTGTGAAGGGGTTTAGGGGTGAGCTACTAAGTCAGTGTGTGTGTGTGAAGGGGTTTAGGGGTGAGCTACTAAGTCAGTGTGTGTAAAGGGGTTTAGGGGTGAGCTACTAAGTCAGTGTGTGTGTAGAGGATAGGGGAGAGGGTGTGGGTGAGGTTGGGTGTGGGTGGATGGGTGTGTAAAGGGGTTTAGGGGTAAGCTACTAAGTCAGTGTGTGTGCGAAGGGGTTTAGGGGTGAGCTCCTAAGTCAGTGTGTGTGTAAAGGGGTTTAGGGGTGAGCCACTAAGTCAGTGTGTGTGTTAAGGGGTTTAGGGAGTTTAGGGAGGGGCCACTTTTAGCAGGGGGTAGGGGAGAGGGTGTGGGTGAGGTTGGGTGTGGGTGGATGGGTGTGTAAAGGGATTTAGGGGTGAGCTACTAAGTCAGTGTGTGTGAAGGGGTTTAGGGAGTGAGCTACTAAGTCAGTGTGTGTGTGTTTAAAGGGGTTTAGGGGTGAGCTACTAAGTCAGTGTGTGTAAAGGGGTTTAGAGGTGAGCTACTAAGTCAGTGTGTGTGTAGGGGATAGGGGAGAGGGTGTGGGTGAGGTTGGGTGTGGGTGGATGGGTGTGTAAAGGGGTTTAGGGGTAAGCTACTAAGTCAGTGTGTGTGCGAAGGGGTTTAGGGGTGAGCTCCTAAGTCAGTGTGTGTGTAAAGGGGTTTAGGGGTGAGCTACTAAGTCAGTGTGTGTGTAGAGGATAGGGGAGAGGGTGTGGGTGAGGTTGGGTGTGGGTGGATGGGTGTGTAAAGGGGTTTAGGGGTAAGCTACTAAGTCAGTGTGTGTGCGAAGGGGTTTAGGGGTGAGCTCCTAAGTCAGTGTGTGTGTAAAGGGGTTTAGGGGTGAGCCACTAAGTCAGTGTGTGTGTTAAGGGGTTTAGGGAGTTTAGGGAGGGGCCACTTTTAGCAGGGGGTAGGGGAGAGGGTGTGGGTGAGGTTGGGTGTGGGTGGATGGGTGTGTAAAGGGATTTAGGGGTGAGCTACTAAGTCAGTGTGTGTGAAGGGGTTTAGGGAGTGAGCTACTAAGTCAGTGTGTGTGTGTTTAAAGGGGTTTAGGGGTGAGCTACTAAGTCAGTGTGTGTAAAGGGGTTTAGAGGTGAGCTACTAAGTCAGTGTGTGTGTAGGGGATAGGGGAGAGGGTGTGGGTGAGGTTGGGTGTGTAAAGGGGTTTAGGGGTAAGCTACTAAGTCAGTGTGTGTGCGAAGGGGTTTAGGGGTGAGCTCCTAAGTCAGTGTGTGTGTAAAGGGGTTTAGGGGTGAGCCACTAAGTCAGTGTGTGTGTTAAGGGGTTTATGGAGTTTAGGGAGGGGCCACTTTTAGCAGGGGGTAGGGGAGAGGGTGTGGGTGAGGTTGGGTGTGTAAAGGGATTTAGGGGTGAGCTACTAAGTCAGTGTGTGTGAAGGGGTTTAGGGAGTGAGCTACTAAGTCAGTGTGTGTGTGTTTAAAGGGGTTTAGGGGTGAGCTACTAAGTCAGTGTGTGTGTAAAGGGGTTTAGGGGTGAGCTACTAAGTCAGTGTGTGTGAAGGGGTTTAGATGTGAGCTACTAAGTCAGTGTGTGTGTGTGTGTGTGTGTGTAAAGGGGTTTAGGGGTGAGCTACTAAGTCAGTGGGTGTGAAGGGGTTTAGATGTGAGCTACTAAATCAGTGTGTGTGTAAAGGGGTTTAGGGGTGAGCTACTAAGTCAGTGTGTGTGTGAAGGGGTTTAGGGGTGAGCAACTAAGTCAGTGTGTGTGTAAAGGGGTTTAGGGGTGAGCCACTAAGTCAGTGTGTGTGAAGGGGTTTAGATGTGAGCTACTAAGTCAGTGTGTGTGTGTGTAAAGGGGTTTAGGGGTGAGCTACTAAGTCAGTGGGTGTGAAGGGGTTTAGATGTGAGCTACTAAATCAGTGTGTGTGTAAAGGGGTTTAGGGGTGAGCTACTAAGTCAGTGTGTGTGTGAAGGGGTTTAGGGGTGAGCAACTAAGTCAGTGTGTGTGTAAAGGGGTTTAGGGGTGAGCCACTAAGTCAGTGTGTGTGAAGGGGTTTAGGGAGTGAGCTACTAAGTCAGTGTGTGTGTGTGTTTAAAGGGGTTTAGGGGTGAGCCACTAAGTCAGTGTGTGTGAAGGGGTTTAGATGTGAGCTACTAAGTCAGTGTGTGTGTGTGTAAAGGGGTTTAGGGGTGAGCTACTAAGTCAGTGTGTGTGAAGGGGTTTAGATGTGAGCTACTAAATCAGTGTGTGTGTAAAGGGGTTTAGGGGTGAGCTACTAAGTCAGTGTGTGTGCGAAGGGGTTTAGGGGTGAGCTCCTAAGTCAGTGTGTGTGTAAAGGGGTTTAGGGGTGAGCCACTAAGTCAGTGTGTGTGTTAAGGGGTTTAGGGAGTTTAGGGAGGGGCCACTTTTAGCAGGGGGTAGGGGAGAGGGTGTGGGTGAGGTTGGGTGTGGGTGGATGGGTGTGTAAAGGGATTTAGGGGTGAGCTACTAAGTCAGTGTGTGTGAAGGGGTTTAGGGAGTGAGCTACTAAGTCAGTGTGTGTGTGTTTAAAGGGGTTTAGGGGTGAGCTACTAAGTCAGTGTGTGTAAAGGGGTTTAGAGGTGAGCTACTAAGTCAGTGTGTGTGTAGGGGATAGGGGAGAGGGTGTGGGTGAGGTTGGGTGTGTAAAGGGGTTTAGGGGTAAGCTACTAAGTCAGTGTGTGTGCGAAGGGGTTTAGGGGTGAGCTCCTAAGTCAGTGTGTGTGTAAAGGGGTTTAGGGGTGAGCCACTAAGTCAGTGTGTGTGTTAAGGGGTTTATGGAGTTTAGGGAGGGGCCACTTTTAGCAGGGGGTAGGGGAGAGGGTGTGGGTGAGGTTGGGTGTGTAAAGGGATTTAGGGGTGAGCTACTAAGTCAGTGTGTGTGAAGGGGTTTAGGGAGTGAGCTACTAAGTCAGTGTGTGTGTGTTTAAAGGGGTTTAGGGGTGAGCTACTAAGTCAGTGTGTGTGTAAAGGGGTTTAGGGGTGAGCTACTAAGTCAGTGTGTGTGAAGGGGTTTAGATGTGAGCTACTAAGTCAGTGTGTGTGTGTGTGTGTGTGTGTAAAGGGGTTTAGGGGTGAGCTACTAAGTCAGTGGGTGTGAAGGGGTTTAGATGTGAGCTACTAAGTCAGTGTGTGTGTGTGTAAAGGGGTTTAGGGGTGAGCTACTAAGTCAGTGGGTGTGAAGGGGTTTAGATGTGAGCTACTAAATCAGTGTGTGTGTAAAGGGGTTTAGGGGTGAGCTACTAAGTCAGTGTGTGTGTGAAGGGGTTTAGGGGTGAGCAACTAAGTCAGTGTGTGTGTAAAGGGGTTTAGGGGTGAGCCACTAAGTCAGTGTGTGTGAAGGGGTTTAGGGAGTGAGCTACTAAGTCAGTGTGTGTGTGTGTTTAAAGGGGTTTAGGGGTGAGCCACTAAGTCAGTGTGTGTGAAGGGGTTTAGATGTGAGCTACTAAGTCAGTGTGTGTGTGTGTAAAGGGGTTTAGGGGTGAGCTACTAAGTCAGTGTGTGTGAAGGGGTTTAGATGTGAGCTACTAAATCAGTGTGTGTGTAAAGGGGTTTAGGGGTGAGCTACTAAGTCAGTGTGTGTGTGAAGGGGTTTAGGGGTGAGCAACTAAGTCAGTGTGTGTGTAAAGGGGTTTAGGGGTGAGCCACTAAGTCAGTGTGTGTGAAGGGGTTTAGTGAGTGAGCTACTAAGTCAGTGTGTGTGTGTTTAAAGGGGTTTAGGGGTGAGCCACTAAGTCAGTGTGTGTGAAGGGGTTTAGATGTGAGCTACTAAGTCAGTGTGTGTGTGTGTAAAGGGGTTTAGGGGTGAGCTACTAAGTCAGTGTGTGTGAAGGGGTTTAGATGTGAGCTACTAAATCAGTGTGTGTGTAAAGGGGTTTAGGGGTGAGCTACTAAGTCAGTGTGTGTGTGAAGGGGTTTAGGGGTGAGCTACTAAGTCAGTGTGTGTGTGAAGGGGTTTAGGGGTGAGCTACTAAGTCAGTGTGTGTGAAGGAGTTTAGGGGTGAGCTACTAAATCAGTGTGTGTGAAGGGGTTTAGGGGTGAGCCACTAAGTCAGTGTGTGTGTTAAGGGGTTTAGGGAGTGATCAACTAAGTCAGTGTGTGTGTGTGTGTGTGTGTGTGTGTGTGTGTGTGTGTGTGTGTGTGTGTGTGTGTGTGTGTGTGTGTGTGTGTGTGTGTGTGTGTGTGTGTGTGTGTGTGTGTGTGTGTGTGTGTGTGTTTAAAGGGGTTTAGGGGTGAGCTACTAAGTCAGTGTGTGTGAAGGGGTTTAGGGAGTGAGCTACTAAGTCACAGTGTGTGTTTGTAAAGGGGTTTAGGGGTGAGCTACTAAGTCAGTGTGTGTGAAGGGGTTTAGATGTGAGCTACTAAGTCAGTGTGTGTGTAAAGGGGTTTAGGGGTGAGCTACTAAGTCAGTGTGTGTGTGTGAAGGGGTTTAGGGGTGAGCTACTAAGTCAGTGTGTGTGAAGGAGTTTAGGGGTGAGCTACTAAGTCAGTGTGTGTGTGAAGGGGTTTAGGGAGTGAGCTACTAAGTCAGTGTGTGTGTGTTTAAAGGGGTTTAGGGGTGAGCTACTAAGTCAGTGTGTGTGTGAAGGGGTTTAGGGGTGAGCTACTAAGTCAGTGTGTGTGTAAAGGGGTTTAGGGGTGAGCTACTAAGTCAGTGTGTGAAGGGGTTTAGGGATTAGCTACTAAGTCAGTGTGTGTGTAAAGGGGTTTAGGGGTGAGCTACTAAGTCAGTGTGTGTGAAGGGGTTTAGGGGTGAGCTACTAAGTCAGTGTGTGTAAAGGGGTTTAGGGGTGAGCCACTAAGTCAGTGTGTGTGTGTAAAGGGGTTTAGGGGTGAGCTACTAAGTCAGTGTGTGCGAAGGGGTTTAGGGGTGAGCTACTAAGTCAGTGTGTGTGAAGGGGTTTAGGGGTGAGCTACTAAGTCAGTGTGTGTGAAGGGGTTTAGGGGTGAGCTACTAAGTCAGTGTGTGCGAAGGGGTTTAGGGGTGAGCTACTAAGTCATTGTGGGTGTAAAGGGGTTTAGGGGTGAGCTACTAAGTCAGTGTGTGTGAAGGGGTTTATGAGTGAACTACTAAGTCAGTGTGTGTGAAGGGGTTTAGGGGTGAGCTACTAAGTCAGTGTGTTTGGTACTTTCATTATGCGTTTACAATAGTTCTAATTCTAGGCCATCAATAATTACCAAACCCAGACCTTAATGTAATCAGCAACATTAATGGACAAATCAACTACCACCTGTACTGAGATTTCATTACTGGGTCAGAGAAGGGGGCACTAAAAGGAATTGCCTTTAGGTTAGATTGAACACAAATTCTATCAAACCAAGAGCGGGGAAAGCAGTAAGATAACATTTTACACGAACTAGTCTGGATCCCAAACACAAGGTTGGTCTAAAGTGGCTAAATCAAATTATAATCTTCAATTAGAAAATATTTTATTAAATTCCCAACTACAACTAACTGGTTATAAGACAATGTGTTGTTGTAAGGCATACAGATGTTCTATTTCAATGTCTATAATGTAAGGTATCTACATGTCTAAATGAAGCTTTTCCAATCAATCTTGCTTCAAAAATAGGTATTTATATCTAGTCTAATTGCATTGAATAAAATCCTTAATTTAAAGTGAAAATTATTTAGTCCAATAATCATATATCAAGCCACAGGATGGTCTTTTCTCACATTTTAAAGATTAAACAATGTCATAATGTTGAATGTGTTAGAGTAGGCAAAAGCTAAGTGCTACTAACAGTCAAATACAGAGACTGATATTGAAGTAAATACCACTGACCAGAAGAGGCTGGTAGGGGGAGCTATAGGAGGACAGGCTTATTGTAATGTATGGAATGGAATTCCTGGAACGGAGTGAAATGTGGTTTCCATATGTTTGATGTGTTTGATACCATTCCATAAATGCCATTCCAGTCATTACAATGAGCCTGTCTTCCTATAGCTCCTCCCACCAGCCTCTGTCACAGACATTCTATTTATAATCTATAGGAGAGATGAGGCTACCCTCTAGTGGTAAGAATCAATCTTACATCTCAACAGAAGGAGAGTACACAAGTGTTGCCATTTCATGAAATTTCACAGCAATGTCCCGAAACCAAATCCAGTAGAGATGGCATTTACCAATATACATGTTGCACACTGACCTTTGTCTTGACCTATGTTCAAGCCACCATCTGATCTTTATCTAATTGAATAAGCCAAGATCGGATGGTAAAGGCTTCAGTGAATAAAGGACAGAGTAGCCTATTTTACTGTAACCACTTACTGCACTGTGACTGCAATCTTTATTTCGTATCACAATTTATTTTTATGAGGGACAACCTGCAGACGGCTACGACACAGAGAAACATTTCCAAAAGGCCAGGGGTTGGTTGCACCAGATGAAAGTCAAGTTGCAATTTACCCTTTTCCATGACCATTTCCATGTTGTTTAGGTTTCCACATGTTTTGGTTCAACATGTTCCCATATGATTTATTTTGATTAGAAAATAAACATCATAGTTCCCATATGATTAGAAATGTCTGTGTGGGGACCAAGAGGCAGCAGAGCCCATAGAGATCCTATAAAAGTACTCATTCCTAATTCAATGGCTGAGCCCAACAGGTTGCCATGCAACCAGCATCCACCAGTGGGAGCTATTCCCACAGTGATGCTCACTGCGGCAGAGAAAATGCAGCTGAAGAGACCAGTCTGTTAATGCTCCAATGATCTCAGTGTAGATCTCATCAAATCTAATAGAACCGATTTAAAATGGTCTTCTTATTAAGACAGTGTCAGACAGTGCTGTTACTATTTTGGTTGCAGATACTATTCGTGTGGAAACACTGTAGGTTGTCTAAATTCTTTGACATGAATAAATGCTCCCATCCCTAAAGGTATGCAAATCTAACCATTTTTGCCATGCATACTGTAACATAGTTGCAAAGGTCATAGGGAAAACCTATGGTTCAGACACAGACAGATTCCACCTTCCTGAGGTGGATTTAAGCGGTAGGGATGTGTCTCTACATGCCTGTCTGTAAGGCAGATGGGGCTGACAGAACACTCCAATGCTTCAACTTCTCATAGGCTACTGTACAACAGACATGCACACGCACATGCACACACACACACCTTGGTTTTACCTGAATATTTAGGCCTGCCTGAGTCATCCTAGTTGTCCCATCTGGAACATTCTTAAAGCTGGAGGTGCAAAGTGAAACAGCGATACTAAACCTTCTGCAACAATGAGTTGAACACTGACACACTGGCATGAGTCATGCATTCTTTCTACATCCTCTGTTTTATCCCTATGGGAGGTCCATATAGCACTGTGTGTATTGAATTCTATCCCTCCCTGCACTCACTCTTGAGACAATAGTCACCAAACGTACCACATACAAAGGCCTCAACCCTCTGCCCTTCTGCTATTAAAATGTAGCATACAATGGTGATACACAGACATAGTAACCTATTCAGAATAAAAACAATGTTTATTCAAAGCACTTTCTTACCAACCCGGGCCATTTCATGTGCTCCAAAACAGTGTAGTAATAGTGTATCACAGAATAATGAACACAAACAGAATATACACAACAGAGACTGAAATAACTTCTGGAGTCGTCTACAACATCAATGATAGTGTGTCTAAACGACAGAGAGGATTGTGTGAACATCCCTCTGTCACTGCTCTCTGTGTGTGTTTAGCATGTGTATGGACCTCAGCCGGGGTTCGGGAGGGTGTTCCAGCTCCAGACAGGAGCCGCATGGGATCAGAACAGCTAGGATGGAGGGCCCTGAGGTGGGGGTATCACACATCAGAACCCTGGAGCCTCCATCCCACCATCCCCTCCCTCTGCCCATCACGGCTAACAGTCCGCTAAATGCCAAACCTCATTAGGACCCATAGGGGCCCTCTCCAGGTCTGTGGGGGCCAACGGCCACATAGGATTAGCCAGAGCTGCCTGCCATTGTCAAGGGCAGACATAACTCAACCCCCCCCCCCCCCCCCCCCCCCCCACTCCCCCATTTAATACACAACTACAGTCATCAGGAAGGAAAGGACAAAGGCTGGATTATACCCCTTGAGACCTCTACCTCTAAACAGCATTGGTGAGGGGCGAGAGCATGAGTAAGAAAGTCTATTGTGAGTGGACATTGGACTTGTCCTATAATAAACCACACAATACCAAAAACTTCAAAGTCAAACAGTCAAACGTTTAATAACACCTACTCATTCAAGGGTTTTTCTTTATTTTAACTATTTTCTACAATGTAGAATAATAGTGAAGACATCAAAACTATGAAATAACACATATGGACTATGAAATAACACATGGAATCATGTAGTAACCAAAAAAGTGCTAAACAAATCAAAATATATGTTATATTTGAGATTCTTCAAATAGCCACCCTTTGCCTTGATGACAGCTTTGCACACTCTTGGCATTCTCTCAACCAGCTTCATGAGGTAGTCACCTGGAATGCATTTCAATTAACAGGTGTGCCTTGTTAAAAGTTAAATTGTGGAATTTCTTTCCTTCTTGATGCATTTGAGCCAATCAGTTGTGTTGTGACAGGGTAGGGGTGGTATACAGAAGATAGCCCTATTTGGTAAAAGACCAAGTCCATATTATGACATGAAAAGCTCAAATAAGCAAAGAGAAATGACAGTCCATCATTACTTTAAGACATGTAGGTCAGTCAATACAGACCATTTCAAGAACTTTGAAAGTTTCTTCAAGTGCAGTTGCAAAAACCATCAAGCGCTAAGATGAAACTGGCCCTCATGAGGACCGCCACAGGAATGGAAGACCCAGAGTTACCTCTGCTGCAGAGAATAAGTTCATTAGAGTTACCAGCCTCAGAAATTGCAGCCCAAATAAATGCTTCACAGAGTTCAAGTAACAGATACATTTAAACATCAACTGTTCAGAGGAGACTGTGTCAATCAGGCCTTCATGGTCGAATTGCTGCAAAGAAACCAGTACTAAAGAACACCAATAAGAAGAAGAGTCTTGCTTGGGCCAAGAAACACGAGCAATTGACATTAGACCGGTGGAAATTTGTCCTTTGGTCTGGAGTCCAAATCTGAGATTTTTGGTTCCAACCGCCGTGTCTTTGTGAGACGCCGTTTGGGTAAACGGGTGATCTCCGCATGTGTGGTTCCCACCGGAAAGCAAGGAGGAGGAGGTGTTATGGTGCAGGGGTGCTTTGCTGGTGACACTGTCTGTGATTTATTTAGAATTCAAGGCACACTTAACTAGCACTGCTACCACAGCATTCTGCAGTGATAAGCCATCCCATCTGCTTTGTGCTTAGTGGGTCTATCATTTGTTTTTCAACAGGACAATGACCCAACAAACCAACAGGTTGTGTAATGGCTATGTTACCAAGAAGGAAAGTGATGGAGTGCTGCATCAGATGATCTGGCCTCCAAAATCCCCCGACCAACCAAATTGAGATGGTTTGGACCGCAGAGTCGAACCGCAAAGTGAATGAAAAGAAACCAACAAGTGCTCAGCATGTGTGGGAACTCCTTCAAGACTGTTGGAAAAGCATTCCAGGTGAAGCTGGTTGAGAATGATAAGAATGTGCAAAGATGTCATCAAGGCAAAGGGTGGCTACTTTGAAGAATCTCAAATATAAAATATATTTTGATTTGTTTAGCACTTTTTTGGTTACTACATGATTCCATATGTGTTATTTCATAGTTTTGATGTCTTCACTATTATTATGCAATGTAGAAAATAGTCAAAATAAAGAAAAACCCTTGAATGAATAGGTGTTCTAAAAATGTTGACTGATAGTATATATCAGCTGTACTAGGCTACATACGCTTCCCTCCATATTTATTTGGACAGTGAAGTTAAAATGTCTACATTTATTTATTTTATATTTAACCTATACTGCAGCATTTTGGATTTGAGATTAAATGTTTCATGTGAGGCAACAGAACAGAATGTCACCTTTTATTTGAGGGTATTTTCATATACAATGCCTTCGGAAAGGATTCAGACCCCTTGACTTTTTCCACATTTTGGTAGGTTACAGTCTTATTCTAAAATGTATAAAATAGTTTTTCCCCCTCATCAATCTATACACAATAACCCATAATGACAAAGCAAAAATAAAAGTTTGCTAATTTATTTGAAATAAAACTGAAATATAACATTTACATAAGTATTCAGACCCTTTTCTCTCAGTACTTTGTTGAAGCACCTTTGGCGTGATTACAGCCTCAAGTCTTCTTTGGTATGACGCTACAAGCATGGCACACCTGTATTTGGGGAGTTTGTCCCATTCTTCTCTGCAAATATTCTCAAGCTCTGTCAGGTTGGATGGGGAGTATTGCTGTACAGCTATTTTCAGGTCTCTCCAGGGATGTTCGATCAAGTTCAAGTCCGGGCTCCGGCTGGATCACTCAAGGACATTCAGAGACTTGTCCCAAAGCCACTCCTGCGTTGTCTTGGCCGTGTGCTTAGGGTCGTTGTCCTGTTGGAAGGTGAACATTCTCCCCAGTCTGAGATCCTGAGCGCTCTGGAGCAGGTTTTCATCAAGGATCTCGCCGTACTTTGCTCCGTTCATCTTTCATCTTTCATCTGGAATGAACTGCAAAAATCTCTGAAGCTGGAGACTTATATCTCCCTCTCTAACTTTAAGCATCAGCTGCCAGAGCAGCTTACCGATCACTGTACCTGTACACAGCCAATCTGTAAATACCCCACCCAACTACCTCCTCCCCATATTGTTATTTATCTTCTTGCTCTTTTGCACCCCAGTATTTCTACTTGCACATCATGATCTGCACATCTATCACTCCAGTGTTAATGATAAATTGTAGTTATTTCATCTCTATGGCCTATTTATTGCCTTACCTCCCTAATCTTCTACATTTTCAAACACTAAATAGATTTTTTTATTGTGTTACTGACTGTACATTTGTTTATGTGTAACTCTGTGTTGTTGTTTTTGTCGCACTGCTTTGCTTTATCTTGGCCAGGTCGCAGTTGTAAATGAGAACTTGTTCTCAACTGGCCTACCTGGTTAAAAAAAGGTGAAATAAAATAAAAAAAATAAAAAAATCTTTGCCTCGATCCTGAATAGTCTCCCAGTTTCTGCAGCTGACAAACATCCCCACAGCATGATGCTGTCACATCTGCTCCCCCTCTTCCCCCCTCTGGCGCTTGAGGCTGCCAGGCTGCCCTGCATCACTCACTCCTATCATCTATTACGCACAACTGCCTTCCCTCGTCACGCGCATCAGCGATATTGGACTCACCTGGACTCACTCATCATCTGTTCATTACCTCCCCTATATTTGTAAGTTCCCTGCTCTGTTCCCCGCTGCTGCATTAATTGTCTTTTGTCCGTGTTACCTGTTGACGCTGTTACTGTCTCGTTCCATATTAAATGTTTTACTCCCCGTACCTGCTTCGACTCTCCAGCGTCAACTCATGTGACAGATGCTGCCACCACCATGCTTCACCGTCGGGATGGTGCCAGGTTTCCTCCAGAAGTGATGCTTGGCATTCAGGCCAAAGAGTTGAATCTTGGTTTCATCAGACCAGAAACTCTTGCTTCTCATGGTCTGAGAGTCTTTAGGTGCCTTTTGGCAAACTCCAAGTGGGCTGTCATGTGCCATTTTCTGAGGAGTGGCTTCTGTCTGGCCACTCTACCATAAAGGCCTGATTGGTGGAGTGCTGCAGAGATGGTTGTCCTTCTGGAAGGTTCTCCCATCTCCACAGAGGAACTCTAGAGCTCAGTCAGAGTGACCATCGGTTTCTTGGTCACCTTCCTGACCAAGGCCCTTTTCCAGGACCGCCGAGTGCTGAAGTGCATAGCGTGTAACCATCTGTCCTCGGTTGCAACACTCACTACCGAGTTCCAAACTGCCTCTGGAAGCAACATCAGCACAAGAACTGTTAGTCGGGAGCTTCATGAAATGGGTTTCCACAGCCGAGCAGCCCTAAGATCACCATGCGCATTGCCAAGCGTTGGCTGGAGTGGAGTAAAGCTTACCGCCATAAAGTTTAGTGGAGGAGGAATAATGGTCTGGGGCTGTTGTTCATGGTTCGGGCTTGGCCCCTTAGTTCCAGTGAAGGGAAATTTTAATGCTACAACATACAATTACATTTTAGACGATTCTGTGCTTCCAACTTTGTGGCAACAGTTTGGGGAAGGCCATTTCTTGTTTCAGCATGACAATGCACCCATGCACAAAGCGAGGTCCATACAAAAATGGTTTGTTGAGATCGGTGTGGAAGAACTTGACTGGCCTGCACAGAGCCCTGACCTCAGCCCCATCAAACACCTTTGGAACATAGACTGTGACCCAGGTCTAATCGCCCAACATCACTGCCGACCTCACTAATGTTCTTGTGGCTGAATGGAAGCAAGTCCCCACAGCAGTATTCCAACATCTAGTGGAAAGCCTTCCCAGAAGAGTGGAGGCTGTTAAAGCAGCAAAGGGGGGGACCAGCTCCATATTAATGCACATGATTTTGGAATGAGATGTTCGACCAACATCCAGTACCAGTCAAAAGTTTGGACACACCTACTCATTGAAATGTATGTTTTTATGTGTACTATTTTCTACATTGTAGAATAATAGTGAAGACATCAAAACTATGAAATAACACATATGGAATCATGCAGTAACCAAAAAAGTGTTAAACAAATCAAAATATATTTGAGATTTGAGATTTTTCAAAGTAGCCACCCTTAGCATTGATGACAATTTTGCACACTCTTGGCATTCTCTCAACCAGCTTCATGAGGAATGCTTTTCCAACAGTCTTGAAGGAGTTCCCACATATGCTGAGCACTTGTTGGTTGCTTTTCCTTCACTCTGCTGTCCAACTCATCCCAAACCATCTCAATTGGGTTGTGGTCGGGTGATTGAGGAGGCCAGGTCATCTGACACAGCACTCCATCATTCTCCTTCTTGGTCAAATAGCTCTTACACAGCCTGGATGCGTGTTGGGTCATTGTCCTGTTGAAAAACAAATGATAGTCCCACTAAGCCCAAAACAGATGGGATGGCGTATCACTGCAGAATGCTGTGGTAGCCATGCTGGTTAAGTGCACCTTGAATTCTAAATAAATCACAGACAGTCACCGGCAAAGCACCCCCACACCTCCTCCTCCATGCTTCACAGTGGGAACCACACATGCAGAGATCATCCGTTCATCTACTCCGTGTCTCACAAGACACAGCGGTTGGAACCAAAAATCTCAAATCAGAACAAAGGACAGATTTCCACCGGTCTAATGTCAATTGCTTGTGTTTCTTGGCCCAAGCAAGTTTATTTTTATTGCTGTCCTTCAGTAGTGGTTAATTTGCAGCAATTTGACCATGAAAGCCAGATTCACACAGTCTCCTCTGAACAGTTGATGTTGAGATGTGTCTGTTACTTGAACTCTGTGAAGCATTTATTTGGGCTGCAATCTAAGGTGCAGTTAATTGCCTTCAAGTCTCAGAACAAGCATAGACTGATGAGTTTCAGAAGAAATTCTTTGTTTCTAGCCATTTTGAGCCTGTAATCGAACCCACAAATGCTGATGCTCCAGATACTCAACTAGTCTAAAGAAGGCCAGTTTTATTGCCTCTTTAATCAGCACAACAATTTTCAGCTGTGCTAACATAATTGCAAAAGGGTTTTCGAATGGTCAATTATTATTTTAAAAGTATAAACTTGGATTAGCTAACACAACGTGCCATTGGAACACAGGTGTGATGGTTGCTGATAATGGGCCTCTGCACGCCTATGTAGATATTCCATAAACAAATTCCCGTTTCCAGCTACAATAGTCATTTACCACATTAACGATGTCTATACTGTATTTCTGATCAATTTGATGTTATTTTAATGGACAAAAAATGTGCTTTTCTTTCAAAAACAAGGACATTTCTAAGTGACCCCAAACTTTTGAACAGTAGTGTGTTTTACCATTTAGAAATGAAAGTACTTCATGTATCTAGTCCCCCCATTTGAATAAGTCATAAGTATTTGAACCAATTCACCTATAGTGCAATAAAGTAGTCAAATGTTTAGTATTTTGTCCAATTTCTTAGCATGCAATGACTACATTAAGCTTGTGACTACAAACGTGTTGGCTGCGTTTGCAGTTTAAATAAAAAAAGGAATAGCCCTTTCTCGAAACAAAAGGTCATGTTCGGGCAGCTATCTCTGCACAACACCACAGTATGCCCACCCCCTCCCTGCCCACCCCCTCGCCTGATGGGACACTTCAAAGATTAGAAAACAGGCAAAGGCCCCCCACACCACTCTGTTGTAACCCCACCTACTTTATCCTCACAGGCCCTTCCCCTTCTGGGCTCACTAATGAACTCCAGAGGTCAGTCACACTAACTCCACAAGCTGAGGATACAGATAGGAAAGTTTTGAGATCGATATTACTAAGAAGAAGAGATTGATACTACGCTTTGCATAATCTAAGGGCCATCACTAAATCCACAGCCCCTCTCATAGTATTATCACAGTGATGTTGGTCTGATTCTAGCAAGATCAGCACACAGATTCGGATAAGGAATTTGATCTTGATTTTCACTTTGACCATTGTAGTGGACTCTGCAGGCAATGCAGCATGTATCTGGTAAGCATATATTTTTCAACCTTTACTAGATTAGTGAGTCAGTGGTCTGGCAAGAGAGCAACAGCAACATGATGACCCCGTCCCCCCTTACAGCTGACCCCTACCACCAGGGAAACGTCAGGATGACCCTGGAGAAGTCTAACCTCTGGAAGTCCTTCCACAACCTAGCGACTGAGATGATAATCACCAAACATGGCCGGTAAGATACTGTTGTTGTCAAATCAATCATCATCATCATGGCTGGTGCCATCTCCAAACAAGCCATTGACTGAGCACATCCCATGTCTCCCGTATTCCATTCAATTCGGATATGTAAATCGACAAAACATAATTGAGGTGTGTGCAATGAGGAGTACATTTCTTGCTATTCTGTAGCTTTAGCAATGTAGTGAAACTGTCTCTGCTGCTAGTATGCTTTTTTCCTTGTGTAAGAATGAGAGAGCACAGCGTTGTGGTCAGGAATTGAGAATATAATACCATTTGCGTGGGATTGTGTGTATCAGGAGAATGTTTCCCCACTGCAATGTCAGTCTATCTGGACTCCAACCCTATGCCAACTATGTCCTCATGGTGGATATGGTTCCTGTGGACAACTTCAGATACAGGGTAAGAACATGTCCACCTTCCTTCTATAATGCATCATATATCATGTCTTATATACACATTACAATACATTCCTATTGGGAAAGGTCTATTGATAAGCCAAACGTGTCACAATTTGGAATATAGTCAGGCATTGTTTTAAAAGGAAACAACGAGATTAAGTAGAAGACAAGCTTGCATATCAACCCCAGCAGTCAGTCTGCATACAGTCCAGACGGTGACACACTAACACCCAGCCAATCACCACACACACTGCATATCAAAGACCATTACTACTTCCTGTTTTTCTACCCCCGGCTGGAGGTCCAGCCATTTAGCACCCCACCTCCAATTCTCCCCGGTCTAATCAAAGTGAATGGGGCGCAATCACCCCTCCATGCATCCACTGGTCCTCCCCTCAGCACACTGTTGCTTTTAACCAAATGGCTCCACCGAGAGAGAGTTTTCCTTTGTTATAGCAGTTGAAGTATATATGTTGGTAGATTATATGCAATGATGTACATACCTACATGATACTACTCAAGCATGCAGTGATATGCACCACAGATTCCTTACATATCTCACTGTAGAGACTGAGGGTATGTGAGTTTTTGTGGTGTCTAAATGTCCAGTCTTGTCTTGGAGTTTGTTTCACACCTGGGTAAACCACATCCCCTCCCCCCTGCTCTCTGTCTCTGTAGTGGAATAAGGGCCAGTGGGACATGGCTGGGAAAGCCGAGCCCCAACTCCCATGTCGGACATATGTACATCCGGACTCCCCCGCCCCGGGCTCCTACTGGATGAAGCAATCTGTGTCCTTCCTCAAGCTCAAACTCACCAACAATACTCTGGACCAGCACGGCCATGTAAGTAAACCCATCTCCTTCTCTATTGGATCCCCAGCCCACAACGCCTCATAGTCTGAGAGTATACAGTTGTACTATCGACAAACAATGCTGTTAGTTTTTTAATGTTTTTTATATATATTTTTATGGGACATATAAAGGAAATACAAATTACAAATTGAACAGATACATCATTTTATCCCTCTATACTTATTGAACTACCTCCCTTTAACAACAAAAGCAGCATACAAAAATAAAATACATTTACGATTGGAAATAATAATATTTAAATATGCACACAAGTACACATACACAAAAATAAAAAATATCACAACTCACGATCCCTTCCTTCCCACACCCTATCCTGTTGGCCAAAATTCTTACTCCTGAACAATAGAAGGCAACTGTTTAAAAAAGGAAATGAAAGGCTGCCGTCTCAAGAAAAGGTTATCAGTACATCCTCTCAGAGTGTATTTCATTTTTTCTATGTGTAGAAAAGACATTAGATATTTCAACCAGGATGATGCAGTGGGAGGTTTGAAGGATTCCCAGTTAAGACAGATCTGCCGGCGGGCTATAAGGGAGGCAAACGCTACAATGTCCGCTATCCTTTTAGTGAGACTAGGCAACAAAGATGGAACTCCAAATATAGCTATTAGAGGAAACAATGCTGTTAGTTCACTCAACCTGTGTTGTATCTGTTCTGTCCCCAGATCATCCTGCACTCTATGCATCACTACATCCCACGCTTCTCTGTGGTCCAGGCTGACAGTCTGTACAGTGTACGCTGGGGACACTTCCATTCCTTCTCCTTCCCTGAGACCTCCTTCACTGCAGTCACCGCCTACCAGAACACTAAGGTCCATCTACAAACTCACGTGTTAAGAACATACAAATGGAACACCCACATAATTCACTTTTCGGGAATGAGTGTAACCTAATCTGATGTCTTCATCTCTACTCCTGCTTTCAGATCGCTAAACTGAAGATTGACCACAACCCCTTTGCTAAGGGATTCAAGGGGGAAAACACCCGTACTCATAGCAAGAGGTAGGTATTATTAGAACTATAACACTTGGTGCATGTGAGAATACAAGCGATAGCATATTTATTTACATATAATTTTTCCCCATAGGTGTCGATCCAACAAGAGTCCTGGGAATGCTACAAAGAAAGCCAAAGAAGACAAAGATCCAGGAAACAAAAGTTCTCCAGGTACCAATCAACAATATATGACACTGTTATAATGTAATTGGTTGCCAGCCTATTGGCAGTCTCGTTGATGCAAAACCTTTTCCCCTACAGACCTCCAGAGGCCAAAATTAAACTGTGAGCCAGAAGAACAGAGGATGACCCGAGGAGCCACAGAGAACGGGGTTTCGGGTAAGGAGGATCTCTTGTCCCCCTGGGCCTTGAAACAGGACCCGTCCCAGAACCACAGCCTGCACACTGAAATACTGGAGCTCCACGACCACAGACAGGAATACAGCACTGAGGAGCAGATGGTGCCTGGCCCTGCATCTATGTCCTACCAACCATACAGGTACTGTACAACCACCAGAAACACACACACACACACACACACAGGCACACACTCACACGTTGTAAATTACATCTTGACCTCCATTGTTTTGAAAGAAACCCAAAGCTGACACACCACACTCATTTAGAGAATTACTCTAACAGCCTGCACACCCACATGAGAACTAACATATGCAGAAACAGCACCCGCTATGCCAATAGAACATTCAGTGACTCATGGCTATACTTAACAGGCCATCTACGATGCAGGAAGTGGACACCTCCATACTGTGCATGATGGCAACAACAACTAACAGTTCATATCAGTAACCCACTCCATATTTCTCATTGTCTCCAGATCGGTTGAGAATGGCAGACTTCCCTCTCCCTCCTCTATAGTGGAGGATGGTGAATGCAGGCGCAGCTATGAGTCTCACGTCCCAGATGTAGCCACTGTCCCTGTACACAAGACTACCAGACCTGGCCTTGTCAGGGACATGGGTCACCACCACCACACCTTGGCTCCAGCCATGCCCCAGGACTACAGAGTGTCCCCGGTCCATCTGCCCATGTCCTCCAAAACCTACCCTGGGCATATGGGTTACAGTTACCCCCTCTATGGCCACTACTCCACTGACCAGGGTATGGGTCAGTGGGCTGAGTGTGGTACTGGACCGTACTTTCCTCACCACCTGCCCTTCCTCACCAGTCAAACGCTGACCTCAGACCAGGGCACCCTCCCAACGCAGTTTTTATCATCATGGCAACATAGCGGCAGAGTGGAGCTGGAGCCAGAACTTGAGTTTGGACAATGAGGCTGATCTGACAAACAGATCAGAATAGCTGACTCAGACTCACAAAGCGAAGGAGCGGGCTTTCACATTGTGAAGAAAGATACTTGGGACATTTCAGAAAAGTTTCAGAGGGGAAAAGTTGGTGATATTTGTGCATGAGGTCCAAACAAAGATATCTTAATGTGTGTTCTTTGAACTTGTTCTCTGCTACGTGTGTATGATAACTGAGATCAGAATATAACCAAATCCACTGGGTACAGACGTTAGTTCAATATCTAGTTCAATATCTAGTTTTGATTTGTTTGAGTTGTCAACGAAAGTGAATTCAATGTGAAATAAACACAATATGTCACTGGATTTAGGTTAAAGAAATGCAAAATTCCCTTATGTTGATGACTTTCCCCCAAATCCAACCCGTTTTCCACGTTGATTCAACGTCATCACATTGAATTTTTGGTTGAAATTATGTGGGAACAATGTTGATTCAACCAGTTTTTGCCCAGTGGGAAAGGATGTCATGATATTCCAAAATAAATATAATTCAGAATCAACTCATATTCCCATATAGAAACATTTATCTGTATCATACATGCTGTGAATATTACAACTCTTTTCACACAAGCCATAAGTGATCCAAGGGAAGTCAATGTTTCCCAGGAGACACTGCAGAAAGAAGAGATACAGAGGGACACAGAGGTCAGTCCTTCACTCCCACAGAAGGACAGCGCAGGCACACATGTAAGTCTGTCATTGTCATAGGATGGTTGGCAACGCAGGGTACAGACGGACATAGAAGGGCACCAAGATTAGTCTTCACCTCTGTAAAACCTAGACCTGACGAAAGAGAGCGAGGGGGAGAGAAATGATAATAAGGCTAGCCAGGTTTTTAGGTCTGCCGTAAATATTTAACAGAGAGAGAGAGAGAAACCGTCAGCAACTAGCCGATAGGGCTTCTGGGAGCACGCTCTACACAAGGCCAGGGTCAGTGGGCTTATCACAAAGCTCCACGTCTCCTCGTCCTCCTATATACTGTGGAAATGGTTGCAATTATACCTGAGAGAAGATGAGTAAGATAGTGTTAGTTCATTCAGAAAATCAAAGTGGACATGGAGTTTATGGAAATAGTCCAAAAATGGAAATTGATCCCAACTCTCAAAAAGTGGTCAGATCTATTTTGTAATGTAAAGAGCTGCAATGCAATAAATACAATGTATTTCTATCCAAACACTTAAATTATATATTCATGAACCATTTGGAAGTTATTGTATTATATATTAGCCTAAGCTAAATTGCACAAAAGTCCTGAAAAAATATTCACAGAAGATAAACTGGGTAGAAAAGTATTATTGCCCAATTGAGAGCATCCTGTCGGGCTGTATCACCGCCTGGTACGGAAACTGCACCGCCCACAACTGCAGGGGTCTCCAGAGGGTGGTGCGGTCTGCACAACGCATCACCGGGGGCAAACTACTTGCCCTCCAGGACACCTACAGCGCCCGATGTCACAGGAAGGCCAAAAAGATAATCAAGGACAACAACCACCAGAGCCACTGCCTGTTCACATCGCTACCATCCAGAAGGTGAGGTCAGTACAGGTGCATCAAAGCTGGGACAGAGAGACTGAAAAACAGCTTCTATCTCAAGGCCATCAGACTGTTAAACAGCCACCACTAGCAGAGTGGCTGCTGCCTACATACAGACTTGAAATCATTAGCCACTTTAATAAATGAAACACTAGTCACTTTAAAAATGACACTTTAATAATGTTTACATACAGTATCTTGCATTACTCATCTCATATGTATATACTATATTCTATACTATCTATTGCATCTTAGCCTATGCCGCTCTGACATTGCTCATCCGTAGAATTTCTATATTCTTATTCCTTTACTTAGATTTGTGTGTATTAGGTATTTGTTGTGGAATTGTTAGATATTACTTGTTAGATATTGCTGTACTGTCAGAACTAGAAGCACAAGCATTTCGCTACACTCGCAATAACATCTGCTAACCATGTGTACTGTATGTGACCAATAAAAATTGATATGATTTGATTTATTGGACTGAAGCCCATGCGAAGACTGTGAGTGACAGCTGCCTGATTACAGACAATGATTGTGATTGTCCAGGACCATTTCCAGGTCTCATTGTGTCAATAAAACAATCTGTTTTAGCTGTACCTAGCCTGACAATAGCCTGAGCGGTTCAGCTCTCTGTGCGTAATCAAAACTGGCAAAAAATAGACCCCATCATTCCTTCTGTGCTTTCTGCTGCATTTGATCAAGTCAACCAAGTAGAAAATTGGATTCCCCTCCCTGGACAGGACAAATGGATGGACCAGAGTGGAGATGAGGCGACTGCTGTCCCCACTGGCTTCAAGATGTCCACCATTGTTCCTGTGCCCAAGAAAGAAATGGTAACTGAACTAAATTACTCTTGCCCCATAGCACTCACTTCTGTCATCATGAAGTGCTTTGAGAGGCTAGTTAAGGATCATATCACCTCCATCTTACCTGACACCCTAGACCCACTTACATTTGCATACCGCCCCAATAGATCCACAGACGGTCACTCTGAAAGAGCTCCAGAATTCCTCTGTGGAGATGGGAGACCTTCCAGAAGGACAACAATCTCTTCAGCATTCCACCAATCAGGCCTTTATGGTAAAGTGCCAGACTGAAGCCACTCCTCAGTAAAAGGCACAAGACAGCCCGCTTGAAGTTTGCCAAAAGGCACCTAAAGGACTCTCAGTCCATGAGAAACAAGATTCTCTGGTCTGATGAAACCAAGATTGAACTCTTTGGCCTGAATGCCAAGGGTCACGTCTGGAGGAAACCTGGAACCATCCCTATGGTTAAGTATGGTGGTGGCAGCATCATACTGTGCGGATGTTGTTCAGCGGCAGGGACTGGGAGACTAGTCAGGATTGAGGAAAAGATGAACGGAGCAAAGTACAGAGAGATCATTGAGGAAAACCTGCTCCAGAGCGCTCAGAACCTCAGACTGGGGCGAAGGTTCACCTTCCAACAGGACAAACCCAAGAAGAGTCAAGGCTGTAATCGCTGCCAAAGGTACTTTAACAAAGTATTTAGTAAAGGGTGCGAATACTAATGTTTTTTTTATACGTTTGCGAAAAATTCTAAAAACTTGTTTTTGCTTTGTCAATATGGGGTATTGTGTGTAGATTGATGAGGGGAAAAAATGTCATCCATTTTAGAATAAGGCTGAAACTTAACAAAATGTGGAAAAAGTCCAGGGGTTTGAATACTTTCTGAATACACTGTATCTAGCCTCGTTATTGTTATTTTATTGTGATTTTACAGACTGTAAAATACCCATCACTAGCAGCCCTTCACCCGTACCCTGCCCTGAACTGTCAACATGATATTCGAAACTGAGCATGTGCAGACCGCAAAGAAAACAAACAGTAAACAGGATAAGCTTTTGACATGCCACAATACCCATTCTAAGATCAGCATATCCCAGACATCTTATCCAGGTTTCTCATAACTGGGATGCAAGCTTTTACGTGTTATTGTAAACAGGATATGATGTTTATATGCCTCAATTCAAAAACAGATGACCTGAGTATCCCGAATAATAAGGAGATATTGGTGTGCATGTAGATGTGATCATTGATGCTGAACAGGTCAATGATGCAGGTTGGCGTAGACTGCAGTGGACTGTTTCAGCTTCTTGGTGGCAACGGCGAGAATGTGGAGCAGTCTACATGCACCTGCTTGGCTGGGGAGGGACAGCGGGTAGAGACCCATACAAATAAATGGGGGCCCATTCCTGTAAAAGGAAGGTGCAAAAGGGGAGGATGGGGGAGAGGCACACAGCTGCTTCGAATTTGGCGTAAAACAACACCCTCTTGTGGGTAATCACTTTTCCTGTGGTCCTGAGGTACGTGTATGCAGTTGTTAAATCTAGAACATAGTAGGCTACTGTACCATTTGTTTCAGAAGCATATGGGCCCAGAGACAGTTACGTAATGGCCTTATTTATATTGCCGCCAGTGCAGTGACACTTTGTCCGCGAGACACCCGGCGGCAGTGGTAACCCCAGAGTTGGCCGCAGTCTAGCGCTCATATGCACCTGTTCTTGTGTATCATTGTGAGCATCTGTAGCCCCCCAGTCTGCCAGGCGGCAGTGTCTGGAGTTGTCATACGCCGAGCTCAAAGAGTAGACAATATCGCTTACTACCTAGGCTGCTAGAAGCAGAGGCTCTTCAATGTAGTATGGGTTTCTAGTTCAAGGAGTCAGCCACAGATAGAGAGATACCGGAAGAGTAGACAGATGCAAATGTCACCTGCAGTTGTATAATGTAATCTCCAAAGACCACACAATATGTATTTATTAAGGATCCCCATTACTCTTCCTGCGGTCCAGCAAAATTAAGGCAGTTAAACAATTCGGATGGCATGTGACTTGTTGGACATTCTTCCCAAATAGCCTGGTCGAGGCTGGATGCCATCTGGTTTGCATACCAACAGGTCAGAGAACTCAAGCATTGCCCTCCATCCCATCTCCTTTCCCCTCCTCCAGCACAGACCACACTCTCTTCTTACTCACCAAGAAGACCTCACAAATACCTGTCAAATTAGTTTGGAGACCGTAAAATTAAGCTGGTATTAAATCAACTGAGCATTGCTTTCCCAAAGTGTACCCTATTCAACTGAAACCTTAGATGGTTACATTTTATGTAGTAGACCTGCATGCACGTATTAAATATACGCCTAGTTTCCTGAAACCAGTCACAAGTCAAAAAAAGACTTTATCCCAATAAAACAGAGGGATACCTCATCATATGAGAAGAGATTTAGAATAAACCCTGCCCTTGAAAAGTTTCTCTCTCTCTCTAGGTCAGCTCTGCGTGTGCAAGCTTTCTTTTATTAGCACTTCATTAACATTCATTAATTGCTTCCGTTCTCCTGGGCACAGCCCCAATCAAAACTGGAACTGATAGAAATGAAGCGGAGATGGAGAGCAAATGTACCCTGCTCCAGATACAGTCAGTCCTGCTGCAAAATATCCCATCCACCTGCTCCCCTTTACCAAACACATTTCCCCCTGTCTGTTCTGAGCAGAAGAAGAGACTTATTTGGGGAACTCATTACCCTCATAGTAAAGAGGTCAGAGCAACTTAAGTAGACATACATTTTATTTACTTGTTCTGTACATAAAGGGCCATACCAGGACAGGTGTTAACCATGGGAAATATTAACACGTGTTAATGGTATAAGAAAATAAAAAGGCACAATTTTTTATTTTGAATTAAGACGACAACACGGAGGCACTCTAAAACATGAGGGAAAAAACAGTAATACTGTTAATGGCTTTACAAAGCACGTTGATAAAAATATGTTTACCCAACTAAAACGTAAATTAAAATTGGTGTATTGCTTAATCAGAGGGTTTAATATGGAGGTTGCACAAGGAAAACCAAACTACATTTGAATGGATTGATTCCACAGATGCCATAAAAACAAGTCAATTCATATTTTAATGAGAAAATTTTCAATGAGACAAAGCAGCATTTGACCTGGGAGGCCAAGAGGTCATGCACAGAGGCCACCAGCAGGCATTTTTTTCCCTTTAAAAAAAGTAACCTTCAGTCTAATTGTTTACAAGGTTATTAAAACAAATATTAAATGCTCAACTCAACAGTTGGCTAACAAAAAACACTACAGTCAGGACATGATTGATAGTTGTACAATGGTATTACTCTACCCAATGAAAAAGCTCAGGGGGATTGATGGGCAAGCACTAGGGGAAGGGGAAGTCTTCTTTACAGCAGAGATCTAATGAAGCTCTTTATCAGCACACTCACACCAAGACCAGAGAGCAGGACAGCTCTGGCATCACAATGTCAGTCAGACATAACCAAAGACAACCAAGTTCTCTTCTCATGTCCTGTGCTTGACAGTCAACACTGGCTAGAGATGAGAGTCAGGGGTGTAACCAATCACCACCTTAGGGAACCTGGGGAGGAAACAGGGAAGGATTGCTTGTACTAAAGTTGCATTTTTCAGTGAAAGGCATTGATGGGGTGTCATTGGCTGGCTGCAACCTTTGCCCACCTCCTGTGACCCATATCATTGGATGCATGAGGCATCCGTCTCATAGAAAAGCCCTTACCCCTCAACAGCATTTATAAGTCCTCTTACAACATTGGCTATAGCCTGGTCACAGTCATGCACCTATACTACGACAAACGCCTCGCTCAGCACTCCTGAATTTATGGCACAAATAAAACAAAATATGTCTTCACATTTGGCCATTTCACATGTAGTCTGGGGAAATCATAAATAACGAAACTGTCAACTAGGTCTGTGTCACTGAGGCTATGGGCTATTCCACAAGGCAGAATCCATGTGAGCTTGAACTCCCCTGTCAGCCTCTGCCTTGTCCTCCTGCCCAAGTCAGCTCAGCTTGTGTCAGTCAAGAGACTGATCCACAAAACACACACACAAGTAATGGTCAATCTGTGTGTGTGTGTACGTGGCTAAGGTACCAACAGTGAATGATTGTTTGGAGAGAGACACAGTTAACTGTCTGGTTCTATCCTCAGGCCCCACTTGGAGCCCTTTATGACTTTGCTCTCAGTCAGTCAATGTGATGTTCAGTCACCTCTCTTCTTTTTCACATTAACCTCCTCCCATCCACAACACACAGTCCAAGCAAGCTCTCAAAAAATCCCTAAGTATTCAAATGTAACCAAGATCAAATAAAAAATGACCAGGTAAGACATGGCGTCATGGGAGCCATGGCAACAAACACAACCAACCGATGGTCTGAAAATGAAAAGACATAAAGGCAAAAAACACTGACGAGCCTGTAACCAGGTAGGGGATGGGGGAGTTCAGTTGAGTCTAGAGCTGTAAACAGTCAGAAAGCCGCACAATGGTTGGAGTGACGATAACAGAGAACGCTGTGGCACAGCCCCAAGCAGGCAAGCACATAATCGTGGTGACACTGGCAGGCGGGGTGGAGACAGCCAGCAGGTTTGAGTGTCACTGTGGGGAGGGAGGGTTGGTTGGGGTCCAGGTCATTCACTCTCATCCGGATTCTGGGGGTCCATTATTTTGACATGGGTGAAGGGGAAGAGACCCCTCCGGCCATTCACCTCTCCCTCCCACTGACCGCTGATGTTCATCCTCGTCACTTTGACTATATCACCCACCTGAGGAGAAATGAAGGACGGTTGGAGTTAAGTTTTCCTTAATTCCACAGACAAATGAGGTGGACAATTTAAGATAAGTGCTCAGAGCCTCCATCACACAATAAAGTACTGACTGAGACTCCATGTATTTGACACTGTAATATGGTTGTGACAGGCCGAGCAGAAAGCCATAACTTTGGTGCTTTGCGACACTGTGCGTGACCCCTATCTGCATATGCTATTCACTCAGGATTAAATGTGGGAAATTGCCATTGTTAAGAGGAAGATTAAAACCTGAACGTGGAGGGCAGGCTCTAGATGTAGCAGAATGTATGGATCAGAATGAGGCTTCAAGGACACTGAAGTCATATAGATGTGCCATCCATAATCATAATCCTCACCTCGCATAGTGAAAGAACATTGATGTACTTAACATTTAATAGAACTAATCGGACTACTTCGAAAGGATGACAAAGGTCCTGAAATAACCTCTCGGTAAAATCCAATGTACATTGAGTATAAAAAAAATTAGGAGCACCTGCTCTTTCCATGACAGATTGACCAGGTGAATACAGGTGAAAGCTATGATCTCTTATTGATGTCACTTGCTAAATCCACTTCAATAACAAAGGGGAGGAGAAAGGTTAAAGAAGGATTTTTAAGCCTTGACACAATTGAGACATGGATTGTGTATGTGGCATTCAGAGGGTGAATGGGCAAGACAAAATATTTAAGTATATTTGAACAGGGTATGGTAGTAGGTGCCAGGCCCACCGGTTTGAGTGTGTCAAGACCTGCAAAGCTGCTGGGTTTTTCACACTCAACAGTTTCCCTTGTGTATCAAGAATGGTCCAACACCCAAAGGACATTGAGCCAACTTGACACAACTGTGGGAAGCATTGGAGCCAACAAGGGCCAGCATCCCTGTGGAACACTTGACAACTGGTAGAGTCCATGCCCAGACGAATTGAGACTGTTCTGAGGGCAAAAGGGGGTGCAGGTCAACATTAGGAAGGTGATCGTACACTGTGTGTATAGGCTACTTGCACCTTCTTTATATAAGAAATGATCCTGTTGTGTGGTGACACAATATTCTAAACTGGACATCTTGTGAGAACAGTCCTTGCAAATGTTCATATATTTTCAATAATCAAACATTACGCTGGTAATAACTAGATTTCAGTAGCCGTCTCGGTTATGAAGGGGCTGGGTGGTGCGGTATAGCACAGGGTATATTGGGGGAGGCAGGTAGCCTAGTGGTTAGAGTGTTGAGTCAGTAACCGAAAGGTTGCTGGATCGAATCCCTGAGCTGACAAGGTACAAATCTGTCATTCTGCCCCTGAACGAGGCAGTTAACCCACTGTTCCCCGGTAGCCTGTTGTAAATAATAATTTGTTCTTAACTGATTTGCCTAGTTAAATAAAGGTTAAATAAAAATATAAATAAAAAATATTCTCCTTTCAGATGAAATTATATATAATGACTCAGGTTCCATTCCTGAAACAGATGTTCCCAAAATAGCCTGCAAAATTGTACGTTTTTGCTGTTGGCCATGACCTACTCTGAGTGACAGAGATAATTTTAGAGTGAATCCATTTGAATCACTTTTTGACAGCACCCCTTTTGAATATGAACAAAACCTTCCATACATATTTGCCCATTGTAGAAGTGCTCAGAAAATGACCATTTGGACCTGAATGAGAAAAATAATTAAGGAGATAAATGTGATCAAAGTTGAACCATTTTGCATATCCCACCATACCATGAGACATTCATGTCTTCATTACTGGAAAATATAAAAACGGTTGAGCTAGATGTAATTTAAAAGCTTACAAACAGGCTTGTTAAATTGTATTTAAAAAAAAATTTTTTTACCTTTAACGTCAATGACTTAAAAACGCTTCAACTCAGATTTTTTTCATATTATTGTATGTTGTAGCTTAGACCCTATATTACGTCATCTAAGGTTGTGTTGTGGACGCCATCGGTTGAGATACAGCATACTCTTGTACACAGGGTGTGTGTCATGTTTTGTCTGTGTACTAAAATAGACATTTTAACTCTCAAATAGTACTACAAAGAACGTTGGAGTCCACACATCAGAGAATGTTGACTTGAATGGGAATGTGTTGTTTTAAATTATACTGTCAATCCTCCACAGGGAACCTATTGACAACATAGAAACATAAATAATAGAATAGACATAATCATTTAAGTTGACATTCGAATGTGGGTGGACCGGCGGTCATCTTTGTGGTAGTAATTAGAAGTTAACTTCAATTTAAAATTTCAATGGTGTAGCAGCTAAATTGTAGTGGTATGAAGGGATACGTCCATTCTATTAATTGTATTTCTATGATTGAAATTATACCCACCCTCTATTCAAGAGCATGTCATGTCTCAACCGATGGCAGGCCCAACACAAAAACCTCAGATGCGAAATAGGGTCTAAGCTATAAACACACGCAAATATGAAAACAAATTCTGTTGAGAATTGTTGTTAAACTTAAAACAATTGTTTGACACTGTTCGACACCTTTTTCTCAATTACATTTGCTCACCTCCTGCGTCCCCTCACCTCCACCCTCTCTCACCTACTTTGAAAAAAGGTCAAAGGTAATCGAGGAGAGGTGGCGAGGAAAGGGAACGTGGACGAAAACGTGCTTGTATGAAATGAGACCCTCCTCCACTCACATGTCATCAGGCAAATTACGTTTACAGGGGTGTAACCCAAAATAAATGTAAAGTGATAAAAACAAATTAAGTTAGT
This sequence comes from Salvelinus fontinalis, assembly GCF_029448725.1. Classification (NCBI taxonomy): domain Eukaryota; kingdom Metazoa; phylum Chordata; class Actinopteri; order Salmoniformes; family Salmonidae; genus Salvelinus; species Salvelinus fontinalis. The sequence continues at coordinate 20,315,429 of NC_074685.1, read as the reverse complement.
TGTGCAAGACATTTTATAGATAAAACAATAAGTAGCGTATTGTATATAGATTGTGTTGGCCTGTCTCACACATGAATCTTCTTTGTGCCAGACTGGGTTCAATTTGAATTTTTCTGTATTTATAAATATTGTTTTGGATAACCTTATTTACTATTTATTATGTATTGATTAAAAAAAGAAGAATTTAATCGATGCACACTGCAGAGAACACCGGAAGAAGAATTATCACTGAATTATTGTAATGTTTGTTCATGTGTCAATTAATCCCATAAGGGATGGGTTGCCAACTGGCGATTTGACACAAAAATGTAATTTCATTCATTCATTCTATTGTTTTTAAACGTGTGCATGGTTTTCTAATGGGGGACTGATTCAAAGGGGGTGTTGCAGATATAAAAACTCTTCCGTGGTAGGATACACTTGTGCTTCCTCACCAGAATTATGCTATCGAGGAGGGGAGGACCGTCTTCGTTCGCCTACTAACGAATCAACACACTCCACCACTTGGTCACTTGTCGGGTTCCAGGTCACAGAGGAGAGAGGACACTAAAGGGCTCCGATTTAAGCAGTGGATCGGCCGCTGAACTCTCTAGTCTTTGTGGGTCAAAAGGTCAAAGTACTTCTGGGACACTACGACAGTTCATATAAATCAGACCTCCAAAGAACAACTTTCGATAGAGTGCCAGCAACTCCATGAAAACGTGTCAGAGATATATTGCTAGTAGTGCTATTAGCCTTGGCTGAAGGCAAGTCTCTGCTAGACTAATAGGTGGCCTACATATCCATGTCTACAAAGCTTTTAAGTGAGTAGGTGAATGACCATGAAGGAGCACATGACTACAGAAGATCTAGAGGGCTAGTTCTTCTCAAAGCTTAGTCAGGCTTGAGGAGTGGGTGTATGAAGAGTGGGAGTAACTTTGCAGCAACAGCATGGGGAAGTCCCTAACATACTTTTACCCACCAGAAGCCTGCTGTAGAAACAGATGCACCATTGACTAGAATCTCTAACTGAAGCCTTGTTCACACTGCAGGCCTTAATTCTCAAATCGGCTTTGTTTTTCAAATCCGTTTTGGAATACTGACTGTCCAAACAGCAAGTTACAAGTAATCAACTAGGATTTGTGTGTGTTCAGACAGCAGTTATTTGCTGACATTGCTATGCTAGTTGTCATAGTAATGACGGGTGTGTGCGCAGTGGTGTAAGCTGATGGTGGTGGTGGTGGTGCCTGTGCTTCCCATCACTCAGAAAGCAAACTAAGGTGACAATGCCCGCCATGGACGTTTCCCAGTTGCTTTGAATGTTCAAAATCATAGTGTAAGAACACTTAAAGCATCAAAGGACAAAATTATTTGATTTGATCCAACTTTCAAAACAAGTCATTTTTGGCTAACCACATCAGTCAACTAGCTAGCCATTTAGCATTCTAGCACATTCACTAATAAATAATAAGCTACTCAGTTCTGACTAGAACATATGGTAGCTGAGTAGCTAGCAAGCAATAACAGTCTAAAAACCACCTGCGGGCAAATAAATCAGATTTGACCAGAAAGACAAGTCACATGCCCAGGAATCAGATTTGTATCTAGTTTCAAACCACCAGCAAAAGGTGGTTTGAAATGTGGCTTAAAATATCTGAATCAATGTGCTTTTTGGCTGTTCAAAAAGAACAAATTCCAATCAGATATGCATTTTTTGTTGATCATTTTAAACTGCCAATGTGAACAATGCTTAAATGAGAGACGGTTTACAATAGTGTGGGGGTCTAGTACTCTGAAGCCCCTCCCCCCAGTTTCCATGATTAAGTCAGATTTGACTTAAACCAAGGTGGTGAAGGCTACAGTAATATTAACTGACAAAAATGTGGCTGTGTTCTGGGGTATGCTGGTAGTCCAAGGCATTAGTCAGCCTTGCTCTAGTTTGTGAAAGAGGTGGTGCTATTCACACAACCCCAGACTTTCTTTCTGACAGATTGAAATCTGAAGTGCTAAGCTGCCGTCTGCTCTGGTGGATACATGATAAGAACAAACTGATCTGATGCACAAAACACGTCCCCTCTGATCAATGAATAATCTCAGGATTTCTCTCTTGCACCCGCTCTCTAGTCTCGAAAACCCGACCCTCGGCAACACAGTTACTGGTTTCAATGATGGACTCTTTTGGCATAGAGGAATTACATCACTGCCTACGTTGATAAGGGAAACAGATTGAGGCAGACATGTAAGAACGTCACGATTCAAAATCAAAGTTCGCTGGCAAAACCTTGCAGTGGTTTTAGTTAAGGTAGTTGATGCAAACTAGCCACTTGCAAAATACACTCATTAAAAATAACCTCCGTGATCTCCAGCTTGTTAGCTACTATTCTGTATTTATTCAAAACGGACAAAGTAGTGAAGTAGGCAGTGACGTAGTTCCTCTATGTCAGCGGCCATCAACTAGGCTCAGCTGCGGGCAATTTTTTTGTTGTTGAGAGGATGGTCGGAGGGATAGAACATAAGTATATATCATTTGTACTCAAGAATCACAAACAGATAGGGTATTTGCGAAAAACATAATCATTGCAAACCTTGATTAAATTGGTACACAATGACATATGTCTATTTATGAGTGGAAATACTTTGAGATGAATTCCTAATGATTTTACAGTCTTATGTCCAAAAATCTCAATACAAAAAACCTTTGGGAGCCCAAATAAAAATTGCTTGCGGGCCGCCAGTTGACAATCCCTGCCCCAATGCCAAAAGAGTCCATCATTGAAACCAGACCATAGGGTCAGGTTTTCGATACTACCCTCTGAGCGAGAGGTCTACAGAGAATAAAGCCTGAATTACTTCAATGCTTAAACCACTGACCAAAGGTGAAGCTCTTGTAGTGTTGTTTGATACCCACTTGGCACGTCATCAACCCTAGCTCCCCGTGGGGTGCCTGTCCTTCAGGGGTGATCTTTGGGACAGCGGGAGCCACTGGACGCTGAGCTTAACAAATAGAGATGAGTCCAGAGAGCTGAGACACCTGCCGCCACTGATTACTCAGCATTTCTACTCCACAGAAAGCTGAGTACTTTGCACTTCCTCAAGAAAAATCAACACAGACTGATACCACTGGCCAGGGCAGGAAAAGGCGAGGAGGAGGAGAAAAGACTAGCTATTTATTTAACTAGGCAAGTCAGTTAAGAACAAATTCTTATTTACAATGACGGCCTACCCCGACCAAACCCAGACCTCGCTGGGCCAATTGTGTGCCACCCTATGGGACTCCCAATCACGCCGGTTGTGATTCAGCTTGGAATCAAACCAGGGTCTGTAGTGATGCCACTAGCACTGAGATGCTGTGCCTTAGACCGCTGCGCCACTTGGGAGCCCAAAAGCTAAATATGAGGAATGCAAGACAGTTCTGATGCAGCAAGCATATTCTGTCGTCATCTCAACTGTCTTTAAATGACTTGATCCATAATATTTGGCACAATGGCTGCGTTTACACAGGCAGCCCAATTCTTATCTTTTTTTATGTAATTGGTCTTTTGACCAATCAGATCAGCTCTGAAAAAGATTTGATGTGAAAAGATTTGATGCGATTCGTCAAAAGACCAATTTGTGGAATAAATATCAGAATTGGGCTGCCTGTGTAGACTTACCGCATTCAGACCCTAACTGCTTTAGCGCCTATTGACGATAGTATCTTCTTGCTTGCTTTAAACATTAACACGCATCGCTTGCGGTACGGTTTTGGAAACATAAAGAATGTATCTTTCATATCATAAAAAAATGATAAATTACTACACACCTTTAAAGGGTTAGGGTTCCCATATTACAGCGCTTGTTTGTGTAAAACAGATGGGAGACAGAGTGGACTACCTGCGCTAATTAGCTATCTGCGTCTAAGAACACCTGTGTGTAAATGGAAGATGGCCGCCTTAAACGAGTTGTCACTGAAAAATACTGTTGGCTGCAACTGTGTTAAAATGGGTTAAAACAGTGTACAGTTAGTGTGTATTTTACATTTGTGAAACTATTTTGATGTGATATGAAAGTAGAGGGATTTATGTTTCTAGAACCGTACCACAATTAAAAATTGATTCACGTTTAGATGGAGTATTTGGTTGTTTTGGTATCCATAGCAAATCACCTTCAAACAGAACATGTAAGGTCTTTGGACTATAAGGAGTAACATTAGGCTCCTTTAGTCCATTATTGGGCCTAGCGTAGCTAATGGGTACTGTGTCTGCAGGCTTAAGTTCCTGACAAACTACAATGCAGCTTTCACATGACCAGCTCATTAAATCTAATGAAATGTACACAATCTAGTGAACTACGAGCATAGAGGACAACTAGGAGCATTTAGGCATTGAGGTCTCCCTTCACAAAGCCATGCTGGGACAAAAAGTGAGGGACTCCTACCTCTAGAGCCAGGGCCGTCTTGTCATAGGCACAGGGCACTCGTTTCTGGATGGCCTTAGCCATGACTGGCCCGTTCTGCATGGAGGGCAGGGGGGTGATGACCGCTCCGGGGGTGCCAGGAGGAAGGGGCGAGGGGGTCTGAGGCTGAGCGTAAGCGTGGGCCGGCTCGGGGATGCCATAGCTGTTGGAGTTGCGGGAGCCGTGAGGAGGCTGGCCAGGATGAGGGGAGGGTCGCACCAGCTTCTCCACATAGGGCACAGGGATCATGCCCATGCGGCCCTCCTTGCTCTTGGCACTCCACCACTGCTCCTCAGGCTTCTCCAGGATGATCAGGATCTCCCCCTTCTTAAAGGGCAGGTCCTCAGCATCGCTGCCCGTGAAGTCGTACAGAGTCCGCACATACTCCAGGTTGTCTTCTGGGCCGCCCATCGTCTGAATGGGGCTGGTGCCTATAGCTGTGTTTGGGTACCTGGGTAGGAAGAGGGCCGGAGGAGGGGGAGCATAAAAAAATAGATCAACATGTACACTGAATTAAAATATAAATGCAACATCTAAAGTGTTGGTCCCATGTTTCATGAGCTGGAATAAAAAAATCCCAGAAATGTTCCATATGTACAAAAAGCTCATCTCTAAAATGTTGTGCACAAATTTGTTTACATCCTTGTTAGTGAGAATCTCTTTTGCCAAGATAATCCATCCACCTGACAGGTGTGGCATATCAAAAAGTTCATTTAACAGCATGATCATTACACATGTGCACCTTGTGCTGGGGACAATAAAAGGCCACTAAAATGTGCACACAACACAATGCCACAGATGTCTCAAGTTGAGGGAGCATGCAAATTATATGCTGACTGCAGGAATGTCCACCAGAACTGTTGCCAGAGAATTTAATGTTCCTTTCTCTACCATAAGCCACCTACAAAGTTGTTTTAGAGGATTTGGCAGCACGTCCAACCGGCGGCACACCCGCAGACCAAGTGAATGGTGTCGTGAGGGCGAGCGTTTTGCTGATGTCAACGTAGTGAACACAGTGCCCCATGGTGGCGGTGGGGTTATGGTATGGGTAGGCATAAACTACAGACAACGAACACAATTGCATTTTATTGATGGCAATTTGACTGCACAGAGATACCGTGACGAGATCCTGAGGTCCATTGTCGTGCCATTCATCCGCCGCCATCATCTCATGTTTTAGCATGATAATACACGGCCCCATATCTCACGGATCTGTACACAATTCCTGGAAGCTGAACATTTCACAGTTCTTCCATGGCCTGCATACTCACCAGACATGTCAACCATTGAGCATGTTTGGGATGCTGGATCGACGTGTACGACATCATGTTCCAGTTCCCACCAATATGCAGCAACTTAGCACAGCCATTGAAGAGGAGTGGGACAACATTCCAGAGGCCACAATCAACAGCCTGATGCAAAGGAGATGTGTCGCACTACATGAGGAAAATGGTGGTCACACCAGATACTAACTGGTTTTCTGATCCACGCCCCTAACTTTGTTTTAAGGTATTTGTGACCAACAGATGCATATCTGTTTTTCCAGTCAATAGATTAGGGCCTAATTTATTTCAATTCACTGATTTCCTTATACAAACTAACTCACTAAAATATTTTTTTATTGTTTCTTGTTGCATTTATACACTACATATACAAAAGTTTGTGGACACCCCTTCAAATTAGTGGATTTGGCTATCTCAGCCACACCAGTTGTGGACAGGTAAATAAAATAAAAAAATAAAAAAAATCGGTAAATACCACCTTTCGAACAAGTCTGTTCGACAAATTTCTGCCCTTCTAGAGCTGCCCCGTTCAACTGTAAGTGCTGTTATTGTAAAGTAGAATATCTAGGATCAACAATGGCTCAGACACAAAGTGGTAGGCCACACAAGCTCACAGAACAGGACCACTGAGTGCTGAAGCGCGTAGCGTATAAAAATCTTCTGTCCTCGGTTGCAACACTCACTACCGAGTTCCAAACTGTCTCTGGAAGCAACGTCAGCACAAGAACTGTTCGTCTGGAGCTTCATGAAATGGGTTTCCATGGCCGAGCAGCCCCACAACGCGTAAAGCCAAGCGACGACTGGAGTGGTGCAAAGATCGCCACCATTGGACTCTGGAGCAGTGGAAACACGTTCTCTGGAGTGATGACCCACGCTTCACCGACAGGCGAATCTGGGTTTGGCGGATGCCAGGAGAACCCTACCTGCCCGGATGCATAGTGCTAACTGTAAAGTTTGGTGGAGGGGGAATAATGGTCTGGGGGCTGTTTTCATGGTTCGGGCTAGGTCCCTTAGTTCCAGTGAAGGGAAATCTTAACATTACAGCATACAATTACATTCTAGACGATTCTGTGCTTTCAACTATATGGAAGGCCCTTTCCTGTTTCGGCATGAAATTGCCCAAATGCACAAAGCGAAGTCCATACAGAAATGGTTTTTCGAGATCGGTGTGTAAGAACATGACTGGCCTGGACAGAGCATTGATCTCAACCCCATCGAACACCTTTGGGATGAATTGGAATGCGGACTGCGAGAAAGGCCTAATCGCCCAACATCAGTGCCCGACCTCACTTATGCTCGTGGTTGAATGGAATCAAGTGCCTACAGCAATATTCAAACATCTAGTGGAAAGCCTTCCCAGAAGAATGGAGGCTGTTATAGAAGCAAAGGTTGACCAACTTCATATTAATGCCGATGATTTTGAAATAAGATGTTCGACTAGAAGCAGGTGTCCACATACTTTGTCATGAAGTGTATTTTTGTTCAGTATTGATTATCACACGACTGTTTCAATATAATATGAACACAAGTTTTACTGCTGAAATAATGAAATCTGACTAGATCGGTATTTCCCAGTATTTTGTTTTTTGCCTTAGCACTACACAGCTGATTCAAATAATTAACTCATCATCAAACTTTGATTATTTGAATCAGCTGTGTAGTGCTAGGGCAAAAAAATGAACCGAGCACCCCTTGGGGTCCACAGGACAGAGTTTGGGAAACGCTGGACTACATCAAAGTATATACATTCCTCTCCCCAAATGTCACTACTGTTTTGTATCACACCCCCTTTGTGAACATACCACACCAGTCAAGGTTCAAATTGTTATGAAACATATAAATAACTCAAACTGGTGGAAGACAGTAGCCCGAGCCGGACAGGAACTATGCAAGTCATTGTTAAACCTGTCATTACATGCAGTCACTACTCAATAAGTACAATACGTTTATGATTGACATGGGATACAACCCTCAGGCTCAGTTTCTGAGAGGTCCATCACATAGCAGGTAATGTGTCAAATCATTGGAATTTTAAAGATCTTGAAAACCTGCGGCCTAAATAAGAGCTTTTAACTTATTTCCATTGAGTGGTATGTGGCCGCAGGCGCAGCCTCTGGCAGTTCCTTACCTGGGGGCAGGTTCTATCAGTGTAGTCGTATCCAGGTAGTGGATTTTGTAGAACTCCAAAAGTGCTGGGAGGTGATCGAATTCTTGATCGCCGATTTTGAACCTCATGCATGGCAAGGAGTTGATGATATAGTGGGACACTTTGGAATTTTCAGATACTGACAGCACATAGTCGCCAGGGCAGGTCGAGGAATCCCGAACCAAAAACATGCCATGCCTCTGTCCTTGTAATCTATTCTGCGCCTCCTGTCTTGACACCGGCCCAAAATACCAACTGGACCGGTCCGATGGATCGAACCGTGCAGATGACATATTTGATAAAAATGTACTTCTATAAACAAAATAACAAATATTAGTTTAAAACAATAAATAAACAAAAACACAGAACTAAATAAGCTAGATAACGATTTTGACAACTTGATTTTGAAGATCCAGGGAAGGGTAATCAGCCGCCCAAATTGATTTTCAAGTCGAAGCCTGCAGGCTTCAGTTAGTTAAATCCAATACAAACGTAACCTGACGTTTCAGAGACAGGCTGCGAATAGCTTGAAACAACTCTGAAGCGTAACGGTTATTCATTTATTGTCAATGACAAATGCCAGTTCTCAATGTCTAAAAGTAGAAGCTATACATATACAGAATGCCTCACTGCAACAAGGATCAATCAAGGTTCCTCTTTAAGTTCCGTCTTCTGAAAAAGCAAACATACATCTATCTCATGAAACAATATAGTGCATCTCCAGTCCCTGTCAGTAAATGAGAACGGAAAAGGTCGCCTCACTACTTGATTAAACGAGTCTCCATGTCGATACAATGTTGCAAATAGCTGTGCGCCGGAGCCCAAATTGTTACTTTGTATCTTCTTGGTCTAACTGTAAGGCACGAAATATATATGTTCGATCTTTTTCTTGACTTTTGAGGCAGTAACAAAAATGGCGGCCTGCAACACGTCTCCACACAAAATGAAATCACAAGAGTGTCTCGGTTCCCCTGCATGCATATAGAGTCCCAAAACAGTAGAATTTCTTGAGTATATTTCTGTCCTCTGATTTGTTTCAATAATAAGGTCTCACTAGTATTTTTCTTTCCCTTGTTTATACTCGGCTCCACACCTCCAGCCTGATTGAGTCCGAGACAAAAAAAAATGGCGGATAGAGGGCGGGTCTGCGCGCTCCCAGTCTATCTGCACGTCACTGTCGCCTCGAGCGAGTGCTCCACCCCAGCACGACAAAAAAATACATTGTGGGTTCTGAGAAGAAAAAAATCACTATAGCTGTCTATATGAAATAGATGTCTATCTGAAACGACACAGTGGATTTTATTATTAGTTGGCCGAGGCTTATCTAATTGTTTGAAAAATAGGTAAAAACAGGTTCTTAGCCTGCATCCAATCATGTGGACAACATAGGAGGACATCATGTCCAGATCATAGGAAGACCTTGATGGTGGACCTTTGTACAAATGTATAGTTTTCAAATAGGCTTTGATTCAGAAGGCAACTTGTGGTTCTACTCAACATTTCTAGGCATAGGGGCATAGTAGCGGGAAGTAGAGGTGCTGAGGGTGCTGTAGCACCCGTGAAAAAATCCCAATTATAAAAAATGTAAAAAATATTATTTGCTAAAAAGTAGTACACTGGGCCTTTACTTTTTAAAGTAAAGGCTTTTTTGTGTTATTTAATCTTTATTTAACTAGGCAAACCAGATAAGAAAACATTTGAATTTACAATGAAGGCCTACCAAAAGGCCAAAGGCCTCCTGCAGGGACTGGGCCTGTGATAAAAAAAGAAATATTAAAAAAAAATAGGACAAAACACGCATCACATCAAGAGAGACAAAACAACACTACATGAAGAGAGACATAAGACAACAACATAGCAAGGCAGCAACACATGAAAACACAGCATGGTAGCAACACAACATGACAACAACATGGTAGCAACACAACATGGCAGCAGCACAACACATGGTACAAACATTATTGGGCACAGACAACAGCACAAAGGGCAAGAAGGTGGAGACAGCAATACATCACGCCTGTATTACTTCTATTAGCAGACCGATATAGATGTCTGTAGCTCGGGCAAAAACTTTTTTTCAGCATATCTGCTTTGGCAAAAAGGTACAATAGTTGTATAATTAAGAACAGTATCTTGCAGGATTCAATAGTTGGAATTTTAAGCCCTGTCCCTTTCTCTGCAATTTTAATTCTAATGGAATCCTGAAATAATCAACCATGTCCTCAAACATTGACATCAAACGGTTCAAAGTTATGGGCAAAGACAAAAAACATCCACATGAAATTAGATATTTTTCTTGATCAAATAACACGGAAAACAAACACGTTTTGTGCAGTATTCATTTACCATCCTTACAAACCACTTAATGTAAATATACATTACTGGATCTTACATAGCCTGGTCATCTAGATTTGTACCATTAGACTTTCCATCACCACGAAGAAAAACTATGCACAATACAGTAATTGAGTACATTGAGACGTCTAGTCGTTTGTGGCAATGTGATGTGATGATGTGGCTCAGTTTGTAAAGCATGGCGCTTACAATACTAGGGTTGTGGGTTTAAGTCCCACGGGGGACCAGTATGAAATTGTATGCACTCACTAGTAAGTTGCTTTGGATAAGAGTGTCTACTTAAAAGGAATGAATAGACCATTTCAGTTTTCACTTAGAAATAAGTTGCATTTGCAAAGTGTTTCAAGAAACTGGACAAGATATATCAAGCAAGTATTTTTTATTCCACAAGTATTATCAGATTAACTGCTTTGTACAGATAATTATCAGACTCAAGTTACAAATGCTGGTAAACATTCAAATACATTTAATGTTTTATTTTGTATACTTAAGTAGTGCACTGGGCCTTTACTAGTCCTGCATTAGTGGACCGATTTAGACATCTTCAGCGCAGGCAACTGTTAAATTGACAGTAGATTATTAGCCTAGTGTATGCTATTCACTTTTCAGTCCACACATGAATAGATGTCCCCAGCAGCATATTTCCCTATTTTCAATTCCTGTTGATCCTCAACTTCCCCTCCATTCAAGCTTCTCTGAAGTGTCATCTGGCACAGAACCGTGACAGATCAACTTGGGCCTCCCCACATTCTAGAAAAGGACAGGCTGCATTTGAATGCAGGAAACATTGCCACCCAAGACCCCTCCGAAAACCATAATGCAAATGAGTTCATGCAATGGTATTAGGACTAATATTAGCATGAGATGTTGTTTTGTAGACTTTGTGAGGCAACCACATTGGACAGAGCATAAAGTATAACATTGGGCCACATTGAGGTTGTATCTTCCTCTCTTAGTTTGGAAATAGAAGAGTTGTCATGGTCCATACCTCTTGAGACTGCAGCTGGTTTGGTCTCATCACTGCAACACAGTCTGAATGTTAATAGATTTGCACCCAATGGTTCTTGCTAATGCCTGCCAATTCCCACATTCCCGCAAAGGCTCACTGGTGCAACAAATTGGATGAAAACAATCTGGAGTTTTTATGGTAATGTATAATAGCTGCTGATTTCACCATAGTTGGCTGGTCTGAGGAGCTATAGGAGGACAGGCTCATTTTAATGGATGGAATGGAATAGATGGAATGGAATCAAACACGTTGTTTCCATGTGTTTGATGTGTTTGGTACCATTCCATTGATTCCATTCCAGCCATTATAATGAGCCCGTCCTCCTATATCTTCTCCTATAGCTCCTCCCACCAGCCTTCTCTGGATTACAGGTATAGGCCTAGGATGCTTTATACAAATTGCACATTGCATGTGTTCTCTTCACTGACCAAGATGGAAAATACCATTAAGAAGGATTTACAGAATTTCTGCGAAACTACGGATTTATTTTTAGTGTTTTTATGTATAATTTCTGCATTATGGTTCCTTGAAAAATGCCTTCTAAGTTATTTGTTTCATTTTAATTTCCAATTGAGGAAGAATGTTTAGTGTGTCTGTTTTTTATGATTGTGTTTTGCTTTCGTGTATTGTTTTGTATAATAAAGTGCATTTTAATGTGTATGGATGTGAAATTTGATGTGTATATTGCATTTTGATGTGTAATGTTATGCTAAACAGGGCTCATCTGGAAAAGAGACATTGGTCTCAGCATTGACTCCCTATCAAAAAATAAAAAATTGCAGGAATGACCAACGATTCTGTAAAAACAATAAAACACACACACAAAAACAACTACAACGGCAGTCATAAGTGTTGGTAAGGACAGACAAAAATGTATATACTGTAGACCTAGGCATATCAGAATCAGACCTGTTTCTTTGTCCCTTTGAAATACACTTCCCCTTTCCAAATAACAAATCACCCATGCAACATACTGTGTAATTTATGTTAAAAATGGTAACGCCAAAATGTATTCATTTAGGCTATTTGAGAGATGCAATCTTTGTGTTTGTGTGACTCTGCTGGAATGCAGGACACCTGGTTTCCTCGATTTCAACACCCTCTAGTGGGTAATGGAAACCACCATGAACCTTCATTTATTTATTTAGAACTTTCATTATTTCCACAGTGAGGTCACATGATGCTGAAATAGATTCTGAATAGACTGAGGTCCCTGGAGGAGAGACTTGGATGAACATGGGCGAATATTAACATGAGTGAACATTTAAATCATATATCACATTAACCCTATATATAGATTCCTCTCGCTTCTTATTTCTCGTGTTTTATTTATATATACACTGATTGTACAAAACATTAGGAACACCTGCTCTTTCCATGACAGACTGACCAGGTGAATCCAGGTGAAAGTTATGATCCCTTATTTACGTAACCTGTTAAATCCACTTCAATCGGTGTAGGTGAAGGGGAGGAGACATGTTAAAGATGGATATTTAATCCTTGAGAAATGGATTGTGTATGTGTGACGCTCAGAGGGTGAATGGGCAAGACAAAATAATTAAGTGCCTTTGAAAAAGGTATGGTAGTAGGTGGCAGGCACACTGGTTTGAGTGTGTCAAAAACTGCAACGCTGCTGGGTTTTTCATGCTCAACAGTTTACAGTGTGAATCAAGAATGGTCCACCACCCAAAACATATCCAGCCAACTTGACACAACTGTTGGAAACAGTGGCGTCCACGTGGTCCAGCATCCCCGTGGAATGCTTTCGACACCTTGTAGAGTCCATGCCTTGACAAATTGAGGCTATACTGAGGGCAAAAGGGAGTGCAACTTAATATTAGGAATAATGACCTGTAATGACCTGACTAGATCATAAAAGAACAACTGTCCAGACAGAGGATTGAGTTTACGAATGGACGGTTTATTAAACCAACTTTACACAGGCTACTGTTTGGCCGTAGCCCACGCCAAATAAATGAAAGATAGCCCACAAGCCAATCGTGACCTTCTCTTGTGAAGCCCAGACGTAAGAGAGAGAACAAAGGCAAAACCTGGTCTTAACTTCCAATGCTCCATCCCCCTGCCCAACCCCCCTCCACGCCACTCCGCCAACCACCAGGATGCCCGGCATCAGAACATTCCAGGCATTCCCGTGATTGGCAGATAGCAGGTTGACTGACATGTCGGACCCCGCGAACACAACCACCTACTAGCCTAACACATAACACACAGCAGTCTGTGCGGGTCGCTACAATATCCAGCCAACTTGACACAACTGTTGGAAACAGTGGCGTCCACGTGGTCCAGCATCCCCGTGGAATGCTTTCGACACCTTGTAGAGTCCATGCCTTGACAAATTGAGGCTATACTGAGGGCAAAAGGGAGTGCAACTTAATATTAGGAAGGCGTTCCTAATTTTCTATACAATCTGTGTGTGTGTGTGTGTGTGTGTGTGTGTGTGTGTGTGTGTGTGTGTGTGTGTGTGTGTGTGTGTGTGTGTGTGTGTTTGTGTGTGTGTGTGTGTGTGTGTGTGTGTGTGTGTGTGTGTGTGTGTGTGTGTGTGTGTGTGTGTGTGTGTGTGTGTGTGTGTGTGTGTATACAGTTGAAGTTGGAAGTTTACATACACCTTAGCCAGATACATTTAACTTAAACTCAGTTTTTCACAATTCCTGACATTTAATCCTTGTAAAAAATGCCCTGTCTTAGGTCAGGAGGATCACCACTTTATTTTAAGAATGTGAAATGTCAGAATAATAGTAGAGAGAATGATTTATTTCAGCTTTTATTTATTTCATCACATTCCCAGTGGGTCAGAAGTTTACATTCACTCAATTAGTATCGATACAAGTGTTAAACAAACCAAAATATATATTATATTTGAGATGCTTCAAAGTAGCCACCATTTACTTTAATGACACCTTTGCACACTCTTGGCATTCTCTCAACCAACTTCACCTGGAATGATTTTACAACAGTCTTGAAGGAGTTCCCACATATGCTGAGCACTTGTTGAATGCTTTTCCTTCGCTCTGCAGTCCAACTCATCCCAAACCATCTCAATTAGGACTATAATTTGAGGTCAGGTGATTGTGGAGGCCAGGTCATTTGATGCAGCACTCCATCACTATCCATCTTGGTCAAATAGCCCTTACACAGACTGGAGGTGTGTTGGGTCATTGTCCTGTTGAAAAACAAATGATAGTCCCACTAAGTGTAAACCAGATGGGATGGTGTATCGCTGCAGAATGCTGTGGTAGCCATGCTGGTTAAGTGTGCCTTGAATTCTTAATAAATCACAGACAGTGTCACCAGCAAAGCATCCCCACATCATCACACTTCCTCCTCCATGCTTCATGGTGTGAACCACGCATGCAGAGATCATCCGTTCACCTACTCTGCATCTCACAAAGACACAGCGGTGAGAACCAAAAATCTTACATTTGGACTCATCAGACCAAAACACAGATCTCCACCTGTCTATTGTCCATTGCTCGTGTTTCTTACCCCAAGCAAGGTTCTTCTTTTTATTGGTGTCCTTTAGCAGTGGTTATTTGCAGCAATTCGACAATGAAGGCCTGATTCACTAAGTATTCTCTGAATAGTTGATGTTGAGATGTGTCTGTTACTTGAACTCTGTGAAGCATTTATTTGGGCTGCAATCTGAGGTGCAGTTAAGTATAATGAACTTATCCTCTACACCAGAGGTAACTCTAGGTCTTCCATTCCTGTGGTGGTCCTCATGAGAGCCAGTTTCATCATAGTGCTTGATGGTTTTTGAGATTGCACTTGAAGAAACTTTCAAAGTTCTTGACATTTTCCGGATGTACTGTCATTTCTCTTTGCTTATTTGAGATGTTCTTGTCATAATATGGACTTGGTCTTTTACCAAATAGGTATATCTTCTGTATACCACCCCTACCATGGCACAACACAACAGATTGGCTCAAACGCATCAAGAAGGAAAGAAATTCCACAAATTAACTTTTAACAAGGCACACCTGGTAATTGAAATGCATTCCAGGTGACTACCACATGAAGCTGGTTGAGAGAATGCCAAGAGTGTGCAAAGCTGTCATCAAGGCAAAGGGTGGCTACTTTGAAGAATCTCAAATCTCAAATATATTTTAATTTGTTTAACACTCTTTTGGTTACTACATGATTCCATATGTGCTATTTCATAGCTTGATGTCTTCACTATTATTCTACAATGTAGAAAATTGTAAAAATTAATAAAAACCCTTGAATGAGTCGGTATGTCCAAACTTTTGACTGGTACTACATATATATATATATATATATATTTATATTTATAGTTGTACTATGTTGATGTTGATTTCTGGACTGTTCGGTAGAGCTTGCGAGTTAAGCATTTCACTGACAATAAAACTTCAACATAAACTATAGCTACTATTACAGATATTTCAGCATATAGTCTCATTCCAATTACATGGTGATGCTTTGAAGCTGGTACTGATAACCTGTAAAAAAAAACATGGCACCTGGTGTATGTTTGTAAAACAATGCACATCTAATTCCTTGTCTCACAGTTACATCCTTAGAATAGAAGGCTTTGTAGACCCATGAAAATCATAGGCCAAGGCCAAAATGTAATCATTGAAGGGATTTGCCTGCCTACTGATTTAGATTGCCTTGATTTGAACCATTTCTATTTTGAGTACAAAAGTGCATCACTTCCCGTCAAGGATATGCTGATCACTACTACAATCAACTTAATCAGAAATGTCTTCGAAAGTTACAGTTACATTGTTGCATCTATTGAATGGATGGAAAACTTTAACAGTAAATAAGTCTGTTATTCTGCGGTAGGGTTTAATGGTGGTTGGCATCCAATATGTTGCATTACCGTTCCTAACTGCAATTTAGTATAAATAAAAACACCCTTTCAATTAACCCTACACTCAATAAAAACCCACTATCCCATTCCACTACTTTGACCCTATCTGCTCCTGCACCATGCCAACGGCCTGGGAGGACAGGACACCACCAGTCAACACACCCTGTAACTCTTCTGAAGTTAAATCTCGTATACCCAAGTACTTATCTGCAGCTGACACCACAACATCTATTGTCTGTGATATACGTTCAATTGCTATGAATGTTAAGAAGCCAACATTACTGATGCATATACCACTTGTTGTCGTATCCGTCTGTGCTGGCACAGATCTACTAATGCCTCAGCATACAACACCTTCTGCACTACTCTGACTCTGGCCACCTCAAACTGCTTCTCTCACACCAGACACTTCCGATCTCCAGCACCATGTCCACCCATACAATTAGCACATACCACTAATTTCCCCAATACTACACATTCCTTTGTCTCATAATTTTCTGCACACTTCTCACACTTAAGAACTTCCCGCATACACACTGCTGCCACATGCCCATAAGCTTGACACCTGTAACAACGTAATGGGTTTGGCACAAAAACTCCTATTAGATAACTGAAATATCTAAACATCACTTTGTCAGTCAAAGAATCAACATCAAAACTCAAAACAACAGCCAACAACTCTTCTGTCTCACCACACGCGCCACCCTGCCTACGTTGCACCAACCGAGTATCACAAACACCGGGAATCTTCCCATTCAGCTAGTCCACCTTCACATTTACTGCTATCCCAATAATCACTCCTTTCAATGGTGCCCTGTTCCTAAGAGCAAAGCATTAACCCGATATTGCCCTGAGTTGCGTGACAAGGAGCACTTGCTCCCTCTGGTTGGAAGAAACACACACAAATATCACAAACCATCTACGTGTTACTTTCACCGACTCAACTCCTTTTCCATCAACCCTGAAACCACAAATGGATCCGCCAAAAGGCAAGGATCCACTTTCTCCAAAAATCTCACTCCTACTAGACCAGATTCTACTTTATCATGTCCATTGATGCCAGTTTTGGGCTCCGACCTATTCATCACACCTTCCACTTCACTTATCTTGCCATCACTCACTTCCATTTCACCTCCAGCACTCAACTTGGCATACTGCTCACTCTGTACTTGACACCAGTCTTCTTCACCCCCATCTCCCTTTCTTCCGCAATCTTCATCAAATTCAACCTCAGCTTTCCTCATTCTTTTCGACGCCTTCTTCCTCTTTTTCATCTTCCATTCCTCACAGCTAAAAACAGAAGACTGTCTCATGCAGCTTAGGTAGAGGCAGTAAATCCCCACACTCATAACAGAAGTTCCTGTCATTCCCGCTTGTCTCTGTTGCCATTTTCCGCTCTACTGTCCCCACAAAATCCATGCTCTTGGATCTGCCCCTGCTATGTAGTTAGCTAACGTTAGTTAATGTTAGTTAGCAAGATGTTAGCTACAACACAGACCCCAGGGACATTCCTTCTTGGCCTCACTTGGAATAAAATGCACTTTATCTGCCAGGAATATAACTAATATCATTGGCATGTGTTGCTAGGAAAATACAGCAGGCAAAATATGAATCGCTTCCTCTTTTTTAGTGAGTAGGAGATGAGAAAGGCTTGGACTGCCCACACGAAGTCCAGCAATGATATGGAGAATCATGTTTATGTCATAGCCAAATCTAGTGTAAGTGAACGTTTTAAATTACACACACACCTAGCAATCTCATCATGGATCATCAGACTACTCTGTAACATTGTATATGAGTAACTGAAATTATTGGTAAATAATGATGACCATCTCTCATCTAATAAGTATGTTATCGTTCACTTCTGAAAAGGAAGAATACTTGTTCCTGGTAGCAAGGTTGATCATTCACTTAAGGGACATTCGTACGTACCCCACATACTTTTTCTATCTGCTAGTTCTGGTTCACATTCAGATTTTAGAGACAGCTATTCTGTCAAGTCGAGTTACGTAATGGACTGTGTTTTGTTTCGCAGATAAAAAGGCGCAAGTAGGAGGTACTGGGGCCTGTTTCAGAAAGCGGGTTTAGAGTTAGTTGACTCAGAGTTTAAGGAAACTTTGGGTTTTCGGTTTCACAAAGCCAGTTCAGCTTAACTCTGAGTCAGTTTCTATGGCAACATACTCTATGAAGCTAACCTGCTCACTGGCAGGTTTTCTTCAACTAACCCTGAGTTTCTCCTCCTCTTTAGCTGAAGCCTGCAGACTGAAGGAGGTGTCAGACAGGAGGTGTCATCTACTGAAGAAGGTGTCGTCTACTCAGACATGGCGTGTCCTTTTCTTGAAGAACCAGTTGATATTGAAGCACAAATACTCAGCAGAAATCTCAGTTGGGAGAGGGTGATCAGACCCCGCTTGGATGTTGTATCATTCCCTGATGATTATCTGTTTGAGCGTTTTCGTTTTTCTGCACAATTGATCATTCATCTGAACAATTTTCTCAGGCCTCATATCGTTCATATAACACATCGTGGTCATGCTCTCAGTTCAGAAAACAAATTCTTTGTGTTGCACTTCGTTTTTTTGCCAACGGGAGTTTTCTATAGAACCTCGTGACGCTGAGCATATTTCCAATGCAACCGTCTGTCGGGCTGTCCGAAATGTGACTCTTACACTGAAATGTTTACTGTACACTTTTGTGGTGTTCCCAAGTCACAGACCCACAAGACTCAAAGAATTCCACAGAATTGCAGATATCAGTCTAAGCAATAATTAATTCATTTAGTATGAAGCTTTGAGACTTGAAGCACTAATCAGTTAATTTGATATATTTTAAGATTTCCAGGTGTGATTGGCTGCATAGATGGCATTCATATTCCTATCACAGCTCCTTCAGTAAATGAAGTAGAATATGTGAATAGGAAGTCTTTCCACAGCATTAATGTGCAGGTAGGCCTAAATAGTAGCCTTTGGTATTCCAAATGAAAGTTACATCAGAATACAGCTACTGCAGCTAATTACTGTTCTGCACTGTGAAGATCATATGTGATGCAGCCCACATCAGCCACGTGGAAGCAAAGTGGCCTGGGTCTGTGCATGACTCGCACATTTGTGTGTATACACTGAGCGCTAGATTTGCCCGTGGTGAGTTATATATATATATATATATATATATATATATATATATATATATATATATATATATAGCTATATCCAATTGTTTCCTCCTATTGCAACTGAAAATGTCAACTGTATCCTCGTATTATCATAGGAGAGTTCGATGGTTACCTGCTCGGTGACAGAGGGTACCCCTGCCAGCCCTATTTGTTGAACCCTTACCCTGATCCTGAGCCCGGCTCTCAGCAACGTTATAACTTGGCTCACTGCAGGACACGAGCCAGGGTAGAGATGACCATTGGGATGCTCAAGGCCCAGTTCCAGTGCCAAATTTGAACATGTCCAGTGAGCACACATTTGGAGACTTGTATGTACAAAGGCATTTAAGTGTTACTTTCAAATAGACAATATTAAATACTGGCAGTGTTGGGATGGCTGAAAACGCAACTTTTTTTTTGCTTTGAAAATTTCCCTAACTACTTAAATATCACATGTTGAATGTAGCCACTGAATGATGTTTAATTAGATAGGGTAGGCTAAACAACATCACAATTGCGTGTAATGAAATTATACCTCACCTGTTTGGAGTATATTTTTATATTTCATCTTCAGTTACTGCCAAGTACGTTTCGTGCTTGTTGGGTTGCACCTGCATAAATATTAAAACACACACACACTATATAAATGTTGAATAAGTGGAACACTCAAGATAAATGCATTTTTTTTGCCACGCCAGCTCACTTTCTTTTGCAGCTGCTACTGTATTGCCTTTTTTCTTAAATATATACTCATATTCTGCATACACATTCATTAATATTTCTAACTCAACTGGGGTGAAGTAGGAGGTTTGAGACCTTTTTTCTCCTGTTGCCATGATTAATTATGTTATTTAATTAATTTCCCAAATGCCACTTTACCACTCTATATTACTATAGAATGTTCACAAATGTCTTACTATATGTCATTCACAAACATTCTATGAATTTATGAAAATGTGGACAGGGCACCGCTCAAAGGGGTGTTCAGTGGGGTAGCGTTGAGTGTAGAGGTGGCTCAAAGGAAAAATAACATTCCTGGTGTTTGTGACGCCCACCGTTTGGTGATCCATAGACAGTGGCAATGGCGAGACTGAGAATAAACTGTCTGTTTTGTAGATCTTTGACACAGAGTTTCTATCTGTTGAGGTCAGGTTAGGTTGTACTGCTATGAAACCTCTACGGTGCTTTAGGTGTCAAGGATTCGGACATGTTGCAGTAATGTGTAGAAGGGAGACCCCAAGATGTGAGAGATGTGCAGGAGGAGTGTACAGTTGAGATAGAGAAAGCACTGTGTGTCAACTGTGGGTGCACCCATGCAGCTGGGGATCCGAAGTGCCCTATGAGAGAGAGAGACAGGTTGATATTGCCAGAGTTCGAGTGTGGCAGTAAGTTTCCTATGCTGAGGCAGTGAAGAGAGTAGAGGATAGCCCAAGTGTGAGTGATTAGACTGGGAGTCCCCCCAGTGAATAGGCCTGAAGAGAGAGTTTTAGTAAGGTTGGATTTCTTGTGTTTATAGCCATAGTGATCAACTGCACTGTACTGATGGAGTGGGAATCACAGGAGATAGCTGTGGTAATTGCAGCAGCATAGTTTTTTCCCTAATGGTCTTCCCTATGCCCTGTATGAACTTGTTCATTCCCTTTGTTATTATTCTGAAGAAGGCCATTGAAGGCTGAAACGTCAGTCTTTTAAACTTGTCTAATAAAACGATGTATTTTTATGGTGAGCAAGCGTTGCGCCTTTTCCTCTCCAAGGTTGCAGCAGCAGATACATAATTTGGGTGTGAGACGTTTTAGTGCATAAGATCTACAGGAAGTTGAGAGAAGGTGTTCCATCCTCCCAGGTCGACAGCCTGGCATGACCATTTAGGGCCAAGTAGTGGGATAGGGTGGTGGGTTTTTGGGATAGTGTATAGGTGCAGGGTTAGATGGTAGAGCAATTTAAGATTTCCCCATTCCCCTGTGACCAAAATGTGCAAACCGCACTCCGACCTGCGAAAGGCAGCAATACGCAACACAGCGTCTAGTCTGCCGGAAAAATACACGAAGAAGAAGACGTCTGCAATGGAGGTCCCAGGACCAGATAGCGACTGGAGAAGCCCTGCATTCCGACAGAAAGTTGTTGCACAAATGTGAGACACTTGTGTTTTATTAATACTGTTTGTAAACGTTGTGATTTTTTAGTTACTCCGCTATTATCACTACAGTGGCTAGCTAGCTCACCACAACTTCAGTCAGCGCTAACGAGTTAGCAGCTAGCCGGGGCAGCCGCTAGTTGGCTTTATGGATCAGCCCATTAGCGGCAGCTCTGGTTACTAGCCAGCTAGCTATGAAACATGCTTGTTATGAGGCCGTAAACCAACCTTAATCGGGGTTGATGTAGTTAGCTACATGTGTCCATATTTGCCATAAAGACGTAGCTAATTAGAGTTTTTTCCCGAGAAGTTTTCAGACGTTTAGCTGTTTGGGTTTTCAGCTAATGGTTAGTTAAACTAGCTAGTCACTATAGCCTTCGCTGTCTTTGCTTCGCGTGCTATGTAACGTTAACTTCTTCGGAGAGGTTTAACGGCGGTTGACATCCAATTTATGTTGCATTACCGCCACCAACTAGATTGGGATAAATCCATTATAATTTGATACACACAAGGGGGGAAAAATTAAAACCTACACGCATTAAAACCCACCACCCTATTACACGAGTTAACCCTCTCTGGCCCTACCCCAGGACAATGGCCTGCGAGGACAGGACCTCAACACACCCTATAACTCTCCTGAAGTCAAATCTCGTATTCACACATACTTCTCTGCTGTACAGTTGGTAACCATAGCTATGAACGCTAAGAATCCAAGCTTACTGAAGCATGTCACTCATTGACCTATCCCTCTGTGCTGGCACAGATCTACTATTATTAATTAGCAGGGATTGTCTCAGTATCCCTCACCCTGGATCCATCTTCCTCTACATTTTTCACTGCCTCAGCATACGACACCCTCTGCACTACTCTAACCCTGGTAACCTCAACCCGCCTCTCTTGCACCGGACACTTCTGATCTCCAGCACCATGTCCACTCTTACAATTAGCACATACCGATTATTTCCCCAATACTACACATTCCTTTGTATCATGATTTTCTGCACACTTCTCACACCTAGGAACTAACCTCATACACACTGCTGCCACGTGCCCATAAGCTTGACACCTGTAACAATATAGTTGCGTGACGCATAGTGCCTGCTCTCTCTGGTTGGAAGAAACGCTCACAAATGTCTCAAGCCCACTATGTGTTACCTTCACTGACTCAACTCATTTCCCACCCAACCTGAAACCACAAATGGATCCACCAAAAGGCAAAATTTCACTCCTACTGGACCAGATCATTCATTTTCATGTCCATCGATGCAGACCTCGGGCTCCGACCACTACACCACACCATCTACTTCACTTAATTCGCCATCGCTCACTTCCATTTCACCTCCAGCACTTGACTTGGCATACTGCTCACTCTGTTTGTACTTGACACCAGTCTTCTAAACTCCCTATCTCCTTTTCTGTCGCCATCTTCATCAAATTCAACCTTTGCTTTCCTCATTCTTTTGAACACCTTCCTCTTTTTCCTCTTCCATTCCTCACAGCTAAAAACAGAAGACTGTCTCTTGCAGCTTAGGTAGCGACAGTAAATCCTCACACTCATAACAGAAGTTCCTGTTGTTCCCGCTTGTCTCTGTAGCCATTTTCCGCTCTACTGTCCCCACAAAATCCATGCTCCTGGATCCGCCCCTGCTATGTAGTTAGCTAACGTTAGTTAATGTTAGTTAGCAAGATGCTAGCTACAACACAGACCCCAGGGACATTCCTGCTTGGCCTCACTTGGAATAAAATGCACTTTATCTGCCAGGAATTTAGATAATATAATTGGCATGTGTGCTAGCAAAATACAGCAGGCAAACTATCTGAATCGCTTCTTCTTTTTCAGTGAAGAGGCGATGAGAAAGGCTGGGACTGCACACACAAAGTCCAGCAATGATATGGAGAACCATGTCTATGTCAAAGCCAAATCTAGAGTAAGTGAACGGTTTAATTTACACACACCTAGTAACCTCATCATGGATCATCAAACTCTTTAACATTGTAAATGAGTGACTGGAATTATTGGTAAATAATGGCCATCTCTCATTGAAGTATGTTATTGTTTACTTCTGAACAGGAAGAATACTTGTCCCTGGTAGCAAGGTTGATCATTCATTTCAGAGACATTCGTACGTACCCCACATACTTTCTCTATCTACTATGTATGTCTAGCGCACATTCATATTTTTCGAGACAGCTATTCTGTCAAGTCGAGTTACGTAATGGACTTTGTTTTGTTTTGCAGATAAAAAGGCGCAAGGAGGTGGTCCTGGTGTGTTGTTATTTTGCAAAACATGTTCTCCGTTACTAAAATACATTCAGAAGAATATATACATAGCTACACATGCCACTGCACATGTGTAAATGTACACATTGCCTCCCCTCTTCCAGATCCCATGAATGCCCTGACAAATCTCCCAGGTGTTCCAGGGGTTCCCGGGGGCATCGGTATGGGGCCTCGGCCACCTGGTGCGCCCATGGGTGGCATGGGGCAGATGCAAATGGGTCAGCATGCCGTGGCTGGAAATCCTCAATCGAGTGAGTGTATCTCTGAAGCTATTTAATTTTCTCACTGTATTTCATGTTTATACCATGGCGTTGTTGAATACTCGTTTCTGATTGGCTTGAAGGGCAGTCTAGAGCCTTCATTATTTCACTATAACGCACAGTAGAATTCACATGTTCTATGTTTGAGCTGCTTTTGAAAGCAAAGGTTGAATTTAAAATATTGTTATTATTGAGTTAGATTTTCATAATAGCAGGCTAGGACTGATGGTTTGGTTAGCTAAACTAGCACATCTGTTTGGCAAGGCAACTACTGTAGCTATCTAGTAAACTTGCTAGCTACTTCAGTGGATGTTGAACACATTTCTACCTGCAAATGAACACATTTCTTTCAGCAAATGTGTTAAAGTGGAACTGACAGCATTTTAACTATGTTTCTTCCATATCTGCAAAGTATAATCAGTCAATAAAATTCCCAGTTCATGCTTCAAAACCAACTTTTGAGTTTTTAAAAATAGGTTATATTTGACAAATAATTCCATGACACAGTAAGGCATTGTTGGCAGAATAGATGGATGCAGTTCAATACATTATTAATATAATTCACCAATACTTGGTAGTCCAAAAAATATTGCTATCAGGTGGCCTGGTACAGTGTTTGCTGCCTCCACCCAATCGGGGTGCACCGTTTGTTTCAATGACTCAATATTTTGAATGTAACTACAATCAAACTAGCAAGGGCAATGATCACAAGTCAGTCATAACGTGGATAATAGGTTAGTGCACACATGTAACAAACAAAGCCCGTGGGCCGACTTGGGCACACAAGCGAGTATAAAGAAGGCAACAGTTGAGTCATCTACTTTATGAAACTACAGGCTGATGCGCTTGCATCGTTGAATTCAACTTCAACTGCGCTGCTTTCGTGTGTCCCATTTAGAGCTTACAGCGCAGGGAAACTGTAGACAGACAGACACATGACACAGTCTTAGCTAGGCTGCTAAAATGTTGCATTCTGGCTTTGGTTTTTAAAGCTGGACAATGACCAAAAACTAAACCTGCAACAAAACACCCTGCAAAGAAGAAATATGTAGGCCTATTACAGCAACATATTAAGCAGTAGCCTGGCTGGCTACTCAACTACAATACATTTTAAGTGCACCATACAGCAATGCTGCCTTCAACCGCACCGGGGATTCATGCAGTACAAGAAAATTGAACTACATGTTAAGTTTAAATGTTACAACAACTTATAGATACGTTTTTGTTATTTGGAGTAAATAAATACTTTTTGATTAGGGTCACAACATTATGCACACCTGCAGGCATAGCAGCAAAGCTGGACAAATATTATTTATCTTTTGTTTAAGTCAAAATGCTATATACGGCATCCTTGGTACATAAGTGGACGTTATAAAGGGCCATATTTTGGCCAGTTTGGGTTGAAGTTGCATGTAAAAAATACATGAAGAGGCCATGTCTAGCCCACAAATTCATTGTTTTTTTAATATGGCCCATTCGCTGATGGAGTTTGACACCCCTGGCCTAGCATATTTATTTATGTAGCTAGCTAAAATCACAAAGCCTAACATTACTAGTTTCTAGGAGGATGTCATGTCATTGGAGGAGTGGGTGAGTGACCTTCAATGTTTTTGGGTAGCTACAGCTAGAGATGCAGGTGGCCTTTGGTTAGCTAGCAAGAAATGTGAATCGCTTTGCTAGCTATCTAGTTAAGCTGAACTTAGAACGACTTATCCAGTGTCACGAACTGGCTCAAACCACGTAACAAACAAGGAGACAACGTGGAGATGGGGAATAACAAAATATATGTATTTAACTAAAGTAAACTAAATATAATGAACAATGGTGTGTGTAGTCAGTAATCAGTAGTGTGAGTGGTTGCGTGCATAAATGTGATAATGAGGGGTGTTGAAAGGTGCCAACGCAAACACTAAAAAGAGCCACAAAAATGCCACAACCAAAATTTGTGTCTGCATGGCGAGAGTCTCCTCAATGAATGGGGAAGAGGTGCATTTTTCCTGGGACACACCCGAGCCCAGGTGTGTCCCATTTCGCTGACGACCCTCCCGACCTTGCCCACCGACATCCTATTAAGGTAAACAAAAGCAAAGAGAATTCGACAGACAGTGGGTTGTCACCCCCCCCATAAAACCAGGGACCAACAAAGACCCCGGAACACCATTCTAGTCGCAGAACAAATTAATCCAGCCTTTGCGTCCCCTTGCCCCAGCCAACCTCGTCCTCCCCAGACCTCAGCAACCTTTGGACAGGAAGCAACCTTTAAGAAGAAAGAAAACGAGACCAGCAGGGAACAGACAGGAGCGACAGAACAGGACAATACCAGACAAAATAAAACACTGTAAAGGGAGCAACCACAGTAGAGAAGTTCCTACAAAAACTACGGTAATAACCAATCATTCCCAAGAAACGCATCAGTTCCTTTTTAGTAGTTGGTGGTGGAAAAACATCAATAGCTACCACTTTAGCCCAAACAGGACGAACTTCACCCTGCCCACCCACCTTCCCAGGGTATGTAACGGTCGCCTGAGCAAACTCACATTTAGCCAGATTGATCGGGAGGCGACCCGTAGCTTGGCGGTCGAACAAGGCTTGAATACGGGACAGATGTTCCTCCCAAGTATCTGCATATATCACTACATCGTCCAGATAAACAGCGCACCCGGCCAGACCGGAGACAACCCTGTTCATAAGTTGCTGAAAAGTGGCAGGTGCATTACACAGACCGAAACTCATAACTGAATACAAGTACAGACCAGAGGGTGTAATAAAGGCAGAGATTTCACGTGCCCTACTTATCAGTGGCACCTGCCAATAGCCCTTTAACAGGTCAAATTTGCTCAAACTTAGCTGCGCCAACTTGATCAACGCAGTCCTCCATCCGAGGAAGAGGAAATTAACCTGGTTTAGTGACACTTTACCTTACGGTAGTCCGTACAAAATCGGTTTGTTCCATCCGGTTTACTGACCAAGATAGAGGGAGAAGCCCAACTGGAGAAAGAAGGCTCTGCCATCTTACTCTCCAGCATGTACCTGACCTCAGCATCCAGACAACGCAGTTTCTCTGAAGAAACTCTATAGAACCGCTGTTGAATGGGGTCAGTATCTCCAATGTCAATATCATGTTCTATTAAGTTTGTATGGGTAGGTGTATCAGAAAACAAACATGGAAATCTCCGAATCAGACCAACCATCACTTTCCGCCCAACAGGTAGATGAGAGAGAAGGCTGTCTAAAATATCCAGTGTCTCTGAATTTTTCAATCCACAATCGTCGGGACCAGGAACATCTTCCTCCTCATGCACGATCCTAGCACGACAAGAACCCAGGGAAATAACGGTATCGGCCAAAAGAACAGGTTTACCGTCCTCTGTAGACTCCCACTGTTCAGTCTCAGAGGAACACGCATAATATGGTTAACAAATTTACATGGCACAGTTGGTGTGCTTTTCTCCGTTCTGGAGTGGCAACTAGATAGTTTTGCTCAGTGTACTGGCGCACCACTGTATATGGATCTTGAAACTTGGATTGAAAAGGAGAACCAACGCTTGGCAGCAAAGCAAGAACCTGGTCACCTGGACTAAAGTGACAAGGCTCAGTTCGCAGATCAAATATGCCCTTCATCCTCTCCTGTGAAGATGATAGCTTCTCTTTAGTCATTTCACCAGCGGCGTACAGGCGTCGCCGGAAATCACACACATATGATAAACTGGAACTGAGGGGGCATCCAGTCATCCTGGAGAACAGAGAAGTCCACGCACCTTATGTCCAAACACAAGGTAATTTGGACTGAAACCCGTGCTCTCCTGTGAAACCTCCCTAGCGGCTAACAGTAACCAAGGCAACCCCTCCTCCCAATCCATCTCAGTACAATAAGCTCTCAAAGACTTAAGTGTTTGATGGAAATGTTCCAGTGCTCCTTGACTTTGTGCGTGATAGGCGCTAGACAAATTGTGTTCAATATGGAGCTGATGGAGAACCTGACCAAACAGATTGGAGGTGAATTAGATCCTTGATCACTCTGAATGACCATAGGGATTCCAAACAGTGAGAGAAACTGAGTCAAAGCTTTTAACACAGACTTAGTCGTGATAGACCGGAGAGGATAGGCAGCAGAAAACCTAGTAGTCTGACATTACAGTGAACAACTACCCTTTTTATAACAAGGCAGAGGAGCAACAGTCAATAATCAGATACTCAAAAGGTTGGCTGAGTACAGGAATAGGAAACAGTGGTACCGGCTTAATAGCTTGATTAGGTTTACCAGTTAATTGACAGGTGTGACAAGTTTTAATGAACTCATAAACATCCCTCTTTAACCTAGGCCAAAAAATGTCTTAACTTCTTGACGCACGGATCCCTTTAGCGGGATCATTTTCGTAAACAACCGCTGAATTGCAGAGCGCCAAATTTAAAAAAAAATTGCTAAAAATATTTATATTCATGAAATCACAAGTGCAATATAGCAAAACACAGCTTAGCTTGTTGTTAATCCACCTGTCGTGTCAGATTTTGAAAATATGCTTTACAGCAAAAGCAATCCAAGCGTTTGTGTGTTTATCAATCACTAAAAAAAACATTAAGAACATCTAGCAGCAATGTATATTGGTCACGAAAGCCAGAAAAGCAATAAAATTAGTCGCTTACCTTTGATGATCTTCGGATGTTTGCACTCACGAGACTCCCAGTTACACAATAAATGCTCCTTTTGTTCGATAAAGATTATTTTTATATAAAAAAAACTCTATTTGTTTGGCGCGTTATGTTCAGTATTCCACAGCCTTATGCAGGTCATCAAGGCTTGACGAAAATTCCAAAAAGTATCCGTAAAGTTCGTAGAAACATGTCAAACGTTTTTAATAATCAATCCTCAAATTGTTTTTAACATCAATAATCGATAATATTTCAACCGGACTGTAAACTATTCAATACTGGAGAGAAAGAAAATGTCAAGCAACCAGTGTCGAGCTCATGAACTAATGTAAGGACCTCCGTCTATCCACTGACGCGTTTTTGATAAATCTCGCTAATTTTTCAGAATAAAAGCTTGAAACTATGTCTAAAGACTTTTCACACCCTGAGGAAGCCATTGGAAAAGGAATCTGGTTGATATCCCTTTAAATGGACGAAAGGCAGGCAAAGTGATTTTTTTCAAAATAAGAGTCACTTCCAGGTTGGATTTCCTGCAAAATCAGTTCTGTTATACTCAGACAATATTTTGACAGTTTTGGGAACTTTAGAGTGTTTTCTATCCTACTCTGTCAATTATATGCATATTCTAGTATCTGGACCTGAGAAATAGGCAGCTTACATTGGGAACGTTATTTTTCCAAACATAAAAATTTTGCCCCTGGCTTCAAGAGGTTGCGATTGTAGGTTTTCCTCACACCCATATGTCCAGCAACGTCGTTGTGGGAAGTCATCAACACCAACTCACAAAGCTTAACTGGTACAACAACCTGACTAATCGCCTCCCCCAGAAAACAACTACCATGAGACACCCACTTTCTCATCAGAACGTCCTCTTGGAGAAAATAGCCATGGGCGACATCTCCCAACTGTTCCACAGGCACAATTTGGTCACGCAACTCTTCTAATGTGGGGTCAGTCCGTTGCGCATTGATTAGATCGGAGCGGGATACAGAACTGGATAACTGGGAAAGCAGTGACAGACTTCTTTGTAGTATTCTCGTTAGCCGACGCAGTGACCAGGTCGCGACGGCTCATAGAACGCGTCACTGCACACGCAGAGAACACCTCTGAGGAAACTCTGCGCACTCATCAGGAATCCCTACAAATGACGGCTTAGTGGAAACCACTAGAGATGGAAACGCGACAGGCCATACATGTTCACCAGCCAAGTTATTCCCAAGGATAACGTCGAGACCCTCAATAGGCAACGAAGGACGCACCCCCCACAACAACCTCACCTTTCACCAGTCCACAATCCAACATCAGTTTATGCAATGGAACTGACAGTGTTCAAAACTATTCCCCTAATTAGAACACTATTCCCCGAATCAGTCTCAGCAGAGAAGGGTAACACAGATTCCAACACAAACGATTGAGGCACCTGTGTCTCAGGATCTTCACTGGCACTAGGTTCTTACTTCCTGACAGACACAAACCCCTCCCATAATGAAATGTAAATAGTCTTGGTCAATATGGACTTTCACATGCCCCTGTGCATGAAACAAGGTGTCAGGAGTGAACTGATGTGGAACAGGCGCAGCTAACGCCGTAGGCTTAGATTTAACGTAAGCACATGTACTGAATTTACCCCAAGCCCTGAGAACCGGACATTCGTTTTTCCAATGACCTGAACCTTGACAGTAGTGACACTCTTGACCAAAGTCAGCTTTACCACGGGAGTCAGGCTCAACCCTAGTTGAATGACACTCTGCCCGTGAACCAAAGTATCTCGGTGAGCGAGGCCCAAATTTCTCCAAACGCCCCCACTCACTCCAAATACGTGGCTCTGCAAAGACATTTGTGAGTCAAAACATACTCGTCCGCCAAAACCGCAGCTTCAGCGACAGTCTTTACTTTTCGTTCGTTAATGTACGTGGCTATACGATCAGTGATTGTGTCCTTTTTAATTGCTCTAACATAATCAGATCACACAGCCCTTGGAAAGTCATAACTGCAGAGGTGGAACACCAGCGATTAAACAGTGAAGATAATACTCGCGCAAACTCAACATGAGTGTTTATCATCCCTTTTTAAAGTTCTAAATCGTTGGCGGTAAGCCTCAAGAACCAATTCGTAAATCTGTAACAGCCGTTTTAACCTTTATAACTGACACTGTCGGCAACACTAAGAGCTGAATATGCTTCCTGCGCTTTACCAGTCAGCACACACTGCAACATTAAAGTGCGGTCAGAATCAGGCCAACTCCTAGCGTCAGCAGCATGCTCAAACAACGAAAATAATGTCTCAGGGTCCTTTTCATTAAATTGAGGCAACAACCGTAAGTTCCCAACAAAATCAAATGTGTCCGGGGCACGACCAATAGAGGAACGACCCCTAGGAAAATCTGGGTCACCTTCCCAGATCAAACTCTCCCCTGAGAGCTTTCCTTCCCTAACCAACTCTAACCGCTCTTGTTGCAGCTTGATTTTAGCACGCTCCAAATCCTGTTTAAATGCCAATTCCTTTTCATACTTTACACAATCATGCTCAAGCTTTTCACGATCATGCTCTAAATGTAACAAAAGCAGTTCAAAAAGAAGACTACTAGACTAACCGATGGAGCGGTCATTAACGATACTGGGAGACGGTGAGTCCTCAGCAGAGTGGTAACTTCAAGAATTCCACTCCATCAGATTGGCCTTCAATATCAACCTAATAGAATTTTATAGACGTTTATCACTAATTTCAACCTTGTAGTGTTCAGCAACCTTCAACAGCTGTTCTTTAGTACATAATTCTAACAGTTCCTCTGATGGAGAATGCCAAGAGTGTGCAAAGCTGTCATCAGGGTAAAGGGTGACTACTTTGAAGAATCTAAAATCTATTTTGATTTAACACTTTTTTTGGTTACTATATGAATACATATGTGTTATTTCATAGTTTTGATGCCTTCACTATTATTCTACAATGTAGAAAATAGTAAAAATTAAAAATACAACTTGAATGAGTAGGTGTACTGTATATCCACTAGGCTAATACATTATCACATTTTTCCTTTGGATTATTTAATGAACCTATTACATGTTATTTCAAGTTATCCCTTTGGAGCACATGCAAAAGCGATTTGGAGTTGTTGAACGGGAGTGACAAAATGTATTACAATTGAATTTTAATGAGCTGATTGATGAGGATGATGAAGTGTTTGAATTCAGAACAATAGTGTAAGAATTGCTCTTCCCCTGTCCCACGCGCGCACAATTATAATCCCCCCCCCCCCTACTTTGTCAGAAAAAGCTGTAACTAGACCGTAGCTTATTACTTACTAAAACTGTTGTTACACTGTACGTTTTTTATTCTAATAGAAACTAAAATGGTCTTATATTCTTAAAATATGTGGTTACTGAATATACGCAAGTGATGTCTGCTAAATTAACAAGTTGATGGCGAAAACCAGAGCTATTTAATGTAGGTGTTATATTTATTACATTTACTTGTGGAATGTTACCGAATAGATAACAACAATAGAAAGAATATTCTGGTGGCATTGGTAGAGAGTCAGGTGGAGAATGACGTGAAAGTGCACTGTACTGTAAGTACGCAATAACGCTGTGGGCCAGGTGTAAATGGTTTAGCAGCCTTTCCAATAAATTGGAATACATAAGAAGGCATCCACCCTTGATGGGCTATCAGCAGGACAATACTCTTGCCGAGTTTAGGGATTTTAAATGTATTAATGGATGTTTGCGAGGCATGTCACTTCACCCATCTCTTTGCATAGCCCACCACATCCACTGTTTTCTAACCACATCTGGATGAATCCATAACGGATTACTATGGGAATAAATCACTGAATGACAGAAATAGTGGAATAAAGTAGGCTAATGCAATTGAAGACAACAAATTGTTGCATACTGAAACACCCAAAGTCATCCAACTGTTATTATAGGATTTGAAGCAATAGCCTACTCACGTGTGGTCAACTATTTCCGCACTGTTTCGCGCTGCTTTTAGACATGCATGGGGACTGGTCTTGATAGATCAATCATATCTCCGTTTGGATATTTGTTAGCCTACAATTAGGCTGTGGAAATGTTAGGATTATTTTGCTCTTCTCTTGCAGTCACTTAGTAGCCTAGGCCTACTCGCGACCGGTCACATTGTACAGCGCCATATTTTCCTAACGGAAACCCTGAGGCCTACATAGGCTAATGTAAAATGCATTTTCGTTTTTCTTGGAATAGAAACACCATAATATTAAAACCCCTTATGGCTGCAATACCGTTAGCGGGATGATATAACAACAGCCAGTGAAAGTGCAGGGTGCCAAATTCAAACAACAGAAATCTCATAATTAAAATTCCTCAAACATACATGTATCTTATACCATTTTAAAGGTAATCTTGTTGTTAATCCCACAAGTGTCTGATTTCAAATAGGCTTTTCAGCGAAAGCACCACAAACGATTGTTAGGTCACCGCAAAATCACAGACAGTCATTTTTCCAGCCAAAGACAGGAGTCACAAAAAGCAGAAATAGAGATAAAAATGAATAACTAACCTTTGATGATCTTCATCAGATGACACTCATTAGACTTCATGTTACACAATACATATGTTTTGTTCGATAAAGTTCATATTTATATCCAAAAACCTCAGTTTACATTGGCGCCATGTTCAGAAATGCCTCCAAAATATCCAGAGAAATTGCAGAGCCACATCAAATAACATAAATACTCATCATGAACTTTGATGAAAGATACATGTTTTACATAGAATTAAAGATACACTTGTTCTTAATGCAACCGATGTGTCAGATTTCAAAAAGCTTTATGGCAAAAGCACAATATTCAATAATCTGAACAGCGTTCAGCCACAAAAGGAAGCCATACAGTTACCCGCCAAATTGTGCAGTCAACAAAACTCATAAATAGTATTATAAATCTTCACTTACCTTTGCTGATCTTCGTCGGAATGCACTCCCAGGACTCCCACTTCCACAAGAAATGTTTGTTTTGTTCGGTAATGTCCATCATTTATGTCCAAATAGCTATTTTTGTTAGCGTGTTTGGTAAACAAATCCAAAGTCAGGAAGCGCGTTCACTAAAAGCAGATGAAATGTCAAAAAGTTCCTTAACAGTCAGTAGAAACATGTCAAACGATGTTTTGAATCAATCTTTAGAATGTTTTTAACATATCTTCAATAACGTTCCAACCGGAGAATTCCATTGACTTCAAGATGTGCGATGGAACAGAGCTCCCTCTCATGTGAACTCGCATGGTCAGCTCATGGTAGACCTGACTCATTCCTGTCTCCTTTGGCCCCACTTCACAGTAGAGGCATCAGACAAGGTTCTACAGACTGTTGACATCTAGTGGAAGCCGTAGGAAGTGCAAACAGATCCATATCCCACTGTGTATTCAATAGGGGCTGGGTTGAAAATCGACCAACCTCAGAATTCCCACTTCCTGTTTGGATTTTTTCTCAGGTTTTTGCCAACCATATGAGTTCTGCTATACTCAGAGATATCATTCAAACAGTTTTAGAAACTTTAGAGTGTTTTCTATCCAATACGAATATTAATATGCATATATTAGCAACTGGGACTGAGGAGCAGGCAGTTTGCTATGGGCACCTCTGGGCACCTTTCATACAAGCTACTCAATACTGCCCCTGCAGCCATGAGAAGTTAATCAATTTAATTAAGCTACATTTCTAACAGTATAAACACCACAACAAATACAATAATACTTTACAACCAAATTATAATCAATCCCATATAGTTAAAAATGTTTTGAAGTCTCTAGTATAGCCAATATTAAAAACAGTCAAATGCAATCGTGAATTCAATCGCTTTAGCCACATGTTGCGATTTATTAATTGTTTAAATATTCAAGGGTCCCTTAGTTATTTAAGTACATGGATGACTTGTATGCTGTGTGATGACATGCAGGAATGATTGATGTACTGTACATTGAAGTAGGCCTTTATGCCAATAAGTAAGTTACGCTAAAACAGTTACAGTAAACATGACTCTTCGGCTTACAGCTCCATGTCATTTCAATAACTTAATTTCATTAAAAACCTTTAACCCACCTGCCCCTGAATTTACTGAAATATGTGTATTTTACACTCAAGCAGTAGGCCTACATTAAGTTAAATATCATAAAAGACAAATTACTGAGCATTCAAAGCGCCATGAAGGTCTGCTGTGCGCTATGCATATTAACAGTAGAATATCCAAGACTCAACAAGTAGCCTACCAATAGCTGCCAGTCTATAAATACATTTAATCTACACAATCACAAAGAAATCCATTAATATTTTAAGGTCATTCAAAAAAACATAATACTAAGACAATTTATTTAAAAAGAACAGAATAGCATGTATTTCTCTGTGCTATAGTAGCTGAGGCTATGGTTGCTTCATTTAAACAAAATTCATTACCTTTTTATGCTCTTTCAGATAGGGTATAGCAATCAAAACGTCTGGCCTGCATGGACCTCTGTAGGATTATTTAGGAAAGTAAGCAAGCGCCAACAAGCTTCATGAAGATGCCCTCAAAGATGCCCTCTGGTGGCTTCAACAAGCATTAAGGGCATTAACGGCAACAATGGCTGACAGTAAAATACTACGACGTCATGCACTGTAACATGCTGTACCAGACCGCAGCATCCTGCAAGCGGTGCTGCAGTATGATCCAACTTTTAAATGAGGAACACACCTTCCACATCATTCAATATTTTCCATAGAACGCATAGCGCCTCGTTGATTATCCCTTACTTATTTGAATTCTGTCTGTTAGCCCACAGAAACAATTGGATCAGTAGCTTACCAGTCATGACATTTTGATTTTGTATCAGGGACCTCCAAACTCATATTTCTGTGTCCTCCGTGAGGCTCAGAGCATGTGAGCGGAGATGAGTGGGAGCTAAGCGGGCACAGTTTGACTGGAGCGCGGGAAAAGACGTGGAGCGCTCTGTGAGATGAGCAGGGTGTTCAACTGCCCAACTCTGCTAACATGCACTGCTCCAGACTCTTATTTCTATGTGCTCAGGTGTAGGACTTTTCCTCCAGGGCTTTCCCCAAGTTTTCAGCTGGAGGATGTCTGTTTTGTCCACATCCTCCCTGTAGTAGGAGGTCCAGGGCAGATGCAGATGCAGCAGATTGCCCAGCAGCAGGCCCAGCAGCAGGCCCAGCAGCAGTCCATCCAGTTCCAGCAGTTCCAGGCACAGCAGCAACAGACAGCCATGCAACAACAGCAACAGACGGCCATGCAGCAGCAGACAGCAATGCAACAACAGACAGCCATACAGCAGCAGCAGTTTCAGGTCCAGCAGCAGATGAAGCTGCAACAATTACAGCAGCAACACCATCAGAACCAACAGCTCCAACAGCAGCACCAAAACCAGCAGCAACAGCAGGCCCAAAACCAGCAACAACAGAACCAGGTATAAGCGTAAAAGCCCTGCCATGATAGCCTGCCTAGATGTACAATTAAAAGCAAACAGAGACATGCAAGAAGGCAGTGAATTGGTTTATCTTTTGGTAAACAAGTTTGACATGAGAATAAAATATTTTTTGGGTTTCAAATAATGGGCATCTTAAGTATTTACACACCCTCCACATCTGTCTTCAGATGCACCCATCAAGGCACCAGCAACAGCAGATTCAGTTACAACTCCAACAGCAGCATGCACAGTCCATCCAGCACATGGTCCAGCAACAACAGCAGCAACAGGTTCAGTCTCAGCCCCAGCCGACCCAGCTGCCCCCCCACTCCCAGCAGCAGCAGGGCATGGTGCCCCAGTCTCTGGCTGGGCAGATGGCCCCCACACAGCATGTGCCCATCAGCTCGCTCAGTCAGCAGCAGCAGCAACAGCAGCAGCTCAAGATCCAAGCCTTGCAGGTAAAGCAGAGGTGGTGTAATTGAAAAAGATTAACTTAAAGTTTAGTTCAATCTCTGTAGAATAGTGGTGACCTTTTGTTGTCCACTCTAAATTCATAATCTATAGTATCTGGGATAACACACATTCCAGTAACTTGTTTACACACCCCTCTGCTTGCTTGCTTCCCTATGTGTGTGTATGTGCCGTGTGTTTTTTGTATGTGTGTGTGCTTTGTGTGTGGCCAGGCTAGAGCATTGCAGCAACAGCAGCAGCAGCAAGTCCAGCAGGCCCAGCAGGCAGCGCAGCAAGCCCAACAGGCGGCGGCTCAGGCCCAGCTAGCGGCAGCTGTACCTGGCCAGGTAAGAGCACTGCAAGCTGATGTGGTGGGACTGATTGACTGCCACTGGTCACTGAGCCTGGCCTGGAGTGAGTGCATGCTTTCAGATTTACCCGTTTGGAATGACGACAGGGTTGATTGAATTTTGGGTCGCAAGCTCTATGCTGCCCTACCAAGCAAAAAGGCAGTAACTGCTCATAGCGTGGAACTGAGAAAAATGGCTTTTATTTACCTTGGTTTCACAGTGGGTTTATGCAGTTACTGCTAACATGACCCCCATTGTTTTCTCAAACACAATACAATAGAGGCGGGATACTTGTCCACATGATTAAGCATTTAATGTAGCAAAAATGACATTAACACATTTTCGACTAAATGAGCAGTTACTGCCGTTTTGCTTGATTATGGCAGTACATATTTAGTTTTCTGTGTTGCCTTTTGCCATACTAAAGCTGATGCCATAGCCAGAAGGTAGTAGTGGTTGTTATATCACATAGCATTAGCTAGAGAGACTTAAGTTTGCATCGATTCATATAATGGCAACTTTGCTGCTTAATGGCTCAGGTTTGGTTTGAACAGAATGATGAATCTCCTACATAACCCAGGGAATCAATTTAGTTGGTTTTCATTTGCATGTACAGTGCCTTCAAAGGATTCACACCCCTTGTCTTTTCCACATTTTATTTTGGAACGGCTTGAATTTAAAATTGAATACATTTATATTTTTATCACTGGCCTACCCCATAATGTCAAACGAATTATGTTTATTGACATTTTTACGAATTAATAGAAAATGAAAAGCTGTAATGTCTTGAGTCAAGTATACAACCCCTTTGTTATGGCAAGCCTAAATACGAGTAAAAATTTGCTTAACAAGTCACATAATAAGTTGCATGGACTCATTCTGTGTGCAATAATATTCTTTAACATGATTTCTGAATGACTACCTCATCTCCACCCCACCACACATTATCTGTATGTGTGGGGTAGTCAAGCAGTGAATT
Organism: Salvelinus fontinalis; assembly: GCF_029448725.1. Lineage (NCBI taxonomy): Eukaryota > Metazoa > Chordata > Actinopteri > Salmoniformes > Salmonidae > Salvelinus > Salvelinus fontinalis. Next base: position 20,277,686 of record NC_074685.1, on the reverse strand, counting down.
TCAAACACAGATTCAACCACAAAGGCCAGGGAGGTTTTCCAATGCCTCACAAAGAAGGGCACCTATCGGTAATTGGGTAAAAATATAAAATGCATTGAATATCCTTTGAGCATGGTGAATTTATTCATTACACTTTAGATGGTGGATGAATGTTCCTGAGTGTCCGAGTTACATTTTTCACTCACAGCTGTAATTTCTGCCAAAGCTGCTTATAAAAAGTATTGACTCGGGTGTGATTTATTTATGTAAATTAGATATGTCTGTATAAAATGTTCAATACATTCGCTAAAATGTCTAAACATGTTTTCACTTTGTCATTATTGTGTGTAGAGGGTTGAGCAATATATTTAATCTATTTAGAATTCAGGCTGTAATGCAACAAAATGTTGAATAAGGGGCATGAATACTTTCTGAAGGCACTGTACGGTGCTTTTTGAGAATTCCCTGATAGGCTTGGTACTCATCTTATCGCTTCCTGGCAAAAGAGTGATAGAGCTAGGATTAATTTCCACAAGACACTTCCCCATCCCTTCTTTCTCTACCAAACTAGAATTAATGGAGACCTCTTCACCCCAACACTAATTCTCCTCCCTATTGAAGATTTCTCAGAATGAAACCCACAGGTGGGCTGCTGAGAGAAATTAAATTCTCTCCCAGAGGATGTCTCTTTATTATACCTCAGACCTACTTTAGAATGTCTTGTTCCCCCTTCGTGCATGTGTGCTGTTCGTGCAATGAATGCTGTAACTGCATGCCTCCTCTGTCCTGCAAACCAAATATATCCTTTAACTCAGCTGCTACATCTACTAGCGCTACTCTTAGATGCAAAGACATGGCATCATCAATTATTGAAGGACACCCACCATCTCATCCAATTGACCAATAGACACTGTTGGGAAATCACTGCCAAGCCTCTTACTGGGGGAAACAATGGGGTTCCACCATTGGCGGCCATTTTAAAATACTTAAAGCTAGACATACTAGATTACCAAAAATGATTCTGTTATTTGTAGTCAGTTGACAGATGTTTACCTTCTGTACTTCGTTAATCCATTTAAATAATTGTCATACACACTGCATAGTTTGGCCTTGTGAATATAGAGGGAGCATGTTCCCACTGGCTGCGGCAGGCCTCATCACTGTTGTCATGGTAACACTGCCTGGCTGTGTCTCACACCAGGGTTAAAGATATGACTAACTGTGTGATATGTGTCAATGAGTGTGCGTGCATGTGTGTCAATGAGTGTGTGTGTGTGCGCGTGCATATGTTTGTTCTTGTGTACCTTACAAGTGTTGTTCCTGGGAGCTTGCTTGCATATGCGTGTGCAACTGCATTGTTGTGCATGCATGCGCCTCATCTCCGCTGATGCACTGCATTTCTTGTTTTGCTTGTGACATGTCTGTTGTCCCCTCTGTCCTCCTCCAAGATGATGATGCCCCGCATTGGGATGCAAATTCCGCCCCGGTTGCCCCGCGCTGCCTCGAACCCCGCCATACCTCCAAACTCTGCTGCCGTGGGAGGACAGCAGTTACCACAGGTATTTCACCAGGGTAGAGTGACCAGGCAGTACTCTGACCCTTACCTCTATGGTGACCACCACCTCTCCTAAAACCATTCCCTCTGGTGTGCTTCCTTATGCGAACTCTTAACCCTCAGTGCAGCCCTCTAATCTCCTCCCCACTCTACCCAAACCACCTCTGCTGCTCCTTACACAGACCAGTGGAATTAGATCTGATAGTGAATGTCTGTTCTCATGCTCAGTATGTAGTTGATTCATGAAAGGAGAGTTGTACCTTCTACAAGCAGGTTCTGATTTGGAATCCATGAAGGGTAGGCCTTAGAGCGGGGACAATAAACCCAAAATTACCGACACCAACATTGCCTTCCTCTTACCGAAGCATTTTGTGTACGTCTGTAATTTTTTGTGATTTTGCTACACAACATTCCTGTAGATTGTTCTGAAACAATTTTTCCCCACAGTAATAGCCTATGCATTATCTGCTATGAAAGTATCTGCCTGTCCCTGTTTTGCTGTTGGCTGCTGTGTGAGTGAGCCACTCCCTCTCCCCACTGTGCACGGAGGAGGGAGAGATGCATTCTGAGAAGCACAAGTATATGACCGTTTCTCAAAATGCAATTGTGGGAAAAATACAGTTTTCAAAGCAACTACTGTTCCAGTTCCAGAGAGGAGTGTCACAGCTTTCTGTGAGTATATAATTTATTTCTCATCTCTTAATACTGAGTTCATGGCACCACTTTATAACCGGAGTAGGCTGTAAGCCTAGTATGGTTTCGATGCGCCCGAAGAGTGGAGCGCGCAATTTGCAGTGAATAGGCCTACATCAAGTAGCCTAGGCCTAGCGTGGGAAAGTTTTTGAAGGACATTAGCCTACATTTACTCATAGATTAATTACTTAGCCTGCATGGCTATATAGCAACAATATCATATTTAGCTTGTAGTCCGATGTGCACAAAGAGGCTAAATTAAATCTGATAGGCTAATCCTAGGCTGGATCCTATTTTCACTGGTTGCACATCAAAATAACAATCATGCATTCCCTGGAAATGTTAGATGAAATAGCTTACTTTTTTCATCATAAGCTACCATCTGTTGTCTTACTGGGCACTGGAAGAAATTTGTCTAGAGCCCTGCTGCTAATGTAAAGTAAATGTCCATGACATCTTTTTTTTAATAGTTGTATTTATTATTATCCAGCAAAATAGTTACATTTATCACAATGACTTTTTGTACATATCGCGCAACTCTAGCACCTCCCCACAAAATAATAATTTAGTAATGATTTATCAATATCGCAAACTGGTCAATTTATCGCAATATGGATTTTTGTCCATATCGCCCAGCTCTAGTAAGCCTATAGATTTTGTTGGAAATGTAGTGTATTATTTTGCTAAGTATTAGGACATCTGGCCAGTATTCATTGTTGTGTTTGGTAAGTACCAATAAGACACTCAATTATATTTTCTTCCCATCTTCCTCAGTAGGCACTCAGGCCCTGATCAGCGTAATGGCTTGAAGCAGTTTTTTCCCCCTGCTATTAAGGTTGGATGGTAATGTGAGGCAGCTTCCAACCAGCTGAACAGTTGCTTGGGTTCCTCTGATGTGAGCTCCCTTTTCTTTTCACCTCCTCCAAAGGTGCAGCAGCACCAGATGATGTCATCGCCCTCGCCGGTACAGGTGCAGACACCCCAGTCCATGCCCCCACCTCCCCAGCCACAGCCATCGCCACAGCCCCCATCTTCCCAGCCAAACTCAGTCAGGTGAGCAAAGTTGGCATGCTCACTCTCTTATTGACTAGAATATGGCATTTGAAAGTTTTATTTCAGGTGTAGTCTTGAAATGGAATGACATTCTCTGGTGTCAACTGTGACCCTGTATTGTGTTTCTTCACAGCAGTTCTGGTCCCACACCGTCGCCGGGGGGCTTCCAGCCTAGCCCGTCCCCCCAGCCCTCACATAGCCCAGCCACCGCACGCACCCCGCAGAACTATGGTGTCCCCTCCCCAGGACCTCTCAACACCCCAGGTACTGTCCCAGCTCCTCTCTGGAGCAGAGGTGTGGCTTTAAGCCCCTAAGCCTCACCTATGATTGTTTTCCTTACTAAAGTTGGCATTCTTAATTGTCTTTATGTAGGATGTTGATTTGTATGGAGCTTCTTTAGTTTCCCATTTGCCGGTTATGCCAAATATTGGAAGCCCAATCAAGCCCATTCTCAGTGCCCCTGTATACACATATTGAATGTACAGTTGAAGTCGGAAGTTTACATACACTTATGTTGGAGTCATTAACTCGTTTTTCAACCACTCCACAAATTTCTTGTTAACAAACTATAGTTTTGGCAAGTCGGTTAGGACATCTAATTTGTGCATGACACAAGTAATTTTTCCAACAATTGTTTACAGACAGATTATTTCACTTATAATTCACTGTATCACAATTCCAGTGGGTCAGAAGTTTACATACACTAAGTTGACTGTGCCTTTAAACAGCTTGGAATATTCCAGAAAATTATGTCATGGCTTTAGAAGCTTCTGATAGGCTAATTGACATCCTTTGAGTCAATTGGAAGTGTACCTGTGGATGTATTTCAAGGCCTACCTTCAAACTCAGTGCCTCTTTGCTTGACATCATGGGAAAATCAAAAAAATTGTAGACCTGGTTAATCCTTGGGAGCAATTTCCAAACGCCTGAAGGTACCATGTTCATCTGAACAAACAATAGTACGCAAGTATAAACACCATGGGACCACGCAGTCGTCATACCGCTCAGTAAGGAGACACGTCCTGTCTCCTAGAGATGAACGTACTTTGGTGCAAAAAGTGCAAATCAATCCCAGAACAATAGCAAAGGACCTTGTGAAGATGCTGGAGGAAACGGGTACAAAAGTATCTATATCCACAGTAAAACGAATCCTATATCAACATAACCTGAAAGGCCGCTCAGCAAGGAAGAAGCCACTGCTCCAAAACCGCCATAAAAAAGCCAGACTACGGTTTGCAACTGCACATGGGGACAAAGATTGTACTTTTTGGAGAAATGTCCTCTGGTCTGATGAAACAAAAATGGAACTGTTTGGCCATAAGGACCATCGTTATATTTGGAGGAAAAAGGGGGAGGCTTGCAAGCCAAAGAACACCATCCCAATCGTGAAGCACGGGGGTAGCAGCATCATGTTGTGGGGGGTGCTTTGCTGCAGGAGGGACTGGTTTAATTCACAAAATAGATGGCATCATGAGGACGGAAAATGATGTGGATATATTGAAGCAACATCTCAAGACATCAGTCAGGAAGTTAAAGCTTGGTCGCAAATGGGTCTTCCAAACAGACAATGACCCCAAGCATACTTCCAAAGTTGTGACAAAATGGCTTAAGGACAACAAAGTCAAGGTATTGGAGTGGCCATCACAAAGCCCTGACCTCGATCCTATAGAAAATGTGTGGGCAGAACTGAAAAAGCGTGTGCGAGCAAGGAGGCCTACAAACCTGACTCAGTTAAATCAGCTCAGTCAGGAGGAATGGGCTAAAATTCACCCAACTTATTGTGGGAAGCTTGTGGAGGGCTACCCGACACGTTTGACCCAAGTTAAACAATTTAAAGGCAATGCTACACTCAATTAGTATTTGGTATTTAAACTTCTGACCCACTGGGAATGTGATGAAAGAAATAAAAGCTGAAAAAAATTATTCTCTGCTATTATTCTGACATTTCACATTCTTAAAATAAAGTGGTTATCCTAACTGACCTAAGACAGGGAATTTTTACTAGGATTAAATGTCAGGAATTGTGGAAAAACTGAGTTTAAATGTATTTGGCTATGGTGTATGTTAACTTTGGACTTCAACTGTATATGAGTATTGTGATTGTTGTCCCATGTGGTTGTCTGGTGATGTGTAGGGAACCCCAGTTCAGTGATAAGTCCAGTCGGGGCCTCTCAACTGGAGGACCAACAGTACATGGAGAAACTCAAACAGCTTTCCAAATACATCGAGCCGCTGCGCAGGATGATCAACAAGATAGACAAAAACGAAGGTATACACTCACGCCATGCTTTCTTACTTTTATGTCTACTCTTGGCTGTTCCCACTCACTAAAGGGAGTTTGTGTTCTTAACAGATAGGAAAAAGGACCTGAGTAAGATGAAGAGCCTGCTAAACATTCTCACTGACCCCAGCACAAGGTAAAATAATACAAGTGTGTTGCTTATGAGTGTGTCAGTGCCCATCCATGTTGGTCTTAACAATGGTTATAGAACGTATCTCCTCTCCCTGACTTGCAGGTGTCCTCTCAGGACCTTACAGAAGTGTGAGATAGCACTGGAGAAACTGAAGAATGATATGGCTGTGGTAAGCGTGAGACCCGGTTTTTCAACCATGGTGAAAATCTTTGTGCTGTTATATTGCTCTTTGGCTCTCAAAATGTCTTTCTGTTGTGAGTTCATAAAGGTTAAGACTTTATTCTAAACTTGTTTTAGCCGACACCACCCCCTCCACCTGTGCCCTGCACCAAGCAGCAGTACCTATGCCAGCCCCTCTTGGATGCCGTCATGGCAAACATCCGCTCTCCTGTCTTCAACCATTCCCTGTACCGTACCTTTGCCCCAGCCATGACAGCCATCCACGGGCCGCCAATCACGTGAGTTTACCCTAATTACTCCATGTCCAGAAACCCTACAGGATGGACAGATTTCCGGCTGACATCTTGGAGCGACCTTGCTTTAGATCTGTCCATGTCTCTGTCATCGACACAAGACCATCCTCATTTCCTACAGTGCATTTAGAAAGTGTGTGAAAGAGTACAGTAGCAGTGGGATCAGGCCGTCATCTGACACCCATCTCTATTCTCTCCCACTCTCCACTCCACAGGGGCCCCACCATCGTGGCCCGGAAGAGGAAACACGAGGATGATGACCGCCAGACCATCCCCAACATCCTGCAGGGGGAGGTGGCCCGCCTCAATGCTAAGTTCCTGGTCAACCTGGACCCCTCATTCTGCAGTAACAACGGCACGGTGCATCTAATCTGTAAACTAGGTGAGTTTCGGGCAGAGGTAGGCAACTAGATCCAGCCACGGTTACATTGAGACACGATCACGTCTCCCTTTTTATTCGTGGGAACAGATTTCCTAAATGAAACTAATTTCTAGCTTAATTCCTGATTTTACAAAAACGAAAATCCTTACGGGCCGGTCTGTTGCCGACCCCTGGTTTAGGGCGTTAAGAGATGAAGGCTGGGGGAAATCACATTATCCTCCCTCAAAGATAAAATTGATGTCTGATGCTATTCTCTGCTTTTCTCTTCCAGACGACAAGAACCTGCCAAGTGTGCCACCTCTCCAGCTCAGCATCCCTGCAGACTACCCAGACCAAAGCCCTCAGTGGGCAGACGATGGGCAAGTGTATGGTAAGACACACTGGCTCTCTCTGTACCCATACTCAACTATGGAGCCTGTTTTAGTCAAATTGACTCTATTTTAACTTTGGTTGTAATGAAATGTTGCCCAATATTACCTAGTTTAAAATGTGTAACAAATTAAATGTTCAGCAAAATAACAATTATAATTTTTTAACCATACTGCCATGTCAGTAGCCAGTCTTTTAGGTTTCATACATTTTCTAGTTGATTAATGCATCACTTTGTCTTCCTCTCCAGGTGCCAACCCCTTCCTAAAGAACGTTCACAGAAATATGACCTCCAAACTCCTACAGCTCCCAGACAAGCACTCTGTGACTGCACTGCTCAATACCTGGGCCCAGAGTGTCAGACAAGCCTGTCTTTCTGCAGCGTAGATAAGAGGCTCACCTCTTCATCAAACCTCTGCTGGAGACAACATAACTTATCACAGACTGTGCAAACTGAAAGGGGTGGGCTAACTCACCCTGGAATGCCAGCTCTCCCCTACCACCACTAGGGTGTGCTGCTGAGGCTTCAACACGAAATGGTATTATGAGAAAGTCCATTTGGGGTGTGTTCTGTAAAGAATTCTAAGGTGAGAAAATGTATAACCAATAATTGAACACTTTGCTGTGTAAAGCTTTGAAGTGTGTATATGTTCTCGTAAGGGAATTTGTCTTTTTGTTATCAAGAATAAATACTTTTCTGCTCACCTGTTTTCATTAACCAGATCCATCCCCATCATCCTTTACCATAAGACGAAATTCAACTGACTTGACCAACCTACCAACAACGGAACACCGAAATAAGTTTAATAGGGAGAAATAAAAATGTATGTACATTGAAATATTAACTTTATATACAGTACCAGTCAAAAGCTGACACACCTACTCATTCCAGGGCTTTTCTTTATTTTTACTATTTTCTACATTGTAGAATAATAGTGAAGACATGAAATAATGTAGTAACAAAGTGTTAAACAAATCAAAATATATTTTATATTTGAGATTCTTCAAAGTAGCCACCCTTTGCCTTGATGACAGCTTTGCACTCTTGGCATTCTGTCAACCAGCTTCATTAGGAATTTAATTTATTTTTTATTTTACCTTTATTTAACTAGGCAAGTCAGTTAAGAACAAATTATTTTTTTCAATGACGGCCTAGGAACGGTAGGTGAACTGTCTTGGCCAGGAGCAGAACGACAGATTTCTTACCTTGTCAGCTCGGGGATTCGATCTTGCAACCTTTCGGTTACTAGTCCAACGCTCTAACTACTTGGCTACCTGCCGCCCCAATGCATTTACAACAGTCTTGAAGGCGTTCCCACGTATGCTGAGCACTTGTTGGTTGCTTTCCCTTCACTCTGCGGTCCAACTCATCCCAAACAATCTCAATTGGGTTGAGGTCGGGTGATTGCGGAGGCCAGGTCATCTGATGCAGCACCATCACTCTCCTTCTTTGTTCACCTACTCTATCTCACAAAGACATGGCGGTTAGAACCAAAAATCTCACATTTGGACTCATCAGACCAAAGGACAGATCTCCACCGGTCCAATGTCCATTGCTCGTGTTTCTTGGCCCAAGCAAGTGTCTTCTTTTTATTGGTGTCCTTTAGTAGTGGTTTCTTTGCAGTAATTCAACCAGTCTCCTCTGAACAGATGATGTTGATTTTTCTGTTACTTGAACTCTGAAGCTTTTATTTGGGCTGCAATCTGAGGTGCAGTTAACTCTAACTTATCCTCTGCCGCAGAGGTAATTCTGGGTCTTCCTTTCCTGTGGTGGTCATCATGAGAGCCAGTTTCATCATGGCGCTTGATGGTTTTAGTGACTGCACTTGAAGACAGTTTCAAAGTTCTTAATTTTCCAGATTGACTGACATTCATTTGTGCTGTTCTAGCCAAAATATGGACTTGGGTCTTTTACCAAATATATTCTGCATACCACCCCTACCTTGTGTTGTGACAACTGATTTGCTCAAACACATTAAGGAAAGAAATCCCATAAATTCACTTTTAACAAGGCACACCTGTTCATTGAAATGCATTCGAGGTGACTACCTCATGAAGCTGGTTAAGAGAATGCCAAAAGTGTGCAAAGCTGTCAAGACAAATGGCTATTTTGAAGAATCTCAAATAAAATATATTTAGATTTGTTTAACACTTTTTTTGGTTACTACCTGATTCCATATGCAGGTAGCCAAGTGGTTAGTGTTGGGCCAGTAACTGGAAAGTTGCTGGATTGAATCCCCGAGCTGACATGGTAAAAATCTGTCGTTCTGCCCGAGCAAGGCAGTAAACCCACTGTTCCCTGGGTGCCGAAGACGTGGATGTTGATTAAGGTAGCCCCCCGCTCCTCTGATTTAGAGGGGTTGGGTTAAATGCGGAAGACACATTTCAGTTGAATACATTTAGTTGGACAACTGACTACGTGTATCCCCTTTTCCCTTCACTATTTTCTAGAATGTAGAAAATAGTAAAAATAAAGAAAAACCCTGGAATTAGTAGGTGTCCAAACTTTTGACAGGTACTGTTAACATTCATTCAATGGTAATTGAAGTCCTTCAATGACCATAATAGGAGCTGGTCCTGATCTTATTTAAAGAGGCTTTGGTTCTGCGGTGCTGGCTGGCCTGCTGTACTGTTTGTCCCTCTCAATGCACTGTTCTCCTCAGCCTGCTCCTCTGTACAGCCTGGGTCCTTTTCTGCCTCTCTGCGATGCTGGAGCTCAGGTGCTGTTTGAGGGCTGGGAGGATCACCCTCTCTGTCACCCCTGCCTGGTTCCCAGACCTGGAAAGGGTACAAGGACATGGAGGATAGCTGTTCCACTACCAAGGTTATTGTTTCTGTATAAGAGATTAGGAAAGATTCACTTACATTCTCTTGGGAAGTGGTTGAAGTGCTAGTTGGGGAAACTTCTCTGCCTTGCTGAGAGGGAAATCAAATGTATTGTACAATTTACCTGTATTTAAAAAAAAAAAAATGTAAATGACTTAATCAGGTGAAAAAGATGCCTACTAAACTGCTGTTTACCTGGTGCTGTCAGCAAGGTAGGCGTTTGTCATGATGTAGTTCTCAGGAGTGATTTTCTTGTTGAACACAATGTCTCGGAGGACAGCCTTCACACGTATAATCTATATGAAACAAACCATCAGGGAGAGGGATACCTCACTGAAAAACACTGACAGTCAGTTCTCCATGTAAACTTTACATTGAGTTATGGAGAACATGGTCAGAAAACAACTAGCTATTGGGCAAATGACAAATCATGCATGCCCTTGTAAATGTAAGACATATTTATGTAGTTTATGGTTTTACAATGTGAATCTATTTTAATTGTCTGCTGCACGAAATGACCGGTTTTAGTAGAATCATTCTAAACCAGTGGTCGCCAACCGGTCGATCGCGATCTTCAAGGCATTCCTAGTCGATCACCAAATATTTCTGTAGAAAAGCCAACGAACAATAAAGGCTTGCGCTCCTTTAAAAAAAATTGTGTTGACCTGTTATTGGTAGGTGCACTTGATTCAAAATACCTGCGCACCAGGTAAGCAAAGTGTTCCCATGAGACAAACTCCAACCTGGCAGACTGGCAATTCTGTGACTAAATCGAGTGCACCTACTGCGCTGCCCAGTTGGATAGCTCAAATCACTGTGGTTACAGAGCTTCCATGACCCTGGCCACAGCCAAGTTAAATAGGCTACTAGCCTACATAAGATGTAATAACTTAGGGGCCTCCCGGTGGTCTAGGGCACTGCATCGCAGTGCTAACTGCGCCACCAGAGTCTCTGGGTTCGCCCGAGGTCCGTGGGGCAACGCACAATTGGGCTAGCGTCGTCCGGGTTAGGGAGGGTTTGGCCGGTAGGGATTTCCTTGTCTCATCGCGCTCCAGCGACTCCTGTGGCGGGCTGGGCGCAGTGCGCGCTAGCCAAGGGGGCCAGGTGCACGGTGTTTCCTCCGACACATTGGTGCGGCTGGCTTCCGGGTTGGAGGCGCGCTGTGTTAAAGAAGCAGTGCGGCTTGGTTGGGTTGTGCCTCGGAGGACGCATGGCTTTCGACCTTCGTCTCTCCCGAGCCCGTACGGGAGTTGTAGCGATGAGACAAGATAATTACTAGCGATTGGATACCACGAAAATTGGGGAGAAAAGGGGATAAAATGTATATAAAAAAAAAAAAGATGTAATAACTTTTTAAAACCATGACCACAGAGAGACTGTCAACAAATACAGCAAAAAGCTGCTGTTTTTGAGTGAATTCATGTTTAAGTTTATATTCAGCACTGTCACTGTTTTTATTCAACACTATTACAAAACACGCTTCTCTGTACTTTTGCTCAGGCTGCAACTGCAATGAATGAGTAGCCAAGTATCGATAGCCCTGCGTTTTATTATTTATTAGCAGCTCGACGTGTCGAATTTAATATCAAGGGATATTTCACTTTCTCTGGTCATAGGAACAACATGAATTTTCTGCATGAGGCAGATGCGGTGCGACTTGAGTTTCGACATCAGGTGGAAGACTGCCCCTCTCTGGTCAGTCTCACCGGAGGAAAGGAAGGAGAGAGCAGGGACTGTGAGAGGCAGTTGGGAAAAATAGTTTTGAACGGTCATCGTCCTGATTTGATCTCGTTGACCATCAGATGCAGGTACCATTAGCCCAGTAAAATAAAAAAGCTAATTATTTAAATTCATGCTCCACAGTGCCTCACAAGTGCTAAACCAACTGGTATATTTTGTTATCAAAGCTTGAGTTTTGAAATATAATATGGTCTGATTAACAATATTGGCAGGCCAATCATATAGCCAATATGCTGTGATAATGTATTAGGCTTACTGCCCAAACCTTATTCCTACAAAACTGTTTGTATGAGGTTAATGAAAAAAAAAAAAATCTGAGCAGTAGATCTCCACTTGCTTTTTGACTGCGAAAGTGATCTGAACTCGGAAAAGGTTGGTTACCACTGTTCTAAACCATAGCTATGTTGGCCAATGCTAAGGGACTGTGCAATAGCATCAATGTGTCAGAGGATGACATCTGACCTCCTGAGACTGCAGGTTGTTGGCTTTGTAGAGCTGCCGTATGATAACCTCACATTCCTGCAGGGTGGGGGGTCGGGGGGGATGGGATGGGCTGCTCTGGATCCGGAGTGGCTGTAGAGAGGTGATGAGGCCTCCCCTCAACTCTGACTCGTGTTCTTGCTTTGCCACTCCAGTGGTCTCAGTGTCGGCGTGAGCCACACAACCGTCCCCCGCTATACTGCTTCCGTGGGTGTCAAACAAGTGTTTTTAGACAAGACACTTTTGGAGAAGATGAACTAGGGGTTAGAGGTATGGATGCTTACCTGAGCCATGGGTCTTGAGATGGGCATGTGTCTTGTAAAGGTTGCTCCAGGTAGATCACTCTCTCTGTCTGGGCCTCACTGCCCTGTGTCGGTGGCATTGTGCTCCGGCGGCTTGATCCTAAAGAAATACCTTCCCCAATAGGTAGGCATATGCGCCACACAAGCTTACACAATCATTGTTCTGTTCATTGATTTCTATTATGGGAAACTTAAAGAGATGTTGTGAAAAGTAATATCTAACGACCACAGATCTGAAAGTCGAAGATCCAATGCTTTCTTGGTCCCAAGAGGATTATAGACCTAGACCACTTGTTCCAGCATAGAGGTTGTCAAAGATGATTGAAGCCTACCTTTTCTGCAAGACTTTGAAGGCTCCATGATCAGCTTATACTGCAGCTCTGTAACATCAAAGAGAGGTCATGTAGAAGACATGACACAGAACAGAAGTAAACATGACAGGTGGCAGCAACAGCATACCTCAACTGCCGTGCTGTTTATAAGCTCTTGTAACGAGGTCATTTGAGCAACCTTGGCACTAGCTGCTCTGACAGAGTGAAGACAGAGGACCCATGTGATTCTTTTTAACTGGATTGAAATATCTCTTTGTGGGGGGATAGGATGCGGAGGGGATATAGAGAAGCTTGTCTGTTCTGTAAAGTGATACTGCATTCCACCGCCTCCCACGGTCCCTCCTTTCATTTTCCTCATTAATTTTCCTCATTCAACTGTATCACTACGCAACCACTAGCGCTAGGTTATAGTGTGTCACCTCTGTCAGCAGTGCCTCATCCTCAGATCCCTGTGTGATTATCATGCTAAAAAGCGTGCAAACAAACATGTATTACAGATACAGATTCCCACTAAAAGAGAACTTTATCATATGCAAATTATTGCTGGCTAGTGGCTACCCATAAAATGTAGGCCTATTAGGCTGTATGGAAAGAAAAGCAGTAGTCTAGCTTAAATGGTGGCATTAGTATAGTTAAGGGGAAAGGCCATACATTGTATATGCTATTTTAACTCCGTAACGTGATGTATAACGTTACTGTGCAAAGATGAAAATTATGGCGCTCAAACCATGACAAACAAATCTGCTGCCTATGATGACGCTTTTGGAAATCAAAAACATCAGCAAAGACACGAGGACAGGTTTGACTCACCTTTATTTTCCCGTCTGAGGTCATCTATTTCACCGTGTAGCTTCTGAAGAGTGTCCTTGTGCTGTAGTTGCAGGAACTGAATATTCCTCTGAAGCGATGCAACGCGAGTATCCATGTCCCGGTGAGATGAGACCTCTCCCCCACTGTCCCCACGGGGTGATTCCGACAGCGGTTCAAGGTGGTTAAACGGGAAAGGACGTGGTTGTGGAAAGCAAGGCTTGTCAAGACATCCAACGCGGGACCAGTGGGGTAGATTTCGCACAGGCGGAAGACTGTTGCCTGACATAGCTAAGCTATACGGTTAGCTAGCAACACGACAGTTTTTTTTAACTGGCTAGCTAACTTAGCTACATAGTAGGTAGCTATACTAACAAGCAACAACAGGTCATTCTATCCGCATGAATAATCGTGCAGCCGTTACCTCTTATCGTACACGTTCCCGGTTAAATTGATTGTTCACCTCCACAATATGCAAAGTTTAGAAACAATTTAACGAGATAGCTAGGAAAAATTAAAATACACCGACAACGATTTATTTCCCTTTTCACTGTCCTTGGTGGACATGCACTACTCCCATACAACGTTGCCATGACAACCATAATGTGTAGCTCCGGTGGCGGGAAATAAAAACGTATCTGAACATTCTACCATTCGAACGCAGCATTGTGTCACTGTAAATGTCTGCCTCGTCTTTGCAAGGTCACATAGACAAGCATACAGAAACGATAGATGCAAATCATTTCATCTTCAATTCAATTTTCATTACTTTATTTCTTAGATGTTAAGTTCCCCATTTGGGGGACTTTGAGCGGGCCTGGACCGGTTCCGACTGACAATTTGGTGTACAAAGCACCCTGTGAATGCCATATGGTCCTATGTGTAGCAGAGTTTCCAAACCCAGAGTAGCAACATCGCGAGACTGGGGGTGCTGAAGATGGCGGCGAGTGCAGACGAGATTTCAGCTTACTCCGAGTAACCTTACATTTTAGTACGTTTGAGAGGGATAAACGTTAACAGAACTTGGCTTATAGTAAACACAATATAGAACAACGCTTAGATGACCTCTAATTTGATCTGAAACTTTGATAAATGGAAGAAAAAAATGTGCGAAAGAGCAAATGGAGGAGAATGCAGTTGCTAGCTGAGCACTCATACATTGGAGAAAAACCGCCACCTGACTCCTCGGGAGAAGAAATGGAGGTTTCTGGACATTCGGCTGATTCTGAAAATCCAGTCAATAGTCCTGCACCCAAAAAGACACAGAAAGAATTGTCTTTGCGCGAACTACAGGTCAACATAATCGATGCTGTCTCTGCAAAGATAAACGAAAGAGCCGATGGTCTGGAGAAAATGATACGCGAAAACACATAAAAAATAGTTGACCTCGAGACCTCTCTGAATCATGCATAGAAGAGTATCGAAGAGCTTAAACTTGCAAACACTGCTACTTATGAGACTTACGGCTTTACGGTGTCCCGGAGGACCAGGGTGAGAATGTGAAGTGCTTAGTAAGAGACAACTGTTACCGTGTGGCACCGGACTTCCCCGATGGATATATGGGTATGGCTGTGGATGTCTCTCATCGTATTGGGAAGAAAAAACCTCTGAAGAAATAGCACCATTTTTACTTGAAACCTTTAAAGAGGCTATAAAGAAGGGAGAACTACCTGCCTCTCTGAAGCAAGGGGTTATTAGTCTTATACCTAAACCACACAAGGATCTCTTAAAACTTCTTATGGCTGCAGTCCCGTTAACGGGATCGATATGACAACAGCCAGTCGAAGTGCAGGGCGCCAAATTCAAAAAACAGAAATCTCATAATTAAAATTCCTCAGACATTCATGTGTCTTATATCATTTTAGAGGTAATCTTGTTGTTAATCCCACCAAAGTGTCCGATTTCAAATAGGCTTTTCAGCGAAAGCACTACAAACGATTATGTTAGGTCAACCACAAAACCACAATAATCCCAGCCATTTTTTCCAGCTAAAGTTAGCTTCACAAAAACCAGTATAGAGATAAAATGAATCACTAACCTTCGATTATTTTCATCAGATGACACTCATAGGACTTCATGTTACACAATACATGCATGTTTTGTTTGATTAAATTCATATAAAAAAATCTGAGTTTACATTGAAGCGACTAGATTCACTAGTGGCAAAAACATCAAGTGACTTTGCATAGCCACATCGTTTCAACAGAAATACTCATAAATATAGATGATAATACAAGTTATACACATGGAATTATAGATATACCTCTCCTTAATGCAACCGCTGTGTCAGATTACAAAAAAACTTTACGGAAAAAGAAACCCACGCTAAAATCTGAGACGGCGCTCAAAAGTAAAACACCACAGCCGCAAAGATGGCGTCAACATAAACAAGAAAATATATGATAAATATTCCCTTACCTTTGATTATCTACATCAGAAAGCACACCAGGAATCCCAGGTCCACAATAAATGTTTGTCTTGTTCGAAAAAATCCGTTATTTATGTCCAAATACCTTCTTTTGTTAGCGCGTCTGGTTTACATATCCAAACGCTAATTCTGGTCAGCGTTATATCGGACAAAAACTTCAAAAAGTGATATTACTGGTCGAAGAAACATTTCAAACTAAGTACACAATCGATCATTAGGATGTTTTTAACATATAGCTTCAATAAAGTTCCAACCGGAGTATTCCTTCTTGTCTTCGTGAGCAATGGAACGTAAGTGACTTCGCATGATCAGAAAATGGCTGCTTGATGGACACCTGACTGATTCTGCTATCATTCTCTCCCACAACATCATAGAAGTCTCATTATAATTTCTATTGATGGTTGACATCTAGTGGAACCCCTAGGCAGTTCAACATCATTAATAGCTCAAGGGGATTTCATTAGGGACTGGTGAATACATACAAGCTCAGATTTCTGACTTCCTGTTTTGATTTCAACTCAGGATTTTGCCTGCCAGTATGAGTTCTGTTAATCTCACAGACATAATTCAAACAGTTTTAGAAACTTTAGAGTGTTTTCTATCCAATACTAATAATAATATGCAAATATTAGCAACTATGACTGAGGAGCAGGCCGTTTGATATGGGCACCTTTCATCCAAGCTACTCAATACTGCCCCTTCAGCCATAAGAAGTTAAATAATGATAATTAGCGTCCAATCACACTCCTAAATAACAACTACAAAATTATAGCCTTAATCTTTGCAAAAAGGTTAAAGTCTTGCTTGAATGATCTGATTGATGAATGTCAATCAGGGTTTATGAAAGGGCTCCATATATCTAATAATCTGAGGCTGATGTTAGACTTGGTTGAGTATTGTGATCTATTGAATGACTTCCCTGTTAGCCTATTTTTGGATTTTCAGAAAGCATTTGATACAGTAAGTCACAATTTTATATTTGATTGTCTTTAGCATTTGAAATTTGGTCATTTTTTTGTTGATGCTATTAGATCTCTATATAATGGTGGCAATAGCTGTATCAAACTCTGTCATGGAACATCCTCAAGGTTTAACATTTAGAAAGGAATACGAAAAGGTTGTCCAATTTCACCTTCTTTATTTCTGTTAATATCTCAAATTTTATGTTCATTAGTTCATTAAAGTCAATTTGAAGGCATTACATTCCAGGCCAGAGAGATCAAGATATCCCAACTGGCGGATGACACCATTTAATTATTATTATTTTTTTAAGTGTGTCACAAGCAAGATTAGCATTGGATATCGTGAAGCAGTTCTCCAAAATCTCAGCTTTGGCATTAAATCTTTCCAAATGTGAGATGTTTGTTTTTAAAGGAGCTGTCAATCCAGCAGATTGTAACATCTCTGAAAAAGATACTGTAACCTACCTCGGTGTAAAGATCATTCACAGCCTTAATATTTTTGGTGATCTTAATTTGAACCCTGTAACTGAATCTGTCAAAAGAAAATCTCCTCATGGTTAGGGAGTGATTTAAGTCTTCAAGGAAGGGTGCTTTTATCCAATGCTAAGGGGCTATATCGTGCATCCTATCTTTTTTCATCTATTCATCTATTTTTCATCCATTCCCAAATCCACTTGCTGTACCTTAGATAGGCTTTTGTATAACTTCATAAGGAAAAACAAGCCACATAAGAAACAAAAGAGATGTTATCACCAACAGGGTTTGTGATGGCGGTCTAAATGTCTTAGACTTCACTCTCTTCATTCAGATATCAAAGGTCAACTGGATTAAAAGGCACATAAAAAATCCTCATAGTTTCTGGAATATTATACCTCATTTTGTTTTCAGAAGTTCGGAGGGCTTATTATTTTACTACAATGTCCATATAATGTGGGTAAACTTCCTGTGAAACTGGCGGCTTTTCACAAGCAGGCTTTAATGTGCTGGGCATTGTTGTATAAACTCAGCTTTTCACCTCATAAATGTTTTATATGGAACAATGGGTCGATATTACATAGAAACAAGATGTTTTTTTACCGTAACTGGTTCTCGAAAAACATTGTCCTTGTCAGCCAATTAGTTAATATTAGTGGGAATCTGTTTACACAGAGAGAATTTATGGAAAGATACAACTTTGAGGTTTCAAGCAAGGAATATGACAGTTATTAAAGCTATACCTAGTGGGATAAAGACTTTACTTTAGAATAATGCATCTTTTGGAATATCTCCGATTGTAAGCGATATCCAGGTGAATGGCATTGGTCTACTAGATATGAAATTCAACAATAGTTTATGAAGGGATATTTTCTACAGGAAGTCTATTCCCTCTGCGATTTTTTGTTGGACTTCATCGTTTGATGTAAAGTGGCGCCATGCTTGGCTCACTCCACACAAATTTATGGTGACCAATAAAGTAAAGGAGATCTCCTTTAAGATTATCCATAGATTCTATCCGTGTAATAGCTTGATTTCTAAATATATACCTGATGTTACCAGGGAATGCAGTTTTTGTGAACTAGAAACTGAATCTATTGAACACTTATTTTGTCATCGTTTATATAGTGAAGTGTTCTGGACTGATGTAAAACTATCTTGGCCCCAAATTGCATACAACCTTTGAAATGTCAAAGTTTGACATTATTTTACTACACTTATTCCACAATTGAACGTAAGTATGTCATAACTCTCTTTATTTTGTTAGGAAAAAATGTCATACACAAATCAAAATTTATGAAGAAAAAGGCCCTTTTCTTAATTTTATCTGATTTGGGAAACTATTTAGAGTCGTTAAAACGTATACAAAACAAAATGTCAACATTTTTTATTCGCTACATGTCTGTATTTCAATTTATATAATGTGGATTAGTTTTATTTTTTTCTAATTTCTTTGTGGAATCCCTCTGGCTGTTATATTTTGCATGTTACTGTTAATAAAATGTAAAAAATAAAAACATTGCGAGACTTCCCGGCACGTTTTTCTCGGAAAGATGTGAGTGCTATTATATGATACAGTATCAGTACTTGTTGCATTTACACAGGGGTGGAAAAGTACCAAATTGTCGTACTTGAGTATAGGCAAAGATACCTTAATAGAAAGTGACTCAAGTAAAAGTGACAGTCACCCAGTAAAATACTATTGGAGTAAAAGTCGAAAACTAGTTGGTTTTAAATATACTTAAGTATCAAAAGTAAAAGTATAAATATTTTCTAATTCCTTATATTAGGCAAACCAGATGGCATGAATTTCTTGTTTTTTTTCTTCAAATTTATAGATAACCAGGGGCACACCCCAACACTCAGACATAATTGACAAATAAAGCATTTGGGTTTAGTGAGACCACCAGATCAGAGACAGTAGGGATGACCAGGGATGTTCTCTTGATAAGTGCAACATTTTTATAATGTTCTTGTCCTGCTAAGCATTCAAAATGTAACGAGGACTTTTGGGTGTCGTAGCAAGGCTATATAAAGGGTGCCGGTACCGAGTCAATGTATGGGGGCACAGGTTAATCATCCTCTGCCTGAATCCCTACCTGTAGCCTACCTGCCTCTGGTACAATGCATTTCCACCTCACTCTATTAGTCTTGATTGTCCATCTTCTGGAATTAAAATGAGATATTCAAACAGATCAATCTTGCTGGCAAAACGTCATTAAATCTTCGGTCATTTAGCTATAGTTATTGTGTATATGATGAGCACCCAGATGCTGTGTAGGCATCAGAATAATATCAAACGGAGACAAGTTGGCTCGGTGAAAAAATTTACGAGCCGACTTGGTGTTGGCTACTACACTGAACAAAAATATGAATGCAACATGCAACAATTTCAAAGATTTGACTGAGTTACAATTCATATAAGAAAATCAGTCAATTGAAATAAATTAATTTGGGCCTAATCTATGGATTTCACATGACTGGGAATGCAGACATGCATATGTTGGTCACAGATACCCTTAAAAAAAGTTTGGGGGGGGGGGGACAGTCAGTATCTGGTGTGACCACCATTTGCTTTAAGCAGATTGATCTCCTTCGCAAAAAGTTGATCAGGCTGTTGATTGTGGCCTGGGAAATGTTGTCCCACTCCTCTTCAATAGCTGTGCAACGATTCTGGATATAGGCGGGAACTGGAACACGCTGTCGTACACTTCAATCCAGAGCATCCAAAACATGCTCAATGGGTGACATGGCTGGTGAGTATGCAGGCCATGTGGTAGAATTGGGACATTTTCAGCTTCCAGGAATTGTGTACAGATCCTTGTGACATTGGGCTGTGCATTATCATGCTGAAACATGAGGTGATGGCGGCGGATAAATGTCACGACAATGGGCCTCATGATCTCGTCACGTGCATTCAAAATGCCATTGATAATATTGCCATTGTGTTCGTTGTCCGTAGCTTATATCTGCCCATACCGCCACCATGGGGCACTCTGTTCACAACGTTGACATCAGCAAACCATCTGCCATCAACTGCCATAGTTGAGACCAGGATTCATCCGTAGAGAGCACACTTCTCTAGAGGGCCAGTGGCCATGGAAGGTGAGCATTTGCCCACTGAAGTTGGGTACGACGCCGAACTGCAGTCAGGTCAAGACCCTGGTGCGGACGACGAGCACGCAGATGAGCTTCCCTGAGACGGCTTTTGACAGTTTGTGCGGAAATTCTTTGGTTGTTCAAACCCACAGTTTCATCAGCTGTCTGGGTGGCTGGACTCAGACGATCCCTCAGGGAAGAAGCCAGATTTGGAGGTCCTGGGTTGGTGTGGTTACACGTGGTCTGCGGTTGTGATGCCGGTTGGACGTACTGCCACGTTCTCTAAAACGACATTAGAGGCGGCTTACGGTAGAGAAATTAACATATTATCTGGCAAATATCTAGAGCATGGCATCATAAATAACTACATTATCATTTTTAGATCATTCAGTCACAATTTACTCATTATACATTACGGTATTGATCCTCTCGAAGACGGCCAGGGTATGAGTTGAGAAACCTGCCTATTTTCCTCAAAAGTATGCAATCTCACGATTTCAATGCTATACAATATTACAGAGAACAAGTTATCTATCTCACATTGCTGAAAATATTTGTAATGTTGTACTTGTTCACGTAATTCATGCTAATGTTGGGTTATTGAGCTAGCGTCCAATTGACTCGCATTCACTTCTTGAAGGAGTGAACTCCTTGTCCCAGAATCGCCCAGAATGAACCGCACGGCCCATTGACAACGCATGGGTAAGGTTCACAATGGCCGTTAATACGATTCCAATGGAGTTTCCCATCTCCTCAAAAGTATCTTTGGCCCAGGGAGACGGCATATGAATGATGACAGTCTAGCGAGTCCAGCCATTGTGGTTTCATCTCGCTGTGATATTCTTAGCTGGACTTAGAGCTCTCCACATTAACAAATACCAAATTATTTCATAGAATTGAAAGAAGACCAGTTTCTTTTTGGTCACAGACGGACAAAATCACTTCATGCTTAAAGAAAAGGTTCACCCATTTTGAACGTTAAATAGTTTTTGTGCATCTGAGTGATGTTCTATCGATTCCCTGGGTCATTTCATGTATTCATGTGTATCTGAGTTATTGGCGTTCAAGCATGCAGAAATGCTTGAGGGATCACGTTGATAAAGTCGGTCTCACTACACTGGAAGTTAATAGGAATACGACTTTTAGATTGCTAAAATGTCTATCATCAGTGGCGATTTTAGCATGTAAATCTTGGTGGGGCAAACCTAAAAAATAATCTATGCATGCCAGCAAAGCCACTACACAACAGAACACTAAACAATACATTCATTGCACTGTAATGGTTACAAACGGTGCCCACATACTGTTAGTCCCAACAGCAGTCCCAACACCTTACCACTACTACACCTGGCTATCAGCTGAGCCTTGACTGGTAGCAAAACTGTTCATTCAGCCTCATTTGCTGCCTTTAAAAAAAACATAGCTGACATGGCTGACTTGCTTAAACAAATGTGGTTTCTACTGTCAATTGAGATGTACAAACTATGGCATAAGGTAACGACGAGCGAATAAGAGGCAATCCGTAATTTCAATTAAGAAATTAAGGAGCGCGCTAGGACAGGCGTAGTCAATATAACTGTTTGTTCAGCACTTTTGAAATGTACAGCGACAGAATTCAGAACATGGGTCGTTCTTACAGTATTCTCCCTGTACACCAAGTTAGAACCGTAGGATAAATAAAAGGGGCATATAAGCAGACAATGAAAGCTCTTACAATATTAGAGAATTACATTTCTTAATAACAGGCTATAGGCTACATGTGTTCCACCAAGTCAGAACAGTAGGTTAAATTATGAGGGGAAAAGGGACCAAATTATAAGGGTGAGGCACATGGGCTACTACCAGCTTACTACACAACATACCCTTAGTATTGCTTTCTTAGCTACAGTATACATATCTCCCTGGCATATTACATAATTTATGCAGCAGCATACAAGACATGCTGTTCTGTGCTCACTTGAACAGGAAGGTGGCGCGGAACTCTGAAAAAACAAAGTCGAATCACGATGACGTCAGTGATCTTCAGGTCGGAGCTCTAGAAAGAGGCTGAGTTCCCGACTTGCAATTCCGAGTTGGATGACCGTTCAAAACGTATTTTCCCAGTCAGAGCAAATTTTTTTCCAGTTCCCAGTTGTCTTGAACTCACTGAAGTTTGAAATGTCCCAGTTCCGAGTTTCCAGTTGTTTTGAGCACGGCATAAGTCATGCTGGATTGACAGCAAGGCCAATGTCGAATGTTTATCCTTTTAAGCTTGGAAAGAGACCTTTAATCTCAGACTTGGACCACACACCCACTCCTCTGTATAGCAGGCTAGTGATTGCTTTGCAATGCTTGCAGTTAGCCACTGATTCCTTCCAAACCAGTCATTGTTGAATTTGCGATTTCCAACTTGTTGTGTAATGTTTATGTCCAATGGCTGATGAGCACGGATAAATTTGTATCTATAATTTCTCTTCATATGACAAGGATTGAAAAGGATTTGCCAGTAGATTGTTGACTTGATTCATGATGATGACTCCTAGCTAAGATTTGTAAAGTATGACGTTGACGCTGTCCAATCAAAGCTACTGTAGATGTAACGTGATTTGACGTCATTTTATCTGTTGCCAATGACCTTGAGCCTTCTTGGATGGGCACTCGTAATATGGCAGCACCCAGGGGGCTTGAATTTTCGAGCTCTACCCATAGATTCTGTGTTGACGTAGGGTCCCCATATGTGACAAAACACCAAGCCAGTCACGGAGCAACTAGAGAACATTACTAACCCCTACACTCCGTATTTTCCACTTGCTGCCCCACGACCACAGAAAGCACTGAGCTAGGCTGAGACACCTGCATTTTGGAGCTGCCTTACTCAAGAAAGCAAAAAAGAGACAAAGTTTGTATGCGACTTTATTAACTCAATGATATACAGTACCAGTCAGAAGTTTCGACACACCTGTTCATTCAAGGGTTCAACCACAAAAGTGTTAAACAAATCATATTCATATCAAATTAAAATATATTTTATATTTCAGATTCTTCAGAGTAGCCACCCTTTACCTTGATGATGCGGCAGGTAGCCTAGTGGTTAGAGCATTGGACTAGTAACTGAAAGGTTGCAAGTTCAAATCCCTGAGCTGACAAGGTACAAATCTCTCGTTCTGCCACTGAACAGGCAGTTAACCCACTGTTCCTAGGCCATCATTGAAAATAAGAATTTATTCTTAACTGACTTGCCTAGTTAAATAAAGTTAAAATAAAATGACAGCTTTGCACACACTTGGCATTCTCTCAACCAGCTTCATGAGCTATTCACCTGGAATGTATTTAAATTAACAGTTGTGCCTTGTTAAAAGTTTATGGAATTTCTTTCCTTAATGGCCATGCTGCTGCTCCAGTTTCAACTGTTCTGCCTGCAGCTATGGGACCCTGACCTGTTCACCGGACGTGCTACCTGTCCCAGACCTGCTGTTCTCAACTCTCTAAAGACAGCAGGAGCAGTAGAGATACTCTGAATGATCGGCTATGAAAAGCCAACTGACATTTACTCCTGAGGTGCTGACCTGTTGCACCCTCGACAAAAACTGTGATTATTATTATTTGACCCTACTGGTCATCTATGAACATTTGAACATCTTGGCCATGTTCTGTTATAATCGCCACCCGGCACAGCCAGAAGAGCCACCCCTCATAGCCTGGTTCCTCTCTAGGTTTCTTCCTAAGTTCTGGCCTTTATAGGGAGTTTTTCCTAGCCAATGTGCTTCTACACCTGCATTGCTTGCTGTTTTTTTTTTTTTTTACCTTTATTTAACTAGGCAAGTCAGTTAAGAACAAATTCTTATTTTCAATGACGGCCTAGGAACAGTGGGTTAACTGCCTGTTCAGGGGCAGAACGACAGATTTGTACCTTGTCAGCTCGGGGGGTTTAAGGCTGGGTTTCTGTACAGCACTTTATGACATCAGCTGATGTAAGAAGGGCTTTATCAATAAAATTGATTGATTGATTAATGTGTTTGAGCCAATCAGTTGTGTTGTTACTTGGTAGGGGTAGTATTCAGAAGATAGCCCTTTTTGCTAAAATACCAAGTCCATATTATGCCAAGAACAGCTCAAATAAGCAAAGAGAAATGACAGTCCATCATTACTTTAAGGAATGAAGGTCAGTCAATGTGGAAAATTTCAATAACTTTGAAAGTTTCTTCAAGTGCAGTTGATAAACCATCAAGCGCTATGATGAAACTGGCTCTCATGTGGACCGCCAAAGGAAAGGAAGACCCAAAGTTACAGTTGAAGTCGGAAGTTTACATACACTTAGATTGGAGTCATTAAAACTTGTTTTTCAACCACTCCACAAATTTCTTGTTAGCAAACTATAGTTTTGGCATGTCAGTTAGGACATATACTTTGTGCATGACACAAGTCATTTTTCCAACAATTGTTTACAGACAGATTATTTAAGTTATAATTCACTGTATCACAATTCCAGTCCGTCAGAAGTTAACATACACTAGTTAACTGTGCCTTTAAACAGCTTGGAATATTCCAGAAAATGATGTCATGGCTTTAGAAGCATCTGATTGGCTAATTGACATCATTTGAGTCAATTGGAGGTGTACCTGTGGATGTATTTCAAGGCCTACCTTCAAACTCAGTGCCCTTTTGCTTGACATCATTGGAAAATCAAAAGAAATCAGCCAAGACCTCAGAAAATAAATTGTAGACCTCCACAAGTCTGGTTCATTCTTGGGAGCCATTTCCAAACACCTGAAGGTACCACGTTCATCTGTACAAACAATAGTACGCAAGTATAAACACCATAGGAACACGCAGCCGTCATACCGCTCAAGAAGGAGACACGTTCTGTCTTCTAGAGAAGAACATACTTTGGCGCAAAAAGTGCAAATCAATCCCAGAACAACAGCAAAGGACCTTGTGAAGAGGCTGGAGGAAACAGGTACAATAGTATCTATATCCACAGTAAAACGAGTCCTACATCGACATAACCTGAAAGGCCGCTCAGCAAGGAAGAAGCCACTGCTCCAAAACCGCCATAAAAAAAGCCAGACTACGGTTGCAACTGCACATGGGGACAAAGATTGTACTTTTTGGAGAAATGTCCTCTGTTCTGATGAAACAAAAATGGAACTGTTTGGCCATAATGACCATTGTTATGTTTGGAGGAAAAAGGGGGATGCTTGCAAGCCAAAGAACACCATTCCAACCGTGAAGCACGGGGGTGGCAGCAGCATGTTGTGGGGGTGCTTTGCTGCAGGAGGGACTGGTTTAATTCACAAAATAGATGGCATCATGAGGACGGAAAATGATGTGGAAATATTGAAGCAACATCGCAAGACATCAGTCAGGAAGTTAAAGCTTGGTCGCAAATGGGTCTTCCAAATGGACAATGACCCCAAGCATACTTCCAAAGTTGTGGCAAAATGGCTTAAGGACAACAAAGTCAAGGTATTTGAGTGGCCAGCACAAAGTCCTTACCTCAATCCCATAGAAAATGTGTGGGCAGAACTGAAAAAGTGTGTGCGAGCAAGGAGGCCTACAAACCTGACTGAATTACACCAGCTCAGTCAGGAGGAATGGGCCAAAATTCACCCAACTTATTGTGGGAAGCTTGTGGAAGGCGACACAAAATGCTTGACCCAAGTTAAACAATTTAAAGGCAATGCTACCAAATACTAATTGAGTGTATGTAAACTTCTGACCCACTGGGAATGTGATGAAAAAATAAAACCTGAAATAAATCATTCTCTCTACTATTATTCTGACATTTCACATTCTTAAAGTAAAGTGGTGATCCTAACTTGCCTAAAACAGGGAAATTTTATTAAATGTCAGGAATTATGAAAAACTGAGTTTAAATTATTTGCCCAAGGTGTATGTAAATTTCTGACCAACTGTGCCTCAGCTGCAGAGGATAAGTTAATTCAAGTTACCAGCCTCAGAAATTGCAGCACAAATAAATGCTTCACGGAGTTCAAGTAACAGACATCTCAACATTAACTGTTCAGAGGAGACAGTGTGAATCAAGCCTTCATGGTCCAATTGCTGCAAAGAAACCACTACTAAAGGACACAAAAAACGAGAGCAATGGACATTAGACTGGTGTAAATCTGTCCTTTGGTCTGGAAAATTCCAAATTTTAGATTTTTGGTTCCAACCGTTGTGTCCTTGTGAGACTTACAGTAGGTAAACAGATATCTCCGCATGTGTGGTTCCCACCGTGAAGCATGGAGGAGGAGGTGTGATGGTGAGGGGTGCTTTGCTGGTGACACTGTCAGTGATTTTTTTAGAATTAAAGGCACACTTAACCAGCATGGCTACCACAGCATTCTGCAGCGATACGCCATCCCATCTGGTTTGCAATTAGTGGGACTATCATTTGCTTTTCAACAGGACAATGACCCAACACACCTCCAGGCTGTGTAAGGGCTATTTGACGAAGACGGAGGGTGATGGAGTGCTGCATCAGATGACCTGGCCTCCACAATCACCTGACCTCAACCCAATTGTGATGGTTTGGGATGAGTTGGAACACAGAGTGAAGGAAAAGCAGCCAAAAAGTGCTCAGCATCTGTGGGAACTCCTTCAAGACTGTTGGAAAAGCATTACTCATGAAGTTAGTCGAGAGAAAGCCAAGAGTGTGCAAAGCAGTCATAAAGGCAAAGTGTGGCTACTTTGAAGAATCTGAAATATAAAATATATTTTGTTTTGTTTAACACTTTTTTGGTTACTACAGGATTCCATGTTTTATTTCATAGTTTTGATGTCTTCACTATTATTCTACAATGTAGAATATAAAGAAAAAACTAAATATTAAGAAAAACCTTGAATGAGTAGGTGTTTCCAAACTTTTGACTGGTACTGTATATATACCGTTCAAAAGTTTGGGGTCACTTAGAAATGTCCTTGTTTTTGAAAGAAAATCACATTTTTTGTCCATTAAAATAACATCAAATTGATCAGAAATACAGTGTAGACATTGTTAATGTTGTAAATGACTATTGTAGCTGGAAATGTCTGATTTTGTATGGAATATCTACATAGGCATACAGAGGCCCATTATCAGCAACCATCAGTCCTGTGTTCCAATGGCACGTTGTGTTAGCTAATCCAAGTTTATAATTTTAAAAGGCTGATTTATTATTAGAAAACCCTTTTGCAATTATGTTAACACAGCTGAAAACTGTAGTGCTGATTTAAGAAGCAATAAAACTGGCCTTCTTTACACTAGTTGAGTATTTTGAGCATCAGCATTTGTGGTTTTGATTACAGGCTAAAAATGGCCAGAAACAAAGAACTTTCTTCTGAAACACGTCAGTCTATTCTTGTTCTGAGAAATGAAGGCTATTCCATGCGAGAAATTGCCAAGAAACTAAAGATCTCGTACAACGCTGTGTACTACTCCCTTCACAGAACAGCGCAAACTGTCTCTAACCAGAATAGAAAGAGGAGTGAGAGGCCCCGGTGCACAACTGAGCAAGAGGACAAGTACATTAGAGTGTCTAGTTTGAGAAACAGAAGTCTCACAAGTCCTCAACCGGCAGCTTCATTAAATAGTACCCGAAAACACCAGTCTCAACATCAACATTGAAGAGGCGACTCATGCTGGCCTTCTCGGCAGAATTGCAAAGAAAAAAACATATCTCAGACTGGCCAATAAAAATAAAAGATTAAGATGGGCAAAAGAACACAGACATTAGACAGAGGAAGATTGGAAAAAAGGCTGTAATTGCTGCAAATGGAGGATTTTTTGACGACAATTATTATTTAATTGAAAATCATTATTTATAACCTTGTCAACATCTTGACGATATTTTCTATAATTCTGCAACTCATTTCATGTATGTTTTCATGGAAAATGTATAAGGGAAACTAGAACTTTTGAACAGTAATGTGTGTGTATATATATATATATATATATATTTTTTTTTTTACATTGTTTGCAAACTGATTCATTTTTTATTTTTTTTACCAGGTAAGTTGACTGAGAACACATTCTCATTTGCAGCAACGACCTGGGGAATAGTTACAGGGGAGAGGAATGAGCCAATTGTAAACTGGGGATTATTAGGTGACCATGATGGTTTGAGGGCCAGATTGGGAATTTAGCCAGGACACCGGGGTTAACACCCCTACTCTTACAATAAGTGCCATGGGATCTTTAATGACCTCAGAGAGTCAGGACACCCGTTTTACGTCCCATCCGAAAGATGGCACCCTACACAGGGCAGTGTCCCCAATCACTGCCCTGGGGCATTGGGATATTTTATTAGACCAGAGGAAAGAGTGCCTCCTACTGGCCCTCCAATACCACTTCCAGCAGCATCTGGTCTCCCATCCAGGGACTGACCAGGACCAACCCTGCTTAGCTTCAGAAGCAAGCCAGCAGTGGTATGCAGGGTGGTATGCTGCTGGTGCTATGTATGCTATATATGCTGCTATGTGACATATTAATGCCAAAATAATATACAAAACCAATTGTTTTTTTGCTAAACAAGTGGGGCTCATCTGCCCTGAATGACGGGTCGCCACTGTCTATCATAAAACATTTTTAAACGTTTTTTAACTTGGCAAGTCAGTTAAGAACTAATTCTTATTTACAATGATGGCTTACTTGTAAAGCCCCAGGCCAAACCCTCCCCTAACCAAGACGACACACGGCCAATTGTGTGCCGCCCTATGGGACTCCAGTCCACGGCCGGTTGTGATACAGTCCAGGATCGAACCCGAGTCTGTAGTGATGCCTCTAGCACTGCAACTGCTCCGCCATTCCGGAGGCTGTATTCTCTCTAATGAGCCATTGATCATATTTTTGCTATATTTCTACCTCGAGAATTTGATTGAACGGAGGGTCTAGCACATTTTTATTTGTCTTCCTCTTTAGATCAGGGTGCATTGCATGGTGCCGTTGCCAGAGATATTATAGAAAGTTGCTAGAAATCCAATTAATGAAGGAACGTATAACGCCCCACCCGGCAGACGGCTGCGTCACGCGATTGCTAAATGTATGCCGCTTTCAGATCAACTGGGAACTCGGAGAAATACGAGGTAAAATCATATCAGTACTCTAAAAGCAGGGCTCAAGTTGCAATCCCGAGTTGGATCACCGTTCAAATCGATTTTTCTAAATCGGAGCTGCCCCCCCCCCCCCGATTCCCAGTTGTCTTCAATTTCCTGAACACGGAAGTCCGAGAATTCCGATTTACCAGTTGTTTTGAACGCAGCATATGTCGAGAAACGTGCCTATTTTCATCGAAAGTATGTAATGTCACGATTCCAAAGCTATACGATACTATGTATAGCAAGTTAATTATCTCACATCTCAGAAAATATTTATGTTGTGATAATTCCTAGAATCCCCCAGAATGCACTTCCTCAAAGGTATTTTGCGATTGAGGACTACTCTGAGGCACATCGGTCAGCAGGTTAAACATGGTGAGATTGTAGACTCTTAAATTGATAGTGCAGTTTGTTTAGGCGATTTTACAACTAGCCACATTACATGCTGATATTATATTTGGTTTTTCAAGTACAAATAAAGTTGATATTATCTGTACTTGAGCTTGTGAGGACAACTCAGCAATTTATAACTTAAAATATTTTTTTAACAAGGTCAGTTCTAGACCTTTCTAAAACTAGGCAACATTAACAAAAAATAAATATGTTCGGGTATGTCTTTTGGCAGGAACCTACATTTTCCTCTACCATTGAGGTAAAAATACTAGTGCAAGAGTCTTTATTACACCTGTAAATCTTGGTTTGAGGATAATCCCCACCATCCTTTCATTGTTCAAGTGACAAAGGGTTAGAATTTTAAATCGAACAACTATCCTTAACATATCAACCAGTAAAACCTTTATATTTAGCATAACGTCATCCAAACAACAACGCAATTGCATTTATTTACAAGATTAAAAAGGAACAACATCTATCACAATAGGTGGCCAAGCATGAAGGCAAGTGGCAGTTTATCTCCAAACAGGGCAACTTAAGAGTCCGTAGAGAAAGCCTCCTGTGAGGATGAGTAGTGTGCTGGACATGGGGCCGAATGAGAACAGTGCCACAAACAGGTAGAGCAGTAGAAGCATCAGCAGGGTTCTGTAGCTCGCCAGCATGCGCAGGCTTAGCCGCGGCCGTCGGTTCCTCTCTGCTGTTAGTCGCGTCTCTGGGCTCCTGCGCATGCCATCTGCCACGGCCTCGGGGCTGGCCAGGTAGTGCCGTCCCAACTGGCCCAGGAAGTCCGGCCGCGAGCACAGAGCATCCATGTGACCTCCAAACTTTGGATGTGAGAGGGGCAACAATTATGACAGGCCAAAACAGACAGAATTCTGACTTCTCTTAGTTCATCTTTTGGGTGTATATAACAGATGTACATATTTCAGAATAGATCATGATAGTTAACAGCACTGCTGAGGTCTCACAGTCAAATAGGAGATGACAGGTTCAGGGTATCAGTTTTGCAAATTGCAAAAAATTGCCATGTCACATACCCTCTCATTCACCAGAGATGAGATCTTGAAGAACAGTCTGACCAGGATAGCGTTCTCATAGCTCCTGATGGGCTGAAGCTCCGGGTCCCCTTGGTACGCTATCTCAAATCTACGCAGTCCATTGATGACCTGCAAAAACATCACATAACTGTGTGAAGGGATGTGTCTCCACATCTCTTATGTGTTGGGGTTTGGTTATTAAAGTTGAATAAGTAGTCTGACCTGCATCCGGCCCAGGTCTGTGAGTATGAGTCCGTTCTTCCCTTGAACACAGTCTGGTAGCTGCTTGGAGTTCCCATCGTCCTGACCAGAGCCTAGGGTTGCCATCAGCTGAGACAGTTGTCCTACATTCAGCTGTAGACAAAACATAGCATGAGTTGAGGAATTAAGTCTGCATTTGCTGATGTTAAATGTTCAGGAAAAATGATGTGTAAACCTACCCGAAATATCTGACAGAGGTAGTCCAGTGACCTCTCCAGAAACTCATGGGTCTTCTTAACACACACCCCAGTGTCATCCACCTCTCCTCCATTGAAGGTGTAGTTGAGGTCAGGGGAGCCCATTCCAAACCAGGACATGAAGGAGTTGTTGGCCGCCACCTCAGCTGACTGATCTGATATATTCTTGGCGGTCTGCCTCGCCTGGTTGATGATCTGAATGAGCTTCAAGACCTACAAAGAGGATGACAACTGACCACGTTTATATTTGGTCCATCTAAGACAAAGGGCAGGCCTAGGCAGTTGGGTCTTGTGATAAACAAGAAGACCGTAGTCTTACCAAGACAGTCAGCAAGCAACTGCAACACAGAGTGCAGTTCAGAGATCTGATCTTGCAGAATGTAGCTAGCTCATTTTACTAGCACTGGGAATTTCCAGGGACCTCACGATACAATATGTATTGCAATTTGATACTGCAATTTTATTGTGATTCGATGTTCCAAATATATTGCGCACTATACAAAACACTAGGACCACCTTCCTAATATTGTGTTGCACCCCCTTTTGTCCTCTGATCAGCCTCAGTTCGTCGAGACATTGACTTTACAAGGTGTCAAAAGCGTTCCACAAGGATGCTGGCCCATGTTGACTTCAATGCTTCCCACAATTGGGTCAAGTTGGCTGGACTTCCTTTGGGTAGTGGACCATTCTTGATACACACACGGGAAAATTTTGAGCTTGAAAAACCCAACAGCGTTGCAGTTCTTGACACTCAAACCAGTATGCCTGCCACCTACCACCATACCCTGTTCAAAGGCACTTAATTTTGTCTTGGCCATTCACCCTTCACCATTTCTCAATTATCTCCACGCTTTAAAAGAAATATTGGTTCTTTAGCCTGTCTCCTCCCTTTCATCGACACTGAAGTGGATTTAACAAGTGACATCAATAAGGGATCATAACTGTCACCTGGTCATTCGGTCATGGAAAAAAGCATGTTCCTAATGTTTTGTACACTCATCGTATGTTTGCTACAGAGGGACAAGACAGCCATAATAAACATTTGTTTTCATCAGTTATGGAAATGAAAGTGCTGAAAACATGTTGGCTCGAGCTATAGAGGAGAAATACCGAAGTTTCGGTGCAGGTACAGCCGACTAGCATATTGATACTTGTCATATCAATATAATACCCCCCAACCTTCCATTTTACCCAACTGAGACTAGTTAACTAATACAATTAGTGAACAGTAAATAGTGCTGAGTGATTAGTGCTTTTTGAAGTTGGTTCAGTTAGATCATTTAAAAAAAAAAAATCTCGGTTTTCCATTTAGATAATTTGGGTTGAATGCTGTAACACATAAAACAATTAATAAAAGTCCCATGATGGTAGTGACTGACCATTTCTGCTTATCACTTAACCATAATTTATTCACATTCAAATATTTCAGGTGTATTACATTTTTTATTTGATGACTTTATTATTTAATTCTAAGTCATCTCTATATGCTGTCTGACAAATCACTATTTTGTACTTCTTCAAAGTAAACTTTTATGACTGCTGAATAGCAACTATCAATCACTTAGATAATGTATTTTCAGGTAGACATACCTCGAAGCAACAGCTGCACTCTAATCCCCTTACAATCGCACATTCTTTGTCTCTTCCATAGCAGGCGTAAAAGAAACAGACTGGACAAGTAGATGCACAATGGATTATGGTCATTGTAGTTAATTACCATGTTTTAATGCACAAAACTATGTAGAATATTGGCCTGTTTGAAAGTACAACTCCTTACTACGTCACACAGTTCAGGCTGGATCTGATTGATCTCTAGAGAAACTGTGCAATGTGCGCATTGAGCTCACAGAAAAAAGGAAAAAGAAATGGAATTCAAATAATTTAACTGACGTTGGTCAATTAGGTGTTTAAAAGCGGAAAAAGACATTGCGGTTAAAATCGCTCAGCACTAAGAGTTAGCCAAGCAAAATCAATCAAGTCCACACAGATTGTGCTGATAGCTGGTGACTAATGTTAGCTCACTAGTGGCGTGCTTAGAAATCTCAGATCTTTTCTCCCAAAGGTGGGCTCAATTTCAGAACTGGGATTTGCAAACTATCGCTAGTATGGTCCCCTCCGCTCCACTCACCGTGCCCCTCAGCTCCGTGCCGAACATCTGTTTATACTGACAGTCCTGGCCCTCCAGACCATACACGTGGCTCTTCACCCTGAACACCCTGTCTGTCACCACAGGCTGCCGGGACGATAAAAAGCTGCCACCGTGGCCCGGCGAGAGGAAGCACTGGTGCTGCCGGTGGTGGAGGACATGCTCCGGCTCTAGAAACAGCTGCTCTCCTGGGGAGAGACAGAAAGTGGAAGGACAGGAGAATTACATTAGGACAGGGCAGTGACAGCTCAGACTGCTGTAGCTGGACCATTACATGAATATTAGTGCATATACGTCACACAAGTATCATAAGGCTGGGTGACTGTTTTTGTCCTTACCTTTCTGAATCATCTCTGATAGGTTTGGCTGAGCGAAGACTTTGGCCACCCTGAAGACCATTAGTGCATTTTTGACGTTGACCAGGTCTGTGCGTACCACCCTGTTTAGGAAGCCCTGAAAGAGCTTGGTGTACATGAGCAGGTTCTCCTGAACAAACAAGCTCCTGAATTTGTTGAGAAAAACTGGTTAGGAAGATTAATATAAAAATTTGAGGCAGCAATAAGACAAATACCCAATTCCTTGTCAGTACCTCAGAGTCAAAGACTTGAAGGAAGCACTGCAAACACATTTATTCAGCCTGACCCATCTGGTGATCCAACAAATAACTCACCATTTCTCAGGTACACCTTTGTTCTGGTCTGTCTGAGGATTGGTCTTCTCTTCTGTGTACCTCCATGGCTGGATGTAGCTAAGCCACGTCTCCAACACCTAAACATAGAGATAGTGGTGCTTTAGAGATAAGAGCACACAAACATTTTTATCTCCATTATAGAGGTGGTGAGTTGTATTGGTTGGACCCAATGAGAATTTGTGATTGACACAAACACCTCACCCAAGCTGAGAAGGTTGAGGATTGAGCTGTGATACCTACCACTCTGAAAGAGGCATCTAAAGGCCAGTGACCAAAGCAGTGCTGGAGGAACACATATAGCTTCTGCTGGACGAAACGATGGACCACCACCCTAGAGACAGACCAACGACAGCGCCATAGTGAATTAGAGGCCAAACGAGATCCAGACCATTTAAAGTTGCAGTAAAGTTTGAGAGAATGTCGACCCTAATGTCTGACCCTGGTGGTGGTCACTGCTCAGCTCACCTCTTCAACTCCTCCAGGGGGCTGGTGTGGGAGTGAGCCGAGGAGGAGATCTGCTCAGGTTTCAGGCTGCAGGAGAAGGCATGGAGGTGCTTCACTAGGAGACGAACCACCAGAACGTGCTCCTCTGTCGGGGTGAATGGCTCCTGAAACAGCAGCCAGTCATACACAAATCCACAGGGACAGCAGCCAATCATAAGAAGCTCCTCGGATAACAATAACCAATCACACAGCGGGCTTGGAACATAACCCCTATTCCTGGTACTGTTTCTCAAATGACCCTGCTGTTGAAAAAGTCTATCTGGAAAAGGCATTCAATGTGTCTAGCTCAGAAACAGGCACATTATTCTTAGAATGAGGTAGACAATTTGATGATGAATTCATTGATTTAGGGCAATGTGGTTGAGGTTTTGAATACTGTAGTATTGTTTGCGCAGAATGGAAAAATGTGAAATGAGAAAGACAAATGGTACACACATTAACCACATAGTAACATAGCAAGACATGCTTTAAAAGAAAAAGGGTGTGCGCTCATGCGCACAAATTACAATGTCAATCTCTTCAAATTCTCCTTTCAAGGATATTTCTCTATGGGCCATATTCTACTGTGAGATGTTGGTCTGACATTATGTCAAAATGGTGTGCTGTCAAAATGGGGCCCATCCAAGGATAGGTCTTTGACTGGTTGCGTTCAGGCAGTTGGTTTTATAGAATGCACTGAAAAAGCATTCAAATGCTTTCTTGAAGAGAAGTACCCTTGACCTTCCTGTCCTAACCTTAACGCTACTCTGTCTTCAGGGCCTAGGTTTACCTCCAATAAGCCTAATGGGATTGAATGAAAAGGGAAAAGTACTTGGTATGTGTCGAGGGTCCCAGAGCCAGAAGGGGTCAGGGGTTGGCACAGCATGCTGGACATACTGAGGCGATACTGCAGCAGCGCCAGCTGTACGACCCATCACAACCAGGGGAGGAAGAGGGAAACATTACAGTGGGGGAAATAGGAGAGAAGAGGAGGGAGGTGAACATGAGAATAGAAAGGATAGGGTGCATCCACAAAGAAAGAGGTGAAGACCAAAAAGGGGAGAAAACAAGTAGAAACAAAAGATAAAGACAAACAGAAATATATTGACCACATGAACACAATGCTATGGCAGCTAGAGTGATGTAGTAGCCCTTTCACACCAAACACAGGAGGGATAAAAACCATTCATCTCTACAATGAGGGAAACAAAACATGGTTAAAAACAGATTTGTTAAAGGTTTTTGGGAAGAACGGTTCAAAGGTAAACGGATTGTTTTGGTCCAATGGCCATGACCAGTCGTTTTTTTAGGGGGGAGAGGGAGTACTGCATCTCTTACACTATGGAGTAGAGGTCGACCGATTATGATTTTAACGCCAATACCGATTATTGGAGGACCAAAAAAAGCTGATGCCGATTAAAATCGGCCGATTTTTTAAATGTATTTGTAATAATGACAATTACAACAATACGGAATGAACACTTACTTTAACTTAATATAATACATCAATAAAATCAATTTAGCTTCAAATAAATGAAACATGTTCAATTTGGCTTAAATAATGCAAAAACAAAGTGTTGAAGAAAGTAAAAGAGCAATATGTGCCATGTAAGAAAGCTAACGTTTAAGTTCCTTGCTCAGAACATATGAAAGCTGGTGGTTCCTTTTAACAGGAGTATTCAATATTCCCTGGTAAGAAGTTTTAGGTTGTAGTTATTATAGGACTATTTCTCTATACGATTTGTATTTCATATACCTTTGACTCTTGGATGTTCTTATAGGCACTTTAGTATTGCCAGTAACAGTATAGCTTCCGTCGCTCTCCTCGCTCCTACCTGGGCTCGAACCAAGAACACATCGACAACAGCCACCCTCGAAGCAGCGTTACCCATGCAAAGCAAAGGGAACAACTACAAGTCTCAGAGCGAGTGACGTTTGAAACGCTATTAGTGCGCACCCCGCTAACTAGCTAGCCATTTCACATCGGTTACACCAGCCTAATCTCGGGAGTTGATAGGCTAGAAGTCAAACAGCGCAATGCTTGAAGCACAGGGAAGAGCTGCTGGCAAAATGCAGGAAAATGCTGTTTGAATGAATGCTTACGAGTCTGCTGCTGCCTACCACCACTCAGTCAGACTGCTCTATCAAATCATAGACTTAATTATAACATAACACAGAAATACGAGCCTTAGGTCATTAATATGGTCGAATCCGGAAACTATCATCTCGAAAACAAAACGTTTATTCTTTCAGTGAAATACGGAACCGTTCCGTATTTTATCTAACGGGTGGCATCCATAAGTCTAAATATTCCTGTTACATTGCACAACCTTCAATGTTATGTCATAATTGCCAGAATTTTACGTAAATTAGTTCGCAACGAGCCAGGTGGCCCAAACTGTTGCATATACCCTGACTCAGCGTGCAATGAGCGCAAGAGAAGTGACACAATTTCACCTGGTTAATATTGCCTGCTAACCTGGATTTCTTTTAGCTAAATATGCAGGTTTAAAAATATATACTTGTGTATTGATTTTAAGAAAGGCATTGATGTGTATGGCTAGGTACACGGTGGAGCAACGACAGTCCTGTTTCGCGAATGCGCACCGCATCGATTATATGCAACGCAGGACACGCTAGATAAACTAGTAATATCAACCATGTGTAGTTAACTAGTGATTATGTAGTGATTATGATTGATTAATTGTTTTTTTTTTAATAAGATAAGTTTAATGCTAGCTAGCAACTTACCTTGGCTTCTTACTGGATTTGCGTAACAGGCAGGCTCCTCGTGGAGTGCAATGAAAAGCAGGTGGTTAGAGCGTTGGACTAGTTAACCGTAAGGTTGCAAGATTGAATCCCCGAGCTGACAAGGTAAAAATATGTCGTTCTGCCCCTGAACAAGGTAGTTAACCCACCGTTCCTAGGCCGTCATTGAAAATAAGAATGTGTTCTTAACTGATTGCCTAGTTAAATCCACCAAATCGGTGTCCAAAAATACCGATTTCCGATTGTGA
Organism: Salvelinus fontinalis; assembly: GCF_029448725.1. NCBI lineage: Eukaryota > Metazoa > Chordata > Actinopteri > Salmoniformes > Salmonidae > Salvelinus > Salvelinus fontinalis. Next base: position 20,240,036 of record NC_074685.1, on the reverse strand, counting down.
AAACTTGAAATCGGCCTTGCCGATTAATTGGTCGACCTCTACTATGGAGGACCACATACTTTAACTATACATTCTAACAGAAGATGGTACATGTACTAGGCTACTAGGTGATAGCAGGGATAGGAAGAATATGGCTTGTACGCCTTTGGAGATTTGAGAGGTGTATGGATAATGAAAAAGTGTTGGCTAGATTATATTGAAGTGATGTAGAGATGGCAACCAGCTGAGCAGCCCAACAGCCAAATAAACAACAGAAGGGTACTGAAACAGTGAATGGAGCCACAGACAGCATGCACAGGTCTAAGAAGCAAAAGCACTACTACCAGATACACATGCAAAAATCAGTGCAGAAATCAGTGCAGTAAATTTGCACTGCAGTTGCCCATATGCCAATAATTCAGCAACAAAAGAAAATCCTCCAAACAAAAAGCCTGCCTTTCAGATAAAATTAGAAATGCCTGATCCCATGCCCTTTTTGATTGGTTTGACATTGAACTTTGATAGTATTCATGTTTCATAATCTATGCAAATAAGGATAGTCAAAACAAACTAAAGCCAGACCTCCCTCTGTCTGATTTTCCAGTTACCCTCAAAGATGCATTAGGAATAAAATTGAAGAAAAAAAAAAAACTCATATACAGTATACCTATGCAGTGAGAAAGGAGATGGATACAAATCACATTTCTATAGCCCAGGTGAGAGAGTGCACATCTTATTCAGGTAGAAATATTCCCCTCTAGTTAAAAAGAGTACAGTGGGACCCGTTTTGTGTCCCAGTTGTGAAAGCCAGGGGACAGGTTGATTTGATGCAGATCACCATGTGAGGCAAATGTCAGTGTGTGAGTGGGGGTGGAGTAAGGCCAATCATGGTACTCGATGGGGTGAGCCCTGCTGTGGTTCAAGTGAGGAGAGGGGGGGCAGTAGTGACCAGCCAGTCAGCCGTGCGGTGCTGCAGTACAGGTGAAGGGGTTGAGCCCGGTAGTGGGAAGTGCCATGTGTGACATGCTCTTACCTTCACCTGGGGGGACTGCAGCTTCTGGTACATCTCCAAGGAGTAGTGATGCAGCCACATCTCCACAAACACCTGGGGATAACACACACGTCTTATTCCCGATTCCCTAAACACCTGACTGACAGTCACATCAAATCCATTCATGGCTGACAAATGATGGAGGCTCACCTGTAGTAATGCTTCTGACCTCCAGATCTCCTGGGCTGCAGGGTCAGCAGTGACTGAGGGCTGATGGGATATGTGGCGCTTAAGGAGGCTGGTGCTGTGGATGCCATACCCTGCAAAAGGCACGCTGGGAGCCCTGGACACCAAAGACATGACAGTGCGCACTGAGTTTCCTAGCATTAGGAAGGAAAGAGAAACTAAAAGGAGGAAAAGGAATAAGAAAGTATGTGCTCTTATTGGATAAGTTCAGGTAGCATCCTTCAAATGTTATCACCCCACTGATCACAACCCTGTTAGCACTCTGTCACACCTGACTTTGGAGTTCTATCCCCACTGGAGAGTACCTGGGAGCAGGTGGAGACACAGAGCCTCTTTTGTAGGTGAATGGAGAGGGGGGAACACTGCCCTCTGTAGGGAGGAAATACTTAAGGTAGGTGTCCACTAGCACAAAGTATGCACTATCCAAGCTGCTCACATGCTGTCCTAGAGAGTAGTTCTGAGAACACAACATCAAAACACTTGTGTGAGGTCAAATAATATAGTCTGATTCATGTATCACAAACAATATCTTATTTTGATAGTTATGACAGTTGAGCATTGTTACCTTTGGTGTGATGAGACTGGAGGCAAACATAAACATGTAATATTCAAAGGGATCTGAAGAGGGTTAAGGACATACCACCAGACTATAAAATACACTAAATCACAAACATACATTGTCAACAATGTTTTTGAGAAAGCGAGGGCCGAGTGAGTTTGAGCGTCAAGGATACTGAGTGCCAGGCTGAGTGTCTGCAGACCAGACAGAGGAAAATGCAGCTTGTTGTTTAAAAGTGGGCAATCTGGGAGGACGCCTTCCTGTATGGACACCTTTACAGGACCCTGCAAGAGGGGGGGAGAAAAAAGAAATAAAGTGGTTAGTGTAAAAAAAAGTTGTGGAAGACCTTGCTATGTATCAAATAAAAAAAGATGCGACTTACAGGCAGAAAGCTGACTGGTATTTCATATTTGTACTCCTCTGCTTGAAGCTTATACACAAGCTTCATCATTGGACCACTGAAAATCACATGATCATAAATAAATCAGTAAATTACTGCTTTTCTAAAATTCAACATCATAAAGGTAGACAGTGGACAGAAAGACACGGGAACACAAAGACAGACATAGGATGAGAGACTACCTAGGATTGAGAAAGTCCATAACGATGTTGTACTGATTGCTGCATGCCTGCAGAAATCGCAAGTTCCAGCCCACGATGACGCCATCCAGACTGCCAAAAACACTCTCTACCAGCCAGGGGAAGATCAGGTGCAGCTCCTGCAGAGAGAGATATTAACTGAGGATTAATGTTATTAGGTAACATGGTTGAATTGAACCAGGTTCAGGCACAAGGCTGACTGACTAAACATTGACATAGTTGGATATTGATGATCTGACCTATTTACAGAAACATGCTCTTCCTCCACTACCCCCCCAACAACACTGGTTTATACAGACAAACTGTACCTTTGCAGGGTAGTCATCAATGACCTTCACCAGCTCCTGGCAACACTGGAGAAAAGGCTTGGTGGTCCAGTCAATTTTCAGGTTGGCCTGTAAAGAAAAGAGAACATCCTTACTGCTACCACGGTACTCTGCTATGGATTTGTGTGACAATGACTTGGCTCAAGACAAATTCAAGTAGGCAACAAGAAGTTCACACGTTGCTCATGACGAGCAGCAACACAATATAGAAGTTATAACTAACCAGAAGGAAACTGGGCTGTTGCATGCCTGGGGCAGCCATAGAAAATTCAAGTTAGACGAGACGGGGTCACGATTCAGAATCCAATTGACACCTGGATAGACAACAAAGCAGAAATGGTTCAGAGAGGCTTTGTTGATATTGTGATTATCTATATCCAACAAATTAGAAGCATAGCTAACTACAGTTAGCTGGCTAGCTACCCAGTGAGGAGCACATATGGCTACAAAACGCTTAAAACACCGGAAGCAAGATAGCCAATAGGCCAATCAAATTTAAACGTGGCTGAAACTATAACCACCAGTAATTACATAGCTTTGCGTTGGATAACTAACGTTACCTAACATCAGCAAGCTAGCACTAACGTTTGTTTGCTTGCTAACTAGCCAGCCAGCTAACTAACTAACTGTTTGTGAGCTACCGTTAGCTGGCTTAGTTTAGCGCCTAACCCAGTTGACAGTGGCAGGCAGCAGCTAACAATGTTACGGGCTGACAAAGCAATTTGTTTTCAAAATAGCCTCATCTCAACATACACTGGATTAACTTAAAATGTTTCTTACCTCCCTCGACAAAAAAATGACCAGACTTTCCAGTTCATCAAATATATGTATAGCTCCTCGTCCTATCTATGGGTTCCAATCTACCGCGTTTCTATCAGAAACAGCGAAGCGAAATTATGCCACTTCCCTAAAGGATGTGGTACGCGAACTCGCGTGGATCGTGCCTGGAGGAAGGAAGAGCCAGGTACAATCTTGTAGGTAGATGGCAGTGTTGCCACCTCCAAAAAGTTTTAGTAGACCTAGTCCATAGAGATAGATAGAGGACTCATCTTTGTATCTGTGCCATTATAGCGTCTGTGAGCCTCAATGGCGCTTCCCATGCTATCTCCATTTTAAAGTAGTACATTTTCTTCTTCACAATAGGCTGATCCCTCCTGATGACCCGGTTGGACATGACTCCAACAGGGTCACCCGGAGGCATCAGCTAATGAAGTTGGAAGTCCCACCCAGTTGACTCCTTTAGAAGCACTCAATGGCGCTGCCCATGCTAGTACAACCTTTTGGCCACTAGAGGTCTCTATCCTTCTCTATGTCAGGGTTAGGCAACCCTGGTCCTGGAGTGCTGCAGGCACTTCATGTTTTGATTTAACCAACCTGGAAGACCAGGTGTGTTGAATTTAGGCAATCACTAAACTGATCAATTAGCTCAGTTGGTCTGGTGTGGTGTATAGTTGGGACAAAATCCTGCGGCACTCCAGGAACCTAGGTCGAGGATGAAAGCTGGCTCATAGGCTACATGGAATTGTGATAAAGTAATATTACTTACTGCAGGGTGGGATTACCGAATGGTTGTGGTCCCCCAGGAGGTTGGGGGCACCCCCAGATAGCGTATGATAGCCAAATGTGTAGAATTGCAGAAAATTAGCTTTAAAAGCTCAAAATTCTCTGTCAGCCTCATGACAAAATGTGTAGAAGGTCAGGACATTTTTTAAAACTGATACATTTTCTCTTAGCCTCATGGCAAAATGTGAACAATAGCATGAGATGAGCTATGCTGACCCATGGCAAAAAGTGTAGAATGGCTGGAAATTAGCTTTAAAATTGCTACATTTTCTCATAGCCTCATTACAAGATGTGTAGAATAGCATTATAAAACGGCACATTTCTTCTACACAAAATGTGTTGAAATGTACAAAGTTAGTTGTCTCCCCCTCAATTAAAAAAAAATCTGTTTTCCTCAAAAAGCCCATGGGCCCCAAATGCAGCAGTCCAGCACTGACCTACTGTTAAATATTGTTACATTTACATAAACTTTCTAAGTATATCAACAATCAATCAGGTGAATCAATCATCATGGATGGTAGATTTTTTCAAACCCCTTGACTGAAAGAAACTAACTCAAGATAGGTGCAAAGTATGCCTTTTGCAAGTGCAAAGTTAAGTGTGCTTAGTGTAGCCTAGTATGTGGCATAACTATTGGTTTGTGTGTATCTTTATGATGTGTTTTAATTTTACAGTGACATGCCCCTGTGTTAATGGAGTATTAAATCCCAGCGGAACAGCCTTACAAATCATATTACATCCTGTTTTGATTTAAGTGCGCGCATCCCTCACAAATACCCTTTGGAGTTCCCTGTCCTGCCGGGAAATTAGGCAGTGTGTCAAAATTATTAATCAATTGCTGATTAATAATTCTAATTTCATCACTTTAAACTGCAGAGCGTTATTGCAGGCGCATCCCGGTCTAGGCGTTCAATAAGCTCCTGTCTTTCTCTGTGGATGCCGATGTGGGTTTATCTGATAATACCTCTGATTAAAGGGACTCTTTACATTTAATGATTATATTTGTTCATTAGGATAATGCAAAAACAAACAGGATTACAGGACAATAACCAGATTTCTAAGGATAATACAACATTTAAGCACCAAATATCCCCTAAAAAGAGATCACCTATAGTATTTATGCTCACAAAAAGTTGAATGAGGTACTGTATGCATCCCATGGTCCAATGACTCTCTGTCCTTTTGGAGCATATTTTAATATACTATTACTATAATACCCGATTAGGAAAAGAAAAGGCCCATGATCAGTGATAATACATATGGCAGTGGAGGGCAAGCACATGAATATAATAATAAGATTAATTTCCCTCAACTCCAAACCCCCCTCCACCACATTTACATAATACCACTAATGTGGGTTTTTACTGGATGGGATACAGCTTTTGTCAGATTTGACTTTTTATAGCAGTTGGAATTTACGCAGCAGGTTAGGAAAATTAACGTATCAGGTTAGGATAATTAGGTTACGGTTAGGAAAATGATTAGGGTTAGCTAAAATTCAAAATAAATGTAACTTTTTAGTTAATTTGACAAAAGCTGTATCCCTTAAAGCCATGACCACTAATGTGTGACCAAGTCCCCATTAACCCATGGTATCCCGGAGAGAACAATTTTAGGCTACAAAGACCCCGTGTGGCATTGTGAGCAATACCTTTTCACCTTTTCAATAAAACATTTTAACAGGTTCCTTAGCAACAGTGTTGAGAAACAAAAATCTTGCCCTAGTTCCTCTGCTTCCTCTATGACAGAAATGCTAATTGGCCTCATGGAAGGCACCACTTAAATGTGAAATGAAAGCAGATGAATAAAGCTGTATGTATGCATGGTATTCATGAATAATGTGAACCAATTCTGTTCACTTTGATTGCATAGGTTTAGTTGCATAGGTTTGAAAAACGTTTTTGGGAATGAGAATCAAGGAGGAGAGGGCACACACAAAGACAGTGATTTTCACTGAGACATTCCAAATATGGCATTATTGTATTCTGCATATGAATACTAACCTGCTTATTTCAATGTTGTTTTTAGACACACACCACGTACACACACTGCAGTCCATGTTGTGTATGTAATTGTTAAGATAGAAGACCCAACAGCCTAGTTAGTTGGGTTTTGTAGCACACAACTGGACAGCAGGCGGAGCAGTGTTACCAAAAATATATATTTTTTATAATAATAATAATTTCCAGTGCTGTAGGCCCACAGTGCAAATGATGCCTAACAAGAAAAAGCAAATGGCTGAAAAAGGAAATTGTATTTTTTAGATAGGATAGGTCTATACAGACGACAGGTGGATCCACACATGAAACAAAAAGATATCCCAAAACAAGACTCAAATTTTTTACATTTTACATAAAAAAATATAATGTGGAAATAGTATAATGCATTTTAATAAGCACAAAACAAAATATTGTGTCACTGACACTTCAGAATGGATTATCCCAACTATGCGTGCACTACACAGGAAAAGTAATGGATGAGACAGGTGTGCTAGTGCGCTCCCCAGAAGAACACTCAAAGTAAAACTCTCAAGATAGTGAGTAGCGGTAGAAATGTTACAAAGAAACAGGTCATTTTTTGCAAAATAAGCAACGTAATGACATGGTCTAAGCATGAATGTAAAGAACAACAATTTCGGACACATACTGAGCTCTAATCTAAGCATGAATAAATAGGCAACTTTGATGAAACCACACACATTGATTCAACATCTATTCCACGTTGGGTCAACGTCATTTCATATAAATAACGTGGAAACAACCTTGATTCAACCAGTGTGTGCCCAGTGGGATGTGACAGCACACAATATTAAATGGGCCTAGTCTACTACTAGCCCAGCAAAAAAAGTTATTCCAGTGTCATGTGAAAAATCAAGCATCTAGGCTAGCCTAAGTACCAGTCTGTTTAGCTAACATTCCACTCCTTGTACTCTCTGTTATATGACAACGATGTTTAGCATGACAGGAGGGGCAAGGAGTGGAATGATAGTCAAACAGACTTATACCTTGGCTGCATTTTACAGTAACCTCATTAGGATTGATAGAACAACATACGTTTGTGTTGACTGGAAATAATGTTGTTGACTCATCCTAAATTGGAGAACAAAACACACAAAAAAACACTTCAAACTTGTATCTCAAATAAGACAGTTCTTCTTCTATGGTGTATTGGTGATCGCACAATTTAATGTGCATCCCGCCACCTACTGTGCGGGATTTTAAAAAAATTAACAAACTAAATCAAACAACTTTTCTGTAAACATTTTTACAGATCTGATCCCTACAGCCTACAGGGCTTCAGATGTAAAATCTCAAAGTCTCAAAACCTTTTCTGCCACAGCCACAATAATGTTCAGTTTCTTAGACTTCTTTGAGACTTGAGCCGTACAGTTTATAACTGTGGCAATCAAAGCCACAAAATCCACATTTTTAACACACATGTTTTCTTTTGACTGGCAGCAAACAACAGACTGTGATGCATCCACTACCATATCTTCACTAGCATCACTTGTTTTCTCAATTCTTTTAATCGCCTCCGCATAAGAGATTTGATTGATCACTTTTGCCACCTCAATCTCCTTTACCATTATAGGTCATTCCAGGAATTCAGAATCATGATCCCCACAACAATTGCAACACCTTCGTCCTTCTACACACCGTTCTTCAGTATACTCTGTCCATCTGTACACTGCAGTGGTTTGGGGACAAAAACTCTTACAGCCTATCTTACATAACCAAGCTTTACATGCGTAGCTAGGTGCTCTTTATCAAAAAACAAAAGGACTGACATTTTGTTATTTTTCTCCATTCACCAAGCAGGTCAGATGCCGGGCACCAACCACACCATAAATTATCTTCAGGTATTCAACCTGAACATAAGGTGTCATCACCCCTAAGATGACTCTTTTGACGGGTGCTCTACTCCGTAGTTCAAAGCACAACACTTCTGTTGTCCGGATTCTTTTGAAGCCCACTGCAATCTTCCTCTGTTCTTCAGAAATACAATGAATCAAAATAAGACCACTCCTGGTCCCTTTGACACACTCCATTTTCCCCACGCAAACTTCACCATTTTTGACACATTAAAATGCGTCTCCTACATATTCATCCTTACTCAACAAACGCATTCCAACAAGGAGCGATTCATTATGATTCATACACATGTATCCTCCACTCCAATTTTAGTCAGTTTCCTTTTTGTTTCAGTTTTCGACACAACTGTTGTCCATTCAGAACATTCATCTTCACCAACTTTGCTTGACGTGCTGCTTGATTCGAACTCAACATCCACTTCCGCCATCTTACTCCCTCCTCACACTGCTCTCTCAGCTGCCCAAACAGACGGTTTCAAAAATGCTTGCTATTGTCATCATCCTGATGAGGATGAGTTGGCCAATTAGTGGTCTACTCACATTATCAGTATACGCACACACAATTCTGTTGTTGGGTTACACCCACACAATTCCGACACAGAAAAGCAGCTTTTTAACATATACATAATTTTTTTTAAATTGTAAGGAAAATGTTTTCACTCATATTGTAATTAATTATAGGTAATATTTCATAGAAATCTGGAAACACTGGACAGTTACTTTATAGTCATAAAAAGAGACAACAAACCTGGGGCCTGGGGGTGGGAGCTTTGTCTCTGGCACAGATAATAAGAGAGCTATATTGCAATCAACCTGCTTGGGTCTGCGCATAGTTTTTTTCAAACCTGTTTTACTTGGGAATGAGGGGAGAACAAAATAAAGGTGACCGCTGTCACTTAAGGATAGGAATGATGATGGTGTCTAAGAATCGTTGACAGACATGTTCTCCACTTGGCTCTGGGCAAATCAACCCTTTTATCAAACGGGGCCTCATCTATCAGTGCAAAGACGGGTATTGAAATTATTTCGCCAGCCACAAATCAGACCAATGGATCGGCCTTTATTTGAGACAAGACTATCATCACTCTGCTGCTGCTGCAATGGGAGGAGTCAGGCATTTAGGGGTGTTCTTTTCTGCACCCATTGATGGATGTCACCTTCTTGACCACTCTGTGACCAAGATCACCTGGAGAGGAGCCAAACCATCGGTTATTTTTCACTCTAGCTCCATATTGTACCCCAAGGTGAAATCACGGAGGGGACTGTGGATCTGTTTCTGTCCGTTCATCACACGCAAGATCTCAGACAGCACTGGCCCAATTTTGACAAAACTTGGGTGAATGAGTCGTCTTTGCCATAGAAATACGGTATTTACAAATTGATCTCAATTGGCACCATTCTCAAATTGCACCATTCTCAGGGGGCGACATGTTTACTGTTGCCTTGTTTTCATATGTCAATCAATATCAATGGAAAAAGACAGACCATAATAAAGGACATGGATAAATGAACTCTGTATCGTCAACAATACCACCCATGTCCTTAATTTGCTGCTCGTTTTATGATTGAAGATTCTATGCTTGACCTGAATTCTACTATGCTATACTATGTTTTTAGCATAATCTTTGATGATAAGTTGTTATAAAAATTTAATGTAGTCATGAAATGTACACTTTATTTATTAGACCATTTGAATTAATTGCTTATGTGACCTGATTGGTTGCAGGTGTGAATCTGGAGAATGCAAAGCCACCTGTTTCCTACAAAATGGTGGTGCATTTCCTGCTTGAGCTGCTTTTGTCTCCTAGTCCCACACCAGACTTGATAAACTGGAGAGGGGCCAAACCATTTGGCCTCTTTCCCTCTACATGTATTTTATTTTGTCAATCAATAAAAAAAGGAAGACCATAAATGAACTCTCTATCATCAACAATACTACTCTAGTCCTTAATTACCTGTCCGTTTATTAATGAAGGTACACTGATGCTTGACCTTAATTGTACTCTGCTATACATTTTTAGCTATCCATAGCAATATCTTTGCGCTTAAATATCTTTCCTGTATAACATTAGAGCAGGTCCAATCACTGTAGATGTAGAAATTATGGTCTCCAGTATGATCTCAATTGACGTGATGATCTATTTGCCCGTAGGTCAAAAGCGAAGCACCGCCGCAATGCGTTACATTTTAGAGCGAAGGCTGCAGCAGAAGCAAACTCCTTGGCGACTCTTTTGTCCGCGCGCCCCCCTGCGTGTGCATGATTGGCTGAGGAACAACGCCTGTGCGTGGTTGGCTGGGGAACGACGGCTAGATGGTGGCTCGGTGGGGAAACTTTTCTGAAGGCTCTCATATATTGGTTCACGTATGCCCTAAAATAAGAATGTTTATATGGGCAGAATATTGTATATACATTTGTTAATATGGGTAGAATATCGTATAATGTTTTTTATATAATTCTTCCTTTAGACAGAATAAATAAATCCGGGTTGGGTGAACATCTTGAAAAACAAGCCTACTAACATTAATTCATTAATAAAAAACGTGCACAGTATACAGCTTTCAACCCTGTTATAGTAAATGTTCTTTCAATTTGATCTATATCATCTAATTATCAATATAATAAAACTAGGCCTATGATTTACTTGAATAGGCCTATAGCCTACTCAAACATCATAATTGGCTTTAGCAAGGAATGCCGATTCATTCATTTCAAGCACATTATGATTAATGTTTTTAGAATAGGTTAATTATTAGAGCTTCTGCACGCTGTTTGTCAGCAGCACACTAAATCTTTCCATCGATTAGAGTATTAGGCTATAGTGATCGGCACCGACAGCCTATGTAAAGTCATATCAGTATGCTACCAGCTGCATTTTGTCGATATGAAAAGGCAGTGTTGGAAAAAGTACCAAATTATCATACTTGAGTAAAAATAAAGATAACCTTAATAGAAAATGACTCAAGTAAAAGTGAAAGTCACCCAGTAAAATACTACTTGAGTAAAAGTCTAAAAGTATTTGGTTTTAAATGTACTTAAAACCTTCTTCTTAATAGAGGGCGCTGTTTTCACTTTGTGAAAAAATCGTGCCCAAATTAAACGGCCTCGTACTCTGTTCTAGATCATACAATATGCATATTATTATTACTATTGGATAGAAAACACGCTGAAGTTTCTAAAACTGTTTGAATTATATCTGTGAGTAAAACAGAACTCATTTGGCAGCAAACTTCCAAACAGGAAGTGAAAATTCTGAAAATGGGGCTCTGTGTCAGGGCCTGCCTATTCGACTGGCTTATATTTATGGATCTGTTAGCACTTCATACGCCTTCCACTAGATGTCAACAGGCAGTAGAAGGTTGAATGGGGTGTCTAGCTTGATGTGAGGCCGAATGAGAGCTTTTGGAGTGACAGGTCCTCTTTTGTCAGTTTTCAACTGCGCACAGGGGAACTCCACATTGTCTTCAGAAATGCGTTACGTATACACGACTAAATGCTCCGGCTCTGATTTTATTGGATACATATGAGAAAAACATCATGAAGTAGGATTTTCAACCGAGTTTGACCAGTTTATTCAATGTTTATTGGGACTTTTGGAATTTTTCGTTCCAGGCGCAACGATTTCTTGGACATGTGCCCTCCACATGGCTAGCCAAAGTTGCTAATTCAACAGAAGAAATGGACATTCTAAAACCAAACAACGATTTATTCTGGAACTAGGACTCCTTGCACAACATTCTGATGGAAGATCATCAAAAGTAAGAGAATATTTATGATGTTATTTCGTATTTTTTTGTTTTATGTTGGCTCCAACAAGGCGGAGATTTGTAGGGCGCTGTCTCACAATATTGCATGCTGTATGTTGTACTAAAGTTATTTTTAAAAATCTAACACAACGATTGCATTAAGAACCAGTATATCTTTCATTTGCTGTACAACATGTATTTTTTTGTAAAGTTTATGATGAGTTCTTTGGTTAGATTAGATGACTGTCCAAAATATCTCCGGACAATTTGGTGCATTGTGGCTACTTATTCACAATGTAAAACCACGATTTGTAGCTCTAAATATGCACATTTTCGAACAAAACATAAATGTATTGTATAACATGATGTTATAAGACTGTCATCTGATGAAGTTGTTCAATGTTAGTGATTAATTTTATCTCTATTTGTGGGTTTTGTGAAAGCTACCTATGCGGTGGAAACATGGTGAAAACATGGCGTTGTGTGTTTGGCTATTGTGGTGAGCTAATATAAATATATATTGTGTTTTCGCTGGAAAACATTTTAAAAATCGGAAATGATGGCTGGATTCACAAGATATTTATCTTTCATTTGCTGTATTGGACTTGTGATTTCATGAAATTATATTATATGATATCCCTGTCACGTTAGGCTAGGCTATGCTAGTCAGCTTTTTTGATGAGGAGGTTCCCGGATCCGGGAGGGAGACTCGTTAGAGGTTTTAAGTATCAAAAGTAAAAGTACAAATCATTTCAAATTCCTTATATTAAGCAAACCAGATGGTGCCATTTTATTGGTTTTTATATTTACAGAAAGCCAGGGGCACACTAACACTCAGACATAATATACTAATGAAGCATGTGTGTTTAGTGAGTCCGCCAGATCAGAGGCTGTAGGCACGACTAGGGATGTTCTTTTGATAATTGTGTGAAGTGCACCCTTTTCCTGTCCTACTAATCATTCAAAATGTAACGAGTACTTTTGGGTGTCAGGGAAAATGTAAGGAGTAAAAAGTACATTATTTTCTTTAGGAATGTAATGAAGTAAAAGTAAAAGGTGTCAAAAATATAAATATTAAAATAAAGTACAGATACCCCCAAAAATGACTTAAGTAGTACTTTGAAGTATTTTTACCTAAGCACTTTACACCACTGTGAAAAGGAGACGGGAATATGACTGACCTGCACTGCACATAGGAAAGTGTCCAGACGACTGTGAGCTGATTGACCAATAGGCTAGGGGTTCTGAAAGCTTAATCATCTGAACAACCCCTTTTGGCCCATCAGCGGAACAAGTCTTGCTGAGTCCATGAGATGGTGTGCTATCAACGGCAGCACCAATTTATCAAATGTTCATATTGATATTTCAGGCTACCCTGTGAAAACAGTTTTCATGGGCACACAAATTCGAAGTGATGTATGCGCTTGAAATATCTAATGCTTCTAACCGAGTCTCCTAACTTGCATTGTTCTTCAATAGGCAATGCCTAGGCTAATAGACCTACTTGTTGGATGCACGTATCCAGCTGTTTGTTAGGCATAGTGATATTGTCAACCATCATCAGCTGATTGCAGTCAAGTGACAAACAGCTGTTGTGATATAGCACTTGATGCAAAAGAATCCGGTCCGGAAAAGAGTGTTCAGAAAGAATATCCAAAATATGTTAATGTCTTGTTTGTTGCACCAGTGAAGACAGTTTTGATCCACGTTAGATCCAATCCAATACCCCTACATTTATGTTGATTATCTGCTATTGTCTACAGATTTACAGTAGGGTCTACAATATTTAACAGAGGAACCACCAGGGTCTAAAATATTTAACAGAGAAACCACCAGGGTCTTAAAGATTTAACAGAGAAACCACCAGGGTCTTAAAGATTTAACAGAGAAACCACCAGGGTCTCAAAGATTTAACAGAGAAACCACCAGGGTCTTAAAGATTTAACAGAGAAACCACCAGGGTCTAAAAGATTTAACAGAGAAACCATCAGGGTCTTACAGATTTAACAGAGAAACCACCAGGGTCTTAAAGATTTAACAGAGAAACCACCAGGGTCTAAAATATTTAACAGAGAAACCACCAGGGTCTTAAAGATTTAACAGAGAAACCACTAGGGTCTCAAAGATTTAACAGAGAAACCACCAGGGTCTTAAAGATTTAACAGAGAAACCACCAGGGTCTAAAAGATTTAACAGAGAAACCACCAGGGTCTTACAGATTTAACAGAGAAACCACCAGGGTCTTAAAGATTTAACAGAGAAACCACCAGGGTCTAAAATATTTAACAGAGAAACCACCAGGGTCTCAAAGATTTAACAGAGAAACCACCAGGGTCTTAAAGATTTAACAGAGAAACCACCAGTGTCTAAAAGATTTAACAGAGAAACCACCAGGGTCTTACAGATTTAACAGAGAAACCACCAGGGTCTTAAAGATTTAACAGAGAAACCACCAGGGTCTAAAATATTTAACAGAGAAGGCATCAAGGCAATGAGTTAATGTTTTCATATGTTTCTGTGCATGGGATTGGACACCGAGGTCGGCTACTTGCGTGACTGTGTAGGATAGCCTAGGCTGTTGTAGGAACACCCAAAGGTATTTCCTTTCTATTATCCAGGACATTTAATGACAACAAGTTAGTAACCTAGTGGGCTTCTAAATACATTATTTGGTGATTTTGAATGATGTAAATCATGATAATGATGATGGTAACAGATGGACTCTGCTCCCTTTAATCATAAACTATTGTTACCTTGTGTCTCTGAAATCACAATATTTATATTTCTATTGTCATGTGACAAATTGTATTTTTTAAATTGAAACAACCAAATGTCAGGTTTTACCAGATCTGAATATTTTAGAACTGTTTATTTTCATAAATCCAGTAGACTATACTACAAAGTATAATATTCTGACCATATGAATTAATTTATTTTAGGCCATAGCCTAAAGAACAGCAGTTTGCACTTTAACCTCATAGTCAATGTATCATTTCAAATCCTTTGCTGGAGTACAGAGTGAAATAAATAAATAATGTGTCACTGTCCCAATACTTCTGGAGCTCAGATTTAGATGGGGATCTTTTTATTTCTACCAATTATATTGACACACCGGCGTGTCAGTAGACTCAAAGGGGATATTATATTTAAAAAAAGTTTTTGACAAGTCTTGATCCCAGATGTGCATACATGTACAGTACGACAGTGACCAGATCCCTCTGATCAATGATCTATCATTCATTGGCATCGTTGCCTGGCAGCTTGCTTCCTCACATCTCAAATGATCTATTCCCTGAGTTATTGTTCTGACCAAAAGTCCATCCACAATCCAATCCTCATCTTAATTATGTTTTAACTACTCTGCTTTGATTGCTTTACATTCAATAACAGTGCAATTAACCCACTGCCATTTGATTAGTCCATTCACATCTAATCAGAGACTGTGTCTTATTTGATTTTACATCCATTACAGAGCGATGGAAAGGAGAATGTATTTTACAAATGTATGTAGATGCAGTGATCACACTCGCAGTATAGATTGCACGTGTGTTGGCATTTAACCCGTATCGGTGCAAATTCAAGTCCCCACCTTATCCCACCCCAGCATAAAACGATCCAGACATACTGTACGTAGAACGCAGCAGAGAACAACGAGGCTGTGGCCTGCCCCATAATACTCAGAGATGAGTGGAGGTGGTGAAATGCTAATCAAATTTAAGAAAGCAATTTGGGAAGCCCTGTCCCCTATCCCCATACTGCATGTGTGACATGTTATCAGTCCCCTGGGGGGCGGAGGGGAACTTGGTCCTGTACAACGTCAGTGGGGGGGGGGGGGGGGGGGGGTTTAAATCCCACACACAATGTGAATGCCTGCAGGAAGTTAAACAGGTCAGGACTCCCGTGAGCTGATAAGGGAGAAGACTCCTGAATTTAAAAGTGAAGAGGAAATATGACATTTTTCTTTTCCATTCTGTCTATTGGGATTACTTGGTTGCCAGAAAAATTACCTGGAGAGAAGCCTGCCTGATAATGGACTGAGATTCACTCCAGTAGTTTCTCTCTCCCTACACAGTAAGGGCAGAGTGGCATTGAAAATGGGAAACAATTTAGGGTGCCAAGTTGGTTATGTATGGCAGTGGAGGTTACATTATCATGGTAGAGCATTAGTATTTATCGTATAATATGCTTTTTCCCATCTCTATTATGAAATTACATTAGTAGTACTTGCCTTGCCCCTAGCATCCCCTTTCAGTAAACTCTATATTTGCAACAATGCATGACATCCATGCTGTTCTGCATGTGTTATAAGTCCTTGGTTAAACATGTTCCACAAAGTTTAATTCCCAAGTCACATAGATTAGAAGTGATTACCCTTGGGGAAACTCAGTGAATCGCCTCTTCTTATTTTGAGGGAAAATAAGATCTTTGTTATTTTCTGTTCTTCCTCTTGAGAAGCGGGTGATTGATACCAGAGCTCTAATGACAGGGCGTAGGGCAGGGATAGACAAGATTGTATGTCTTCTTTCTCTAATGATTGTTTTAACTGTGCCAGGGTCAGTGATTTACGGGGCCTTTGCCCATCGCCAGGGCATAGAGACGGGCTAGAGGCTACAGAGGAGCACAAAGGGGCTGGGCGTTCCTCTGCTCCAATCACCCACAAACTGAGTATTACTGTCCAGTACAGGAAGTATTACTGTCCAGTACAGGAAGTATTACTGTCCAGTACAGGAAGTATTACTGTCCAGTACAGGAAGTATTACTGTCCAGTACAGGAAGTATTACTGTCCAGTACAAGAATTTCTCCATCCATGACCGCAAGGCCCTTGGTGCTCCCAGCCATCTAGGACATCTACTCTAAACAGTGCCTGAGGAAGGCACGCAGCATCAACAAAGATCCCACACACCCCAGCCACGAGCTGTTCACTCCCCTACCGTCGGGCAGACGGTATTGGAGCATGAGATCTGATACCAACAGGCTCAGAGACAGTTTCTATCAACAAGCCATCAGACTGCTGAACACTTGAACTGGACTGACCACATGCACTGATTCTCCGCACCTTAGCACACATGCACTCAGAAGCACGCACACACACACACACACACACACATTTGCATTCATGCTACACACACATCGCAACTGCTGCTACCAAACTCTTATTGTGATTGTCAAATACTGCACAATTTAAAATACTTGCCCCCCAATCCCCCCTACCCCAAAACACATGTAAATATTGGACTATAAATTGTGCCTTCCTGTATTATACTTATGCTAAAAACAATATTATATTCTACTGAACCAGTTATGTTTGTATTCTTCTCTTTTATTATTTCTTATTGCTGTTGCATTGTCAAGCAGGAACATGCATGATGCTTAAGCATTCATAAATAGTAAAAAGTTTATTGCACAGAGAAACAAAAGTTCTGTTATGTAGCATCACCCAAGGTGCTATTAAAAAATGCATCGCATCTGCCAATGAAAACATTTTGTCAAACAATTTAGTATTATACACTGCTCAAAAAAATAAAGGGAACACTTAAACAACACAATGTAACTCCAAGTCAATCACACTTCTGTGAAATCAAACTGTCCACTTAAGAAGCACCACTGATTGACAATAAATTTCACATGCTGTTGTGCAAATGGAATAGACAAAAGGTGGAAATTATAGGCTATTAGCAAGACACCCCCAAAAAAGGAGTGATTCTGCAGGTGGTGACCACAGACCACTTCTCAGTTCCTATGCTTCCTGGCTGATGTTTTGGTCACTTTTGAATGCTGGCGGTGCTCTCACTCTAGTGGTAGCATGAGACGGAGTCTACAACCCACACAAGTGGCTCAGGTAGTGCAGTTCATCCAGGATGGCACATCAATGCGAGCTGTGGCAAAAAGGTTTGCTGTGTCTGTCAGCGTAGTGTCCAGAGCATGGAGGCGCTACCAGGAGACAGGCCAGTACATCAGGAGACGTGGAGGAGGCCGTAGGAGGGCAACAACCCAGCAGCAGGACCGCTACCTCCGCCTTTGTGCAAGGAGGTGCACTGCCAGCGCCCTGCAAAATGACCTCCAGCAGGCCACAAATGTGTATGCCCATAGGGGGCACAGGGGCACTTGCCCCCTCAGATTTGTCCTGTTTTAAAAAAACAAAAAAATAAGTAAATGGTAAAACATTTTGTTGTTGTTTCTCTGTAATACTGCTAGACACCTAGCCATTTTATAAAATTCATAACTAGCTACCTCCTAACCAGCTATCAAGAAGCCCTTTCAGGCTCTCAATTAAATTAGAGTAGCTAGCTTGTCTAACTATCTTAGCTGGCATGCCTGCTGGCAAGGTTGGTAGACTTTAGAAAATAAAACAATTACCAAATGTACTGAATAAGACTCACATGTCTTTTAATCTTTTACCCAGATTTGAGCAGAGATGCAGAGAAGCATATTTAATTTCTTTAAATAAACGATCCCCCAGTCAGGAGGATACAGACAACTCAAGAGGTATGCTTACTATGCAGAAAAATAAACATATTTTTGTCATAGAATTATGCATAATGATTATGGCTCTAGATTGCAGGAAGTATTTTGACTCCCCTGGCTGTCCAGGCCAAGGCAGGGGGTTGTGGAGGAGGGAATGGGGAGTGAGTTGGGGTGGGGGATGATGGTCCAGAGATGGTAGAGAAGGCATCCAACAGTTGTTGGAGATAGCTTGGCAATATTATTGTTGGTGTCTCTGTGTTTGCAGTTGTAGGAGAATGGGCTGTTGTGGTGGGTTTACTCCAAGTTTGGGGCTTCTGAAAAACAGAGAAACAATCTATTAAGTCTGATATAAGCTGTGGCTTGATCTATTCACTTTTTGACCCCTGTTCGTTTTTCCTTTCTCTCAGTCTGAGGATAGGATGTGCGGATATCTCCACTCCAACAGTGACTATCAGCCAGTTTACGCTGATCCAGCCTCTTTTCGGCCCAATCCCAGTTCTTGAGACTTTCCCCCTCACAGCTCTTTAAAAGACAGGATAGACATGTGGAATTAAGGTTTGTTGGGATGGCTGTCTGTTATCAGCACCACTGACTTCTCCTATCGCTCCAGTCCTGTCTCTCACTCCCAGAGTCTCCTTAATATCACCCTCAAACCTTCTCCAGTAGAAATGAACAGAGAGTCTGTGTCCCAAATGGCAACCTATTCCTGTAGGGCTCCGGGGAAAGTCATGCACTAAATAGGGTATATGGTGCCATTTCAGACGCATAGCTCTAACAATGGAGGGAGTGCTTAAAGCAGAATGCAGAGCCAATTGTATTTCATTAAACAAGAGCAATCCATGGTTAGCAGCATGCATGCAGCTGCTTTCATTCATTCTGTTCAATTTATTTGCACATTCTTCGTGTCATGAGCAATGACATACAGTAGGATATCTTTATTCTCACAGAGAGGGTTATTCAAGCTCAACCTCAAAACATAATGAAGCTCAGAACATACCATTTTGTCAAGGGATACAACACTGTTGTTTTTTTGTCCTGCCTGATTAGTTTGGTTCATTTTACTCACAGGCATATTTGTTCATTTTACGTTTGGTGGTGTTTGTCAGTTTCTGTCTCAGTACCTTGGTAGAAAAAAATATCATTATTTTTAAATCGCATGTTGTAGACAATCATTATTGATTTATTCAGTGGTCGTTTTTCATTTGTCTTGCATGAGAATTAGAAAACCAAAACTTGAAATGTATACACTGCAAAATTGAAAATATGTTATTAATGGCTCAGGGTGTAACGGCTTTCCTCTTCCTCTTCATCAGAAGAGGAGGAGCAGGGATTGAACCAAAATGCAGCGGAGTTTGTAGACATTATTTATTAAAGAAAACACGAACTCGACTATACACTAACAAAACAACAAACGACGTAGACGCACCTGAACATAAGAACTTACATATAACGAAGAACGCATGAAACAGGAACAGACTACATAAACCGAAAAAACAAACAAACCGAAAACAGTCCCGTGTGGCTCAAGGACATACAGACACAGGAGACAACCACCCACAACGAACACTGTGAAAACACCTACCTAAATATGACTCTTAATTAGAGGAACGCCAAACACCTGCCTCTAATTAAGAGCCATACCAGGCAACCCATAAACCAACATAGAAACAGAAAACATAGAATGCCCACCCAAACTCACGTCCTGACCAACTAACACATACAACAAACTAACAGAAATAGGTCAGGAACGTGACACAGGGGTTTTGTCTACAGCAGTTAGTTTTATTGATTCCGATCAGAGTCAACTATAACACTACGTTTTTAACTCTGAACAACTTCAGCTGTCAACTTTTCAACTCCTGAGCTCTTCATGACCTTAAAGCTTTCTACCAATCTGTAAAAAAAATACATTGTTCATCCCAGACCCGCTATTCAGCTCATTGGAAAGTACATAGAAAATGCATCATACATAAGACTCACTCTGCTGCTTACCCAGAATTCCACTCAGCAGGTGGGGATGGTGGAAGTGGTGTCTTGTCCATTAAATATTCCTGACTGGAGACGCTAGGCACTCCACAAAAAATCATAGGAGATGACATCAATTAATTGCAGTAAAAATAGTGTCAGCAGTACGGCAGAGCGGAACAGTCTGTCTTCCAGGACCCCTCTCAGCAAGGAGTCACCAGGAAATGCCAGAAACCTTCTCTCTGACATAGACACACAAAACCTTTGATTGAACAGCTCTTACATTAACACTCGAGATTGTCTTTCTTGAAAAAATTTTGGCTATACATTTCTGCCATATGTTCATATGCAGGATGCATACAGTACGTCCTTCCATTTCGACATATACCTATCATGAGAAATGGTTTGAGAGACCAAAGTCAGTGATATTGATATTGAATGACTACGGATAGGGCTATTTGTAGACTGTTTTTGAGCAGATGGTCTTTAGGCTGTGATTTTATGTATTTATTCATTTATTGAATCCGTCCTCCCCCAATTTTACATGCATCAAAGGGTAAATGAAAATTACATTTACCATAACGTCCAACAGGATTGGAGCAGAGATTAAAATACCTGATTATGGCCATGTTTGCTAAATCTTTAAGGACTCCATTTTATTCTGCTCCCTAAGGGCATCCACTTGTCATTCAGAGAGATGCACCTCATAATGAATTCAACTCTTAATGACCTGAATCCTCCAGAGCTAAATTAATCACACACAATGGTGTCATTAGGTGTTACAGACAGGGCGGTTGAAGTAAGTGGTGGATTGCACCTCGTATTTGTCATGGTGATAAGGCTGTGGGTGCATGTAAACATGCAAAGGATGAGCTCATAGTGTGAGGGAAGTGGTCTCTGTAAACACAACACTACAGCCACACTCCAGTGTTATAGGCCAGGCTGGATTTCAGATGAGCATTACAATAAGCTCCTCAGGGATAGGCTGGTATTATAGACTACAATGGAAATGTTTTAATGACATGTTAATGCAAAAGCTACAGTCTATCTCACTCTGCACACCAGGTCATTTCAACATGGATAATATTTGGTTGAGATGTTCGTCAACGATTGCAACCTATATTCACCTACTCAAAAAGACTGCCAGTTAGTTGAAATGCCAATGTGTTATCACTTTCAACCATCTAAAAGCACAACCAAATTCCAATGCAAAAACTGTCAGATTTTTGGTTTAGATGTCACCCAAATGTCTATCGCTGCACTTTCAACCACTTAAAAGCACAATAGAGTTAAAATGGGAACACAATGTCAAATATTTTGTTTATTTATACAACAGATTAATGTGTTCTCACTGTCCTTTCTCTAATAGCAGAACCAAATGACCCACATTGCAGTTAAAATTACATTAATAGTACATGGTGCAAGTGTTCAATGCTGTTTGTGATTCTGCGCAGATTATAGCACAGGTGAAGATCTCCGCAGACCTGCTACAACCTATGCATGCTATCTTGAACATGCACACTCTATATGATTACATAAGAAGAAATGCATAGGTACAGTAAACTCAGGATGTGGCCATGGAGGTGTTACTCATTTTAAGGTTGAATGTTACATTAGTTTGTGAAATAGCTTTAACTTTAGGCTCTTTACTGTATTTCGAAAGTAATATTGAATTGTGGTTGCATCAGGTATGAAGGTAAGACCCAAATGCAGACCACGTTGAATAAACAATAGTTTAACATTCCAACAGGGGCAGGCAATAGACAGGTCAAGGCAGGGGTCAGTAAACCAGAGGAGGGGCAACGGTACCGGGTGGCAGACAGGCTCAGGGTCAGGGTAAGGCAGAGGTCGGTAATCCAGAAGGGGGCAAAGGTACAGGCTCAGGGGCAGGCAGAGTGGTCAGGCAGGCAGGCTTGGAGTCAGGATAGGCAAGGGTCAAAACCAGGAGGGTGAGAAAAGAGAGCAAGCAGGAGCTGAGACAAAAACGCTGGTTGACTTGAACAAACAAGACGAACTGGCAACAGGCAAACAGAGAACACAGGTATAAATACCCAGGGGATAATGGGGAAGATGGGTGACACCTGGAGGGGAGTGGAGACAATCACAAAGACAAGTGAAACAGATCAGGGAGTGACAGTTTGGTTGACAACACAACCAAATCATAATTTAAAAGAGATGTAACTACTACTTGGATAGTTCCATCTGAGCCACTGACTTAATCCCATTCTTTAACTTTTATTTTTGGTTGATAACTTTTATTTTTGGTTGAGTTGGCAACATATAATTTGTTATCCTGCAGTGGTGTAAAGTACTTAAATAAACATACTTTAATGTACTACTGTGCTATACTTTACTATTTATATGTTTGCCAACTTCTACTTTTACTCCACTACGTTCCTAAAGAAGATAATATACTTTTTACTCCATACAATTTCCCTGACACCCAAAAGTACTAGTTACATTTCGAATGCTTAGCCGGAAATTAAAATGTTCCAATTCACACACTTATCAAGAGAACATTCCTGGTCATCCCTACCACCTCTGATCTGACGGATGTCTGGGTGTTAGAGTGTGTTCCTGGCTGTCCGTGTCAGGTTTTGGCCAGGACTGTTCAGGTTTTGGTCACTAGATGTCCCCATTGCACCTTTTTTGTACCTTTTGTTTTTCCTTGCTCTAATTATTGTTTGCACCTGTGTGTCGTTCCCTTGTTAGTATTTAAACCCTGTGTGTTCCTCAGTTCCTTGCTCAGTGTTTGTATGTTAGCACCAAGCCCCAGCCCCAGCCCAAGCCTTGTTCTGAACATATGATTCTCTTATTGGATTTTCCAGAGGTTCTCTGGTTTAGTTCTTGTGTATTTTTTGAGTAGTCTTTTGAGGTTTGTTTTTCCCTGCTGTTTTTACCACTTTGGAGTTTCTTTGTATTTTGGAGGATATCCATTTTGTGCTTCTTGGCTTTATGTTTGCACATTGTGGATTTAGATTCTTTGCCTGAAGATTTTGTTCTTTAATTAAACCACCATCTCTAGTACTGCTGTGTCTGCCTCATCTTCTGGGTTCTGACGATTATTAGTGACTGTTTCTCGCACCGGGTCCTGACAGTCCGTACATTAAAAAACAAAAAAACTATTGTGCCGTCTGCTTTGCTTAATATAACTAATGTCAAATGATTTATACTTTTACTTTAACTTTTGATACTTAAGTATATTTAAAACCAAATACTTTTAGATGTTGACTCAAGTAATATTTTACTTGATGACTTTCACTTTGATTTTAGTAATTTTCTATAAAGATTATCTTTACTTTTACTCAAGTCTGAAAATTGGCTCATTTTTCTACCGCTGTTAACCTGTCAACAAGTTAATAGACTATTCTTTGTATTTCAAACGTGATATTGAATTGAGTTTGGTTGTCAATGCAACCAACTATCAAAATTCAAAGGAGATTTATCTCCTGTTGGATAGTTCCGTCTGTGTCACTGATTTAGTCTGTCTTTAATTCCAGTTAATCTCCAAATTAATAAATGATATGTTAGATTCACACTACCATTCAAAACTTTGGGGTCACTTAGAAATGTCCCTGTTTTTTAAAGAAAAGCACATGAAAAAAAAGCACATGTTTCTTATGGACAATCTACAAAGGCGTACAGAGGCCCATTACGAGCAACCATCACTCATGTGTTCCAATGGTATGTTGTGTTAGCTAATCCAAGTTTATAATTTTAAATGCAAATTGATCACTAGAAAACCTTTTTGCAATTATGTTAGCACAGCTGAAAACTGTTGTCCTTATTAGATGCAATAAAACTGGCCTTCTTTAGACTAGTTGAGTATCTGGAGCATCAGCATTTGTGGGTTTGATTACAGGCTCAAAATGGCCAGAAACAAAGAACTTTCTTCTGAAACTCGTCAGTGTATTCTTGTTGTGAGAAATGGAGGCTATTCCATGCGAGAAATTGCCAAGAAACTGAAGATCTCATACAACGCTG
Organism: Salvelinus fontinalis; assembly: GCF_029448725.1. Taxonomy (NCBI): domain Eukaryota; kingdom Metazoa; phylum Chordata; class Actinopteri; order Salmoniformes; family Salmonidae; genus Salvelinus; species Salvelinus fontinalis. The sequence continues at coordinate 20,215,742 of NC_074685.1, read as the reverse complement.
TGTACTACTCCCTTCACAGAACAGCGCAAACTGTCTCTAACCAGAATAGAAAGAGGAGTGGGAGGCCCCGTTGCACAACTAAACAAGAGGACAAGTGCATTTGTCTATTTTTAGAAAGAATTCTGGGTTGAATTGAAGCAATAGCTATTGGTGACTGCCACAGCATCATTGATGATATATGAGTGATAAAGTGGTCACATTTCATGTGCTCTGTTAAACCTTACCTTTGGAATAACTTCGATAGCAACAGTGAAATTATTTTGTTTTTAAGTGGAGCTCACTCAACAATCACTCTCACTATAGCACATTGGTAATAGTCAGTGACAAATATCATAGTTATCCAGGGCTCGGCTTGGTTAAAACCATGGATGGGAGACCAACGGGTAGCTTTGGAGGTGCTACCCAGCCTATAGATATAACATTGAAGAGATGAATTTGTTTTAAAGATACAAATACAGCGCATTTGGAAAGTTTTCAGACCCCTTGACTTATTCCAAATGTTGTGATGTTACAGCCTTATTCTAAAATGTATTAAATCATTTCCCCCCTCATCAATCTAAGCACAATACCCCATAATGGCAAAGCAAAAACGGGTTTTCAGATTTTTTTTGCATATGTATTACAAATATAATTATAAATACCTTATTTACATAAGTATTCAGACTCTTTGCTATGAGACTCAAAATTGAGTTCAGGTGCATCCGGTTTCCATTGATCATCCTTGAGATGTTTCTACAACTTGATTGGTGTCCGCCTGTGGTAAATTCAATTGATTGGACATAATTTAGAAAGGCACACGCCTGTCTATATAAGGTCCCACAGTTGACAGTGCATGTCAGAGAAAAAACCAAGCCATGAGGTCAAAGGAATTGTCCGTAGATCTCCGAGACAGGATTGTGTGGGAGGCACAGATCTGGTGAAAGGTACCTAAACATTTCTGCAGCATTGAAGGTCCCCAAGAACACCGTAGCCTCCATCATTCTTAAATGGAAGACGTTTGGAACCACCAAGACTCTTCCTAGGGCTGGCCGCCTGGCCAAACTGAGCAACTGGCAGAGAAGGACTTTGGTCAGGTAGGTGACCAAGAACCCGATGGTACCTCTGACAGAGCTCTAGAGTTTCTCTGTGGAGATAGGAGAACCTTCCAAAAGGACAACCATCTCTACAGAACTCCACCAATATGGCCTTGATGGTAGAGTGGCCAGACGGAAGACACTACTCAGTAAAAGGCACATGACAGCCAGATTGGAGTTTTCGAAAAGGACTCAGACCAAGAAAAACAACATTCTCTGGTCTGATGAAACCAAGATTGAACTCTTTGGCATGAATGCCAACCATCACATCTATAGGAAACCTTGCACCATCCCTACGGTGAAGCATGGTGGTGGCAGAATCATGCTGTGGGGATGTTTTTCAGCGGCAGGGACTGGGAGATTAGTCAGGATCGAGGGAAAGATGAACGGAGCAAAGTACAAAGAGATCCTTGATGAAAACCTGCTCCAGAGCACTCAGGTCCTCAGACTGGGGTGAAGTTTCTCTTTCCAACAGGACAACGAACCTAAGAACACAGCCAAGACAATGCAAGAGTGGCTATGGGACAGGTTTCTGAATCTCTCTCTCGAGACCAAATAATAGCTGTGCAGCGACGTTCCCCATCCAACTGAACAGAGCTTGAGAGGATCTGCAGGGAAGAATGGGGGAAATTCCCCAAACACACGTGTGCCAAGCTTGTAGCGTCATACCCAAGAAGACTCAAGGCTGCAATCGCTGCCAAAGGTGCTTCAACAAAGTACTGAGTAAAGGGTCTGAATACTTGTAAATGTGATATTTCAGTATTGTGTGTAGATTGATGAGGGGGAAAAAAACTATTTAATCAATTTTAGAATACGGCTGTAACATAACAAAATGTGGAAAAAGTCAAGGGGTCTGAATACTTTCCAAATGCACTGTATTTTATAAAAGGTTTGTTTATGTTGTAATTTGGTTACCATTTTGACATAACTCTGTGGATGAAATGTCACCCCTCAAACAACAGTTTACGTTTTTTTCAAATCCAATGTATTTTCCACGTAGATTCCACATCACAATACGTTGACAAATGACATTGAAACAACATTGATTCAACCAGTTTGTGCCCAGTGGGATGACTTTGACGTGATCAATAGTATGACCTGTTTTAATGCTCCAAATACCACTCAGACATCCAACGCTAATCCCTATCCCCCCACCCCTTAACTATCTGAGAACTACCCCTACTACATCAACGACAGATGTATTCACATTTTAGCAGATCAAGCAGGCCTACCGCCAAAACTCAATTACACGCGTATTTAAACCATGACGAGAGACACAATTTCAGATAACGGGTGCTGTGGTTGTGATAATCGCCCCTCATAAGGAGAAAAAGATCATCTGCTTTAGAGGAAAACAACTCTCTTACTGGTCACTGCTGGAGGGATGGTGTTTTCTCTGTGAATTTGATTTGCCAGGAGGGTCTTTATTACCCGTGGTAAAACATTCAGACCTTAATGTGCGATAGTCTCTTTTTCTTTATATACTGCTGCAGTGTGGTGTTCCCCTCATTATAAACATGCTGTGCCTGCAGTTCGACACCACTCTGCTCTCCTGTGTATCCCCTTCTCCCCCTGCCTCTCTCTCATCCCTGTGCCTCCCCCTCCTCCCCCCGCTTCCCCCTGCTCTCCTAGCTACGGGGGATAAGCGCCTTCATATGTCACCCTGACAGATACAGCCACTGGTGGGTAAACACTTCAGCCGAAATCACGGCTGCACTCTGGGCCTCTACACCTAAAAGGTCTGACCATATTGGTTTGATATCTTCGTTGGGGTGAGGTGAGATCAAACTGAAAGAGAGCAAACCGACCCCATAAAAAGACATGCCTGACAAGTTTGTGTAAGAGTCTATGTAAATAAATAAGTTCAGGAGTAAGAATTTGCTTAACAAGTCACATAATAAGTTGCATGGACTCACTCTGTGTGCAATAACAATGTTTGACATAATTTTTGAATGACTACCTTATCTCTGTACCCCACACACACATCTCTAAAGTCGTTCAGTCGAGCAGTGAATTTCAAACACAGATTTAACCACAAAGACCAGAGAGGATTTCCAATGCCTCACAAAGAAAGGCTTCTACTGGTAGATTGGTAAAAATATGAAATAACCCTTTGAGCATGGGGAAGAAATGAATTACACTTTGGATGGTATATCAATACAGCCAGTCACTACAAAGATCCTAACTCCGGTGCTGGAGAGGATGGAAACCGCTCAGGGATTTCACCATGAGGCCAATGGTGACTTTAAAACAGTTACAGAGTTGAATGGCTGTGACAGGAGAAACACTGAGGATGCATCAACATTGTAGTTACTCCACAATACTAACCTAATTGACAGAGTGAAAAGAAGGAAGCCTGTACATAATACAAATATTCCAAAACATGCATCCTGTTTGCAACAAGGCACTAAAGTTTAACTGCTACAAATTTGGCAAAGCAATTAACTTTTTGTCCTTGTGGGTGCAACATGGTTTTGTTACAGTCTAATGCTATGTAAATGCTTGAGTTGAATAGTACTAGTCACTGGTAATTTTCCACAGTCACTGCTAATTTCCCACAGCTGTCCAGTAACCTCTTTACATACCGCACAGAGGAGTAAGTTATTACTGGGTCATTATCTATAGGGCTCTAAAAGCCAGGCGGACATCTAGTTTCCTCTCGTTTAAAGATTTTATCACTTATCTATCTTGAACATTAATATGCTGTGAGAACTGGTTAGAACGTGTTCTCATTTGTGCTATTTTTAAAAAAAAGAAGTGGAGCCAATTACCCCATCTCTTTTCTAAGCTTACCTCATCTAGAAGGTGGTATAGCTATTTGTGTAAGTAGATAAGGTATATAAAGACTATGTCATTTGTAAATTAACAATATCCTCTCCGGGTCCATCTTGAGAGAGTGATCTTCCTTGCAATTGCTTGAATAAACCTCTTATTGCAGATAAATGAGTTCTGCCTGATTCCTTGAAAGAGTTTACTTCAACATCCTGAATACAAAGTGTTATGGGCCTCTGGTATGACCATAATTGGTTTAATATCTCCATTGGGGTGAGGTGAGATCAAACCAAAAGGGACCAAACCAACATGGCTGAAAAGTTTGCATTATGTGAGAGTTTGTTTCTTTTGATATTGGGTGAATACAAATATTCCAAAACATGCATCCTGTTTGCAACAAGGCACTAAAGTAATACTGCAAAAAAATGTGTCAAAGTAATTCATTTTTAGTCCTGAATCCGAAGTGTTATATTTGGGGCAAATATAACACATTACAAAACATCTCCATATTTTCAAGCATTGTGGTGGCTGCATCATGTTATGGGTATGCTTGTAATCACCAAGGACTGGGGAGTTTTTCAGGGTAATAAAGAAACGGAATGGAGCTAAGCACAGGCAAAATCTTATGGGAAAACCTGGTCTGCTTTCCACCAGACACTGGGAGATTAATTCACCTTTCAGCAGGACAATAATCTAAAGCGCAAGTGGCCGAGTTACAGTTTTGACTTAAATTTGCTTTAAAATCTATGACAAGACTTGAAAATGGTTGTCTAGCAATGATCAACAACAATTTGACAGAGCTTGAAGAATTTAGAAAACAATAATGGGCAAATATTGTACAATCCAGGTGTGCAAATTTCTTAGAGACTTACCCAGAAAGACTCAAAGCTGTAATCACTGCCAAAGGTAATTGTAACATGTATTGACTCAGGAGTGTGAATACTTATGAGATATTTATGTATTTCATTTTGACTTTCAATAAATTAGCAAACATTTCTAAACATGTTTTCATTTTTAATATGGAGTATTGTGTGTAGATGGGTCTGAATTTTTTTTATTTCATCCATTTTTAATTCAGGCTGTAATGTGGAATAAATCAAGGGGTATGAATACTTTCTGAAGGCACTGTATATCAAAACACTTCTCAGCTCTGTAGGAGACGTTACTCTCTCAAGTATGATGAACAAAACATCCAGTTTTCTCTCTCTCTCTCTCTCGCTCTCTTTCTCTCTCTCTTCCTCTCTCTTTCTCTCTCCCTCTCTCTTTCTCTCTCCCTCTCTCAATTCAAAAGGGCTTTATTGTCACGGGAAACATATGTTTACATGGCAAAAGTTTGTGAAATAAATCAAATGTGAGAAGAAACAAAAACGATATCAATTAAAACACCTTTAGAAATTAACATAATAAAAAACATACACATTTCAAGTGTTATTATTAGCTATCTACAGTGTTTTAGAAATGTGCAAATAGTTATAGTATGAATAGTGGGGTAGGATACATAAACAGATCAATATTGGTGGTATTTACAATGTTGTTTGTGCTCCACTGGTTGCCCATGTCTCATGGCTACAGGCCACACATCTTGCTGCTATGATTTCACATTATTTTAGCAAAGAGATATGGGAGTTTATCAATATTTGATTTGTTTTCAAATTCTTTGTGGGTCTGTGTGATCTGTGGGAAATACGTGGGTCAGTCACAGTGGCCAATCAAGTATTCTGCCACTGTGTACTCTGTTTAGAGATAGCATTCCAATTTGCTCCGTTTTATTTGGTTGATTCTTTCCATTGTGTTATAGTTATCTTTTTGCTTTCTCATAATTTGATTGGGTCTAATTGTGTTGGTGTCCTGGAACCCACTGGTTGAGAGGTCTCGTCTCTAGGTTAATCTCTCTGTAACAGGTCAGGGCTTTGTGGTGGAATGTGTGGGCATCACTTTCTTTTAGGTGATTGTAGAATTGAACAGCTCTTTTCTGCATTTTGATAACTAGCAGGTATAGTCCTAATTATGCTCTGCATGCGTTGTTTGAGATTTTGCATTATACACAAAGTATATTTTTGCAGAATTCTGCATGCAGAGTCTCAATTGGGTCTTGTACTATTTTGTGAATTCCTGGTTGGTGAGTGGACCCAAAACCTAAAAACCATATAGGGCACTGGGTTCTATAACTGATTTTAAGTATTCTTTAGACAGATCCTAATTGGATGTTGAGTTTTATGTTCCTTTTGATGGAATAGAAGGCCCTTCTTGCCTTGTCTCTTAGATCATTCACAGCCTTGTGGATGTTACCTGTGGTGTTGAGGTTTAGGCCGAGGTAGGTATAATTATTTTTGTGCTCTAAGGCAACGGTGTCTAGATAGAATTTGGATTTATTGTCCTGGCTACTGGACTTTTTTTTGGAACACCATTATTTTTGCCTTATTCACTGTCAGGGCCCAAGTCTGACAGAATTCTTGCAGAAGATCTACAGTTGAAGTCTGAAGTTTACATACACCTTAGCAAAATACATTTAAACTCAGTTTTTCACAATTCCTGACATGTAATCCTAGTAAAAATTTCCTGTCTTAGGTCAGTTAGGATCACCACTTTATTTTAAGAATGTGAAATGTCAGAATAATAGTAGAGAGAATTATTTATTTCAGCTTTTATTTCTTTCATCACATTCCCAGTGGGTCAGAAGTTTACATAAACTCAATTAGCATTTGGTAAATTGTTTAACTTGGGTCAAATGTTTCGGGTAGCCTTCCAAAAGCTTCCCACAATAAGTTGGGTGAATTTTGTCCCATTCCACCTGACAGAGCTGGTGTAACTGAGTCAGGTTTGTAGGCCTCCTTGCTCGCACACGCTTTTTGAGTTCTGCCCACAAATGTTCTATAGGATCAAGGTCAGGGCTTTGTGATGGCCACTCCAATACCTTGACGTTGTTGTCCTTAAGCCATTTTGCCACAACTTTGGAAGTATGCTTGGAGTCATTGTCCGTTTGGAAGACCCATTTGCGACCAAGCTTTAACTTCCTGACTGATGTCTTGAGATGTTGCTTCAATATATCCACCTCATTTTCTTCCTCATGATGTCATCTATTTTGTGAAGTGCACCAGTCCCTCCTGCAGAAAAGCCCCCCCCACAACATGATTCTGCCACCCCTGTGCTTCTTGGTTGGGATGGTGTTCTTCGGCTTGCAAGCCTCCTCCTTTTTCCTCCAAACATAACGATGGTCATTATGGCCAAACAGTTCCATTTTTGTTTCATCAGACCAGAGGACATTTCTCCAAAAAGTACGATCTTTGTCCCCATGTGCAGTTGCAAACCGTTGTCTGGCTTTTTTATGGCGGTTTTGGAGCAGTGGCTTCTTCCTTGCTGAGCGGCCTTTCAGGTTGTGTCGATATAGAACTTGTTTAACTGTAGATATAGATACTTTTGTACCTATTTCCTCCAGCATCTTCACAAGGTCCTTTGCTGCTGTTCTGGGATTGATTTGCACTTTTCGCACCAAAGTATGTTTATCTCTCGGAGACAGAATGCGTCTCCTTCCTGAGCGGTATGACGGCTACGTGGTCCCATGGTGTTTATACTTGCGTACTATTGTTTGTACAGATGACCGTGGTACCTTCAGGTGTTTGGAAATTGCTCCCAAGGATGAACCAGACTTGTGGATGTCTACAATTTTTTTCTCTGAGGTATTGGCTGATTTCATTTGATTTTCCCATTATGTCAAGCAAAAAGGCACTGAGTTTGAAGGTAGGCCTTGAAATACATCCACAGGTACACCACCAATTGACTCAAATAATGCAAATTAGCCTATCAGAAACTTCTAAAGCCATGACATAATTTTCTGGAATATTCCAAGCTGTTTAAAGGCACATTACATTGTGTATGTAATCTTCTGAACCACTGTAATTGTGATACAGTGAATTACAAGTTAGATAATCTGTCTGTAAACAATTGTTTGAAAAAATGACTTGTGTCATGCACAAAGTATATGTCCTAACCGACTTGCCCAAACTATAGTTTGTTAACAAGAAATTTGTGGAGTGGTTGAAAAACGAGTTTTAATGACTCCAACCTAAATGTCTGTAAACTTCCGACTTAACTGTAGGTGCTGCTTTAGGCCCTCCTTGGTTGGGGACAGAAGCACCATCTGCAAACATGAGACATTTGATTTCTGCATCCAGTAGTGCTGAGTGCTGCATACTGTTCTAGTGTCTCCAATTGATACAGTGCATTCGTAAAAGTATTCAGACCCCTTGACTTTTTCCACATTTTGTTACGTTACAGCCTTGTTTTTAATTAATTCAATAGTTTTTTCCCACATCAATCTACACACAATACCCATAATGACAAAGCAAAAACAGGTTTTATGAATTTTTAGCAAATGTGTAAAACATAAAAAACCCTGAAATATAACATTTACATAAGTATTCAGACCCTTTACTCAGTACTTTATTGAAGCACCTTTGGCAGCGATTACAGCCTTGAGTCATTTTGGGTATGATGCTACAAGCTTGGCACACCTGTATTTGGGGAGTTTCTCCCATTCTTTTCTGCAGATCCTCTCAAGCTCTGTCAGCTTGGATGGGGATCGTTGCTGCACAGCTAATTTTAAGTCTCTCCAGAGATGTTCAATCAGGTTCAAGTCCGGGCTCTGGCTGGGCTACTCAAGGACATTCAGAGACTTGTTCCAAAGCCACTGCTGCCTTTTCCTGGCTGTGTGCTTAGGGTCATTGTCCTGTTGGAAGGTGAGGTCCTGAGCGCTCTGGAGCAGGTTTTCTTCAAGGATCTCTCTGTACTTTGCTCATCTTTCCCTTTATCCATACTAGTTTCCCAGTCCCTGCCGCTGAAAAATATCCCCACAGCATGATGCTGCCACCACCATGCTTCACCGTAGGGATTTAAACATTTTAAAAATAGCAGCTTAATACGGTATATAGCTACAGATAGTACACTACATAATGAAACAATTCTTAGTCAGCTAGTGTTGGACTGACTGTATTATTTGGCATTGATAGACTGGTTTTACTCACAACTTTCTATCCAAGCTGGGAGAGAGCACAAGGACGTGTCATGTCATGCAGGTTCAGGTAGGTGACCTTTCGGATATCCTCTGGACCATTGGCATTCCCAGCACCTCTTTGCAGTTTTACAAGAACAAAAATGGGCGTCATTGTGGTTGTTATAGCCAATCCAGCCGAAAAGGAAACATTTTCAAATGTGTCAGGGGTATTAAATGGACTGACAGTTATGGCATTTGTAAGGGTTATCAATTCATATGACAGGTAGCTGTCCACCCCTCACCATTGGAGAGGCTTTGTAACTGGGTGTGTGATGTGATGGGCATGATAATGACTCTCAGATGAATGGCTGGTGATCCTTTATGTCATAAAAGTACTAATGGCAGGGCTTCCTTTAATGACTCAGAGATTGACTTCATGACAATGATTCATCGGCCATTTTTAATTGAAACTGTCTGGCAACGTCTCAGCCTGTAGGGAACAAGTCTGGCCACGTGATTCATCAATGTTAATATTGAGGCTTAAATGACAGTGGTGACTAGTATTTTCTCTCCACTAAAACACACCTTTATAAGTGTTGCCAATGGACCCACTATCTCTCATTTTAAGAGACAAAGCCAGAGGCCCTACAGGTCAGACACACATTAAACTCTGGATGCAGGGGCACCATATTGATTAGCTTAGGTTAGTTATTTTTACATGGCGGCAAATAAAATAAACATATTCCTATGCTTAGAGTCCTGCTGGCCTCAATTAGGTTAGCCCTCTACGTGTGTGTCCAGCAACACAGGTGAGCAGACTATGACTGCGGGATTGACCTTATCCCAGGCACTACTCTGCCCCGGGGATGACTGTACTCTCTGTCGGGTCCGGAAACCAAGGCTATGGAGACCTACATTGAGGACTGCAGGGTTAATCCGTCCTTCTGCCTTCCCCACTGGCGCAGGGTTCTTCCTTGTGGAGAAGAAGGACAAAACCCTGCGCCCGTGCATCGACCACCGGGGTCTCAACGACATGATGGTGAAGAACCGCTACCCGCTACCTCTCATCTCCTCGACCTTCGAGCCGCCCCAGGGGGCCACTGTGTTCTCCAAGCTGGATCTATGGAATGCCTACCACCTGGTGTGGATACGGGAAGGGGACGAGTGGAAGACTGCCTTCAACACGGCCAGTGGTCACGAGTATCTGGTCATGCCATTTGGCCTTACCAACGACCCTGACATGTTCCAGGCTCTGGTTAATGAAGTTCTCTGCGACATGTTGTACCAGTTCATCTTCGTCTACCTCGATGACATCCTCGTTTTCTCCCGCTCCACCCAAGAACACGTGCTCCACGTCCGACAGGTTCTCCAACGCCTCCTGGAGAACCAACTTTTTGTAAAAGCAGAGAAGTGTGAATTCCATCTCTCCACCATCTCCTTTCTGGTTATCATCACTGCAGGGAATGTAAAGATGGATCCCGGGAAGATGAGAATGGGGTGGATTGGCCCCAGCCTATGTCCAGAATACATGTTTCCTGGGGTTCGCCAACTTTTATCGCTGCTTTATCCAGTGCTACAGCACCCTGGCTACCCCCCTGTCTGCACTCACCTCTCCAAAGGTTCGGTTTACGTGGTCCTCAGCTGCTGACCGTGCGATCTGGGATCTCAAACACCGCTTCAGCAGAGCTCCCATCTTGGTTCATCCTGACCCGTCCCGCCAGGTTGTGGTGGAGGCGTATGCGTCGGATGTCGGAGTGGGAGCTGTCCTGTCCCAGCGTTCTGCCCTCGACCTCCAGTTGCATCCCAGCACTTTATTCTCCCACTGCCTCAACGCCACGGAGAGGAACTACGATGTGGGGAATCGTGAGCTTCTCGATCCAAGAATGTCAAACCGGATGCGCTGTCATGCCGCTATAGCCCCACAGTTACTACCCCAGAACCTGAGACCATCCTACTCACCTCGTGCCTGGCGACAGCACATTTAGCTGGGGTATAGGGAAGCATGTTTGTGAGGCGCTGCGTTCCCAGCCGAACCCTGGGAGGGGGGGGGGGGGGGGTCTGCTCCTCGGGCCTGACGCGGTCTGCTCCTCGGTCCTGGAGTGGGCCCACTCCTCCAGGCTTGCCTGCCACATGGGCCCCCATCGGACCCTGGCTTTTGTGCGACAACACTTTTTGTGGCCTACCATGGCTCCTGACGTCTCCGCATTCGTTGTCGCTTGCACGGTCTGTGCGCAGAACAAGACTCCTTGGCAAGCTCCAGCTGGTCTCCTCCAACCTCTGCCTGTCCCTCATCGTCCCTGGTCTCACATCTCCTTGGACTTTGTCACGGGTCGGACAGCCTGTCTTCCGGGTTCCACCCCCAGTACAACAGCCAATCGGAGCGAACCAACCAAGACCTAGAGACTACTCTGCACTGCCTGATCTCCACCAACCCCACCACCTGGAGCCAGCAGCATGTGTGTATCGAATGCGCCCGCAACACCCTTCCCTGCTCTGCCACGGGCCTATCACCCTTTGAGTGTTCCCTGGGGTATCAGCCCACGCTCTTCCCTGAGCAAGAAGATGAGGTCGGCATACCTTCGGCCCAGATGTTTGTCCACCGCTGTCGTCGTACATGTCGGCCCTCCTCAAGACCACCTCCAGGTATAGACGACAAGCGGATTTCCACCGGACCCCGGCTCCCTGGTATCGTCTCGGGCAGAAGGTATGGCTGTCCACCCGGGATCTGCACATCTCCGCGTGAAATCCCACAAACTCTCCCCCCGGTTTATCGGCCCTTTTCCCATCTCCACGGTCATTAACCCCTCTGCTGTTCGTCTTCTGTTGTCCCGTACACTCCGTATACATCCCACCTTTCATGTGCCCAGAGTTAAACCCATGTCTCACAGCCCTTTGTCTCCTGTTTCCAGGAAGGTTCGACCTCGGGGTAGGGGGTTCCAGTACCTGGTTGACTGGGGGGGTTATGGCTCGGAGGAGAGGTGCTGGGTCCCCGCTAGGGACATCCTGAACCCAGGCCTCATTGCGGATTTCCAATGCCGGCACCCGGGTCAGCCAGGTATGCACCCCTAGGGGGGGGGAGGGTCTGTCACACCCTGATCTGTCTCTCCTGTTATTGATCTTGTCTCCACCCCCCTCCAGGTGTTGCCCATCTTCCCCATTATCCCTTGTATTTTTACTAGTTTTCTCTGTCTGTTTTTTGCCAGTTCATTTTCTTTCGTGAAACCTACCAGCATTTGTTCCCCTGCTCCTGTCTGTTCTTGCTCCTGTTTTCTAGTCCTTCCCAGTTTGGACCTTTCTGCATGCCCTGACCCTGAGCCTGCCTACCTTTCTATACCTTGCCCCACCTCACTAGATTATTGATCTCTTCCTGCCCTGACCCTGAGCCTGCCTGCCGTTCTATACCTTGCCCCACCTCACTAGATTATTGATCTCTTCCTGCCCTGGCCCTGAACCTGCATGCCGTTCTATACCTTGCCCCACCTCACTGGATGATTGACCTCTTCCTGCCCTGACCCTGAGACTGCCTGCCTTTCTGGACCTTTTGCACCATCTCTGGATAACTGACCTCTGCCTGCCTTTGACCTGTCGTTTGCCTGCCCCTGTACTAGAAATAAACTTTTGTTTCTTCAGCACTGTCTGCATCTGGGTCATACCTGAAACCTGATACCCTGGGATGATGGTGAAATGGGCAAAACAACAAATGGACATTATTACCGTCCTTCCTGATTCCACACTGATGAACATTTGCATGATTATGCTGTGTAATGGTTAAGGTGCGTCTTTGGGTATAAATGCCGACATGGCTCAAACTAATGAACATTTGCATTGTCTCTAGTCTTAGATTGTGCCTCTAATTCAGACATAATCTACCTGTTCAAAAACCTGTCCATCCTGCCCATCCTGGCATACTGTTCCTTTTTTACCTCCCGGTAAAGAGCTTTTTGGCATGAACAAAATGAAGTGATTTATATTCATAGTGCAGGAACACTATCATGTCAGTAATACCAGCTTTAGTTCTTTCAGCCTCTGATGGCATAATGTGTCCTTGTGACTTATCTATCCATCAGTACTGCTCTTTAACCCACAGTAGTTGGCCACTCTACGGGTAGCCTATCAATGTGCTTATGATCCCTGCATCCCTCTGCCAAAGCTAATGCCCTTCAATGGGAGGCTGTATGGGAGTCTCAAGGTGTTACATCAATGACGTAATAAGATATCCATCAACTTAAATTAAACATATTTACCCATTGCCAGCAAGGTCTTACCACTCAGCGTTTTCCAGACCCAGATGCAGGAATAAAATCACATTGATGAGGGGGATCTCGCACGGTCCTACTTTTTATTTGTATTATTTTTCATTTTTTAGGGGGCCTACCTTGTTTACACCCACACATTAGATGTAATGGATGTGGTGTTTACACCATATAGTCATTGTTACCTGTCTTACAGTAGATAATGACTGCAGGTGGCAGTTTAGTCTTGATCTGAGTTCTCCCTCTGACTGCTTGCCATTATAATGACTATAGTGTGAGAACATAGAGCGGTGGAGGGAAAAGAGCAGTGCAGGTAAGACATCACTCTCTCCTCACGGGGAAAGGTCTTACTCAGAGACTGATAAATGTTAATTACTGGACCTGACATTAGCAGACAGAGGCCAGAGTACAGACACGCAGGCAGCAGAGTGCATTGGCCTCTAAGGGAATTATTGTGTGTTTTTCCCTCGCTCTTTCTCTCTGTCTCTCTCTGTGTATTTAATATTTTTGACTATGCTTGCAAGATGAGTAACCTTGCCTTACATGTAAATATTCATCAGTGGTGTAAAGTACTTAAGTACAAATACTTTAAAATACTATTTAAGTCGTTTTTGGCGGTATTTGTACTTTACAATTTTTATTTTTGACAACTTTTACTTTTACTCCATTACATTCCTAATGAAAATAATAAAATGCTTAGCCCATACATTTTCTCTGAATCCCAAAAGTACTCGTTACATTTTGAATGCTGAGCAGGACAGGAAAATGGATCAATTCACACACTTATCAAGAGAACATCCCTGGTCATACCTACTGCCTCTGATCTGACGGACTCACTAAACACAAATGCTTCGTTTGTAAATTATGTCTGAGTGTTGGAGTGTGCTCCTGGCTATCTGTAAATTTAAAAAACAAGAAAATCTGGTTTGCTTTTGATACCTAAGTATATATGAGCAATTACATTTACTTTTGATTCTTAAGTATATTTAAAACCAAATACCTTTACACTTTTGCTCAAGTACTATATTACTAGGTGACTTTCACTTTTACTTGAGTCATTTTCTATTAAGGTATCTTTACTTTTACTCAAGTATGACAATTGGGTACTTTTTTCACCACTGAGAATCGTGTTAGCTCCCTAAGATAATACCTAGGCTTTAGCTCAATGGGCCAACTTGGTGTGTGCAGACAATCCACGTACCCAGTCAATACCTGGTCTGGTCACGTTGAGCGTAGAGTTATAAGATGCCATGAGGACCTCATGCCCTGAAGTTTCCTCATCAAATGTCTTCCTGTCCAGTCATCCAAAGACATGGGCATGGTTGTTGAGTTCCTGCATACCCTCCATTACCCCCATCCGTCCAGTAATTGATACAGATGGGCTAACAGTCTCACATGGAGTCAGATCAATGCAGCAGCACCGTCTTATGCAGCTCATCAATTATTTAGTGATTTTGTCTCTGTGTGAACACTGACTCTGTGAACCAGCGGGTAGCAAGGCTACTAAACACAACCAAGTGTTCTCAGTAGGTGGGGATGTACTTGCTCCCCAGGTCCCAGATACTCAAAGAGCCACTCTGACGCTGCAGTGAGTCAGTCAATCCTCTGAGTCAGACAGACAATTAAACTCAGCCAACAGAATCAAGATGTCTGTCCTCTTTATTGAGTCAGTTATCTTGCCTGCAAAGAGACATCTGGGAGGTATGTACTGAGAAGCACTATGTCAAATAAGACATGATGAGGATTAGGACTAATGCTGGGGAGTTGTGTTTATGGATTTGTTCTCTTCATCCTATTTTGGGATGTGATTTCACAGTCAACAACCATTTTCCACTACAAAACCATTTATGTTTTTCAGATCAAGAGTTCTCTTGATGTGAGGTGACCATTACAGTTATGGACGACGTGCATCTCTCAAAACACTATGACAGAGGACACCAAACAATGGAAGGTAACCACTCAGTTGTTCGTGCAAACAATGAATGAAAGCCCCGTTTTTTTTTCTCCCACCATCTCAAGTCTACTTACATAAATGCCCCTGGGCAGATGGAAGGGATGAGAGGGGAGGGAGAGCAGAGGAAATAAAATAAAACTTCCCTCCTCAAATTCACACACGTCATTCCTCCTGTGACGGTCAGTAATATGCCAGTTAGCGTTGAGAGAGGCTTCAGCTGTGAATTTCTGCTCCTCTGCCTTCCTTCCCTTTGTGTCAACAGTTAGGCTTTCCATTATGCATCCTTCACTGTGGCTTTGGAACGTGGGGAGTGTGTGATCATGGCGAGAGCCCCTCTTCCAGGGTCACAGAGAGACACTCAGCCCACTGACATGTTATCTGTTTCATGCTTAGTAAAACCACTTACACTCCAGTTAGCCTACTGAGAGATATACTATGTGATGTAGGCCCTTTGCTAAACCACTGGTTGGAATTGTCATGGGGTTTGTTCATCAAACTGACCAGACAATCTTTATTTTCTCTTGTATGGAATTTAATTGTAATACAATATGTGCTAGTTTGTTTTTACTCTTTCATTCCAGTCTCTTTAGCAGTCATGATTCAACTATGCTCTTTAATCATATGCCACTGTTGCCACATAAGCTCTATTACAAGAAACAAAAAGAAGACTTCTGTTACTGATCTAAGTGAAAAGACAGCTCCCAGTGGTTGATGTCAGTGCCTGTACAATGATATATCCTATAGGGGGCACTGTTGATTCTTATGAAGGTCCCATACTGTAAACTGTGAGACCAACCCAACAGGTTGTATGCAACTGTACAAGGACTTCTGTTGTGTATGCATGTCATAGCTGCTCTGCATTGAATTGATGAGAGAATAGCCTCTAAATAATGTAGGAGGAAAAATAGAGGGTTGTCATGACGATTTATAATTATTCAAAATGACCAGAGAGGTGAGGTGAAGGGAACCATTGCAAAATGATCATTCTGGGTGTCAAACACATGCTTTTCCTTTTGCAGGACTTTAGCAAATGACAGGCAGGTGTTTCTGCTGGAAGCTTATCATCATAACCCTATAACATTTTACAGCCTACTAATTCATATGAACGCAATCATTTCAAGGATGTTGGCAATTAGCCTACATATGGTAGGTGTCGGTGCAATTTGCCTGCACGTGATGCCTCCTACTAAGAAGTTGCCAATACAGCCCTGCT
Organism: Salvelinus fontinalis; assembly: GCF_029448725.1. Classification (NCBI taxonomy): domain Eukaryota; kingdom Metazoa; phylum Chordata; class Actinopteri; order Salmoniformes; family Salmonidae; genus Salvelinus; species Salvelinus fontinalis. The sequence continues at coordinate 20,199,487 of NC_074685.1, read as the reverse complement.
AGCAATCCATCCATTCGGGTTCTCTGATCGCGCGCTGATCATGCCTCACTCACTGCCATTGCTGCAGAGTGGTGAGAGGAGCACGATATTAATTAAACTCTTTCTTTAATTATTTTACACACAAAAAGTAGAACTATTAAAATAATGATGGAATCTTATGATAGCCCAACCTTCATATTGATTAATCTCAGAGAGCGAAATAAATGAATTACTCTATCAGAATGTAGCTGGACAAAGTAGCCGGATCAAACATCTTAGCCTATACTCTGACAAGAGCATTTTCCCGCTGAACATTTGATGAAAACGTGGAGGAAATAATTATTTAGAAAAAATTATATGCATTGTTTGTGACCCTCGCCGTATTCTATAGACAGTAGTCTAACACGCGCAAAAGAACAATGGACCATGTGATATCCAGCAGACAACTAGGTCTATTGAGGAAATTGTTATAAAATGAAAATTATATTTGAGTAATTCTAAATTGAAGACAGTTTTCATGAGTTGTTTTTACAATAAAGGTGGCCAATAAATATAACGTGGTGCAGCGCGTTTAGGGTCTGATGTAGAGACCACTGATGCACCCTCTGGAAAGAAATCTGGGCGCACGGTTTCTCGTGTTATGTCAAAGACCTGCGTCAAGAGGTTCAACTGGTGATGTAGGAATCATAGTCTGCGCAACGGACACAAATGTGAACAACGGTCAACTTACACTCGGTAACTCTCTAAACCGGGCCATTAAAATCTTAAATTAATTAAATAAACAGATAAATGAAGGATACATTCTAGTTTATTGCATAAGGGTTGGATACTGGCACGGACCGCTATTCCCCTGGAGTTGCTCAGTTCCCTCTTCAGCACCAAGACATTTCGCACTGTTTGGGTACCTGTCGTGCCAGGGATGGCTGTTGACTGTCGGACTTTCGTCAGCTTTCAGCGCTTGTACTGAGGAGATACATACATCAATTGTGTAATTAATGGAAAACGTGTATCCTGTTAATTTTTGAAAGAGACAAGAGAAAAGTTGTGCGCAAAGTTCTGGCACCTTCCCTCCGGAGCGTCGTTAGGGACCAGAGTCGTCCCGCCTTTTTTCCTTTTTTTGTAGTGTGGAAGTTTCTGAATCACCGGAAGGAAAGATGACTCTACTTTGCACAGTGGGGTTTGCGGTGGTCGTTCTTTGCGGAGGTGAGAAATTGTCCTAATCCCACTTTTGTTAATATGAATAACAGGCTATACTGCAATTTTAGCCTGTGCGCGTCATACACTATCGTTTTCTTTCATTGAGATGCGATGCCTTCTGCACACACAATTCACATCATATTTAAATCAGGCTATTTCTGGGAATAATCTCCAATGTGTTCTGTGATGAGTATCCAATCATATTCAGTATAGCCACAATTTAATTGTTATTTAATAGACACTATTTAATTGCTATTTAGTAGCAATCATATCAACTTACTCTCAATGATCTCTCTGAATGATCTCTCAAAATAAAATAACATTGGATTTGATTTGATTTTACATCCTTTTCTAATTTGTCATCTTAATGTTAGTCATCATCATGAACAAGGCAAATAATAGGCATGGGTTAACAGAACTGTGAGAATCTCTAGCTCTTTCTCCTGGAAAGTGGAGGACTAAATTGTAATATGAAATACCACTAGGAGTGGTGAGATGTTATAAAAATAAATGTGAATTACTATATTCAAGGCAGGGATATAGAGCGAAGAATAATCTGTTATGGTAGTGACTAAACTCTATGTGTAATATTCTAGCCTATGGGTTAAGGACAGGTTGGTTTGGATTATGGGCATTGTGAATAGAATTAGATATAGTTTTAGCATAGTTGCAGGTGTGTCCCACCACGGTTTTGAACCTCAGTCATGTTCTATAAACCTGATGCTGGGCTGAGAGAGGGAGTCTGGTAATGTACTCAGCATGGCTGCTTGCCTAAGCCTGCCATTGGCAAGCAGGTGTGTGTGCGCGAGTACACAGCATTTGTGTATGGGGAAAGAGAATGTGGTGTATTAGGGATCTTCTCAGTGTGTACTCTTGTGGTTGTACCTGTTTGTTTGTGTGTGTGTGTTGCATATGTGTGCAGGTGGGAGAGGTCAAGGAACAAAACATCATTGGACCGTTAACTTAAACGTAAAAGGCTGAATGAATTATGTCCTGCTCGTTGTCTGCCTCCTGGTGTGTGGAGCCTCAGGGGATGTCGTGGCCCAGTTCAGTCCCACAGACGGCTCTCCCTTGAGGGGTAGAGGAGCTCTGGGGTCTGGATGGTCTCTTTCTGAGATTAGAATCCTACACACACACACACACACACCATTTCACTGCAGAAGACCAGAGGTCGGCACTATAAGCCTGGCTGAGCAGTAGAGTAAAAGAAGCGGTATATGTTATAGGACTCCATGGTTAAGGAGCAGCAGTGTAAAGAGCTGCAGTAGGGAGGAATGGTGTGTAAAAACATCAGGAAGAGTGCAGTAGTGGGCAAAGCTGGGGTATTCACTGGAACAGTATGCTATAGAGCAGTCTATAAGAATCGTAACATCGAAACACAGGTCATCTTGAGGAGGGTTGAGCACATTAATCTGATTGCTCCTCTTCAAATCAATGCTGATTCCACAGCCTGATTTTTCTGCTGCTGTTTTTGTATTATTGCGCAATGCTGATTACTGTAAACCGGGAAAATGACATTAGGGTTTGAAAGGACAATTAATTTTTATTTGAATGTGATGGACCTTTTAGATATAGCAGTCACCTGTTGGGGAGGTAGAGATAACGAGGAGGAGAGGGAGTCCAGAGAAATAATGGAAAGTGAGACAAAGAGACAGCTGCAAATGCCAGCATCATTACACACATGCACATGCGCACGCACATGCACACGCACACACACACACACACACACTATTACAAGTAATATTTAGGGATGTCTGTTTGTGTCTGAGTGACCTGGTTAGAGTGAAGAGGGCTGTTATCACCTATTTCATAATGTGGGTCTTCTGACAACATCGTGTTTACTGCTCAATGTTAGTAACAGCAACACAGAGTGCCGTTTATTTGGACACATCATGAGTAGATTCATAGAATAAAGGTCATTGACAAAAATGTAAAACCCTGCCTTCACTACAGTAATATGTACTACGGTAAAATTACATGACCAAGGGCCTAGCTGACTTTGTGTATAGCTGTGTGTCATTATTTATGTAAACTGTGTCATTCACTTTACTAGAAACACCAATGAATAAACACAGAGGAGAAAAAAAGTCTTCATTGTTTCACATGAATGTGATCAGAGGTACATCTGAACAAAGCACAGGTTCCAATCCAAGTGCCAATACCCAAACTCCAGGTGTTTACTAATGTTGGATGACATGCAAATAGAGCTCTTTGGCCATGCACCAGTGGTGGGTTTGGCGTCGAAATTAGAATGCACGAGCAGAAAAGAATCCCATTCCTACTGTAAAATATGGCGGTGGATCTTTGATGTTATGGGGCTATTTTACTTCCACTGGTCATGAACTTTACCCAGTACCAGGATATTTTACTTCCACTGGTCATGAACTTTACCCAGTACCAGGATATTTTACTTCCACTGGTCATGAACTTTACCCAGTACCAGGATATTTTACTTCCACTGGTCATGAACTTTACCCAGTACCAGGATATTTTACTTCCACTGGTCATGAACTTTACCCAGTACCAGGATATTTTACTTCCACTGGTCATGAACTTTACCCAGTACCAGGATATTTTACTTCCACTGGTCATGAACTTTACCCAGTACCAGGATATGTTACTTCTACTGGTCATGAACTTTACCCAGTACCAGGATATTTTACTTCCACTGGTCATGAACTTTACCCAGTACCAGGATATTTTACTTCCACTGGTCATGAACTTTACCCAGTACCAGGATATTTTACTTCCACTGGTCATGAACTTTACCCAGTACCAGGATATTTTAGCCCAAAACATGGTTGCCTCTACCAGGAGGTTGAAACTTGGCCGCAAGTGGATATTCCAGTAAGACAGTAACCGCAAGCACACATCAAAATCCACAAAGAATGGGCTAATTGGCCACAAAATCAACATTTTGTAATGGCCATCTCAGTCTACAGACTTGAAACGGATTGAAAACGTGGTTTGAATTGAAGAGGGCAGTTGATAAGTGCAGACAAAGAATATCAAGGATATGGAAGGATTCTCTTTTGAGGAATGGTCGAACATCCTTCCCAATGTGGTTTCCAACTCATACAACACTTTAGAAAAAGTCTGAGTGCTGTTATCCTTGCAAGGTGAGGTATTGAAGGTATTGAAAACAGGGCTGTCAATACTGTCATTTTGACCCCTACCTTTTTGAGAAAAAAATATTACTTGTTAAAAGCAACTGTATTAGTATAAACAGTGCCTCAGTATTTTAATTATTTATTTTATACAGTAATTTCTGCTCATCTTTATCAAAGGTGTCAATAATGTCAGATCCCACTGTATGTGGGAATGGAGTGGGGTTAGATGAATGCAGGCAGTAAGATGAAATAGAGCCTTTGTTGATTCCTGTGTGACATCTGGGAGTCGGGGAGGGAGGGAGGAGCATTGGGAATATGGTACACGTCTTCCCCGGATGGGGCTGGGAGCTCGGAAGCTCCACGCTGCTCTCCACGCACTCATCTCAGTGGGCAAACAACATCAGAGCCCGCCAGGCGGGAGAACGCATCACAGGAGGTCTGGAGACATTAACATAGTTAACAGAGCATTAGTTAAAAGACTTACCACACATCCCCACACATCTACCCAATCAGGAGTCATAGACAGGGAGACATTAGCCAATCTCTCCTCCCCTGGCAGCTCTAATCCCTGAGGGGGCCAATCTTTTCCATCTTCTGTCTTTCCTTGTTTTAATTCCCTGTTGAGTTGGACTAACACTTTGACTTTATGTGAAATGTATGAGTTTTAGAGGAAAACGTCAGAATAAGTTTTTCTTTTGAAGGAGACAGATTTCTGTTCTTTTCCAAGTAGAAGTAGTACAATCAACCAGGATTGTACGCACACAGATCCTGTAGTGAGCTAGTATGTCAGCAGTTCCATAACGACTAGGCATTGGTGCTTTTCAATGCTATCCATCCCCTCAGAGCAGGATGTTATTGGGCATCTGGCATCAAACAACATGACCTTGTTATTGATAATGGCTTGACTGGTTTTGATAGCTGGCATGAAATTATGGTCTGTTCCTGTGGAACACCAGTGATGAGATACTCTTTCTTTCTGATTGTCTTGTTCCCGGAATGGGTTAACTCTGAGCTATTTCCCATTGATCTGGTTCATCAAATGTAAGGGAACAAAAAACGAAAAACACCTTGAAAAGTTCAACCTAACACAACAAAACTGCGCACACATTCTTATACCCAGGAGGAAAATGTAGACAGGTGAATTTTAATTTCAAAGTTAACAGAGGCTCAGGAATTGAACCGGGGACCCAAGGGAGGTTATTCCACAATTCAAAAAATGTGATTTCCAAACCAAGAATCAATTCCCTAACCAAATTTTCAGCAACACTGCCTCAATAGGTGCAGTAAACATTGCTGATGTAAGGCCTGGGTGTCGGAGTGCATAGTCAAGCGCAGGGAAACAGCAGGTGCAATAACAACTGTTCTTTAATGAACACGGAGAAACCAGGCCACCCTACTAACACACTGGGTGTACTCCTCAAACAACCCCAGACACGGGGGAAACGAACACAGTCCAGATAACACGAAGAACGAAACAAACACCACTCTTACTAACAAACAATCCCGCACAAAGAAACGTGCGGGCCGGCTGACTAATAAGCCCTACTAATTACACCCTAATACAAAACAGGTGAACCCAATAAACACATAGGGAGGGGGAGAAAAGGATCAGTGGCAGCTAATAGGCCGGTGACGACGACCGCCGAACGCCACCCGAACGGGAAGGAGAGCCTGCCTCGGTCGAAGTCGTGACAGCTGAAAGCTCCACCAATACAAACAATATTAGAAATAGGAATTACTCCATAAACCTACATTCCTATGTGTTAAGCAACTGAACCGTATATATAGGTAGATTAATTGAAATGCTTGAAGCATTTATTTGCTGAATAACACTCTCTGACCATCTGACAAACCTTTCCCTATAATGAATATATATTAGGGTGTGCCATGTGACCGGTGATAAATAATGCTTTCTAAAATCTGGGAAGGATTCAAAACAGCTCTTTCTTCAATTGACTTATGTTGAAACCTATAACTCCAGGCAATAATACCATACCCATTACGGTTAGTTTTATGCTAGGCCTTTTTAGTTTGGTATAGCCTATATTGTTGTGTGTACTGTGTTTACTGCTCAGCAGAGTACATTGGATATGAGAATGAGAGATGGATGCTGATCGATGTGCACGCTAAAGGCCAGTCTGGGCTCAAGAAAATGTGTACCTCTCTTGGAAAACTCATATTGGTCTATTTCTAGTTTTCATTGTATGTGTTGGAGGCCAGCCGCTACTCCCTATTTCGTCAGAAAATTGCAATCTGCAGTGAAATAGGTTTCCTCAGGGAATGAGAAACGTTTTCTGGCTTTGACAATATTAATATGGGAATGTGTGTGTCTATGTGTGTGCATGTGAGTGTATTTGTTTTTTGTGCCGATTAATTTGAACAGGGAGGAAGTCAACAGTTTTAGCAAGACTTTTACCTCTTCAATGTGACACTGTGTGTTGAGCAAAGGAAATCGGCCTTATTTCAGCACATAATCTAACACTGGAATCAAGAGCTTCACCTCCAGGTCCTTACTTTCAACCTACTTCTCACATCTCAACTTCTTCCATTCTCATTCTCTTCTGAAGTACTTGCTGTAGTTGGCTGCTCTGTGGGCAGAGAGTGGCGAGTCGAAAACCCTGCTGACACATGCATCATTTACATGATTTTTTTCTGCAGAGAAGTCTGTGATCCCTGATAAGGTTGTATTGCAACCCCCCTCACCCTTTCTCCTCACCTGCCCTCCACTTCTTCACTCCCTGGTCCCTCCCCTCCCCTGTCCAGAGTGGAGCTCCAGCAGAACGAATGGAAATCGAAAAGGAATAGGCAATCCTCTCCTTCCCAGGCTGACTCCACTGACGCGAAGGACAAAGCGAGGGAGGCAGTTCTCGTTTCGCTGAGCACCAACCCGACAATTTCCTCTTCCAGCTGCTCCTTCGTCTCGTCTTCCTTTGCTCCGTACTGGCTGTCGAACCACTGTGGCTTGACCACACACCATACTTCACCATACAACATGAGTAGATTTATATTATATTTTTGAGTCCTTTTCCACAATTAGGGAAGGTTAGATGTCCACGCAACATTTTGTCAACATGACAAGAGCATATGGCATTGGCAAGGCAGGTCCCCAGATTGACCCCAAACCGATCACTCCTGATCTATGTGTTTTCTGTGATCTGGTCCTGTCTCTCATCCAGGACAATTATAGTGGTTTCCAATGTATCTCATTGAGCTGTTCTTTCACTGGACGATGTCCTGCCGGATCCCCACTAAGCACTGAAGTAGCTTTGGTGCTGTAGACCTGCCCGGAGCCAGCCCTGCCTGGACCAGCCCTGCCCGGAGCCATCCCTGCCCGGATCCAGCCCTGCCTGGTCCAGCCCTGTCTGGAGCCAGCCCTGCCTGGAGCCAGCCCTTCCTGGATCAGCCCTGCCTGGAGCCACCCCTGCCCGGGGCCAACCCTGCCTGGATCAGCCCTGTCTGGAGCCAGCCCTGCCTGGACCAGCCTTTGCTCGGAGCCAACCCTGCCCGGAGCCAGCCCTGCCTGGACCAGCCCTGCCTGGAACACCCCTCCCCGGAGCCAGCCCTGCCTGGACCAGCCCTGCCCGGAGCCAACCCTAGCCGGAGCCAGCCCTGCCCGGAGCCAACCCTGCCTGGACCAGCCCAGAGCTTAGTAATGGAGGATAAATCAGCTCTTAAAAGGCCCACATAGGGGGAGCTGAGATGCAGCCCAAGCCTGTGGATTTTAAAAGAAAATTGAGACTGAAAACATGGGTATAATTCCCCGGCGAGTTGAGATGTACCCAGAGTTTTACCTGGTTAGGTTAGCCTACCAGATCAGGAAAAACTCGGGGCCCCAGGAAAACAGTTTCCCAACCACCAGTCTGGGACCTGTGGTGCCACCTCAGAACACAATCTTACAAATGAAACAACTGATTCTATTATTGTGATATACTATCTAAACATATACATTTACGTAGTTTGCCTAGCGTATCTCAACATTTTGAGATAGTAGGGCTATTGACAATTTTTTAAAATTTAAATGGTGGGGCCAATAGGCTTTCATAGTTTTACGTGGCTCAGTGCAGCCAGCAGGCGGCAGCTACTGCAACAATTTCAGAATGTAACAAGCCGTTACTGCAATTTAAACAATTCTCAAATATAAAGAACATTTTCTATACATTCCAGCTGTTTCAAAAACATTGATCTGCTATTACAATTTATACTTTAGGAGTGTTGAGCTCAACAAAACAATTCTGTTCACACTGCCACGCTCAGAAGGGGACAGCTGTCGGATGAGTGTCGTGCGCGACCTCTGGAAGTAGTGCTCAAGATCATTTCGGAAGTTTTACACAACAGTATTGTCTCTCGAGAACCTCTCAAAAATGTCCCTTTGCTATTGTCAATGTGAAAACGGTTTAAGTTGTAATAGACTAATGACAAAGAGTTCCAAACCTCTTTGTCAATAACCTCTCTCCCATTAGGCCCCTCCAGCGCATTGATGGCCATCCCCTCCCCACTCAGACTGCTCCCAGACAGTCCTAGCAAACACAAACCCATCACACAGAGAACATACACTGGAAAAGTATTTTGCCGTGCACTACACAGAAGAAACATTTGAAATAATGTTTAGATGGAACACAGAGAGACCGTATTGATGACATGCCATGATATACACCACAGAACAAACTCTAAAGACGCCATATTTTTACTCCAACATGTTTACTCCCAGCCCTTCGTGAGATTACTCCCGATGTTATTACACCCACTATCTCCTGTGGTCTTTTCATCCAATTTGTAATTAGGTTTCCCAGGGTGCGCTGGTAAACGCTGCTTTGTTTGACTTAAATCCACACCTTGCCTTCACCGAGGTATGTATTAGTGCATGCTGAGAAACTCTATCACCTCTGTACGGCTAATTAGCACTATTTCCATTCTGTTGTCGTACAACTGTAACCTCTTTCATATGTAAATCTGATTAATTTACTCTGTGGTGAGCTCATCAATATGGAATTACATTTAGAGCTGATGTTTTGCGCTCCCTCAATTTGAGTGTGTGTGGAGCAGGGAGTGAGGAATCTGATGACCTGACATTTCCTGGTTGAGCTCCAACCACCACAACACGCAGCTCCCACCACCACAACATACAGCTCCTTGACACTGCTGCTAATCAAAGCTAGAAAATGGCTCCCTGTGGCTCAACTAAAATTATGTCTCACTTTGTTATTCAACATCAGATGGTGGATGGAGGGGTGCTGTGTATTTTTGTGGGCTGGAAGGGGTGGGTCAAAGACTTATGCTGAATAGATGAGCCTGCTCTAGAACACTCCACTGGTTGTGGTTTGGTCCTGTATGGTGGATGGATGTAGGATGTGTTTGTGGTAGAATGTGGAAGGGACTTCTGCCATGTTGTTTAGCTAAGGGACTATGGGAGCCCGGTGGTAGAACTGGGCTACTTGAAGAAATCAGTGATCGACTTGCTGGGGAATACATTAGTAAAAGGGTATTCTTGTTCACCAGCTGTGTTTGACTGTAGGATTAGGACTGCTATAGGTCTGGAAAGCACAGCTCCACTACTAAACGGCTAGTGGAATAGGAGGAGACTAAAGGCTTGCTTATTCAGTCCTCCAGGTCTAGTATTGCGTAGTGCTCAGTAGGACTCAGATGTGTTCTGAAGTAGACACTTGCTCTGCACAATGTATTCTAGAGATAAACCGAGCAGTACTTTCCCACGGCTTGGGGCTTGGAGTTCGGGGCTGGCACAGGGAGATGGTCTGCATGGCTTGGGGCTTGGAGTTTGGGGCTGGCACAGGGAGAAGGTCTGCATGGCTTGGGGCTTGGAGTTCGGGGCTGGCACAGGGAGATGGTCTGCATGGCTTGGGGCTTGGAGTTCGGGGCTGGCACAGGAAGATGGTCTGCATGGCTTGGGGCTTGGATTTCCGGGCTGGCACAGGGAGATGGTCTGCATGGCTTGGGGCTTGGAGTTCGGGGCTGGCACAGGGAGATGGTCTGCATGGCTTGGGGCTTGGAGTTCGGGGCTGGCACAGGGAGATGGTCTGCATGGCTTGGGGCTTGGAGTTCGGGGCTGGCACAGGGAGATGGTCTGCATGGCTTGTGGTATGATACTGACAGGCCGAACACTGACACTGGGCCTGACTGTATTTTCTGCTTTATACTGCTGTGACATTGCTGGGTTTAAGCAGGGAGAAAGCCTTTTTAGCTCAGTCAGACAAAGCCTGCTTTTCATTGGAGTCCACTAAATAACAGATAACAGGACAAACAGAACGAATAACACCTTTAAAAAGAGACTCAAATGCAGCTACACTAGAGAGACTTTCACCGTGGCTGAAACTTAGATACTGATAAATGTGGTATTAGAATTCATTTAGTGCATTATCTATCATTGTCAATGTAATTTCTTTAATGTAGCAAGATTAATTACAGTCAGATGTCGGGTGAATGTGAACAGGGCCTTGTACTTTGCTGATCATCCAGCAACACAAACTTAAATAATTTTCTCATCTATTTTCATTGTCCCAGGACAATGTCCCAGGAATCATGTGATGTATCTGGAGTGCTGAATGCTGAATATTCAATGAGTCTTTGTAGACTAATTATAATGTGCATCTTCATAAACTAGGGCTGCATGCAGTGACTCAATAACGCACAGTCAAAAATAAATTGATTTCTGCTTTGATGCAGCTGTGTTATGTGGGATAAAAGTTGGAGAACGGCGTGCATTACATTTCTTTATTCCTCTTTATATGATCATTTAGGCCAGCAACAACTCATTGTACTGCTTCGCTGGCTCAACAAGAGGATTGCAAGCATGCTATTATTAGTTTTGATGAAATTAATGGAACACTTTATTGAGTGCAGGTCTTGCTCCTGGCATCACAGCTTTCTGATGAAGTAGTGTTGAGGCGGTGGGATATTGGAATGCTAGAGGCAGGTTGAATTGGCTATTCAAGAGGAAGTAAGTCCATCATGGGCAGAAGTTGGCCCCTCTAAGCAGGCAATGATTAATGTTTGTTTGAATGTGTTTGTGCATGCATGTGAATTGATTGAGTGTGTCCTTATTCATCACAACCAGATGTAAATACACTGCAAAAACACACACGCAGAAGCACACACACAAACACACACGTTTGACTTACAGAGTGTGGTTTAGTGGCGGGTGGTGGACCCAGCTGTGGGTAATTTTACACCTAGATATGGTTAAATACCATCTGGGAGCCAGGTGAACACAGGTCGCCTTCACAACTGTTTGAGTGAATTAGTGTTTAGCATGGAAATGACCAGCGTGATGCTGAGTGCAAAATGTTAAGCTGCTGTTGAATGAGCCATATATAGATAAGACAATGTAATAACAATCTTCTCTGTCTACTGACTATCATACAGAAGTATGCCATGTGTCCAGGCTAATCCTTAAAAGCAGGAGAGAAGAGGGACCAGCCTATAAAGAAGTTTGAAACATGGTCAGAGCATTCAGTTGTTTAATAATATTGTGAGAGGCCTGTCAAAAAAGACAGTAATTGTAAATGTTTGAGCCTCACTACCTTGTTTGAAATGATTCTGACCAGATTAACTATTTTCTTCTGACTCAAAGTTTTCTCTTGACACGTTCCCTGACCTTGAGGCGTATCCTCAAAGATTGATTTCAGAAATATTCATTTCAGGAGAAAGAAAGAACCCATCTCGACCATAGAAAAAAACTGGAGGAAAAATGAAAACAATTGTAATAGCAAACACAACAGAACTATGTTTTCAGCACACTATAATTATATTTAAATTATGCAAATGAGTTGGTTTTGGTAGTTAGGGGGCTGTTGGGGTGTGTAATTGAAAAAGTGGAATATTGTCTCGCGTCAAAATGTATTGGAACGCGCTGGCTCGACTGCTAATCAGAGCGGTCTCCCCGTGCAGCATGTGTCCAATCGCTGCTCAATCTCACCAGAATTGAATAGTTTCATCTTAATTAACTGTGCAGAGTCCATCCAGGTTTGTAAGCACGCCAATTTCAGCCTCCTGCATACGCACACAAAGAAATCTGTTTCTTCCTCCTTCCTTGAATAAATATTTCTGACTCCCCTGTGATATCAACTCGAGGAGCAGTGATCGACTGATGGAATGTGGCCCACTGGTAGATTGCGTGTGAAACAGCCCCAACACGACCCCAGCACATAAGAGCACCACATGTCCCCACATGACCCCCTGTAGACAGCCTAAACTGAGATAGAAGAGAAGGGGGTGTGAGTGATATATAGGCAGTTTGACATCTATTGCCCTGTAGGTAGAACTGAGGGATATCTGCTAGATGGGCCAGCTGCAAAGTCAAAATTGGTTATTCGTTTAAATTCATGAAAACAAAAAGGAGCTTTTTGGTCTTACTTTAAGGTTATGGTTAGCCATTAGTGTTAGGTTTAAAATAAGATTGTATTACTTTTTGGCTTGGCCAGCTAGTGACCACTCTGCAGAGTTGCCTCCAGGGCAACATTCTTCCTGCCTTGTGTGAATCACTGTGAGGATTTAGTCATATATGATTTGGATGTTTTTTATTAAGACATACTTCAGCCTCTCTCACAGTGTTAACAAGTCTCTGTCCAGTCAGCCCAGAATACAACAGAATATTATATTATGGTTATGGGGCACACACTGAAAAATACTTAGGAAAATGATTGAGTTTGTTGTTTTTCCATTCCACTGCGTATTGCGCCGCACTTCCTTCACTCAGTGCCCAAAATCCCCTTGAGGCCCGGAATTATTTCCCGATAATAAGAAGCAATTATTTTAAATCATGTTCCCAGTATGATCTCACCGTCCTCTGCTGTTTAGACATGCAATTTCACAGCTTTAATTGGTCTGAGCAATTTACCGCCTCTCCTATTTGCTCCATTACCGACACATGCTAATTGAATAATGAGGTTTTTAATTGATATACCTTAATGTCAGATTCTATACCTGTGATAGTCTGTATGAAATGATTGAATTTAAAAGGTCATTTTGACAGGGGCCAATTGGTCCTAAGGCATACCGAGTGCTTTAAATGTCTAATATTGGTAATTCTAGATAAAGTTCTCGTGGAACTGTATATTTAAAGTGGAAATACATTATGTTATGCTATAAAATGAATATGGGTTGGGAGCATGTAGTAAAGTGTATGTTGTGCCCACAGGTTTGAAACACTATATGAGACTGGCAATGTACAAAAGCACCATGAAATTGGCACCCATCCACTCATCCAATAGAATGTGCACTCATCTCCCATTCAGTCTAACTGAATCCTGGCTAGTACCTCCATCAGACCATTCCTGGCCACTCAACAGACCTGTCCACTTAAGATATCAGCCACCCAACACTGCTGGCGATGATGTACCCATGGCAAGCACAGTAAAGTGCTGGTTTTTGGCCATATTGAGGGAGACCAACCATTCAGCCCATCATTCTCTCCTCAATGACTCACTCTTCAATCAATCATCTCACTTCCTCCAGATCTGCCTCTTTTCCTCCAATATTTTTAGAGCGACCAACAAGAAAAGTCCTTTTCACCCCATATCTTGAGCGGCAGAGCCAGCTGTAGAACTTTTTCTATTATTTTGGACGGCACTCAGTAAACTTGTGCTAAGATGGAAGCTGTGTGCTTTTGGAGCTGTTCCTGCACTTCAATCCAGTGTTAAATGAAAGACAAATGTGCCCAATTAGTGAGGCAGTGGGCGCACGCAAATGGTTGGTTTTGGCTGTAGGGCTCACTTGCTTTCTCACTCCGCTGGCGTGCTGTAAATATTGACTATGGCAGATTTGGCAGAGAGCAGCCAGAAACGTGCATGTGTGCATATGTGTATGCGTGTGTGTGTGACAGGAGCTGTGACAGCTGCCGAACACTGAGAACACAATCTAAAAAACTGGACCTTGCCTTTCCTTAGTTCTATTGGTGTGTGCACTGGCATGAGTCTCTGAGAGAGAGTGTGTCTATGTGTGTGTGTGCGTTCCTGCATATGTGTGTGTTTCATCAATTCATGCCTGTACGTGTGAGAGTGAGTGTGAACTGTGAATCACCAACTGCCAGACTTGGTGATAGGAGCTGTGTCTGAGGTGTGTGTCTGTGATGCAGCGCTGATGGGGAACTGGGGGACAAGCGGCCCCATTTCCCTGGGACGTGGCCAGGGGGGAGAGGTAGGGAGGGGGGAGCCACGGGTCACTCCTTCAGAGTGCAGGTGGAAGGGGGTCCTTCTGTGATGCTGGTACCCCATCTTCCCCTGTCTCCTCCTCCCCATCTCCCTCTGAGACCCAGTACTCATTATACAGATGATGTGCTTTGTGTGTGAGAATGAGGTAAGGATAGAAAAGAGAAAGATAGGGGCAGAAGGAGAGAAAGGGGGTGAGTGAGGGGTGGGGAGGAGAGAGAGGGGGTGGGGGGTGGGGAGGAGCGAGGGGGGGTGGGGCGTGGGGAGGAGAGAGAGTAGTGGGGGTGGGGAGGAGAGAAAGGGGGTGGGGAGGAGAGTGAGGGGGTGGGGGGTGGGGAGGAGCGAGGTGGGGGGGCGTGTGGAGCAGAGAGAGGGGTGGGGGGTAGGGAGGAGAGAGAGGGGTGGGGGTGGGGAGGAGAGAAAGGGGGTGGGGAGGAGAGTGAGGGGGTTGGGGGTGGGCAGGAATAGTGAGGGAGATGGACAAGAGAGAGTTCCAAGTCTATAGTTCTGTGAAATAAAGCCCATAGTCAAGTCAACCAATGCTTTCAGTAACAGCAAGTAAAAATGGAACCCCTATTGCCTGTCCATCAGCCCTGCACACTTCTCTCTCTAGCTTTTCCAAAGAATCTGGACTGCTTTTTACAATCCCTCTTCTATTATATCACTCTCTATCTATCCCTGTCCACAGTAAATGTGATATTGGGGCTGTGCTACACATAACTAGTAATGAACAGAGCGGCATCAGACGACAGGAATGAATAGGCGTGGGGCTCACAATCACAAAGAATTGTCTATAGAGTCTATAGAGAGTCACAATACAGTACAGGCAATCATACATATATACAGACAGTAGTACATGCATGTCTGTGCACACAAAGTAAACACACACTCCGTCACTCAGCTTGAACACTGTGTTATCATAGTGTGATGACTGTGTGTGTGTGTGTGTGTGTGTGTGTGTGTGTGTGTGTGTGTGTGTGTGTGTGTGTGTGTGTGTGTGTGTGTGTGTGTGTGTGTGTGTGTGTGTGTGTGTGTGTGTGTGTGTGTGTGTGAGTGTGCATGTCTGTGTGTGGTGTTGAAAGACCACCCAGAATATGTCCTATACTATTCTCATATCCAGTCCAGTGAACAGCGAGAACTGTCAGCTCTCTAGCAGCAGCAGCAGCAGCAGCAGCAGCAGCAGCAGCAGCAGCAGCAGCAGCAGCAGCAGCAGCAGCAGCAGCAGCAGCAGCAGCAGCAGCTACTGTACAGTATAACAGCTACAACAGAAACAGTGGTGCTAGTGGAGAGGGGGAGTCTCTTGTATAATCCCACAGCTCACAGTATGGGTTCTGTTTGTAGATCTGGAGTCATGCGACACACACTTTTCTTAACATGCGACCTTGGCGAGAGCACAGTGTGACCCAAAAGCCATCTCAACTTTGGCTGAACGAGGGGGATGACCTGGGAGGCACGGAAATGGGTTTGCACACACTCTGCATTGGGAAAGAGAGCCCTTGGGAGAAAGAAAAACAATGGGCTGAGTGGCTGTGGAGCTCTGGGCTGGAGTGCTGAGGTGTGGTGCTGTGGACTTGTGGGTGGTTGAGAACATGCAGCAGATCTGTTAGTGAACAGCATGCAGACAAAACAGGCCTTTCACAATATATCAAATACAGTTGTGGGAAAACACAGGTTGGAAAGCAAATGGCTCCTGCTGAAAAGAGAAGACTCTATTCTGTCTGCTTTGGGCTACCAAAATGCGTTCATGCTTTTGGCATGAACGCATCGGCCATCATCGGCGAGTGAGCTGACCATTATTGGGTGAGTCAGTGAACCTGGAAGGCAATTTTAGGACAAAAATTACTTGTCATATTGTAGCCTACAATATTTGTCTCCACACACCTATGCCTATGCTATTGATGGATTCAACACAAGGTAGTTTTTATTGATCTCAGATTCTCAGTTTGTCGGTGTCAATAGCCTGTCATTTCCATCATTTGTGCGGTATAAAAAACTATACTGCCAAAGTCTCCAGTCATGTAAAATTATGTAGAATTGCTTGAAATGCATTTATTAAAGCCAGTAGCGGTGTGTGGGTAAAATCACTGGAGAAGCCAAGCCCCCCCCCCCCCAAAAGCCCCCCCCCCCCCCCCCCCACCTGTTAATTCATATGCCTTGTGACCGTAATATATAGGCCTGAAGGCAATAAGAAGGCAATAAGAAGACACAGTGGTGGAATAAATTCAACCACACCTTTGTTTTATCACAATACCGTATAGCAACCTCTGTCCAGTGAAGTCCACAAAGCATATTGCATGTAACAGACAGTTACATGACCTAATGATATATACAATAAACCAAAAAAGGCACAGTCGGAAAAGGCTTTGATGCTTTTAATTTCTTAAGAACTCTTTCATCCTCTTCCTCATTGGCCCTCCCAATGGCCCCCTTTGCGGTAAGGTGCATATTTCAGGCAGGTTGACATCGTCTGTAGTAATTCTGCCTCTGTAGCCTTTGATTTGCCAAGACTCGCACCTGCTGTAAAGGGGGGGAACTAATATCAGCTAGAGAAGCTATTCAAATGTCATGTAAAATGTCACGATTTTACCCCCCCGTTATTTGCTGTTTATTCATATGCCTTGTGACCATGATATATAGGCCTAATAGCCGAGATAATAAGAAGACAGTGGCAGAATAAATTCAACCACACCTTTGTATTATCACAAAACCGTATAGCAACCTCTGTCCAGTGAAGTCCACAAAGCATATTGCATGTGCAGCAACAGACAGTTACATTACCTACAGCATGGTTAAGCAAGTTAATGTTTCCGACAATTTCTGACCACTAAACAACTATTGATTTAGAACAATGGAGAGTTACCGCAAGTCGCAAAGAAAACAGTGACAACTAAAAGATACCAAAAACTATTTAGTCCAATCAACATAAGCTAAATATGATGTGGCTGTCCATGGTCCTGATTTCTGTTTGTGTGTGTGCATGCGTGTGCGTGCATTCCTTTGTGCAAGTTTAAAAACATGTTAACGCCAATGCCACCCTCCTCTCTTTCACGTTAACAAAACGGTCTATCACTCTGTCATACAGTACACACTTTTATTTTTTTGTTGTCTTAGGCTACCTGGCTAAAATGCTTGCTCGCTAGCCTAACTTCCATTCATGGGAAATGTTAGCTAGTTAACATTAGCCTTCTACATGTAGCTACATATTGAACTTCCAACCTCTCAGGCCAGGGGCACAACAATGTATGAAATAATGATTGGATCAGAATCACCGTTACAGAGAATTAAGTAAAGCCACACGTCCAAATCCCTATCTCCATCCATGGCTAATTTAGGAAAGAGACAATTTTAGTTAGCTAGCTAACTAGATAGCCACTGAGCGGCAGGTAGCCTAGTGGTTAGAGCGTTGGACTAGTAACCAGAAGGTTGCAAGATCAAATCCCCGAGCTGACAAGATAAAAATCTGTTGTTCTGACCCTGGACAAGGCAGTTAACCCACTGTTCCAAGGCCATCATTGAAAATAAGAATTTGTTCTTAACTGACTTGCCTAGTTTAATAAAGGTAAAATAAAAAGGACACAACAAGATGGAACATTTCAAGTTTTTCTGTCAATGAAGTATGCTCTCAATGGGATTTGATAGGAGTGACACCAAAATCCAAGCTGGCTTCCCTGGCCAGGACCATTCACAGTTGAGCTCGCTCAGTTTAGCGCTATGCTGATTGGCAAATTTGGCATACTTTTTTTTATCAAGGGAGGCCAAATGCTGTCTGGCTTCCCTTGCCTTCAATGCTACGGGCTGCAACAATGTCATACACGTTTGGACCACATTTAACATTTACATTTAAGTCATTTAGCAGACGCTCTTATCCAGAGCGACTTACATTTAACCTTTATTTAACTAGGCAAGTCAGTTAAGAACAAACTCTTATTTTCAATGACGGCCTAGGAACAGTGGGTTAACTGCCTTGTTCAGGGGCAGAACGACAGATTTGTACCTTGTCAGCTCAGGGATTTGAACTTGCAACCTTTGGGTTACTAGCCCAACGCTCTAACCACTAGGCTACCCTGCCGCCCCGACAGTATCAGATAGATGGCCTACATGTAGAGAGACAGAGGGGAGCTGTTTTTATCGCACAGATGCTTTCTTCTGTGAGATACATTCAGCCTCTTGCAAATTGAAGGAAAATTATGAAACACAGAGAGACAAAATATGAATTATTTTATGTTATTTATTTGGTCAATTCTTTGGGGAAGCCTGGCTTCCCTTGGCATCTGTGAATACACACAACTGATAAAAGGACACATTTTTCCCAGACCCTAGGCTACTGCTCTATGCTCTATGCCACTATGAAAATGCGATGATATGCATGCAATGTTTTATTATAACGGTGACAAAATATGAATTATTTTATGTTATTTATTTATTTATTTGGTCAATTCTTTGGGGAAGCCTGGCTTCCCTTGGCATCTGTAAATACACACAACTGATAAAAGGACACATTTCTTCCAGACCCTAGGCTACTGCTCTGTGCTCTATGCCACTATGAAAATGCGATGATATACATGCAATGTTTTATTATAACGGTGATATTTTGTTCTCATGTATTTCGGTACCTCAGAGCTCCACAGATCACCCCCCTCTCGTACTCACTTTTTGTTCCGCCACCTCCCGATTTACAAATTAAGCACTGGGTGGTTTTGACAACATTGTGGAGTTTAGTTAGAAAATCCTGCAAAACCCTGGACTGGTAGGTCGTGGTGGTCTGTGCCAGGCTGGGCACTGGTGCCAGGACTAACTGCCATTTCTGGGCACAAAGTTGGGTGCTTGTTACATTGGCACCAATGAGCACAGGGTCTACAAGCCAAGCCACAATGTTTAACTGGGAAATAAAGACATCTCTGTATTTGTTTTGTTTCATTTTGAGAGGAACTGTTGTGCTTGTTTGACTGAATACTCAATGTCTCTTTTTTCTGACAGAAACAACTAATCAAAGTCAAGGAAATAGTTTGTATTGACAGGCCCAACATGAATCAAATGGATTTGTCCGGGCCATCCACTTGGTGTCAGATCAATATGAACAAACACAAACAAAAAGCCTTTCCCATGGTGTTAGTCAGGAGAAGTCGTTAACTTGGAATGGAGAGATTCATTTTGGAGCCCTTGTTTGGTTTGAAATGATAATAGGGGGCTTAAGTATTGAACGGGTCTCATCAGTGGACTTCCTCATAGATCTCTGCAAGCACAGTCAAGGCAGATACAAGGGCAGTAGGAATGAGTTGCTGCCAAGATGCTATGTCACCAGGTCTATAGGCTTATAGCTATTATTGCTGCACCAATGTCTACTATCCACCCTGGGCGTAACGTACCCCCATACCACCTTCTAATGTCCGTTCACACATTACTGTAAACAAAAGGGAAATTCTCCCTCAATTTCAAAGTGAAGTGTTAAGAGAATTTATCAGAAGCTATTGCTCTGCATTCATAGCTACTGTGGTTGTAGTACAAACTGATATACAAACGTCTCCCATCTGCTGCTACACTGTTGCTATGGCACAGAAAGAGCAGGAGAGTGTGTCTGTCCTGTGGGGACCCTTCTCTTGCCCTGAGAGAAAGGGAATAACAACAACATATTGTATTGTGGACTGAGTTATTACTTGAAGGAACTGTCATTTCATAGTTATTTTGAAGTCGTTTACAGTGCTCTGAAGACGCTTTTATAGTGCCACTTATACACCCACTCCTTCTTCCCCCTCTTCTCTCCCATGTCACCAAGCTGTCTTCGTGTGTTGTGAGGGTGTCATAAGAAGATGTTGTATATGCACACATGATGGAACCTATTACTTCCTATGAAAATTATTACAATTATAAAAATACTTTTTGAAACAAAAAATGTGTAGGTTTCTACATTATCTAGATATGTGTTTATTTGTTAGTTGATTTTCTGAATGTACACTGCTCAAAAAAATAGAGGGAACACTTAAACAACACAATGTAACTCCAAGTCAATCACATTTCTGTCCACTTAGGAAGCAACACTGATTGACAATACATTTCACATGCTGTTGTGCAAATGGAATAGACAAAAGGTGGAAATTATAGGCAATTAGCAAGACACCCCCAAAAAAGGAATGGTTCTGCAGGTGGTGACCACACACCACTTCTCAGTTCCTATGCTTCCTGGCTGATGTTTTGGTCACTTTTGAATGCTGGTGCTCTCACTCTAGTGGTAGCATGAGACGGAGTCTACAATCCACACAAGTGGCTCAGGTAGTGCAGCTCATCCAGGATGGCACATCAATGCGAGCTGTGGCAAAAAGGTTTGCTGTGTCTGTCAGCGTAGTGTCCAGAGCATGGAGGCGCTACCAGGAGACAGGCCAGTACATCAGGAGACGTGGAGGAGGCCGTAGGAGGGCAACAACCCAGCAGCAGGACCGCTACCTCCGCCTTTGTGCAAGGAGGTGCACTGCCAGAGCCCTGCAAAATGACCTCCAGCAGGCCACAAATGTGCATGTGTCAGCATATGGTCTCACAAGGGGTCTGATGATCTCATCTCGGTACCTAATGGCAGTCAGGCTACCTCTGGCGAGCACATGGAGGGCTGTGCGGCCCCACAAAGAAATGCCACCCCACACCATGACTGACCCACCGCCAAACCGGTCATGCTGGAGGATGTTGCAGGCAGCAGAACGTTCTCCACGGCGTCTCCAGACTCTGTCACGTCTGTGCTCATGTGCTCAGTGTGAACCTGCTTTCATCTGTGAAGAGCACAGGGCGCCAGTGGCGAATTTGCCAATCTTGGTGTTCTCTGGCAAATGCCAAACGTCCTGCACGGTGTTGGGCTGTAAGCACAACCCCCACCTGTAGACGTCGGGCCCTCATCCACCCTCATGGAGTCTGTTTCTGACCGTTTGAGCAGACACATGCACATTTGTGGCCTGCTGGAGGTCATTTTGCAGGGCTCTGGCAGTGCACCTCCTTGCACAAAGGCGGAGGTAGCGGTCCTGCTGCTGGGTTGTTGCCCTCCTACGGCCTCCTCCACGTCTCCTGATGTACTGGCCTGTCTCCTGGTAGCGCCTCCATGCTCTGGACACTACGCTGACAGACACAGCAAACCTTTTTGCCTCAGCTCGCATTGATGTGCCATCCTGGATGAGCTGCACTACCTGAGCCACTTGTGTGGGTTGTAGACTCCGTCTCATGCTACCATTAGAGTGAGAGCACCGCCAGCATTCAAAAGTGACCAAAACATCAGCCAGGAAGCATAGGAACTGAGAAGTGGTGTGTGGTCACCACCTGCAGAACCATTCCTTTTTTGGGGGTGTCTTACTAATTGCCTATAATTTCCACCTTTTGTCTATTCCATTTTCACAACAGCATGTGAAATGTATTGTCAATCAGTGTTGCTTCCTAAGTGGACAGTTTGATTTCACAGAAGTGTGATTGACTTGGAGTTATATTGTGTTGTTTAAGTGTTCCCTTTATTTTTTTGAGCAGTGTATTTGACACATCGGTTGTGTTGTCGTCAGCTGCAGTGTAATCTACTTGATGTTTATTGCATTTGGTGTGGTACTCTCTCTGAGATGATACCAGGGCCCTTGTGTGAGACCTCTGTATAGGAGAAGTTTGATCTTTGAGTATCCTGCAGCTGTACAGTCATGTGACCCTGGTCGGTGTGGGATCTTGAAGTCTGCATGAGTCAACCATGTTGGCTGTCTGGCTGCACTGGAGAGGCGAGCGCTAACGGTTTTAAAAGTAATATATGGGATTTAATTGGGCCCACTATGCTTTGAGACTAATAAGTAGCACAGTGTGGTAGATTCACCTCTCAAAGAGGTATTTGTTTTCTATCCCAGAAAAGGCTGGTGACCACTGTCCTAGAGTGTATCTACAACTCACAATAGCCGCTTACCCATTGTTATGCTATATCAATGCAAGCTTAATTAAGAGCCCATTATGTTGATATGGACAGTAGTCCTCGCTGCTGCCACTCTCTGTTTAGCATATATGCATAGTCACTTTAACTATACATTCATGTACATACTACCTCAATTAGCCTGACTAACTGGTGCCCCCACACATTGGCTACCCAGACAATCTGCATTGTGTTCCGCCACCCGCCAACACCTCTTTTACGCTTCTGTTACTCTCTGTTTATCATTTACGCTACTGCTACTCTCTGTTTATCATAAATGCATAGTCACTTTAACCATATCTACATGTACATACTACCTCAATCAACCCGACTAACCGGTGCCTGTGTATAGCCTCTATAGCCCCGCTACTGTACATAGCCTCACTACTGTTATTTTTTATTTCTTTACTTATCTATTGTTCACCTAATACCTTTTTTTAACTTAAAAATTGCACTGTTTGTTAGAGCCTGTTAGTAAACAATTCACTGTAAGGTCTGTTCTATTCTGCGCACGTGACTATCAAGACACAAGGAGAGACCCAGATGCAGACACAAGAGGCAGATGGTTAGAGTCTTACGATGTTTATTAATCCAAAGGGGTAGGCTAGAGAATGGTCGTGGACAGGTAAAAAAGGTCAAAACCATATCAGTCCAATAGGTACCGGAGGGCAGGCAGAATCAAGGTCAGGGCAGGCAGGATGATCAGGCAGGTGGGAAAGTAGTCCAGAGTCAGGCAGGGGTCAAAACCGATAGGAATATGAAAAGAGAATAGCAAAAGGAGTATGGGAAAAACACGCTGGTTGACATGACTAAACGTACAAGACGAACTGGCACAGAGAGACAGGAAACACAGGGATAAATACACTGGGGAAAACAAGTGACACCTGGAGGGGTTGGAGACAATAACAAGGACAGGTAAAACAGATCAGGGCGTGACAGTGACAACTAACCTTTGATTTGAAATGGCACATTTCAGTTCAGTGAGCTCATTGATGCACGACAAAGACAGTTTGTGTTTGTAAAAAATTAGGACATGTCTAATTCCGTTCGTTGGTTATTACTGCATTGTCGGAACTAGAAGCACAAGCATTTCGCTACACTCGCATTAACATCTGCTAACCATGTGTATGTGTGACAGATAAAGTTTGATTTGATTTGATTCCTAATCAACCAGGTATAGGATTTACTCTCTGCCTATGGACCATGTCACCTTGGACACTGCTGCTCCATATTTCACCCAAAAGTGATGTTCCATGAAGAGACAGCTTTTAAAGAGTGCCATGGTGGTACAGTATTGAGCCATTTTATGATGCGGCTCCTTATTTTATGACTGGCCGTAAAAAGAGGGAAACTCTCTGAAAAGCTTTTTCTCAGCAAAACCTGAGGCAGCTACTGGTAATTATCTGACCAAACTTTTTTCTTGCTGTTAGTCACAATATCAGGCGACTGGGGGAGGAAGGCCTGAAAGATAGGGCCATGCTTCACAGTTGAGTGAAAATGACAGTGAGGCGTTTTCTACCCCCCCGAAACAAAGTGAGACTCAAATTCCTTGTGGCACTTTGGGAGAGGATATCGCGTGAGCGTGTGAGCTCTGATCTTTGAATGCAGGGGACCCCGAGTTCATTTCATTTCAGAGTTTCAGAGCTGTACTGAAACACTGCTTTTCATTCGTCCTGGTTGCGCATATTGAATTCCTCAGGGCCATCCGAGCCCAGGCTCTGTTCCCCTGTCCTGTTTATCACTACGCTGCTGTCAGAAGCAGATTCCCCACCTCCACTATACTACTGATGAACGGAACCCTGTCTCTCTGCCAGCGGCTGCTTACTACTTACACCCAGACTGTAAACGGATCTGGACAATTCTCACAGATATTAGATTTCAGGCTTTATCAAATCAAATCAAATGTTATTTGTCACGTGCACCGAATACAATGTAGACCTTACAGTGAAATGCTTACTTACAAGCCCTTAACCAACAATGCAGTTTAAAAAAATACGTAAAAAAGGAAAGAAATAAAAACAAATAATTAAAGAGCAGCAGTAAAATAACAATAGCGAGGCTATATACAGAGGGTACCCACCCGTACAGAGTCAATGTGCGGAGGCACCAGTTAGTCAAGGTAATTGAGGTAATATGTACATGTAGGTAGAGTTATTAAAGTGACCATGCATAGATAATAACAGAGAGTAGCAGCAGCGTAAAAGAGGAGGGTGTGTGTGTGTGTGGGGGGGGGGGGGGGGGGGGGGTAGCCTTGGTAGCCATTTGATTAGATGTTCAGGAGTCTTATGGCTTGGGGGTAGAAGCTGTTTAGAAGCCCCTTGGACCTTTAGAGGCTAAGTCTTTGATCATCCATACAACGGAGCGAACTGGCTCAATCTACATTTGTGTTTACAGAGAGTTTCTGGGTCTGCGCAGTGAAAACACTCACGCACACATTCTACATTTCCTCTTCTGCTTCATCTTCCCCCTCTTCAACAGCAGCCGTCACTAAAAGAATAACCTTGTCCCCAGGCTATTGCGCACTGCGCATGTAAGTCTAGGATATCAACCACTCAAAGTTGGCCTTACTGAAAGTGACCATAGAATTCTATGGGAGTGAACTACTGAGTAAAGAATTTGTCATACATTTTTTTACGAATCAAACCGTGCTTGTGGTGTGCTAGTTTATGGAGAGGGTTAGGTGGAAGGTGTTTGGTTGATAGGTTAAGCCGATCAAGCCAATTATATTGGCACCGGGAGATTCTCCCGCACTCTGTATTTGTTAAGGAAGGCCAAGTTTGATGAGTTTGATGACTCTTCGCGCATTTGGGAGGAAGAGTCTGGCAACGAGATTACTAGAATACTCATCCTTTATCCAATAGTCTAACCTCAAAACAAACTGTATGTTCATTTTACTCAAAATCACTCAGCTTTCAATTCCCAAAATCACTCCCTTTCATCTAATTTCCTCCCCATTTATGATGAATGTAAAATCTTCAGAGCAATTCAGCTCATACTGTTGCTGTTAGACAAAGCAGCTCCCCCTATGCTGAGTGAAATTGGGGGGAGGCTTTGGTTTAATTGGTATTGAAATATATTCAGTTCATACTGTACACTCAGCAGCCCAGCATCTTTCTGAACAGCATGGGTATCCTTTCAACATCTCAGAGATCAGAGAAGTACAGAGAAGACTTTTCAGAAGTGCAGTATCTTTCTGAATACAGGGAAATAAACTATTTATAATATCACAAAATCCATCAAGAGACCTTGGTTTTGACAATTAGTTGTCTTTAATTGTATTTTGATAGCAATTATAAATAGCTTCCTGTTACCATAACCTCCTGCCTTTGACATTAGACTTCCACTTCCTGGGAGAATTTGACATTACGTTCTTCTGAAGGACCTTTTGTTTGTTATGATTTGGGTAAGATGGAATCTGCAAGGTTGTTGTGACAATGCTTTTCAGAGGTCCAACAGTCTGTAGTTTGATTTGAATGAATTACAAAAGGTATGTATTATTTATATTCCACTTGTGTACATTCTGCCTGGCCCTAGTTATAATGGAGATGGTGGAATCTTGGTCAGGCCATATACTGTTGTTGCATCCTTCGAAATCATGGAATCCCTACTTTGTTCTCAAGTACAATTGACTCTCATTCAAAGTAACCTTCCTGTAAATGCAGGTATATTATTCACCCTCCTCACCTGCAACCCATTGCATTATTCCAGCCTTATTCACTGCATTTTATTTCCATTTTTGCCAAGAAACATCATGCCGGGGTCTACACCTGAAATGGATTTACTTGGATGTGATTACCATGTGTCAACAGACACTGTTATTTATGACACAGGGCCTGGCTCGTGTCTGAGCAAAGCACCATGTAATCTGTCATTGTCATCACCACATTTATTTCGCTCACTTTGAATGCTGGCAGCTTGCTACGAGAGAACATCGAAATCTGATGATAATTTCACATTGACATGGGAAATAGGAAGAAGACTGGCTCCCTGGCTCTCTCCACAATCTGTGGCCCTAAACGACACAATCCGAACCATCCAGTTAAAGTTGAAGTCTTTGGATTGCTGTTCTGTTGCCCTTATAGGAAGGGAAACTGCTGCATTGCTCAGCTCAGAATATTTGTCCCACTTCACTTTGAGTCAGTCCTCCCTAGTTCATCTCGGCTAAACGGTGGCTGACTGCAGGCAGTGTTGATCCTTCCACTGCAATTCCCTTCCCTGGATCCCTCGATACAATGCACAGGGTTCGGGTTTACAGGCAATGGACAGGTTTGAAGTGTCATAAAAAGTCCATTCAGGTCCCTAATGTGTCTTAAAGCGGACAGCTTCTGTTTTTTCCTCTGCCACGACTGCCAGAGCACTGTTCATTGCTCAGTAACCCCGCTCGGGAGAGATGTCTCCCTGCAAACTTTAGTGCAGAAAATTGCTTCCTTGTAGATAAAAAGAAGCTAGGCAGATGCTGAAAGAGTTTTCCCCAGCCGTGCGTGACTAATGCCCAACTTGGTATTTTCTTCCCGTTAGAGTTTCTTAAAGATTCCTATTATGCATTGAAAAGCATAATGTCCAACCAGGGAAGCAGGAATTGAAGCATCCTGCTTTAGAGCAATTACCTCTGTGCTCTAATTGGGGCTGCTTGTGGTGTGGTGAATTTACTGTGGAGAAAACAACAAACAACTTGATTCAACTCCATTTCATGTAGGCCTAGACTAAAGGCTTTTTATCAGTTCTACACAAATTTGATGAAGGTGAAGAATTTAAGTAGAATACTTTCTCAAGTAAAGTCCTTGATACTAAATATATTTTCTAAATCATTCTAATTTCATTTTTCTGCTTTTCCAACTTAACTTTCCCCTGTTCATGTACATTATAAGATTGCTGAAATATATTTTACAAACATTCTACAGACAGATTTGATGACTAGAACTAGAATTGTTGCATCTAAATACTTTTAGCAATGGCCTTGATAAGTCTCTGTTGTATATTCCTCATCATTTATCCTAGATAATGACGATCAGTATGGCAGTAAGGAATGTGATGTGTTACGATGTAATGGAAGCTCATTCATCTGAGAGAGATGACTGTCTGTGGCTAGCTGTTCCTCTGACTGAAGGTTTATGATTCCTCACACGTCTCCTCTCCCTCACGCCTCACAGACTCATCAGGACCAGAGTGCACATGCTCAGATAGACACCGTCTGGCCAGTGGCGTACCACCGTTTTAAATTATATTTTTAGGAATGCTTTTTTGGGAGGAAAAAAACAAACTTCCTGCCATTTTGCCACGGGGCAAAGAGAAAAATGATTTGCAGTTTTATAGCTAATCTCATGCTATGCTACACATTTTGCCATGAGGCTGAGAAAATGTTCCTGTTTTAAAGCTAATATCCTGCAATTCTATACATTTTGCAATGAGGCTGAGATAATATGTTACCTTTTTAAAGCTATTCAAAAATGGGGGGATGCATAAGGGGAAATGTATTGCTGACGTCTATAAAATATACACTACATGACCAAAAGTATGTGGACACCTTCTTGTTGAACATCTCATTCCAAAATCATGGGCATTAATATGGAGTTGGTCCCCCTTTGCTGCTATAACAGCCTCCACTCTTCTGGAAAGGCTTTCCACTAGATGTTGGAACATAGAGCATAAGTGAGGTCAGGCACTGATGTTGGGCGATTAGACCTGTCTCGCAGTTGGCATTTCAATTCATCCCAAATGTGGTTGAAGGGGTTGAGGTCAGGGCTCTGTGCAGGACAGTCAAGTTATTCAACACCGATCTCGACAAACCATTTCTGTATGGACCTCGCTTTGTGGACGGGAGTGTTTTTACGCTGAAAGAGGAAAGGGCCTTCTCCAAACTATTGCCACTAAGTTGGAAGCACAGAATCATCATTGTCATTGTATGCTGTAGTGTAGCCTTAATACTTCCCTTCACTGGAACTAAGGGGCCTAGCCCGAACCATGAAAAACAGACCATTATTCCTCCTTCACCAAACTTTACAGTTGGCAATATGCATTGGGGCATGTAGCGTTTTTTTCTTGCCATCCGCCAAACCCAGATTTGTCCATTGGACTGCAAGATAGTGAAACGTGATTCATCACTCCAGAGAACGCGTTTCCACTGCTCCAGAGTCCAATGGCGGCAAGCTTTACACTACTCCAGCCGATGCTTGGCATTGCACATGATGATCTTAGGCTTGTGTGCGGCGGCTTGTCCATGGAAACCCATTTCATGAAGCTCCTGACGAACAGTTCTTGTGCTGACGTCGCTTCCAGAGGCAATTTGGAACTTGGTAGTGAGTGTTGCAACCGAGGACAGGCAATTTTTATGCACTACTTGCTTCTGCACTCCGCTGTCAGGTTCTGTGAGCTTGTGTGGCCTACCACTTCGCGGCTGAGCAGTTGTTGATCCTATATGTTTCCTCTTCACAATAACAGCACTTACTGGGGCAGTTCTAGCAGAGCAGAAATTTAACCAACTGACTGGTTGGAAAGGTGGCATCCTATGACGGTGCTACGTTAAAGTCACTGAGCTCTCCAGTAAGGCCGTTCTACTGACAATGTTTGTCTATTGAGATTGCATGGCTGTGTGCTCGATTTTATACACCCGTCAGCAACGGCTGTGGCTGAAATAGCCGAATCTACTAATCCTGACCAGTTGCATCACCGGCTGGTATGGCAACCGCTGGTATCGGCATCACAGGCTGGTATCGGCATCACAGGCTGGTATCGGCATCTGACCGTAAAGCGCTACAGTGGGTAGTGCGTACGGCCCAGTACATCACTGGGTCCAAGCTTCCTGCCATCCAGGACCTCTATACTAGGAGGTATCAGAGGAAGGCCCAAAAAAATGTCAAAGACTCCAGTCACCCAAGTCATAGATTGTTCTCTCTGCTGCCATAAGCCTGCTGAACAATTAATCAAATGGCCACCCGGACTATTTACATTGAGCCCCCCCCCCCCCCCCCCCCCCCCCCCCCCCCCCACCCCCCCCCCCCCCCCCCCCCACACACACACTTTACAAATTATTTCGACTAACCTGTACCCCCACACATTGACTCGCTGCCGCTACCCCCTGTATAAAGCCTTGTTATTGTTATGTAATTTTCTTGTGTTACTTTATTTTATTTAGTTTTACTTTAGTTTATTTAGTAAATATTTTTTTAAATCTATTTATTGAACTGCGTTGTCAGTTAAGGGCTTGTAAGTAAGCATTTCACAGTGAGGTCTACTACAGCTGTTGTATTCGGCACATGTGACAAATAAAAATGGGTGTCCACCTACTTTTGTACATATATATTGTATATGGCTCACCTCATCCATCTTGGCCCAGTCACTATGCCTTATTTTGCTACATTTTTCACATATTAGGGGGGAAATATAATTTAACGAATCAATAGGTTATTAATGTTTTGCAAGGCGATGAAAGGTGAAGTGCAGCCCGGCTCTACAAGTGATCCGATTAAACCCCCAGACTTCTGAATGTCCCTCTGCTCTAGCCGAGCTCTAGCCCAGCTCTATCCCAGCTCTAGGCCAGATTTACCACAGCTTTACCCCGGCTTTAGCCCAGCTCTACCCCAGCTCTACCCCAGCAAAACCCCAGCTTTACCTCAGCTCTAACCCAGCTTTACCCCAGCTCTAGCCAGGTTTTACCCCAGCTCTACCCCAGCTCTGGCCCGGCTTTACCCCAGCTCTAGCCCGGCTTTACCCCAGCTCTACCCCAACTCTAGCCCGGCTTTACCCCAGCTCTACCCCAGCTTTACCCCAGCTCTACCCCAGCTCTACCCCAACTCTAGCCCGGCTTTACCCTAGCTCTACCCCAACTCTAGCCCGGGTTTACCCCAGCTCTACCCCAACTCTAGCCCGGCTTTACCCCAGCTCTACCCCAACTCTAGCCCGGCTTTACCCCAGCTCTACCCCAGCTTTACCCCAGCTCTACCCCAGCTTTACCCCAACTCTAGCCCGGCTTTACCCCAACTCTAGCCCGGCTCTACCCCAGCTTTACCCCAACTCTAGCCCGGCTTTACCCCAGCTCTACCCCAGCTTTACCCCAGCTTTACCCCAGCTCTACCCCAACTCTAGCCCGGCTCTACCCCAGCTCTACCCCAGCTTTACCCCAGCTCTACCCCAGCTTTACCCCAACTCTACCCCAGCTTTACCCCAGCTCTAGCCCAGCTTTACACCAGCTCTAGCCCAATTCTACACCGATCTAGCCCGGCTCTAGCCCAACTCTAGCCCGACTCTACCCCAGCTCTAGCCCGGCTCTACCCCAGCTCTACCCCAGCTGTACGCCAGATCTACCCCAGCTCTATCCCAGCTCTTTCCCAGCTCTACCCCAGCTCTACCCCAGCTCTACCCTAGCTCTAGCCCAGCTCTAGCCCGGCTCTAGCCCGGCTCTACCCCGGATCTAGCCCAGCTCTACCCTGGATCTAGCCCGGCACTAGCCTAGCTCCACAGCAGCTCTAGCCCAGCTCTAGCCTAGCTCTACAGAAGCTCTAGCCCAGCTCTAACCTAGGTCTACTCCAGCTCTAGCCCAGCTCTAGCCTAGCTCTACCCCAGCTCTAGCTCAGCTCTACCCTAGCTCTAAACCAGCTCTAGCCCAGCCCGACCCTAGCTCTACTCTAGCTCTACACCAGCTCTAGCCCAGCTCTAGCTCGGCTCTACCCCAGGTCTAGCCTAGCTCTACCCCAGCTCTAACCCAACTCTAGCCCGGCTCTACCCCAGCTCTATCCCAGATCTACCCCAGCTCTAGCCCGGCTCTACCCCAGCTCTACCCCGGATCTAGCCCAGCTCTACCTTGGATCTAGCCCGGCACTAGCCCAGCTCTAGCCCAGCTCTACCCCAGCTCTAGCCCGGCTCTACCCCAGCTCTACCCCGGATCTAGGCCAGCTCTACGCCAGCTCTATCCCAGTTCTACCTCAGCTCTAGCCTAGCTCTACTCCAGCTCTACCCCAGCTCT